>NC_135154.1:1202272-1924772 GCF_050948215.1 Halictus rubicundus
GTTTAGGTTCGAGCGATTTTTGTGTTCTATATGTAAGAATGCGTGTTGTGTATGGTTCGAGAACCTTTCGAGATCTATCTTCTTGCTGTCGTGTTATGTCTTAAGTCAGCTCGGACTCTTTTCTAATTGGCTATTTTTAACTGTATGGGGTGACTAAAGGATTTCTAATTGGTGAGTGGGTGGTGCAGTTTGGTCGTCGGAGTACAGATGCGCTTTGGTGGAACTGTGTATAGATTGTATAATGAATTGGGTGCGAAGGATATGGGAAGCAATAAAGAACTAAACGATTTGTATGATACGATCGCCCCTTGAATGGGCTCGCTCACGAGGAGTCTCGAATTGGTGTCCGGTGACACCCAAAATCCTGGGACCGTCGCGTCGCTTCAAGTGTCCCGGCTATTGCAGCCGACCGTGTTTATATCGTAAATTTCATGTTCGGTCTGTGTGGGACTGAGCAAAAAGAAAAAATATTAATTTTTTAGTAAGTACCACTCATCTCCGATTTTGATGAAATTTAAATATATTATACAGCTACACATTTTGAACAACTTTTTCCTTTTTCAATATAGGGGGGTCGCTTTTAGTTTTCGAGACATTGGCAAAAAACTATTGCTAATACTGTGGCAACGTTAGGCTGCTCCGACGCGGCGTTTGTTTACTTTTTTTTGTAAACACGTTGTGGGGATGAGAGAGAAAACAGGGTCTCAATCTATACAGGGTGAGCTTTCAATTTTGAAAGACTACTCCTAGACTTTCGTATGCGTGGTCGGGCCGACCTGGCGGCCGGCCCTCTCCACCCCCACCGCGAGCTAACACCAACTCACTCTCACTTTTTTTACCTAACACCAACCAATTTTACTTCCTACGTACACTACAAGAAAATCGAGTTTAAAGATTCATGAATCTTTAATCGTTTGAAATTAATAATATAAATATGCAATGATAATGAAATGAAAAAAAAAATGCGTTAGTTGGCAGGATTTGAACCCTGGTCGTCCGTCTGAAAACTTGGCACGCTACCGTCGCGCCACACCGACTCTTGTTGTAGGCTAAAAAAATACGGCATTACATGCGAAATAATGAAATTTCAATCGTCAATATCTCGAAAAGTATTGGGTATCTGCCCCTATAATGGTATATATTCGTAAAGAGGAGAACGAGATCTATAAGTGTGCAAAGTTTCAACCGAATCGGTGACCCGAAGGACGTGGCCTCTCCTTGTTAGACAAAGAACTAATTAATCGAGATGAAGAATTAGGATGACAGCAACCAAATTCACTCTCATAGATTAGAAAATCACGATCACGGCGTGAATGAAGTTGAACTCACGACCGTGACCGTGATTCTGCGATCACTGTGATAAATTAAATAATGATTTTGTACGCCATTCCTAAACGGCGTATTACATATGTATACTTATAAGTACATATTCCGGTACGCTACCGCCACGCCCACCTAGCCACGCGACAGCGACACTTGGTATTCCTGAAAATTACGACTGTATGGTAATAACCTAAAATAATAAAAATCTTAGAAACTATTAAATATCTTCCCTAATAATGGTATATATTCGTTAACAGAATTACGAAATCTATTATCGAATAAAATTTCAATCAAATCGGTGGCCTCATGATCTTGCATTCTCCTACGATTGTACAATCAACTACATAAGTATTTATACATGAAAGTGTTGTTTAACATTAAATAAAATCATTCGGTATTCTAATAAAATTAAGACCGCGCAGTGAAAATATAGACGGGTATACCCCTCTGTATATTACATACTAAATAATACTAATAGCCATACTATTGACATACATAGTAATACGTTGTCGTATGTAGCTTCTACCGAACTATAATATTTCCCCCACTTTAGACGATTCTAATTCTGAATACGATAAACTTCAACTGTAGTATATATACCTGTCAGTTTTTCTATCACTAAATACGATATCTTTGCATGTTTTTGTTATCAGAATGTACCTATACACATACATGGTAGTCTGAAGTCCGTAGTGTTATCCAAAACCCATTATTCACGTGATAAGATTACTTACATATATAACACATATTTCTGGAATACACTTTCAGACTGCAGTCAACATTTTATAGGAATTGTTTATACCGAATAAAAGAAGAAAAATGGCTTCAGATCTTCCAACAATTCTAAAAAATTTGTTCAGGTATTTATTTAAACAACATCATTATAGATCCACTCAAAATAAATTAAGTATACGTAACAATGAAATTAATTTTTATTTAATTTTTAACTTTTAGTTTTATTGACAACCATAAAAAAGAATACATAAATAACCTACATGAAGCAGTGGCTATAAAATCGGTTTCTGCGTGGCCAGATCATAGAGATGAGGTAGTAAAAATGATGAAATGGATGGAAGATAGATTAAAAGATCTTGGTGCTACTACAGAATTAGCAGATGTTGGAAAAGAAACTCTTCCAAATGGAGATGAAATACCGTTGCCACCTGTTTTGTTAGGAACCCTTGGGTTAGATAAAAAAAAAAAGACTGTACTTTTATATGGGCATTTAGATGTGCAACCAGCATTGAAAGAAGATGGTTGGGATACAGAACCGTTTGTTCTTATTGAAAAAGATGAAAAATTATATGGCCGTGGAAGTACAGATGACAAAGGTCCTGTACTTTGTTGGATACATGCTTTGCAAGCTTTCAAAGCTATTGGAGCAACTATTCCAGTAAATCTTAAGGTACTTTCGTTATTGTAAAATGTTACCAATTTCTTTGTGATCTTTCAGTACCCATTTTATTTTGGTTACAGTTTGTTTTTGAAGGTATGGAAGAAAGTGGAAGCATAGGTTTGGATGACCTTCTGTGGGCACGTAAAGATACATTCTTGCAAGGAGTAGATTATGTCTGCATATCTGATAATTATTGGTTGGGTACTACAAAACCATGTATTACATATGGCTTGAGAGGCATATGTTACTTTAATGTTGAAATAACGTGTGCTGCTAAAGATTTACACAGTGGTGTATTCGGTGGACTTGTGTACGAAGCAATGGCAGACTTAATTTACTTATTAAATACATTGGTTGATGTTAATGGTAAAATCTTAATCGATGGCGTATATGACAATGTAGCTAAGATTACAGCAAAAGAATTGGATGCTTATAACACAATAGAATTTGACGTGGCTGAATTTAAAGAATCTGTTGGTGCTGATAGACTGGCTCACAATGAAGATAAGGTAGGTTGTTATGATTCAATAGCTTGGTATTAATTGTAACTCCTTTGTTGGCATTGACGAGATATCTTGCGACACAAAGTTGTTCGTAAGATGGTAAGATTTTACGATGCGACATTGCACGACAAGATATCTCGTCCATACAATTCATGGATGTCCGTATCAATAAAGGAGTTAATTGTGAGTATGAATGTAAGAATGCATAGATATTATTTTGTCGTGTTGCATTGACAGATCAAGCTTTTAATGCATCGATGGAGACAACCCACTTTATCCCTTCATGGAATAGAAGGTGCATTTAGTGAACCAGGTGCAAAAACTGTCATTCCAAGAAAAGTTATTGGTAAATTTTCAATGAGATTGGTGCCAGACATGAGCCCTGATGAAGTTGAAGAAAAAGTAATGACATATTTGAATAAAAAGTGGGCTGCTAGAGGTAGTCCAAATGCAATGAAAATTAGTTTAGGTCATGGAGGAAAACCTTGGTCTGAAAATCCCGATCATCCAAATTATATGGCTGCACGAAAGGCTACCAAACATGTTTATAAAGTAGAACCTGACTTATGTCGAGAAGGTGGTTCAATTCCAGTTACTTTGACATTCCAAGAAGTAACGGGTAAAAATGTACTGCTTTTGCCAGTTGGCGCTGGTGATGATGGAGCTCATTCTCAGAATGAAAAGTTAAACGTCCGCAATTACATCGAGGGTGTAAGTATCTTTTTTATGAAGGATGTACATACACATTTCATAGAAATGTATTATATAGTAATTGTTTACTTTTATTTCAGACTAAATTACTTGGTGCTTATTTGTACGAAGTAGGTCAAATTCAGTAACTGAAGAAGAATTTGCATTTATGTGTTACAAAAAAGAAGTTTGCAATTACGTAATATAAAGTATACAGTTATAAAATGATAATTCTAAGGGGAACAGTTAACGTACAAAATGTTTTGTAAGGCTAAGATCACAGTGGTTCCGAAATCGGCCGACGCGGTATCTGAATTTTATGTTTCTCTAATGAAATTTGTCTATCAATCGAGATCAAGCGGTCATTTTTTTTTAAAGAAACTTTGAAGGTTGTTGAACGATATTCTGTTTCATTTACCTGCGATTATTATTTTTATTTGCATTTTCTTACCGTCCGCGCTACTAGTGAAGTGACAGGGATGAATTGGATCGAAATCGTGGCCAAAAGTAAAACATATTTTCTCTTAGTTTAAAAATCTGTGTAAGTACTTTATTCATAAAGTACCAAAGCATGTTTTTTTGTTGCAACTGACATTTAATACGTATTTCTGTCAGAGATATATACATATATACATATTAACTTGAACTTTAAAAAAAATTAATCAAAAATTCCATCTTGTTGAAAATCGAACTCCCATTTTGTTTTTTGTAATTTTGACATATTCATATTCAACGGCGCGAGAAATATGGGAATACTAATTTTCAAGAGAATCCAATAACTTTTTCGGTTATGCATCGGTCATATTGAATCCGCCATTTTGTTTTTGTAATTTTGATATCACATTCATAATCAGTGACCCGAAAAACCTCAGAGTATCAATTTTGAACTAAATTGGAGTACTCCTTCCCATTTTGAACCGTCTGATATCGGAGCCACTGTGACCATAGACTAATTTACATACAAATTTATAAAATATACATAAACACCGTTTAAAATAAAGTGCAAAAATTTTAAAAACTATTGAATGTGGGTATTAATATAATTTATTTTTGCTTTATTTTCAACGCCCAGCCTGGTTGCCCTTTGTGAAGTTCTGGTGGTATAAATATAATTAATTCTTCACCATTTTGTTTCCACTAAAATTAAATATACAATATTAGTTAAAAAATTCTAGAACTTATAAAAGATACATACTAGTAATTATATGTAATAAAATTACGTACTTTAATTGGTTCATCAGATCCAAGCATGAATATTTGCGTGTTTACAGATACTGTAAGAGATCCTAAGTGCAATATGCCATCCTTTGGCCAATCAATTATTAGTGCATAGATTAGTCTTTTATTTTTACTTTGGGTATACCAAACACTATTTGTCAAAGTGTCATTTTGTGCATGCCATGGTTTAGTATTATAAATAGCTTCTCCATTTATTGCTAACCACTTACCTGTTAAACAAATACTTTTTGTGACACCTTAATTTAAGTAAGATATAATATTTATAACCAAATATTTTAATATTATTAACCCTGTAAGCAATTTGCTATGTATTTGCCACCAAAAGGCTATAGCCGGTTATAGGAGTCAAATTCGTCCCCGGCCCTATTTTAATCTAGTTTGAACCATTCGATAGCCTACCAAAAAAGAAACCTTTCTTCCAAGTTTCAGCCCGATACCTAATTTGTAAGAGGACAATCGAAAATCCAGTTTTTGGCCCATTTTCCCCATTTAATGACCATTTAAAATTTTGAAAAAACTGACACATTTCGAATACCAAGCCACAAATTTTGAATCGTTTTCAGATTTTTCCGTTGCAAACCCTGGTTGTAAAAAACGAAAAACACGAAAAAAAAGTCGAGAAAATGCAAATTTCATATAGAAATTGAAGAGACATCAGAACAGATTCAATTTAGCAATGAGATATAGTCCTAAGTATTATACTCAATTTTTTAAAATTCCTGAGTTTGGTGCGTCATGGTTGAAAAAAATAAAAACCACTTTTTCGGCATTTTTTCCGTGAAAAACTAAGTTATAATTATCATAAAAACATATTATGTAATATTAAACATTCCTACGTTCAGAGAAACATCGTCTAGATTTTAAAATTTGCGTAGTACAAAAAAAAACGAAAATTATATGCAGGGTATATTCGAATATTTCGAAGGTATGCACTTTCAACGGCGCCGGTTGGTGCAGCGGTTATGGTCTCCCACTGCGAAACCGCTGAAGAATTTTTGGACCAGGTTCGAATCCCGCCAAAGTCAAATTCGCGCGGCCGGGTCGAGAAGGCGTAGCCTTCGAAAATTGGCCGTCGCGTGCCAATAATTCCGAACCCTGCCAAAAATGATTAGAGGCCGGAAGTATTTCAAAAATATTTTTCCGAAAAATAGTTTGAACATGATTAAAAAATGTTTTTACAATGGTGTAACAACAATCATACGGTTAGGAATTAGATTAACCAGAAAAAATTCAACTTCGGCGAGATTCGAACCTGGTCCAAAAATATCCGAAATGTGTCAGTTTTTTCAGAATTTTAAATGGTTATTAAATGGAGAAATGGGACAAAAACTGGATTTTCGATTATCCTCTTTAACTACCCTTACAAATGAAGTATCGGGCTGAAACTTGGCAGAAAGGTTTCTTTTTTGGTAGGCTATCGAATGGTTGAAACTAGATTAAAATAGAACCTGTCCCGAAATTCTCATTTCATGCCGACCCGATATTTTCGGTTTCTCGCATACCTATATTATTATTATAAAAAGAACACACGTATAAGATAGTTATCATACCCATTCCACGTAATCTTTCTTCAAAAATTGGAGAAATAATGCCATCTTTTGTTGGTCCCACATTCATTAATACATTTCCTCCACAGCTGACGGTAATTACCAGTTCTCTTACCAGTTCTGGCAACGTTAAATATTCCGATAAACGAGCGTTTCTACGAAACCCCCAAGATTTTCTATCAATAGTCAGGCAGTTTTCCCATTTATGAGATTGGAGTACACCTAATGATTCAAAATAGAAACTTAAAATGAAATAAAATATCGAAGTTATGATAAATAGTAAACTGTAATACATTCCTGGGTTATAACGATCAGTACATGTATAAAAATCGCCATGATGGCATGGTATGTTAACACCCCATCTATCATTAACAACAACTGTTTCCTTCACAGGACTTTCATTATACAACCAACATAAAAATTCTTTTGATGTCCAGTAAACATCTGACGCTTCCCAATCACCATCAGACCATAAAATTTCTGGATTATAATTTTCTATCATCTCTTGTAGTTCAGGTATTATTTTTTGCTTAACGAAAATTTCTGTCGTAAAGTTGTTTGCTTTATCGTGTAAATAAAGAGGATTATACCATTCATATAAAGAATGATAAAGACCAAATTTTAAATGAGTTGAATTTCGCAACGCCATTGACAGTTCACCTAAATTAAAAAGTTAATAATATTAATTTATATTTACCATATTAAAAGAACAAATTAACTAGAATTATACCGTCTATTTTTTCAAAAGGAGAGTACATCCGGCGAGACAGGAGGTACATCAATGTATATAACAATTATCTATCTCACCTTAACATGTTAAACGCTATGCCAGTCCCTGTGGACTGATGGTATCGAATTTACAAAATAATATATAATATATAATTCATACAATATTAACAGATATGTTCACTGTCTTAATAGATTTGATTGAAACAGATTAAACAGAAATGAAGTCGGCGAGAGTTTCCCTTATGCACAGGTGTATTTTTGCATCTAAATTTAAATAAACAGTGAATTGGAAAGCAAAACAAAATTAGCTCCGTGTTTAACGTGTTAATAGTTTTATCTTACAATCATTACTTCACTATAACTCAGAAATCCTTTATTAAAAAGCACACCATAATACCTATGAGGTCTCTTTGTGGTCCTACATCCATAGAATTCCAACTGAAGGAATATTTTGAGGGCCATAATGTATATCCCTCGTGATGTTTACTGGTCAGTACAACATATTTTGCACCCGAAGCTTCAAATAATTTGCTCCACTCAGTAGCATTAAAAAATTCTGCAGTAAATTCACGAGCAAAGTCCTGATATGTAAAGTTTGGCGGATATCTTTGTTTCATAAAATCACTGTACTTGGTATCACTCTTTTCTTCTAGAAGTTGTAAATTAGACTATTTGTTAAGGAATCAAAAAATTATATTTGAATGTTTTGATTACCGAGAAGTATAATGTTACCTCGCCAATTATTCCAGAACCATTCTGAACCAAAACTGGGAACGCTAAAGACTCCCCAATGAATAAAAATGCCAAATTTTGCATCATCATACCAATTTGGAAGTGGTCGACTGTCTAAACTATCCCATGTTGGAATATATTTACCAGTTTCCACTTTTCGATGCTGAAACACTTCGTCATTTTCTAGGTTTGATGATATTATAATGTATTTGTCTTCTGATGATCCACATAATGTACAAAAAGTATAAATCAATAGCATATAGATCCATAGCACCATTTTTTTATTTATTATGTACTAAAAATACATAAAATAGTTAAATACTTATAGAGATATTTATCCTTTTATCACATATGTATATATAATGTTTCAGGTTTTAACAGTCAAGCTTTATCATGGCCAGTGTTCATTTAAGAGTAAAACTGTTACGAGTTACTCTCGAGAGTCCAATTCATCAGTGTACACACTATTGAGAGTGTTATCGGAGAGTTGCACGAAGAGAATAGCAATCTCGATAGCATGTACACTGACGAATTTGACTCTTGAGAGTACCTCGCGACAGTTTTACTCTCAAATGGACACAGGGCATTAGTATATCTTGTGGCAAGTAGGTATGTATTGTAAACATAGTTTACATAAACATATTAAAGTAAATATATACATTGTGTCACAATAACTTCAACTTCATTTTTATTCCTTTTGTATTTTTATCATATACATTACAGAAGATTTATGTTTATATATAACATAAGATTAAATTGGAGAGGAAATTTACTATCTGACTCAATGCTTAAGATTATACGTATTCTAATAATAAATGAATACTCATACAAATATTCTAAATAACATTCTTATAATTTGGTTATTAATTAGAAATTAACACAATAAAATTCTTCTTTATTTACTTATTTGCCAATAAAATTTTGACAGGTGGCAGTTATCAGTAACCGTTACAAAGAAATAAAAATAAACAAATTAATAGTTACTTACCAAACTTTTTAATAAAACATCTGCATAAAATATTGCAGAAATAAGATATTGCTTTATTATTGTTTGTTTCGATTAAGATATCGAAGGTAGCGTTCTAATGTAACCGATAATGTTTTTAATGTGTCAACAAGATAAAGTTTCGGTGAATTTGCCGAGTTGTCATGCTATCCGTAATAACCGTCTAAATTCCGTTGAAACATATTTATTGGCATGATTGGTATATTTTTGTGAAACTATAGAATTTGTTTTAATTGACTCCTTTGTTGGAAACATCTGTTAAATAAGATTCAAATGAAAATTTTAAATTATAATACACAAACTCCGATTCCGGTACCGTATGCATGTGTGTATCAGGCCTGGGCACGTTAGGGACCCCTCAAATGCCTGCCCTGTTAAATGACTTGTCGCACCCATCTCTCCTTCGTGTAGCGCGCATCTTCGCTGAGCAGCTCGTGCTTTCGTTCCACATGTAGGTATTGGACCTACGATGGAGGAAAATGACTAGGCGCGTGAGTGCTGGTAAAAGCAGAGAGGAATGAGAGTGCTCACGCCAGGGGTTTCGGCGTTCCCACTTTCGTAACATCGCCGCTTTAGCATGGCACAGAACCGGTCAGTCTTTCCTGGAACAGAACCGGTCAGTCTTTTAGCATAAAACTGAACGCACATTATTTTTTTAACCAGGATTAGAACGTACAGCTTAATTGTTGTATATGAAATATGTAACTAACATGTAAATCTTGTGTACAAAATCTCTAATTAATATAAATTAAGAATAATATTAATTGTAATGATACGTATTTTATTTTTTTTCCAAGTTTGTAGTTGCAAACTTTAGTTGTAAAAAATGGAAAATCCGGAAAAATTCGAACAAATACAGATCTCATATCGAAGTTTAAAAGAAACCAAACTGAATATTAATCTAATAATGAGCTATTGTCATCAACACTATCTTAAATTTGTTCATATATTTAGCTACTGTTATTATTAATTAAAAAAAATTTTCTTTCATGAATAAATATTTTTTCCTCCTCAGTACCGTAAGATTTTTACTAGATGACTTTAAAAACACATTAGAACTATTTTTAAATAATTTTACTCGAAAACATTCTAGTTTGCTCTTTATTTCACCGTTCTACTAATTTTTTATGGGCTGCATTGCACTCTTTTACATCTCAATACCATGGTACCATCCATATTCAAGGAAGAACATTTTTTTGCGACGATCATTGAAAAAACAAAAGTGTTTCCTTCATTTCAGTCCTTTAGTGCGTTGGTGACGTAGCGCCCAGCACACCTACTTGTGTTCTGTGTCACATCTGGAGTTATATGGTACGCTAACTCGCAAGCCAGACCATACAAGCGAATGCATCCACAACTTCCAGAGACCTGCCTCCAAAACTAATTAAAGGAAGGCTAGACACGCAGTGTGTACTAAACTCCTCAAAAGAGGCGGATTCCAGTCGCTCGTGTTATAAACCTCATTCGATACTTCATCGAAAGGGTGATCTTACATATTTCTGTAAGAGTTCCAAGTGCATGCACTTTGTTCATGATACACTCTTTGTAATTATTAAATTCAATTAAATATTAAGTAAATCTTTCACGGTGCTAACGGCCCTCGCAGAGATGGGCATTATTTGGGATAAAAAATTATTTAAATAAAAATTCGAATAAAAGATACTTTATCTTTATTTGTTATTTGAAGGTTCGAATAAAAAAAAGCATCTTTATTGGACGAGTGTCGAATAAATAATTTTATTAGATGAGAATTTATCCGACGAATAAAAATACTTTTTTATATTCGATGCTTCAAATTAAATTTTCATTTTTTATCTGTACTGTTATTCGGAGGCTACGACTAATTCTTCCGAATTTCGAATAATTTTCGTCAGCTTGAATAAGCGGCTTCGAGCCCCGTCGGCCCAGGCCCAGAAGCTCGTGCCACCTCGGTCGCCCAGCGGTGCAATAAACGGCAGCCGCGCGATCCGAGGCTAGAGCAGGTATATCGGTGTGAAACAACTACTAATCAAATTACAAAACTTCTTTATTTTTCATTATTTTTTTATAGCACTTCCATCAACCTATTTGTGGAGTTTTTCTGATTAAAATGACACTAAACACGATATAATTTGATCTCTATTGCTATTGAAACGCTTCGAATAATTTTCTTCGAATAATCTTTGCCAGCTATAAGCTGTTAAAATTTTTGTACAATTTGATTGTGTGGAGTTATACGTGTAGATAAAAGTATTTACTTTGATTGTAATTTCACTTACTTTAAAAATTAGCTTATCTTATTTAAATTGAAATGTAGGGAATTTAATATTATATTTTTCTAGAATTGTCTAGACATCGTGATTGCCCATGCTCAGACATCATGTCTGGATCTGTTTTACGATCGAGTGAGACACTGTCATTTTTTAGTTATTTATTGGCATGCTTGGCCCTAAGAATTCGTTACGGGCTTGGGTACGGGTCTAGAAGCGGGAAGACAGACCAGCCGTACTCCACTCAATGACAATTCACACATTGCAGGCAGACACTCAGGAGAAAGGCGATACAAGTTTCGGGGAAAGATCCTTGAACAAGGGATCTTTGTGCAGTATCCTGCGAGGCTTACGTGAGAAAATGAATTCACGGAGTCAGTAGGCGTTACACAATTTACGTAAGGTTAATGATAGTTCAGTAAGTTAAATAACACGATATTAAGCAAGCCATATAGAAGTTAATAATAACATCACTCTCCAAAAAATTATTATAATTTACCATATTTATATAAGTAAGTTCATTCGAAACAAATTCGTCAAAATGCCGGAAATATTGTCTTTTAAGTTTTTCACGTGAAACGTGCATTATTTCAAATATTAATACAAATGAAGGTTACGCACATACTTGCCGAATATACCTAATGTAGTTATTAAAAAAATCAAATATATTAAAAATCACGTTATAAGTTACAAATGAAATACTATTATCACCATTATCTATTTAAAAAAGAACGCAGAGTTGAATCTTGGGTATTGCGATAACTCGCTCGCCCGAACTTGCCCGATTCTTTTCGAACGCGCTCGATGAAGTCGGGTCATGGGCCGTCCGAAAGGCTCGGACCGCTCGACATGTCCCGATTCGAGTGCCCGATTCACGAACCGGCCCGCACATCCCTACTGTGTCACATCTGGAGTTTTATGGCATGCTAACAATCGACATTGAGTTGCAAATCAGACCGTACAAGCAAACGCATTCGCAACTTCCAGAGGCCTGATTTCAAGGCTAAAAGGAGAGGCCACGACCTTCGGGTCATGGATGCTGTTGAAATTTTGCACACTTATAGATCTCGTTCTCCTGTTCACGAATATATACCATTATAGGGGCAGATACTCAATAGTTTTCGAGATATTGACGATTAAAGTTTCATTATTTCTTATATAATGCCGTATTTTTCCTAGATTGCAAGAATCGGTGTGGCAAGACGGTAGCGTACCAAGTTTTCAGCCGAACGACCAGGGTTCAAATCTTGCCGACTAATGCATTTTTTTTATTATGTTTTATCATTGCTACTTATATTATTAATTTCAATCGATTAAATTTCACGCATAAAATTGCATTTTGAATTATAAATAACATGTATTTATTTACTAACAACAGAATTATTTACTATTATTATATATTATTATTTATATATCAAATATATATATTAAATTTTAAGAAGTCTTTATAAATATCCTGTGTTCATTTTTCGGTTTCCGAACAAGTTACTGTTACGTTTGTGTGATGTGACATAAGTCCATCTACCTTTACTTGAACCAGTGCGGTCTTTTCTCCCTTTTATGTTATCGTAATTTCGAACGTTGATTGATACTGACGTCCTGTCTGATCCATGTTGATTATATAATTTAAATGGAATTGCTAGGTGATATATTTTACTACTTTCCGATAATTTTCGGCGGCCTGCTATGTTTTATCAAAATGAAATCGGTACTTATCATTATATTGAAATTTAATCGATTTAAATTGATAATATAAATATACAATGATAAAACATAATAAAATTTTTTAAAAATGCGTTAGTCGTCAGGATTTGAACACTGGAGGCAGGTCTCTGGAAGTTGTGGATGCATTCGCTTGTACGGTCTGGCTTGCGACTCAATAGCGATTGTTAGCGTACCATAAAACTCCAGATGGGACACAGAACACAGGTAGGTGTTCTGGGCGCTAAGTCACAAACGCACTAAAGTACTGCAATTGTGGAAACTATTTTGTTTTTTCAATGATCGTCGCAAAAAATTGTTCTTCCTTGAATATGGATGGTACTATGGTATCGAGTTGTAAATGAGTGTTAAACAGAGCTGCAATGCAGCCCATAAAAAATTAGTAGAACGGTGAAATAAAGAGTAAACTAGAATGTTTTCGACTAAAATTATTTAAAAATAGTTCTAATATGTTTTTAAAGTAATCTAGTAAAAATCTTATGGTGCTGAGGTGGAAAAAATATTTATTCATGAAAGAAAATTTTTTTCAATTAATAATAACAGTAGCTAAATATATGAAAAAATTTAAGATAGTGTTGATGACAATAGCTCATTATTAAATTAATTTTCAGGGTGGTCGCTTTTAAACTTCGATATGAAATCTGTATTTGTTCGATTTTTTCCGGGTTTTCCATTTTTTACAACTAGAGTTTGCAACTACAAAATTGGAAAGAAATAAAATACGTATCATTACAATTAATATTATTCTTAATTTATATTAATTAGAGATTTTGTACCCAAGATTTACATGTTAGTTACATATTTCATATACAACAATTAAGCTGTACGTTCTAATCCTGGTTAAAAAAATAATGTGCGTCCGGTTTTATGCTAAAAGACGACACGGTTATGTTCCAGGAAAGACGACACGGTTCTGTTCCAGGAAAGACGACACGGTTCTGTGTCATGCTAAAAGACGACACGGTTCTGTTCCAGGAAAGACGACACGGTTCTGTGCCATGCTAAAGCGGCGATGTCACGAAAGTGGGAACGCCGAAACCCCGGGCGTGAGCACTCTCCTATCCTCTCTGGTACGGACGTACGACAACGTTGGATGGCGCTGTCGTAGCTTCGTTGTGGGGCCGGCGGCGCTCACGCGCATGTGCCATGCGGCACGTGTTAGTGCGCCTGCGTTTCCCGCGTTTTGCGCGGCGAGGAGCGTCTCGCCGACGACTCTTTCTCTTTCGCGAGAACCACGCCGCCGTAGCTAGTCGCGTCTTTCGGAGTTGAATTTGATATATAACGGTGTTACTACGCTGTCCGTACTGGACGGACCTTGTATCTCGCGTCTAGCTGTTTCGCGAGTTTCCTCGTTGCCATTCGGTGAATAAACGTTGTTATTTGATCGTTACCTGACGCCTTTATTAATCGTGAGGTGTGGGCCTCACGCAGTTAACCTGTTCCAACTTCGCCGCGAACATGTGGCGCGTCCATCTTGGACTATCATATATTGCAAGCGTTCTCTCTCGAGAACGTGTGGCCTGTGGCCACTGGTGACCCTGTTTTCTGTACTACGTGCTCATCGTACAGTCCCCACGTTCGTGGAGGACAATGTGGAATGTGGTGTGTACCACTACAGAGGAAGTCGACAGACAGACCACTTCAATATACCTCTCTCTAAAATCCCCACATCGTTCGAATAGCCGTGCCGCGGCACACTCACACACCGCCTGATTAGCGTGTACGTGTGCCGACGGCGATCGCAAGGGTCCGGGATGCCTGGAAATATTTCCCAATAATGCAGTCACGGGACTTGTCAATGGTGAAAAGAGCTACACTCTGCACCACGAGAGAACCGTACCGTTTCGCGCAGCTTGACTGGCCGCGGAAGGTGCTACGAACCTCACAACTCCCACTCCACTTCATATACGCGGTGTACCGTAATTAAACGGATTAGCATGGAAATATAGGGTATAGGAAATCGTGACCATACTGTGTAAACACCCGGTATGGCGTGGCGTCACTGCGCGCATGTGCTGTGCATTGGGAAGGGAGCGTACGGAGTGGGAATACCACCAATCAGGGCGAAGATGCGCAGCGACGAACGAAAATCGGTTTTCACGCGGTACGGTTCTCTCGTGGTGCAGAGTGTAGATGAAAGTTCTATCTAGGGTGGAAAGGTCCTCAGAAGTCGTACTTTTGCATCATCGAGAAATGGTTAGCAATATTCGGCAGCACGTCGTTTCTCAGGGAGGCTATGGGAACTGACATGGCGGCACACTCACACACCGCCTGGTCGGCGTGTACGTGTGCCTACGAGGGCTGGAAGGGTCTGGAATTCCGCAACCCATTTCTCTATAATACAGGGATGTGAATTTTCAGTAATGGTTCGCACTAGATAAAAGGATCAACCTAACATGTTGAATCCCTCGAAAATCCGTAAAAATTATTGTTTGCGAAATGTAACAAATAGTTTGACAAACTATATTTAAATAATTGATTCTTTTCTGGTTTTTATCTCTAGATACAAGTGAACGCATTCTAAATATTTTCAGTAAAAATTTGATTTCTATAACTCCGAGCCGTGACATTGACACTGGAGGGTGTCATAAATTAGCCCTCCCACGACACTGTCTTGCCGAAGACGAAAGAACTTTCCTGTAACCTCGGTGCAAAACACAGTCATTCTCTAAAGTCTGAAACATCGCCGCTTCGCACGAATGTACGATTGCCTAGTAAATATGATCCAAATTATATCATGTTTGGTGTCAATTTTATCAGGAAAATGACACGAATGTGTTGAGAGAAGTTTCATGAATATATTATGAAAAACAAAAGAATTGGGACATTGCATTAGTATTGTCTCACCGATATACCTGATCCCGCATAATGTTACACTCTTCGGCGGTCTAGCTTCTGGGTCTTTCGACAGGTACACGCTTGAGGGTGTCAGAAACTAGCCCTCCCAATATAACCCCAGATAAAAGAGCTAAGGGGCACAGAATGTCTGTGGGATTAGGATAAGTTTCACCGATACGTAATGTTACGATAAAAATTACAATCTCATTAAAGACAGTCCAAATGATGCTTTATGTTTTTAATCTATGATATTTATTAATACATGCTTTTATTTTTTTATGTTTTTAATCAGAACAATATTGTTAATACGAATGAGTTCTAGAGCTTATCCCGATCAAAATGAGTCCAAACACGACATCATTTGGACCGTCTTTAATGAGATTGTAATTTTAACTTTTAAATTTTAATACAAATTTTTTTATCTTTCATTTGTTATTCGAAATTTTTATTTAGATAAATATTTTGCCCAACTCTGCATATTGATCATATCATTAAAATATACTTACGAAGTTACATACGCCTAGAAGGTACGACAAGAAGGTAAATTATGACAATTTTTTGAGGAGTGCGGTAACTTCGTGAGGATATTTTAATGATATTATCGATACGTATGCAACTTCATTCGGAACAAATTCGTCGGAATTCCAGAAATATTTAATTTAATTTAATTTAATTTAATAAAAAATTTAATGCAAATAAAGATTATGCTCATGTTTGCTAAATACACCTACTGTCATAAAAAAAACCAAGTATATTAAAAGTTATGTTATAAGTTATGAATGAAGTACCGTTATTACCATTATGTATTTCATAAAAACGCAGAAACTCTTGGACCCCGCATACCGTCAGGCCGGCCCGACAATGCATACAGAAGTCCATATAAAATGCGGAACATTGCAAGCGTAAACGGCTTGGTCGTTCGGTGTGCCGGTCGTTGGATGTAACATGGGTCAGGTACATCGGTGAGACAATACTAATGCATTGTGATCATTTTTTTTGTTTTTCATTATTTTTTCATGAAACCTCTCTCAACACATTCGTGGAATGTTTCTGATAAAATTGACACCAAACATGATATAATTTGGATCATATTTACTAGGCAATCGTACATTCGTGCGAGCGGCGGTGTTTCAGACTTTAGAGAAAGACTGTGTTTTGCACCGAGGTTACAGGAAAGTCCTTTCGTCTTCGGCGAGACAGTGTCGTGGGAGAGCTATTTTATGACACCCTCCAGTGTCAATGCTATGGAGCGGGCCATCGACGCAAGATACTAATTTGCAACAGGTTGCTTTTAAACTTTAGGCGAAGTGGGGTAGATGAAATGTTTATATAGGACGATGGTTTAACGGGTAACAAAAATAAAGTTTATTAACGAAAACGATTAATAATCAACAAATAATAACAACAATAAAACAAAACGAGAAAACTAAAGTCAACGAGAAAACGCGATAAAGACACAACTAAAACTAGTGTATAAAACCGTCGGGATACCCTGACTCACTCTCTGGAGCTATCGTTCTCCGCGAGAGTCCAAAGCTTTCTGCTGTTCTCGTTTCTGAGGCGCGTTAAATAATGTCCCCGAAAACCGTTAAAATAAGGAGAGGTTCTCCACCCCCACAAGGGCATGGAGAAAGTTTCCTCCCCCACACATTGCATCCGGGGACTTCACTCTTAAGGGTACTGTAACGGTCGAGCCGAGGTTCTGGCAATCGTCACTTAAATGACCAAGCCCTCAACCCGACCTCCCATGGTACGCACTTGAGAAGGATGGAATTTCCGCGTCCGAAAATTCCACGTTCCCACGCACCATGGTCGCCACAAAACCATTAGAGATATTGAAATCAAATTTTCACAGAAAATATTTAGAATGTACTCATTTTTATCTGGACATAAAAACTAGAAAAAATCAAGTGATAAATATAGTTTGCCCAACTATTTGTTACATTTCGCGAACAATAATTTTTAGGGATTTTTTAGGGATTCAGCTTGTTAGGTTGATCTTTTTATCTAGTGCCATTACTGAAAATTCACATCCTTGTATTATCCAACCTTCCAAGATGCTAATTGGCTAAAGCGCTTTACACTATGAAATAGTCCCGTCTCTGCATTATTGGGATATGGTTAGAGGCATCCCGGACCCTTGCGATCAGCGTAGGCACACGTACACGCCGACCAGGCGGTGTGTGAGTGTGCCGCCATGTCAGTTCCCATAGCCTCCCTGAGAAACGACGTGCTGCCGAATATTCCTAACCATTTCTCGATGATGCAAAAGTACGACTTCTGAGGACCTTTTCACCCTAGATTGAACTTTTATCTAGCGATTTTGTGCGGAACTAGGGAGGGGATGCACGCCGTGGCCACCGCCTTAAGGACTCCAAAATTGATACCGTTAATCTAACTCCAATTGTTGTAGCTAACAACTTCAAACGTGGAATACTCGCTCGTGCGTCGGCATTGCTTTTACCTGCCGGTGCCACTCGTGTTTTCGCTTGTACAAAATTAACTCTAACATTTGAACCGCTCTTTATACGAATGTATACTACTACTGCATAGGCCAATTTACTGGCATCACAAAATGTATGCAGGCTTACATCGTCCGTATCCTGGATATCCCCCAGTATACTACGCGGTATCTTCACTATATTTATGCCTTCCAGATCGTTCAACCAATTCAAAAATCTGTCTTTAGTATCCACAGCCACGTCTTCGTCCCATGATAGCTTTTGAGCCCACGTCTCTTGTAATAAAATTCTGGGGCAAAGTGCTACGGTGCAAATAAACCCCAAGGGATCGAAGATACGATGAGAAAGTGAAAGAATACTTCTTTTCGTAATTTTTCCTTTACGAAACTGGTCTAGAGCCGGTACACTCAGGGACAAAGTATCAAGCAGCTTATTCCATGTAATACCTAATACAGCCGTTTGGTTCTCCCTAGATTTATCCCTGTTGTACTCCCACCCACGCAAGTCAAAACCAGCCAAGTCCATCACTGCTTTCGCATCACAAATAAACTTATTCAACTGCTCCACGGAATCTAGACTAGTAACGCAGTTGTCTACATAAAAACCTTTTAACAGTTTCAAAATATTCTGTTTGGAAAACTTCGCATTTGACTCAATCAAGGATTCGATGCAACTACGTAGATGCATCTCTATTATCGCACCTAAAATAAATGGACTGCACGAAACACCGAAAACGACTCTACAATGTCTTAAAATTATAATATTATCGTGACAGTCATACCATAAGAATCGCAAAAAATCCCTGTCTCTTACATCAATGCTAATTTGTAAAAATGCCTTTCTAATATCTGCAACCACACCAATCTCACCTTCTCTGAAGCGCAATAAAACGGAAGTTACCAGCTCTATGAGATTTGGTCCCTTCTCCAAACAATCATTCAAAGATGGAAACTGGCGCTCCTTAGCTGAAGCGTCGAACACCGGTCTTATTCTTGACGTACTATTCTCTTTGACGACGTGACGATGTGGCAAATAGTGGCCCCAATTGTCCTTTTCCTTGTCTGGAACACACTCTATAATGCCCTCTTCCAACCAACTCTTGAGAACTGCATGATAATCCGCATAGAGGCCTTCCGCTCGCAACTTCTTCACAGTCGATTGCAGACGTCGAACAGCTACATCCTTATTGTCGTTCAACCCAGGAAAATTCTCCAGCCATGGCAATTGTACTTCATAACGACCTAGATTATTTCTTCTTACTGTTTTTACGAAACTCTCTTTTACTTCTTTTTCCCGCTCCTGCTGTGTTTTCGTTTCGATGGGATCTTTAATGCCCAAAACATCTAGGGTCCATAGATCTTCAATATTATTATCCCTCACAAACATAGACATCGCCAACAGGGTTGCGTTTTCTCGCTTCCCCGCTCCAGGCACTTTACCTATGAGCGTCCATCCCAGCAAAGTTTCTACAGCTACCAAGCCGCACTTCAAAATATGTCTTCTGCCCGTTAATAATCTACCAGCGACATCAGCTCCTATAAGAATTGAAACTGACGGAACGTCACTATTCACATCCGTAATCTTAATGTTCAATTTCTTTAATTCGTGCAACCATGTCCCATTTGTAACCGACGGAACTTCGCCACAAATAATCTTTTGACCCAGCGCGGCAAAATTACACTCATATACAGGGTGAGTCACCAAACGTTAGCACCTCAAATATCTTTGTTGTTTCTAAAGATACGTAAAATATGGTAAGAACAAAGTTGAATGGTACAATGGGGCTGACACGATGCAAAAAAATTTTGTTTTTATGTCATTTTTTTGGAGATATCAAGGTCACCTTGACTTTTTTAAATGGAACCACCCTTTTTTAAACACCTACAATGATAGTCCCTTTCATTAGGAATTCAGTGACTATAATTAGTCCAAGGTCATTCAAGGTCAAGGACAGAAAAAACGTATAAAACTAAAATATGGAAGCAGACTAACACTAACTGTAATAATTCTCTCACATACACTTCGATTTGTAGATCTTCTCGGCCAAAACGATTTTTCAGACCAGCAACCACCTTTTCACAGTTTTCACCCGTCGGCGGGTAACTTTTCACTTATTCCGCCGCACGAGAATCAGGAACCATAGCCTGCACTAAATACTGGAATTTATCTTCCTTGGCTACATTCACGTCCTCATGAATTTTCTTAAACAGACTCCAGAATTGTAGCCAATTACGTATATTACCGTCAAATTTTATCAATTCAATTTTTGGCAATTTGTATGTTTTCCTAATTTCGTCCTGCACGACCGGATTAGGCGCTTGCACTGTAACATTCACTCTTGTCGCCATGTAATCGGCCACATAGTGCTTCGCCTGCAAAAACTTTCTTGTATACTCGTCCGCGTCGTCGTATTCTTGCTGAATCTCTTCCTCTGTCCCCCCAGGAACCTCGAATAACGTGTCTATCACACTCTTCGTGGTGACGTCTAGATCACTCGCCTTCTGTTCCAACATTTCTAGCGCCACCAAAATTCGATGATCCGTCTGTCCGCCTTGAAGGGATTCATTCAATGCGTTGAGTGACCTCGTGAACGCGGCACGTTGCGATGTTCGTCTTTATCACTTCCATCTCGTTCAATAATTTCTAAAACTTCGAGATAACACGAATCCAATGTCCTGTCACGGTCGCCAGATGTTTTATTAGAGGACAGGATTCATTACAAATAAAGAGACGACCATCTAAACACACACAAACTGTTTATTTTACGTGCGCGAACACGTTACGTTCTCTAGCCGCCATTATATGCTACCGTCCCGAAGGAGCTCTCTTTCCCGCGCGCTCCCCATTCTACCATCGGTACGCAGCCCGATTCATGTCGGTCTCCGAACCGTCCGGTAACCGACCCATTCACATGGTGGCGCGCAATCCAACACTTTCTTTTTGCTACCGCGACCACGTGGCGCATCCATCTTGGACGCGGCACACAAACCGGTTATATCGTGCGTTCTCCACCGAGAACGTGTGGCCGCTGGCCACTGGTGACCCCGAAGGCTCGTTGTTACGAGTCTGCTACACTCCACCACGTCTGTGGCGGAGGACAGTACCAATAATCCCCACATTGGTGACCCCGACGTGATCGGTAGTCGGACGAACGAGAGGAGCAGCCGACGTGTCAAATTGTCGGACGTTCGAGGATTTTTCTTCACCGGCACGGCGTGTTACGTCGTAATTTGGACGGCGGCGAGGGATGCAGCTCGGCGTTCCGGCGAGGTTTGTGCTTGAAGCCACTGTCACCGGCGCCTTTTCAAAGAGCCGACCCTGGCTGCTTGCCGTTCCCACTTCAAGGAGCTCGGCGTGTTCCGGTTCAGCATCGCCCTGCTGCCGTCGATGGGACGTCGCAGGTGTGACGTAAACTGGGTAAAAATACTTGAAAAAAGGAGAGTGGGAGTTACCCAGCTCTTTATCCCGGTCTTTACTTGACAAAAAGTATACGTTTATTTAAGACAGAGTTTCAAAACGGAGGTTCAGCCAAGATTGACTGCCCTGGGAATGTTCCCATACTTATAGCTTGACCTTATTGATTAGTAATGCATTTTTTGGGGGCTTTCGAAACCAGGCGGATGTGATTTGACTAATGCTGTTGCGTACGCGTGTATCGAGAAATGCTGTGGTGTCGAGGTGAATGCTCGGGGAATGCTGACTTGTGCAAATGACTCGGGAAATGCTGTGGTGTCGAATGGAATATGATCTGGTATAGCTCGAGGATTTTTAGGGCGTTACACAGGGATCGTCGCGGGGCATACCGCCTCGCCGGCTGTGATTGTGATTGTGCCAGTGTCTGTGCATAGTTCGGCCGTTCTGACTTTTGTGTGCGCGTAAGCGTTGATGCTGCGTTTCCATGCCGGTCACGCGAGACCGTGCGATTGTATGTCACGAGTTTGCGAGATTCTTTCTCTTAGTCTATTCGCTTGAACGTGCGTTCATTTTTGCGTTGCAACTCCCCGCGTGATCGTGTCGGTTCCTTAATTGCTCATTCGCGTTGTCCGCGTTGACGAGCGTTTTTGCCCGCGGTTGCCGTGCGCGTTTCGCGTCGTTTAATTCGCGCTATTGTTCGAGGACGTCGTGTCCTTCGCGCGCGCATTTTTGCCCGCGGTTGCTGTGCGCGGTTCGCGTCGTTCAACTCGCGCTGTTTATGTACGCAACCTTGCGCCGTCTCACACGCGTTGATTTCAGTGTCGTGTTCCTGCGACCTTGTCCACATCGGGTATTTTGAATTTTAGCATTTCCTTGCGAGCGACCGTTGTCGCGTTGCGGTGCGTGGCGTCCGCCATTTTTCTTTTCTCTCTCCGTTCGGTGACTCGATTCCAAGATGGCCGACGGCGGCGATGCTCCTATTCCCGGTGCGAGCGGATCATCGGACCCGCTCGGGATCGTCGAGAGCTATCGTATTCCGAAAATGCCCCCATTTTACAAGAGCGATCCAGCGCTCTGGTTCGCTCAAATAGAAGGGACTATGCGTTCGGCGCGGATTACTTCCGGGCCACGATGGCCGATACGGTGTTAGCGGCGATCGATTTCGAGGTAGCCACCTGTGTAAAGGACTTGATCCTGTTGGCTCCTCGGCCCTCGGACATTTATGATCAAATTAAGAGGCGCGTTGTCGTGACCTATGGTTCGTCCGAAGAATCCAATCTGCGTAAATTATTGAAAGGGCAGGTGTTTTGGATCTTCGTTGGGTTCCGTAACGTTGGAACCTTTAACTTACGATCGCGAAATGTTCAAGAAATAAAGTCGGAATTTGTGGGAGAGCTAACTGGTTTATTGTCACCGTCACTGCGATTCTCGGAGAAGAGAGCGAGGGCTCGACGGATTGCCGTGTATATTGACGGGGCTCTCTCCCCTCGCCGCGCACCCGAACTACTCGGTCCGCCCGAAGTGTGCGGGGAGAGAGAGAGAGACGAACCGCGACGACGGCCGAGTCCTCGATACAAACAAAGTTCGGCAGTCGCTAATTTGCTGTGTGTGCGTGCGGACGCACAGCGGCACCGAACAGCTGATTGCTCGAACAGCAGGTGTTGTCCGATGGCAAGCCATCCCTTATCTTAAATCGATTACGTAATCTTAACGACGGCTCGTGCGATGATGCCGTCATTCGTTCAGTATTCTTAGAACAACTCCCTCCGGGCCATCGGGCCATCTTCGCGTCGACAGGTTATGCGGAGCTGGATAAGCTAGCCAGCATAGCGGATAAAATTGTAGAGACTTCGGGTCCTTCTGACCAACATGTCTCGTCCGTTTCAACTCAGCCTTCCTCCTTCTCGTTGGAGGAAGAGTTAAAGCGCGTGTCCGCGGAGCTCATCAAGCTCCGAAGCGATGTTCGTGGTCTTCGGACCGATTACGAAGCTGCAGCGGCAGCGCTCGCGCTCTGCCACTCCGTCCCGTCAAGGGCGTTCTGGATTTCGGGGTCCTGACCGGGGGCGCGGACCTTTCATTGGTTCCGACGAATCCGAGTATCCGTGGTAGGCCGACCGGTTTAAAGTTAATTGCGGCGAACGAGTCGACTATCGACACTTTCGGCGAGTCGTTTCGGTCGTTGGACCTCGGGTTGCGGCGTCCTATTAATTGGAATTTTTGTATAGCCGCGGTGCCACACGCGATCATCGGAGCAGATTTGCTCTAACATTACGGGCCTCTGGTGGACCTTCGGTCTCACCGTTTAATCGATTCCGGTACTAATTTATATACGGTTGCCACTCCGCGTGTCGTTCCCTGGACCTCGGTCAATACCGTAAAGCCGTCTTCGCCTTTCGCGAGTATCCTCGCGGAATTTCCTGACGTGTCCGGGGCGTCCAAGCTTCGGCCTCCGAAGTCGGCTGATGTTTTTCACCACATCTTGACTAATGGTCCTCCGATTTCCGAGAGGCCTCGTCGCCTCAACCCGGAGAAGTTACAGGCCGCGAAGAATGAATTCAAAACTTTAGTTGAGGCCGGCATTTGCCGCCATTCTTTTAGCCCTTGTGCCAGCCCCATTCATATGGTGCTGAAGAAGGACGGCACATGGCGCATTTGCGGGGATTATCGTGGTTTGAACCGGCAAACTATTCCGGATAAATATCCCACTCCCCATTTGCATGATTACTCCTGCAATCTGCACGGGAAGAAGGTCTTTTCTTCGCTTGACCTATATAAAGCCTATAATCAGATTCCCATGGCTCCTGAGGACGTTGAGAAAACTGCTGTGACTACGCCTTTCGGCCTTTACGAATTCTTATTCATGACCTTCCGGTTGAAAAATGCCGGCCAGTCTTTTCAACGTTTCCGCAATAGGATACTGGGAGATCTTGATTTCGTTTTTGCCTATGTCGACGATATTTTAATTGCGTCGAGCTCTCATGAAGAGCACGCTGACCATCTTCGTACGGTCCTTAAGCGGCTCCAGGAGCATCACGTGCGCGTTAACCCGAGCAAATGCGTGTTCGGCGTGTCGGAAATTGAATTCCTCGGATACGCGATCAATTCGTCGGGCATTCGGCCCTTGACTTCGAAGGTCGAATCTATCTTAAAGTTTCCCGAACCGAAACTCGTTATGGACCTTCGGCGTTTCCTCGGTATGGTTAATTTTTACCGTAGGAACATTCCTCGAGCGGCGCATTTGCAAGCGCCATTGGACGAGTTTCTTCGTGATTAGCGGAAGAATGATCCCCGGGAAATACCGTGGACCGCGAGGTCGAGGGAGGCATTCGCGAGAATCAAGGAAGCCCTTGCCAAGGCGACCTTGCTGGTGCATCCGCGGTTAGGTGCCGAGCTTAGGGTGACGACGGACGCGTCCGATTTTGCGATGGGCGCGGTTCTTGAGCAGCGGGGCCTCGATTCGAATTGGGAACTCCTGGCGTTTTTCTCTCAGAAGTTCTCACCCGCTCAGGCCAAGTACAGCGCGTACGATAGGGAGCTGACGGCCATCTCCGAGGCCATTCGGCATTTTCGCCATTTCGTTGAGGGTCGTGATTTCTCGATTATCACTGACCACAAGCCCCTCATATACGCGTTTGTTCAACGTCCGGAGGAAGCTTCTCCCCAACAAATTCGACAATTTGTCTTATATTGCTCAATTTACGACGTCGATTCTTCACGTTCCGGGGCCGGACAATACAGTGGCTGACGCATTATCTCGCGTTGATGCTCTCCGATTTCCTCTTGAGATTAGTCTTGATGAGATTTCTAAGCAGCAAGCTGCCGATGAGCAATTAGAGCTCATTCGTAATTCTCCTGAGTTTCCACTTAAATTAAAGAAACTTCTTTGGGGCCCAGAGAACGTCGCGATTTATTGCGAGATCTCTGGGGGGGGGGGCGATTCGCCCGTATATCCCCGGTTCTCTCCGAAGAACCGTTTTCGATTTATTTCATAAACCTGCCCATCCTGGGGCGAAGGTTTCTGACCGTCTGATCCGGCAGCGTTATGTCTGGCCGGACATGACGAAGGACGTTGCACAGTGGTGCAAGACCTGCATCAAATGTCAACAGTCGAAGGTAGCGCGTCATTCCCGGCACCTTCCAGAGCATTTTGTTGCTCCGGATGGGCGATTTGATCATGTCCACTTGGATATTATCGGTCCTTTACCGCCCTCCGAAGGGTTCACATACTGTCTCACCCTAATCGATAGGTTTTCTAGGTGGGTCGAGGCGGCCCCCCTAAGGGACACGACCGCTATGTCCGTCGCGAGAGCATTCTATGATGCTTGGGTCTCGCGTTACGGCGCCCCCAGGGTGTTGACCACTGACCGCGTGTTGTTGGCACACTTTTTGCTCAGGAGCGTCGTGCGCGGGGTTCCGCAGGGCTCGGTGTTGAGTCCGCAGTTGTGGAATCTTGCGTACGATCGCGTCCTGCGGGAGGAGATGCCTCCCGGGGTCAGCCTGACGTGTTACGCCGACGACACGCTGGTACTGGTCACCGGGAGGTACGCGAAGGAGGCCATCTGCCTGGCGGAGCGCGACGCATGGCGCGCGGTGCGCGCGATCCGGTCGCTGGGCCTGGAGGTGTCCGTCCGGAAGACCAGGGCCATGTGGTTTCACCGCTCGGCCCTGCTGGCGGCGCCTCCCCAGTGCTGGATCTGCGTGGGGGAGTGGGTGGTCGAGGTCGGGTCCCAG
Organism: Halictus rubicundus; assembly: GCF_050948215.1. Lineage (NCBI taxonomy): Eukaryota > Metazoa > Arthropoda > Insecta > Hymenoptera > Halictidae > Halictus > Halictus rubicundus. Next base: position 1,228,854 of record NC_135154.1, read on the forward strand.
ATGCGGTACCTGGGGCTCGAGCTCGACGGCCTGTGGCGTTTTGACCGTCACCTTGAGGGGCTGGCCCCCCGGGCGGAGAGGGCGACCGCTGCGCTCGGTCGCCTTCTCCCGAATCTCGGGGGAACCTGTGGAAGGGTGCGTCGCCTGTTCGCGGTGGTGGTGCGAGTTTTGGTCCTATACGGAGCCCCTGTATGGGCGCGCGATGTCCTGGCTAAGGGGCGTAGTGGCGGCAACCGGTCGCTGCAGCGCCGCATCGAGCGCAGGCTGGCGATTGGCATCGTCCGGGGGTACCGCACCATTTCATACGTGACGGCGATGGTGATGTCGGGGCTGATCCCCCTCGAGCTGGAGGCCCGTGTGTTGTCGGATGTACACGTGTACTCGAGGGATCTCCGGCTCCGGGGGGTGGCCCCGGATCAGGCGCTGTTCTTGGTGGACGAGTTCAGGCGCCACGCTCGACGGGACGCGGCCTGGGAATGGCGCGACAGCCTTCCCGGGACGAGAGAGGGCGAGAGGCGTGCTGTTCGGGCCATCTTCCCGGTGTTCGACCGGTGGAACAGGGTGACGCAGGTGATGACCGGGCACGGATGCTTCGGCGACTACCTGTGTCGCATCGGGAGGGAGGCCGAGGAGGCGTGTCACCACTGCGGCGAGCCGCGGGACACGGCGCAACACACTCTGGAGGAGTGTCCGGCATGGGGGGGGGGGGGGGAGAGCGCCGTGCCCTGCGGCGCGCGGTGGGCCACGACCTCTCGCTCTCGGCTGTCGTCGCTGCGACAGCCGGTGGCGAGGAGGCGTGGAGGGGATTCGCCTCCTTCTGTGAGCAGGTGATGCCGCGGAAGGAGGCTACGGAGCGGGATCGTGAACGTAATCCCGAACCCGGCCGAAGGGGGGGAGGCGGCGCAGGGTACGCCCCGGGGGCGTGCCCCCGTTGCGACGCCTCTGACGCGTGCGGGGGCGCCCTTGATAATCTCGAGGCGGGGGATCGGATATCCCCTTATCAGGTACGGGAGGGGGCCGCGTCCCCCCCCCCCCCCCAGGGCGGTATGGAAAGGCGTGAGCACACCGGATTGATATGCGCGCGCAGACCACGGGTGCCCCCAGGAGCCTAGGGACGGACGGGGAGGAGTTTGTGGGTATACTCGGCATTGCACTCACCTGCCGAGGAGTCCCACGTAACCCGGTCCACCCCCCCGGGGGGCCGGGTATCTGCAACGAGATTACCTCCGCGGAAAAAAAGGGTGTTGACCACTGACCAGGGTGCCCAATTTGAGTCGAGGTTGTTCGCTGCTCTATTATCGCTAATCGGGTGCGACCGAATTCGGACGACTCCGTATCATCCCGCTGCGAATGGGATAATTGAGCGGTGGCACCGCGTGCTCAAGGCGACAATTATGTGCCATACCTGTAGCGACTGGTCGCGCGTTCTACCCTCTGTATTGCTAGGGTTGCGAGTGCATGTACGTGCGGATGTCGATGCATCTCCGGCCGAGTTTATGTTCGGCACGACCTTGCGTTTGCCCGGGGAATTCTTTTTCCCGGAAGATTCCGCCACGGAACCTAACGTGTCCCTCGAAGAATTTAAAGAATATATGCGTGACGGGTTCTTCCCATTCCGGTCGTTCACAACTGCCATTCGCGTGCGTTTGTTTATAAAGAGCTTCAGTCTTGTACGCACGTGTTTATGCGTCGCATAGCCAAGAAGACTTTAGAACAGCCTTACTCCGGGCCGCATAAAATTGTTAGCGTGTCTCGGAGCACGTCTACCTGTTAAACCATCTTGGATTGGATGGATGGACGCGCCACGTGGTCGCGGTAGGAATAAGAAAGGTTACGCCTGTGAGGCCCACACCTCACGTGCAGTGAACACAAGAATTAACGAACGAACAGCGAGATATATTTAACAGGAGAAGAACGGTGCTGCTCGCGATACTCGAATTCGAGACGCGACGTAGTATAAAGAAAGTCGGCACGACGGCAAATTACTGCGCGGCAGAAACACGAGATACGAAAACACGTCTGCACGCTACGAAGTACAATATTCAAGAGAGAGCGACTCGACGGCGATAAGCATGTCGCCGCGATCGCGCAGTAGCGCTTGCTGCGTGGCACATGCGCAGACTTGCCGTCGGCCCCACACTGCGCCCTGGTTGGCGCCCTGTGCCCTCCAGCTTGGTGGTCACGAGTGCGGCTATCTGCTCGACGAGGGCGTTGATGTCTCCGAATTATGAGGATTTGGATGGTCCGTCCACCCCAGACGTGGTGGAGTGGAACGTAGAACTCGTAACCAACGAGTATTCGGGGTCACCAGTGGCCAGAGTCCACACGTTCTCCGGAGAGAACGCACGAGCGAACCGTCTACGTGAGCCGCGTTCAAGATGGACGCGCCACGTGGTCACGGTAAAGATATGAAAGGTTACGCGCGTTAGGCCCACACCACAAGCTTTATTAACAGCAACGAAAGAATAACGGTGCTGCACGCGACACTCGAACATAAGTCGCGACAGAGTGTACAAAGAGAGCGCCGGCACGGCGACAAGATACTACGCGGCAGAATAACACGGTATATACAACACGTCTGCACGCTAAGAGTTACTACTCGCGAAAAAGAATACTCATCGGCACGACGACCCGACATCGTCGGCCGAGAGACGAGGCGTAGAACGGAGACTAAAGAACACGTCCTGTTCAGGATTCAAGCTGTGGAATTCGGTGCCTATTGTCTTAACTGGCGACCGCTGTTTCATACGGTTTTTGTCGCGTATGTCAACACGCTGCAAGAGCGCGTGTCGCCGTTGCTCGACACCGCGTAGCAACCGTTTCATTTCTCATTGGCCGAATTTCACAGCTTGAATCCTTCAAATCGAGACAAACAAGGATCGTCCGATGTGCGAGCTCCAATCACGGTGCTCCACATTCGACGGTCTTTGTTATTTAAGGCACCTGCGTATGCCTTCTCGCTCTCTTAACGTTCTGTACGCTCATCAGTCGAAAAGGTATATTTCTCTAGCACGTTTGCTCTTCTGTCCGCTCTCGTCTCGATAAGTAGAGATTCTCATCTCTCTCGCTCTGAGACTCTCGCGATTTCGCATTACTCGGTCGCAGTATTCTCGCGATCTTCCGCGCCGCGTTACGTGCACTCTGCTTAGCGTCAAGATTTCCGGTGTCCGCGTAGAAGATTTCCGTCTCGCGGCAGCACGCGTTTCCTGCCGCTCAAGATTTCCTCTTCGCGATCCGACGGCAGAAGTTTGCACACGCAAGATCTCCGTTCGTCCGCCGGCTCGCGACTCTCGTTCGCGCGTTCTTTCTTGCGCTCGCGAGTGCCTCGCACCTCGTGCTTCGTATAACCTTAATCGAGTGAATAAAGTGCAACTTTTCCGAAAGGACAACATTCTGATTCTCCCGTCTTCTTCTTGCCTCCTGGCGCACTCATTTCTGAGTGGTCCGGCCCCCAGGCGACTCCGACCGTCGGTCGACGCCAAACACGTCCGTTTACTTTAAGAGGCGTCGCGAGAAGAGCGCGAAAGGCTCGTCGGCAACGCGCTCGTTACCGCGATCGCGCGGTAACGCAGGCGCAGTAGCGCTTACCGCGCGGCTGTGCCACCGGCCCCACAGAATGCCGCCACCTGGACCGTTGGCGGTCACCTCGCCAATTCGGTCGGCCAAGGCCGCCATTTTGTCCAGGTTGACGCCGTCCTGGGTAGCCAGCACCGATTGCATAGCCACGGTCAATCTGCTCATCCATAGTGTCTTAATAAATCCCTCCGGCACATTGTTGCCCGCCAGGGTCCACATGTGCCGCAGGAATTGAGACGGGGTTCGATCGCCTATTTCCTCGTGTTCGAGGAGCTGTTTTATGTTCCTCTCTTTTGATGTCGAGAGACGGCTGATGAGTTCCGCACGCAGCCTCGTGTATTTCCCGTGTTCCTCCGAGTTGAGAAAGATGTCTTCCACCTCGCGTGCCGACTTCGCGTCGAGCTGCGACACCACGTGGTGGTACTTTGTTTCCTCTTGTACGATGCCTCTCAGGGCAAATTGCGCATCTAGTTGCGCAAACCATAGCGCCGGCCTGTCCGCCTAGAATTTGGGCATATGAACGGCCACTGCCCAATTTTGCGCTGTTGCCTCCGTCATTCTTCGACGTCGGGGTCACCAATTGTAGGTATTGGGCTTACTATAGAGGAAAATGACTAGGCGCGTGAGTGCTGGTAAAAGTAACTTTAGTTGCATCTGCTCTTGGCGGCAGATTCAGAGAGACTGCTTGTTTAGGGAGGACGCCAAGAGTGTCTCGGGGGAAATCCCTAGAACACCTCGAGTCTAACGAGAACGCCCAAGATGGACGCGTCACGTGGTCGCGGCAAGGATAAATGAGGTTATGCACGCGAGGCCCACAACCTCGCGAATAACTCGAACGACGGAAAACGATCGTAACAATAAATTTTATTGAACAGTACGGACGGAGAACTCGCGAACTCGGACACGAGTCGCGATAACGTAATCAAAAGAACCGGCACGGTTATACAATGCTACGCGGAGTAGAATTTCTTGAGATACCACACGTCCACACGCTGTGAAATCTACTCGGAGAGAGAGAATCAACGACGAGAAGCTTCTCGCCGCGAACGCATAGCTCGCGCAGGCGCACAAGCGCACAGCACATGCGCGACCGTGCCGCCGCCCCACATGATTGTGGGGATTTTAATGGTGGAGGCGTACAGATGTACGCATTGATGAGTTCCGACGGTCCTCCACGGTCGTGGGGACTAGGAACGTAGATCTCGTAACACACGAGAGATTGGGGTCACCAGTGGCCAGAGGCCACGCGTTCTCTGGCGGGAACGCTCGAAATAGATGTCCAGACGGACTGCGTCCAAGATGGACGCGCCACGTGGTCGCGGCAAGGAGGAATTAGGTTATACACGTGAGGCCCACTCATCACGAGTAAACAACACGTCGGGTAGTAACCAAAAGTAACAAGGTTTATTCTACCACTCCCGACTGAGAGCTCGCAACACTCGGGACGAGTCGCGACTACAATATCCGGAAACCGGCACGGTCGAGCGGCAGTAAGCCGCCGAATACACTTTACGAAGGCGAGACGCTATGTGCGCAGCGAGGTTCTCTCGGAGAAGGCTCGGAGAAGAAGAAGGAAGAGTCGACAACGGATACGACTCGTTCCGTAACATGACTTGGCGCAGGCGCACAACGTGCAGCCAACGCGCCACCGTGCCGCCACCCCACATGATGTTGCCACTTTCGCCACCTGGCGTGTCCTTAGGGAGCCCTAGGGTCACGCCAGGTGGCCTAAGCGACAACAGCACTGTAGGGAGTTTTGTCCCGCGCATGCGCCGCTCCCCTAGGCCGTCCCTAGCGGAATCGCCAACACGCCGTTGGCAGCACTACTCCTCACGTTGGGGAAGAAGGCGGCAAGTGGGGGAACACTCTCCTCACTTGCAAACACTTCGTTCTCGACCTTCTAACAGTCTAGTCGCACAGTCGCCATTGTGAATAAAGACAAGTTTCTAGTTTCGTTACTTCGCGTAACCATTTATTCATCCCACGTGTCTCCTATCCGGATCACTGATGCTCTGGCATCCGAGTTTAGTATCGGTCTCGTAATAAAACCGCTACAGCACTGCCAACCAATGCCTGGACGCGAGACGTCCTAGGGATATTATACCGAGGCACTCTCGGCGTCCTCACTAGAGCGGCAGTCTTCTCCAAGCATTTGTAGGGAGTATCGTAGACTCCCTAGGGCATCCGCTAGGCGACGCAACGGGCGCCAATACTGTAGGGTGGATGGCGCCACGGTCGCCATTCCCCTAGGCCGCGCCGATCACCCGAGTTTCCTTTCTCACGTCGAACGCGGGAACAACTCGCGTGCGAGCCGAAACTCCTTCTTCCGCTGTATCGCGAAGTAAACGGACGTGTCCGCGAAGTACTCTAGTTCTGTTCTCTTGTAATACTCAGGTCTATCCACGACCGTTGAATAAACGTGCCTACGGGTTCTTACAGAACCGCAACGAAGTGTTCACTTTCTTCCGCGATCCAACCACGTGGCTTCCTAACATAAACTTAACGTAGAGTAGGCTACGTGCCTCGTTAACCCTCCCGAGGCTGCAGATGTTCACCGCGGGTGAATATCTCAATCATAAACCTACAACTGGTGACCCTGACGTGATCGGAACGATCACCCGGAGGGTTCCCGAAGGCGTCCAGCGGCCGGGCCGCAAACTATACCCGGTGATCGTCACAAGGACGTGCACGTGGAAGCAGCAACACGTGGGTGCCACGAAGCACGTGTCATCAGAGACGGGTTGGCCCTTTCCGCATCGTGGAAGCTCAGCCGTTTCCATCCGACCGGGCACATCACGCCCCGAGCCACGTTCTCCGAAGGAGAACTCGCCGACCAGAGCCTGCCGTTCGCCGATCTGCGCAGCAGGAAGGACGTCACCCGTCCGCCATCTTCGCAGCAGCGCAGAGCACACAGCCGGAAGCCGCTATCTTCGCAACAGCGCAGAGCATGCAGCCGGAAGCTGCCATGTTCAGCGCGAGCTTCACCGAGGCGTGATTGCGAGAAGATAATGTAAGTGCGAGCGTCCATGTAGCGTCATTGTCTATCGGTGCGAAATACGTGCGAGGCTTAGTTCCTCGGCGCGCCACGCGTCACGCGCGAAATTTTGAATCCGGTCGTACCGCGCGATCCAGCGTCGCGTAGCGTTCCCACTCTCCGTGAGAATCACTCGTTCCGCGCCGCGGATTCCCCCTCGCCGCCTTGCGTACATTTTCGTACTCTACGATGTCTACGCCAACGCCGCTCCCGGGGCAGGAGGAACACCTGCAGTCTCTCATTGAGAAGCATGTTGACTCGTATCGTGTCCCGAAGGTCCCAGCGTTCTTTCAGGAAGACCCTCAACTATGGTTTATCCAAGTCGAGTCTTCGCTCGCCGCAGCGCGCATAACCTCCCAAAAGACGATGGCCGACATCGTCGTATCGGCGCTTTCGTACGATCAGGTTGCCTCTGTCCGGGATATCCTCGCCGCGTCACCCCAACCGTCTGATCTGTACGAGCAGATTAAGGCACGGATCGTGTCAAGCTTTTCGACGTCGACAGAGGCGCGGTTACGCCGCCTATTGAAAGGCGAAGTCCTCACCGAGGGAAAACCCTTGCAGATCCTGACGCGTCTGCGAAACCTAAACGACGGGTCATGTCACGATGACGTCATTCGCACGATTTTCTTGGAGCAGCTCCCCGCCGCATCGGCCGTTTCTTCCGAACCTCCGCGAAGCTCGTCGAGCCTCGAGCTCGAAGCGAAAATAGCGGTCCTCGCCAAGCAGGTAGCCAACCTGGCAAATTCTGTGAGGAGAATCTCCCGCGACGTTCGTCGTCGAACCCCTTCTCGCGGAAGATCCGGCGCGCGGGACAAACTGCGCGAAAACACACTCTGCCACTTTCACCGAAAATTCGGGAAAGACGCGCGTAATTGCGCAAAACCATGCGCATGGCAGTCGGGAAACTGAGCAGCACTAGCCGCGCGGAGGCGAGCGCGCCGAGTGCTGATTCTCACCGCCTCCACGTTCGAGACCGTGATCTCGGCCTAAATTTCCTCATCGACACGGGTGCCGATCTCTCGCTTCTACCCGTCACCGACGCTGCGAAGAAGCGCGCAGCAGAGTTGAAACTTTACGCGGCTAACGAAACCAAAATCTCGACATACGGCGAGAAGCGCCTAACTCTCAATTTAGGCCTTCGCCGTGCGTTTACATGGAACTTTTGCGTCGCCGCGGTACCATACCCAATTATAGGCGCGGATTTCCTCAATCACTATAGCCTGCTGGTCGACCTGCGCCACTGCAGGTTGATCGACCCATTATCGCGAATCTCTACCGTCTGCACGAGCAGACCGTCGCCGTTACTCGGCGTCAAGACAGTCGATCCCGTATGTCCGTTTGCGGAGGTACTTTCCGAATTCCCCGGTGTCATCGGACCGTCGCAGTCGCACCGCGACTCACCGCGAGACGTGTTCCACCACATCGTGACCGAAGGTCCTCCCGTCGCCGAGCGCGCGCGACATCTTACCCAGGACAAGTTGTCGGCTGCGAAAGCCGAGTTCCAACGGCTCGTAGCCGAAGGGACGTGTCGTCCGTCCAGCAGCCCGTGGGCAAGCCCCATCCACCTCGTGACCAAGAAGGACGGGGCTGGAGAGTGTACGGTGACTACCGCCGTCTGAACTCGGTGACTGTACCCGATAGATATCCGGTGCCTCACCTTCACGATTATTCAGTCAACCTCTTCGGAAAAACCATTTTCTCCAAGCTCGACCTGCAACGAGCATACCAGCAGATACCCGTTGCACCTTCTCATATAGCAAAATGCCGTAATAACCCCTTTCGGCCTGTTCGAATACACGTAATGCCTTTTGGCCTCCGAAACGCCGGGCAAACTTTTCAACGGTATATATGCCGTGCCCTCGGTGACCTTGATTACGTGTTCGCATATATCGACGACATCCTCATCGCCTCCTCGAATCGCGAGGAGCACAATCATCACCTCCGCACTGTTCTGCAACGCCTGCAAGAAAATTTGCTTCAGTTGAACCTCGCCAAGTGCGAGCTGGGCATGCCCCGCCTTGAATTCCTCGGGCACGTCATCGATGGGAACGGGTCCGCACCCATCCCTGACAAGGTCAAGGCCATCCTCGAATTCCCAAAGCCCAAGACGATTGCGGAACTTCGCAGGTTCTTGGGCATGACAAATTTCTATCGGCGTAGCCTCCGTAACGCGGCCGTAGCGCAAGCACCCTTGCACGAGTACCTCCTCGAATCTAAAAAGAACGACAAGCGCGAGATTCTCTGGACCTCTCAAGCGGAGGAAGCGTTTGCACGAGTCAAAACAGACCTCGCGAACGCGACCCTGCTGAATCATCCTTCTCCCGACGCCGCCACGCGTCTTGTCACCGACGCATCCGACTGCGGAATGGGAGCATCGCTCGAGCAGCGATTGCAAGGATCATGGAAACCGTTAGCATTCTTCTCTCGGAAGTTTACCCCCTCTCAACGAAAGTATAGCGCGTACGATCGCGAGCTAACCGCTGTTTACGAAGCTCTTAAATACTTTCGGCATTTCCTGGAAGGTCGCGATTTCACGGTCGTCACCGACCACAAACCTCTAACGTACGCGTTCAGACAACGCGCAGATAAGACGTCGCCTCGCCAGCTACGTCAGCTATCCTTCATCTCGCAGTTCACCACGCGATTCGAGTATCTCCCAGGCTCCGAAAATGTCGTCGCCGACTCTCTGTCACGTGTCGATACCCTGCACCTCACCGCGGACATCTCCTTAGAGGAGCTCGCGAGATTACAGGAAGCCGACGAGGAGCTCAAAACCCTCCTGTCTTCCACCGACCACTCGCTGGCTCTACGGCGAATTCAGTGGGGACCCACTCACATAGCAGTGTATGCCGCGCCGTGTCCACATCTTCGCCGCAGTGGTATGACTGCGCAGTCGGCTCCCGCCCCATCCTGTGCAGGTACTCTCCGAAGCACCCATGGCCGGAGAGCACCTGCGTGAGGCGGAAGGTCAACCCTCCCCGCCTTCTGCACCATATATAAAATATGGGCAGGAGGGCCCGGACAATCGGACGTGTGGAGGGCGTCAATAGCGCCCTCCACTCCGAAAATGCTTCCGTCCGGGCCAGACGATTCTGGCTCTCGAGCTCCACTCCTCCTCGCGCGTGAGTTCCACCCCCGGCGGGCGGCGGAAGGAGCGGGCGATGTGATATAACCTCGCCCGCTCCGCCGCCACTACAGGGAAGGGTGGAATCACGGCGAGGAGTCCCGCCGCCTCGGCGGAGATGGTGCGGTAACCCCGTATGGCCCGCAGGGCCAGCCGCCGCCGAACTCTCTCCAAGAGTTTTCGGCTGGGCGTGCTGGCCCCGAGCGAGCGGTGCCACACGGGGGCCCCAAACAGGGCAATAGACCGCACCTCCTCCATATAGAGGCGGCATACTTTCAAATCCGGCCCCCCGACATTCGGCAGCAGCCGCGCCAAGGCGGCTGCCGTCCTCTCCAGTCGGGGGGCGAGGAGCCCGAAGTGTCCTTCGAATCGCCAGCGGCCGTCTATGACCAGGCCCAGGTACCTCATCCTGAGCCCGATCTCGACGGAGGTTTCAGCGACGCGAATCCGGAAGTCCTGACCACGGGGTAGCCGCCACGGCCGAGACGATCCATACAACCAGATCGCCTCGGTCTTCATGGCGGCCACGGTCAGCCCCATCCTCCGAATTCGCCCGACCACGCAGTCCAGGGCAGCCTCACCGAGGTGCTTGGTCCTCATCCAGTCCTCCCCCTCGGCATAAACCAGGGTGTCATCTGCATAGCAGATGACACCCGTATCCGGGGGGAGGACAGCCCGCAGCATCGCGTCGTACGCCAAGTTCCACAGGAGCGGTCCGAGGACCGACCCCTGCGGAACGCCGCGTTGCGTCTCCCTCGTGTGAACGATGTTATACCGGCCGGTGTAAGCCACCTTCCTGTCGCGGAGGTAGTCGCCGACCACCTCCCGGAGATAAGGGGGCACCTGGAAATGGTCCAGCGCCCCCATTATCTCCGTCCAGGGCAGGGCGTCGAAAGCGTTAGATATGTCCATCGACACAGCTATCAACACCCTGCCCCGAGCAACAGCCCGTTCCCGGAGGAGGCGCAGGCGCTCCAGGGCGTCTATTGTAGAGCGCCCCCTCCGGAATCCATACTGGCTGTCGCTCAGGTCGGGACCACCCCGCGACAGATGCTCGACGAGGCGGGCGGCAATTCGAACAGCTTGCCCGCCTCGTGGAGTAAACACACCGGCCGGTATGCAGAGGGAGACTCTGCGGGTTTCCCCTCCTTTTGGAGGAGAACCGGGCACGCTTTTTTCCAAACAGTGGGGAAGATTCCCCGGCGCAGGCTCGCGTTCATGACGCTCCTGAACGCCGGGGCGAGGACCTCCAGGGCTAAGGCCATTATACCACCGGGAACCCCATCGGGGCCAGAGGCTTTCTTGCCCCTATCCGGGAGCTCCCGGACGGCCTGGTACAGCTCCCACTCGGTGACCCGGAACTCGTCCGACGGATCCGGGTCGCGTTCCCACCTCCCCTCTTCCCCATCACTCAGGGGGAAGAGGGTGTCAACGACGCGCCCCAGGAATTCCGGGTCAAGCCTCTCCGTGACCGGGGACGCCCAAGGGCGGTGCTTCCCAAGCACCGCCTTATACGGGCGTCCCCACGGATCGTCGCGGAGGGTGAGCAGGAGCTCATCCCAGGCCTTGGCCTTAGTAGCGGCAATAGCACGCTTGAGGGCCACGGCCGCCGATCTGTACTCCCGGTACAGCTCGGCGACCCTCGGCTCCGCGTCGCCGCCCAGGAAATGGCGGCGACGGGCGCGGATGTACCGGCGGCGGGCTGGGCCGGCCGAACTGCGAAGTTCGGCCAGCTCCCCCGACCACCAGTAAACTGACTTTCTCGGGGGCTGAGCTGGGACCCGGGGCATCGCTACGTCACAGATCATCTGCAACGTGCCCCGGATCCAAGCCGCCCCCTCATCTGCCTCGCGCTGCCTGGCCGAAGGCCAGGCGGATCCGATAATCACGGCCCTCAGGAGATCCCCGTCCAGTCGTTTCAGCCCCCATCTGGGCGCTGATGGGGTGCCACGTCGGAGGGGCGTGTCCAACGGCGAGTCCGAGACCGCAGCCACGTCCATCAGGACGTAGGTGTGGTCCGACAGGGTCTCTCCATCCCAGACCCGATCGCGATCCCGGTCGCGAACGATACGTCAACGATCGACCACCCATTCCACCTCACGCACGTAGGCACGTAGGCAAGTCCCCCAGGACCAGCACCGGACCGGCTACATACGGGGCTATCATGAGCCCCAGCCGGTCCAGGAACCTCCCGAGTTCGGCGGAATCATAACTGGGTGAGCTGTAGCACCCCACGACCAGAAATCTTCCCCACTTTACCATAACCATCCCCCTGCCCCGTTCGACCACGGAGCAGGGGGGTACTGTCCCCGAGTGGCGACGCCACTATATCGCCACGGAGCCGTCAACGTCACCGGACCAGTGTGGATGGTCCGGGACGGTGTACGGCTCCGCGGCGACGGCCAGGCCAACCCCCCACTCCTCCAGGCACTGGACCATCAGGTCCTGCGCCCGGCGGCAGTGGTTGAGGTTGGCCTGGAGTACCAGCTGGGAAGACCGGTTAGGCGTGTTGGCCATTAATTGGCTCAGCCGGTCTCCCTTCCTCAGCCTCCGACGCGGGTAGCGGGGGGCATGGGACCCCCTCCCGCTGGGGACTGCCTCTACCACCATCTCCAATGTCTCAGTGTAGGTGGGGGGGGGGAGCAGCCACTGCCTCCCCGTCAGTCCCCTTCGTCGCGCTTTGGGGGGGCGCCACACCGCCCGCCCCTTTGCGCCCTTCTTCTGTTTAGGAGGCGGGGAGCACGCTTTGCTCCCCTCCTTATGTCCCGCCGGTCGGCCAGCCGCGGCGCAGACCACGCAATGGGGTGGTGCTTTACAGTCCACCGCCCGGTGGGTGGCATCCCCGCAGCGGTAACAGTGACCGCTGCGGTCGACCTCTGCAGTGCACCGCTGCCGAACATGGCCAAGGGCCAGGCAGCGGAAGCACTGCATCGGCCGCGGAGCAAGCACCACCACCTGGGCGGTGCACCACCCCACTCGCACCTTCCCGGCCTTCTCGATGGCCAAGGCCGCCACGGCCGGGCACTGCACCCACTGCACCCTGGCGGACCCGCCTGACGGCCTCCTCGTACGAGGCCTTGCTCGCCTCGGGGACTGTCAAAGTGACTGCCGCCGCGCGGGGAGGGGCCTTCACCTTGGCCACCGTCCTTCCGCTTTTCGAGGCGGGGGCAGCGGCCTTCTGGGCCTTGGGGGCCTGGGTTCCAGCAGCCGCGGCCTTGGCCACGGCGGCCGCAGCCAAGGCCTTCCGGCCCACCACATCCGCCCACGTTCCCCCCTTAGGGGTACCTGGCTTGGGTGTCGGGGGCGGCGCCGGACGGGCGACCGAAGGCCGGGCAACCTCCCCAGCCTTCTTTCCCTTCTACTTCTTCTTCTCCGCCCCTCCCGTCACCGGGGCAGGGGCAGGCGCCGGCGGCGCGGGCGCAGGGGCGGGCCGCGGCGGCGTCGGAGGCGCCGGTGGCGGCGGCTGGGGGGGGGGGCGCCGAGGCCGGCACGACGCAGATCCCTCCGCAGCTCTTCACGGAGGGATTTCAGGCCCTCCTCCACGAGGGCCCGCATCTGGGCCATCACGTCCGACGCGAGCGCAGCGGTAGCCACGCCGACGCCGGGAGCCAGCAGGGGAGGAGCATCCCGCAACCGCTTTACTGCCATCAGTTCTCCCCTGATGGCCTCCAGCGTGTTGCGGGTCTCCCAGAGCTCCCTCTCCAGCGCCGCGCATCTCTCCCGGAAAGCGTTGTCCGCCGGGTCCGCGACGGGCGGAGGGCAGGAGCACCCTGGACACCCCTGCGCTCCAGCTCCCTCACCGCCGCCTTGATGTCCGCGGAGGAGTCGCGGAGACCCTTATGGTGGGTCCCCTTCAAATTGCGGCTGCTGTTCGCCAGCTCCCGGACATCGTCGGATCGCTCCGCTATGAAGACGATCAATTCCCCGGGGAGCATACTCCATATCTCCGGCCGCTCCCGCTCCCGCTCCTTCTCCTCCCGCTTGCGCTTTTTACCAGCGCCGCTGGAAGAGGCAGCTAAGGAGATAACCGACCCCCGGTCATCCTCCTGCTCCGGCACCGGAGTCCCTCTCCCAGGCTGGGGCCTGAGATCCCTAGGAACCGGGGCCGGCGGTGGCATAAGATCCGCTGGAACAAGCCGTGGCATCAGAACCACCAACTCCCTCCCATCCGCTTCCGGGTGCGGTAACCCCTCCCTAACCTCATCCAAGTTTTTCCGAGGCTCCGCGTTTACGTAATCCATCATTACTCGTTACCCTAAAGTACAAAACGCGGAAAGGGGTGTCCACCGGGGCAGAGCCGCTTGCCCCGGTAAGCCTAGATACAACGGGAGGTCGGCAGGTATCCCGAGGTTGTACAAACGTTCATGGGCGGTGCATCCACCGCCCACCCCCGGTGCTTGGTCCGGAAGTTTCCCATCGGCACGTTTACGATAGCTTAGGATAGAGACTTTTTTATAGAGGTTTATCCTCCTCGCAGGCCGGCCGATTAAGGCAAGCCTCCCGTTCCGGTAAAACATGACCACCGGTTTACGGTATGGAGCCCTGCGGCGACCTCCCCGGTCGTATTGCAGGACACATTGGCCCGCGGTTTTCATCCCTCCGTGTGAGCCTTACCGGCATGGAGGCCATGCCAGGATGGGGACCGAGGGGATATGGGCATAGTAGTGGTGACTCGGATCCACTACTAGGTATGCCACAGTGGTGGCGGTCATATTCCTAAAATCCTCTACGCTGCACCTCCTCGTGGTGGTCCCTGGGAACACACATAGTTGTGTGTTGCTAACGAAGCGAGGGGTATTCAGCGGGAAGTAGTCCCAATGATGTGTGAGGCGATGCCGGCGGGATCTTCTGATCCTGGCACGGCCTCCCATGCCGGTAAGGCTCACACGGAGGGATGAAAACCGCGGACCAATGGGTCCTGCGATAACGACCGGGGAGGCCGCCGCAGGGCTGGATACCTGGCGACCTGCAGTTGATTTAGCCTTGCCTGGGAAGTGGGGGCTCTGCCCAGGTCGACCTTACTTCCCGCCATATTCGTGGGATTAACATGGAACAAAATAATCTAAATAAAACTGAAGAGGGGAAGGAGGGGGCACCATGCCCGAAAGTGGTAGTGGAGGAAGTTGGGGCGATCCTGGACCTGTCCCAGGAGTAAAGGTGCCGGACCCCAGTTGTTGGGGACCGGCCCTTTCTCCGGCCAGTGAGGAGAACCAGGGGACGCGGCGGGCACCGCCAGGAGGAGGACCGACTGTCGGACATTTCGACTAAGTCGCCCCCCCCCCCCCGAACCCCAACGGCTCGGGCGCGAAACGCTCATTGCCGCCAACTCCGGGCAGAACATCGCCGACTCCGTCGGTCGGCAAACGGGAGCGGCTGGAGGATGCTGTCCGCCCGGAGATTAGGAGCATGCTCCCCGGGGAGCTGTCCGCATTTATTGCGGAACAGTTGGACAATACCCGGAAGCTTGCGGAGGCTATCAGAAACCTTAAGGGTACTCACCTTAAGGGGATCCGCGACGCCTCCGCAGATATTAAGGCGGCAGTGCGGGAGTTGGAGCGTAGGGGTGTCCAGGTTGGACCCCCTGCCGACTCCCGCGGCCCTGTCTCCCAAGCGGACGCCGGGGACGCCGTGTTGCGGTTGGAGAATGCGGCGCTCAGGAGGGAGCTGTTGGAGACCCGCGACACGCTTCGAGCCATCAGGGGAGAGCTGATGGCGATGAAGCGGTTGCAGGACGCTCCCCCCCCCCGCTGCTAGTATCAGCCCCCGATGTCGACGGGGTCACCCGGCTAAGCCGGGGACCTGGGCGGAGGTGGTCGGAAGGCGGGCCATCTCCGCGGCCAAGGCCGCTGCTAAGGCTGCGGCCCAAGTAGCGGCAGCCGTCTCGGCCGGCGCCGCTAAGCCTTGGAAGGCCGCTGCCCCCACCCCAAAGGGGGGTAAGACAACGGCCAGAGTTAAGGCCCCGCCCCGCTCTCCGGCGGTCACACTGACCGTACCGGATGGGAGTAGGGCCTCCTACCAGGAGGCCATTAGGAGGGCCCGCCAGGGCATCGATTTGGATGCCCTTGCCATTGAGGCACTCAAATGGAAGCGGGCGGCCACTGGGAGCCTCGTAATAGAGGTCCCCGGGGCCGATGGGCGCCCCAAGGCCGACTCCCTGGCGGCGCGGATGACGGCCGTCATCGGGGACATGGGGGTGAAGATCTCCAGGCCCGTAAAGAAGGCGGAGTTGCGCCTCACGGGCCTGGAGGTATCGGTCACCCCCCAGGAGGTGACAGAAGCGGTGGCTAAGGCCGGGGGCTGTAACGCCGAGTCCGTCAAGGTGGACGAGCTAAAAGCTCCGCCCAACGGACTCGACACTGTTTGGGTGCAGTGCCCGGCCGTGGCCGCCCTGGCCATCGAGAATGCGGGCAGGGTACGCGTGGGGTGGTTCACCGCCCAGGTGGTGGTGTTGGCGCCGCGGCCTCTGCAGTATTTCCGCTGCCTGGCCTTAGGCCACGTACGGCAGCGGTGCACTGCGGAGGTCGACCGCAGCGGTCATTGCTACCGCCGTGCTCCCCGCCGCCAAAGGCCAAGAAGGGAAAGAAGGGGCGGGCGGTGTGGCGCCCCCCCCCCCCTAGTCGCGCCCCCGGATACCCGGGTGGCGAAGCCAGCCGCTCCCCCAACCTGCAGGGAGGGGGAGAGTATGGAGGTGGAGGCGGCCCCCAGCGGGACGGGGGGTAATAACCCCCCGTCACCCGAGCTGGCGGCCAAGGAGGGGACCAGCGCGAAGGCCAAATAATGGCCTACACACCGCGCCGGTCCCCCCTCCCGGTACTCCAGGCCAACCTCAACCACTGCCGCCGGGCGCAGGACCTGATGGTCCAGTGCCTGGAGAAGTGGGGGTTGGCCTGGCCGTCGCCGCGGAGCCGTACACCGTCCCGGACCATCCACACTGGTCCGGTGACGTTGACGGCTCCGTGGCGATATAGTGGCGTCGCCACTCGGGGACAGTACCCCCCTGCTCCGTGGTCGAACGGGGCAGGGGGATGGTTATGGTAAAGTGGGGAAGATTTCTGGTCGTGGGGTGCTACAGCTCACCCAGTTATGATTCCGCCGAACTCGGGAGGTTCCTGGACCGGCTGGGGCTCATGATAGCCCCGTATGTAGCCGGTCCGGTGCTGGTCCTGGGGGACCTGAATGCGGGGGTGTCCCACTTGGACTCCGACCGATTGGACACGTCCCGATTGGACTGTCCCGATTGAACGCGTTCCTTTTGGACGCCGTGCCGATTCGATCTGTCCCGTTTGGACGCCGTAGCGGTTGGATTCATGGCGTTTGGACGCCGTAAATTTTATAATCATTGCTTTTCGAAGTCTACATATGGTGATATTATATTGTGAAATATATGGTTAAATATGATTTGGAATCTGTTAAATTTGGATCGGAATTTTTATTTTTGTGGTTAGGGTTAGGGTTAGGTTTAGGGTTAGGGTTAGGGCTCCACCGAGGCGACGGGAGTCCTCGCCGTGATTCCACCCTTCACTGAGGTGGCGGCGGAGCGGGCGAAGTTATACCAGATCGCCCGCTCCTTCCGCCGCCCGCCGGGGGTGGAACTCACGCGCGAGGAGGAGTTGGAGCTCGAGGGCCAGAATCGCCAGGCCCGGACGGAAGCTTTGACGGAGTGAAGGGCGCTATTGGCGCCCTCCACACGTCCGATTGTCCGGGCCCTCCTGCCCATATTTTATACCGGGTGGTTGACGACAAACAGGCCACCTAAATAGCTCCGTTAGGATTAGAGATAGAAGAAAATGTTAGAGAGAAAAGTTGTACTGTTAAACGGGGCAAATATGGTGATATAAAAAAATGTTCCTATTGTAGTCGTTTTCAAGGTCTTTTGAAGGTCATCGATGATTTTCAAATAGCACCACATATTTTTAACTTCACAGTGTTGTAGCTGATGTCAAGGCGAGTTCAATGATGTGGTACACTATGACCTTCAAATGATCTTGGACTCATTAATAGATATAGTTTGACTACTCTGTTTGATCAACGGAAATTTAATTCCTTCAGTCATTAGGTCTCATAACACGTATTCCGTTAACGGAAGGTGATCTCTAAGCGTACACAAACTAGATTATCAACAAACTACTGGTATGTATGCCGAGTCAGTTATGGTCATCGAATTATTGCGAGTGTATCAGTTCATCGATAACCGTTTAGCGATGCGTTACTCAAACGAACACAAGACCGATCTTACTTCCATTTATTACGAAAGTCGTCAATGTCTTCGAAAAGCTGTTCGTCTTTACAAAGACCGATTTCCTGATCGCAGATGTCCATCTCGTTCTACTTATTCAAATTTAGTTAAAAAGTTCCGTGAATTAGGCAGTGTAGAAAATAAAAGACCTGTGAAAGTGAGAAGTGTAACAAATGAAGCAAATGCAGTCAATGTTCTTGGTGCAGTAAATGTAAATCCTTGCATCAGCACTAGACAACTCAGTA
Organism: Halictus rubicundus; assembly: GCF_050948215.1. NCBI lineage: Eukaryota > Metazoa > Arthropoda > Insecta > Hymenoptera > Halictidae > Halictus > Halictus rubicundus. Next base: position 1,247,072 of record NC_135154.1, read on the forward strand.
GAGAAAGTGGCGTTAGCCGAGCAAGTATCATGCGAATATTTCGATTACACAAATTCCACCCATATCACATATCGCTCCACCAAGAACTTCATGGAAGAGATTTCGAAATTCGCGTAAATTTTTGTGAGTGGGGTTTGAGGCAAATTAGAAATGATAGCCGAGTTTTTAGTAACGTATTATTTACTGATGAGGCTTCCTTCACAAATCATGGTGCAGTTAATTTAAGAAATATGCATTACTGGAGTAATGCGAATCCACGATGGTTACGACAAGTGGATAAACAACGACCCTGGACTATCAACGTTTGGTGTGGAATTTTGAATAATAAAATAATTGGACCCTTTTTTATTCCCGGCACATTAAACACAACTAGATACCTTACGTTTTTAGAAGAAACATTGCCCATATTTTTAGAAGATATTCATTAGAAATTCGTCAAGTAATGTGGTACCAACACGATGGCTGTCCTGCTCATTCTTCACGTATCGTAAAAGAATTTCTGAACAATAAATTTCCAAATCGCTGGATAGGACGTAATGGACACATACTATGGCCAGCTCGTTCGACCGATCTAATTCCTCTTGATTTTTTTTTTTGTGGGGAACACTCAAAGATGATGTATATCGTGATCAACCGACTACACCAGAGAACATGCAAGAAAGAATAATTAGATCTTGTAGATCAATTCCAACAGAAACAATTGAAAGTACAATTGATTGCCTTGTAAAACGTTTAAATGTTTGTGTTATTGCTCAAGGTCATAATTTCGAACATTTAATTTAGTTCAAATAAAATGATTGCACGTTTTGAAGTTATCATTGTGTGCGTGTGTGTGTGAGCTTTATCATAAATTTTCTAGTTCAATGTCATTTGAAGGTCATAGTGTACCACATCATTCAACTCGCCTTGACATCAGCTACAACACTGTGAAGTTAAAAATATGTGGTGCTATTTGAAAATCATCGATGACCTTCAAAAGACCTTGAAAACGACTACAATAGGAACATTTTTTTATATCACCATATTTGCCCCCTTTAACAGTACAACTTTTCTCTCTAACATTTTCTTCTATCTCTAATCCTAACGGAGCTATTTAGGTGGCCTGTTTGTCGTGAACCACCCGGTATATGATGCAGGAGGCGGGGAAGGTTGACCTTCCGCCTCACGCAGGTGCTCTCCGGCCACGGCTGTTTTGGAGAGTACCTGCACAGGATGGGGCGGGAGCCGACTGCGCAGTGCCACCACTGCAGTGAACATGTGGACACGGCGCGGCATACTCTGGAGGAGTGTCCAGCTTGGGCAGAGCCACGCCGTGTCCTTAGAGCCGCGGTGGAAGGGTGGGACCTCTCGCTGTCCGCCGTGGTCGACCACATGGTCGGCAGTGAGAGGTCGTGGAAGGCGGCGGCCTCCTTCTGCGAGGACGTGATGTCCCGGAAGGATGCCGCCGAGCGGGCCCGGGAGCGTGACCCGGGCTCGGCCAGGAGGGTGCGGGCGCGGGGACGACCCCCGCGCCCTGTTGTGCCCCCACAACTGGGGGCGGTGAACTTGGGGGCCCGGGGCGTGAGCTGACCCGGGCCCCCGGGGGGAGCATAGCTTCCCCCGTGATAGGCCGACACCCCCCGGGTTAGTTTCCCGGTGTGGGGGGGGGGGGTGTCGGTCCGTCCCTCCCCGATTGGGGAGGGGGATCCGTGGGGGGTATGGTGTGAGGAAGGGTCGGGGCGTGCCGGATCGCGCCTCCGACGGCCCTTTCATCCGGTGGCGGCGTCTTCCTGCCTCGGCCGGGGCTGGTTCCTTCGGGACCCCGGCTCCGAGCTGGGCACGAAGACTCCGGGAGCTGTGGGTGGACCGAGCTGGGGCTCGGGAAGCTCAATCCGAAGGCTCCAGGGATGGGGACACCGGGCGGGTCCCTCCTCCAGGGGTCTTATAGTGTAGGCAATGGGGGAGGCTAACCTCCTCCCCCGGGGTGTGATGTTAGCTGGGAGGTGTCCTGTTGAGTACTCGCGTGATCCAGGCACCTCCCCCTTTAGCTTAGGTGGGCGAGGGTTTTTAGTGGGTAGCTTTTGGGGATCCTCCCCAAGGGCAGTCCCACATAACCCCGGCTCCCCCACAGGGAGTCGTGGTATGCGTAAAGACATTTTCCCACGAAAAAAGGCCCTGCCAGGATCCGAAGATCCCGCCGGCATCGCCTCAGACATCATTGGGACTACTTCCCGCGGGATGCCCCTCGCTCCGTTAGCAACACACAACTATGTGTGTTCCCAGGGTCCACCACGAGGAGGTGGAGCGAGAGGGCTTTAGACCTGTGACATCCCTCAAATAGAGAGAACGGCTCGACAGTGGGACAGACGGTCCCACTGTAAAGGCCACAGGTCCTGGGACCCCCGTAGAGTAGGCTACGTGCCTTGTTAACCCTCCCGAAGCTGCAGATGTTCACTGCAGGTGCATATCTCAATCATAAACCTACAATACATAATAGCAGAACTCTAGGTGTCTAGGGATTTTCCCCGAGACACTCTCGGCGGCCTCCCTAGACAACAGTCTCTCTGAATCTGCCGCCACGTGCAGACGCGAATAAAGTTTCTCTTGCCAACACTCACTAGTCTTGTTTCTTACCTTCATCGTAGGTCCAATACCTACACATTAAAGAGAGTTGTAGGTACTGGACCTACTATGGAGATAAAGAACTAGGCTCGTGTGTGTTGGCAAGAGGAACTTTATTCCTATCTGCACGTGGCGGCAGACTCAGTGAGACTGGTGCCTAGGGAGGACGCCGAGAGTGTCTCGGGGAAAATCCCTAGACACCTAGAGTTGTGCTCTTACGTATTGGCGCCCGTTGAGTTGCCTAGCGGATGCACTAGGGAGTCAACGATACTCCCTACAGAGTCATAACGCCAACTACGTGCAGTATCATTCTTTTCCAATTCCCTTGCGTCCTAGCTACACTGTCAAATAACTTCTCGCTGCTAGAGGCGTTGAATACGCATACGCCCTTATTTCGAGATTCGATAAACTATAGATGACGAATGAAATTTCTAAAGAGTATGTTATAGATAAACTATGGTGAATATGTATTTCAGAAAAATAAGTACAAGTAAAAGATAACCGAAAGTTATCTTTTATTTGAAAATTGTAAATAAAAATTTGCCGGTAGATACGTTATTATTTTGGACGCGCATGTGCAAGAAAAGTTGGTCGATATCTCTGCACTGACGCCTACGGCCTACGCTGTTGACTTTTTGGTTTCCGTGAACCAAAATTGCCAGGCCTGGTGTATATAGTATATAGTCAGTTGAACTTTGAATTTATAATACCACTCCCTTTGGGCTATTATAATTTTTATAAGAAGTATACTAGCTTTATTATGGCTTTTTGGATACCATTAGAGTCAAACCCTGAGGTAAAACTTTTCACTTTTTATATTACATATACGTTTATCGTATGACATGATATAAATATTTCTATACTTTGTTTTAGGTTATGACGAAGGTAAATCTCCATCATCTTCAATTGTTGATACAACTTTCCAACAATAATTGTTACGTATCGCAAATATTATTTGAAATATTTACTCGTTAGTGGGTCACTAATTTTCGCGTATCATCTTTAAATTAGTAGAATATGTGTTTTTCCTGCATGAAATGACTTTGTCATTATTTGCATGTTCTACAAACCTTAATGGTAGATGTATGTTTCTAGTTTTTACACCAACTAGGTGTACCAAAAGAATGGAGCATCGTTGATGTCTATGGATTGGAACAAGATTTACTGGCACTTGTACCAAAGCCAGTGGTTGCCATTATTTTACTTTATCCTTTGCGGAAAAAGGTTTGGAATTATATGGTTTATTCTTTCATGATTGGTTATAGTATTTATATACATTAATACTGTTATAGAGTAATAATACGTTAGAAGCTACCGAAGAAGTTGTCGAAGAACAGAGTACCACTGTTTTGGCTCCAATAGATCCATCGGTTTATTACATGAAACAATATATTCACAACGCATGTGGTACAATTGCATTAATTCACAGTGTTGCGAATAATCTAGATACGTAAGTTTCTGATTTGACGCATAAAAATGAATGTAGAATCTAAAATGTAGATCTAATATCAAATATTATATATTTTTACAGTATAAACCTAAAGGATGGTTTCTTGAAAAATTTCTTGGATAAAGCAAAAGGTCTTTCTTATTCAGAGATCGGTGAACTTCTAATGACGTCAAATGAAATCAGCGAGACACATGAAGAAATGGCACTTGTAGGGCAGACAGAGGTATGATTTTGTTCTTGCCAAATGATTATAAAAATATGATGAGAGATATTTCATAGGCACCAAGCGAGGATGCACCAGTATTTCATCATTTTGTAGCATTTATACAAAAAAATGGTGTTTTATACGAATTAGGTGAATATATTTTCATCAATGATAACAAAAATTAATTGAATAATGCATAATGTTGTTCAGGTGTTCTAATTACATAATTAACTATTGCAATCTTTAGATGGACGAAAGCCTGGGCCTATCACTCATGGTTCAAGTAGTCCAGAGACTCTGTTGGAAGATGCTGCTCGTGTTTGTAAAGACTATATGGCTCATGATCCAGAAGAAATGTTCTTTACAGTTGTTGCTCTAACCAATAACGATTCTGAATCATTTTAAAGTCGTATTAATATTCTTTATATACAATTTAACCCCTTGAACTATAAAATCAAATCGGACTTGTGGAGAAGGCTTCGTACAGTATCCCCTAAAATGTTTATGTCATTAATTTACTTTAAACCGAAATAAATATAATATTTTGTTGTCGATATATAGCCATCGGAGAATACATAAGAACACAATAAATATAAACTTCCTTTTTTTTTAATAAGAAATTATAAACAACAAAGAAGTTCTAATCACTGTAACTGTAAAATAAATCGTAGTACAAGGGGTTAAGAAAATGATTCAAATTTATTTTGTACGTTATATACACAGTCATTTTGCGTTGCATTTATTAATATTTGCTTGTTATCACATTGTAAGAAATACATTGGTAAATAGGAGAACATAGGTATTTGCAGGTATTTGTATCGCGCCCTTGTTTGAAGATAATTTATATATAATATAAGATTAAAGAAAAGTGAAAAGTAATGGATCCTTGAATGTACAAATCAAAATTTTTTACAGTGTATTTTTTTAAAGATTTATACAATCTAATGAATGTTTCAATAATCAAACAATATTTAAGGTAGTAAAACAGTATAAAGAGAGTGAACGGAAAAGATTGTAAAAGTTGTATACGTATGTATATCCTAAATTATTCATACAACGATATGTCAAAATTTTAACACTAGATTCAATTAGAATTGTAATACCTGTAAAGTATTTGAGTACCTGTGAGAGATTTAACAATTAAAGTCAACAGCCCTATTTTCTATTCATTAAAACGGTTGATTCCAAAGTTAAGTCAAACAGGTAGCTTATAGTCAGTGTAACATGTGTGATAGTTAATTAAAATGATGTGTATTTCTACAGTTTTTGTATATATTAAAATTACCCTCATAGTTAAAAATGTTATGAATGTTACGATTCATAATACAATACTTTTGTTTAATATTGTAATGTAAATTGTATTAGAATATATTTGTTAGATTTAAATCAATATTTTTATAATCGTAATTGTCGCGTCAAAAGTTCAAACGCGTCGGTTTGTTCTTCACAAACGTCTCGAGGGACAAGACTAGAATTTTCTAATAATGGTAAAATTGCGATTTTAGTCAATCAAAATTATTTTAATAACTATCTTGTATGTATAGGTATTTTAAAAGCATTTATTTGTTTATTTTTAACATTACATCTAGTTAAGATTGTCTTTGGCGCTCAAATTATTTAAATAAAAAGATAGAAAAATGTTAAATATATTCTCGATTCAAATTCATGTTAACCGATTGTATGTTTCATACAACTTAATGAATCAGATTCATCATTTCAAGGATTACTATGTACATTTTGTATGAATTCGCTTCATATTCAGTGATAGGTCTTCCACTTTTGAAAATGTTCCTACAAAATATTTTCATAATGTTTTTTATAAAGTAACATATAGTTATAAACATTTTGATGTCTTGTAAAAAGTATGTAAATCCAACGGGATTTATTTGCAAACGTGCAAATAAATTTGCAAATAAAAAGATTTAGAAATTAATGGTTTTATAAATTTTGTTTAGCTATTGCATTTTGGATCATTGCAGCGAATGTATTAGTCAACTAATAGCGGGATGATTTCGGGGGGGGGGGGGGCTTTAATTTCTTTCACTTTTTTTATTTTCGATATAGCTTTTCATTATTCAAAAATTCCACGCGTAACATGAAAATTTTTATAAGAGACAGATTACCAAATCGAGGTGCTGAACGAAAAAAAATATTAAAAAAGTAGCTGCTAGTAAAAAAAAACTTGGGAAACCATGACCTAGACGCCCTAGACTATGAAACGTATGTATGATAATTTCCCTTTTTGTTGCTGCCACGTTATAATAAAGACAATGTATACATTGATATATATCATGTACAGTGTTTAATCGATATTTGTCCAAAACACGAGTCTAGCCAGGGACATATATCGGCTAGGAGATACTATTCTTTGATCCACGCCGAACGTAGAATAGGACAAGAGAATTTCGTTATAGGATTAGTAGTGGTCTCCTGGTCTCACACCGATATACCCAACCCGTATTATGTTACACTCCTCGGCGTTCGGGGTCTTTCGAGCTTCATGGCTCCTCACGGAGAATACCCCACGGTAGTGGGGATAGTTCTGGGACTTTTATCGGCTAGGTATTTGTGACATATACAGAGTAAACACTGTATGACTTTTGTTCTGAAAGTCAATTTTGATGGGATTTTGTAAATGTATTTTACACACTTTTCACAAATAGTACAATTATTTCTACGAATCTGTGTTTGAATTTGTCTCAAATAATTACGTGTTTGTGAATATATAGATACCCAATATCTTATTTGAATTGATATGATCGATAGAGATATCTTATAAAAATCAAATTTACAAATCTATTATCCGAGGTCACAAAACTTGTCGGTCAGTGACCAGAAGGTAGCAAAAGGCTTAGTTATTTTCGATCCTCTTCTGAGAGCCGTGCATCTTGGCACCACTCTCTAAATAGTAGCTTCAAAACACAAAATAAAACCGAAATCTAGGCTTACGACCGGTTGTTGACTATATCTCACAATTTCTTGCATGAATGCTGAAGTTTGGAGATATGAAGAGAAAAAGGAAAAGAAGTAAAAATAGATACTATAATTATTCTTATAATTAGACAGCAGATTCTATGCATTTATGATAAAAATGAGTAAATGTAATTTAAAACAGTAAAAATATTAAATGAACAGTTTATTAAACATTTCTATTTCACTCCAGTTTGTTGCAATTCAAGTAGAAAATTTTTATTTTGCATAAATACCCGCTCTCTACTCATAATTATTCCTCGATTTAAATTCGGTATTAGTATTGTACGAATCATTGTTTATTTTAGGTTCCTTGACAAGGAAAACCTTTAAAAATGTTTTGTTTGTATTATTATTTTTGATACGCCTTTATTTTAATTAAGTTTAACTTAATTCACTAGATTAAATTATATAAAATAATTTGAAACCCCTGTCTTAACGTTAGAGGTTGAAATAATATATATATGTAAATATTTTGAATTCCTTCAGTGATAAAAGTGGAAACTTATTGGTAATCTTAACAATACAAATAAAGCTAATATATAATTTTATTTTGTTTAAAATTTCATAATTAATTACTTCGATACTTCTATTCAAAGTATACGTTGTAGGGTAAGGGACATAATTACTGTGGGAGTACTGTACAGTACACACATATTAAAAAAGAGATATATAAAATATATACATTAACTGATTTTACTGAAAATAATTTAATATCTCTTTTTTAATATTGATTATGGTTTAAAAAATAAGTATAATTAATATAGGCACAGTAATTGGTATCCCCATAACAATTGGGTCCCTTATAACCTACAATGTGAAAGGAAATATCTATTGCAGTGCATTAGTCATTATTTGCCTCCGGACTTTAGGAGAGGAAAGGTTTCTATAAAAAAGTGAAATTTCCATCCATAATATTTCAAAGTTTGCCATACGATGGGGATTTTCCGATGACGGTCAAGAAACGGCTGTTTAATTCCTATATGGAGGTGTGATAATTTCTTTCCCTATTGAGTATTTCTTCAATAATCGGTTACATAAGTCTGTGCCAATTGTAAACGAGATATGCCCACAAAGATAGTCGAAGAATGTGACAGAAAGTTGATTACTACCCGTTGTTTCAATGAGTCGAAAAAACAAGGATTATTGTCGAATCATGCGAAAGAAAGAATTTGTTCGTAAAATTTTATGGGAAGAAATTTGACAGAAAAATATGTAGTTATTAATTTTATTATATAATAATTTGGATTTTATGCATTTATGGCAAAAATGAATAGGTCAAACACAAAATAGAAGGAACACCAGATGAATATAATATTACTAGTGCATCATTATTTACAACCTATTGGAGTTATTAAGAGAAGAAATCAATTCTCATGTAACTCCCCTTTCTTATAACTGATGCAAACAATTTTTATTTTGCATAAAGATCCGCAGTCTATATAATATTTATTTATAAGTTTATCTTCATAACGGTACCTATACTTTTTAATTGTAAATTGGAAGTGATAGAATTTTATGTCTTTGTTAAATTCAAAATATTCTGTACTTACGCTGTCGAAATGCACGAAGTCCGCAGTCGGTTTAGTATAATATTATATTATGTTGTTATTATCTATTATTCAAGAGGTATAGTAATTCTATTATTGATCGCGGTGGCGAGGCCTGTGTCATCGGAGTGGAAAATTTTGGGGTCTGTTGGTGCTTACATACCGATGATAAAGTAATCATGCCGAAGAAAAAGACCCTCGGCCATAGGAAATGATGGTACTTCCATGATTCATGGTAGCGGAAAATTTATACAGAAATTCAACGTGTAAGAAGACGTTTACTGGTTGAACATTTTTCAGAAAATACGATTCAGAAAGAATTCTTGTGCATACAATGATTACAGATGAAAAAAATGGAGTGATTTCATGCTATCTCAAGCTTAACAATGAAACGCGATGATTCGATGCATTGTTACCTGAAATCGTAATCTTTGAGCTAATTCTTCGAACAACCGATTCACTGTCTCTTTACAGCCCACTACTGCCGCGTCATCATAAAATCCTTTTTACTTTCGTGCGAGATTTCGTGCGACATCGCGTATTTTCACCGAGTTTGATGTAATTGATAACGGGCATAAAGTAAATCTTCTGGTTTTACGAAGACACGCGTGACGCTGATAAAACACATTGTGATGGGAATTCGTGAAATCCGCATGTCTAAGCATGACAGATAATGAATGGAAACTGATGTACACTAAAATCAAAAGAAGCACAAAAATGTACGAATGTTTGTGACTACAATCCTGATACAGTGGATTAGTTTCCAATCTTTGTGATAGGGAATGAAGGTTAAGTACGATAAAAATGAACTAGACGCTCTTTAATCAACAAAAGAGAACCGTAACTGTAAGCATTGTGTTATGTAATGTCTGAAAATTGTTTTTATACATAAGTCAAAATTTAAAAAACATGAAACTTCATTTCCTAAAATTTAGGTATAGTTGTCGTACTGTCGACGAATTGTAAATAAAAGAGAATTCTCAAGTTATTCAGAAAGTAAATTGTGTGAAAATTATTCAATTATAATTATTAAATAGAATAGAAAATAATTCAATTATACAGTAAGGTTTCACAATTTATTTTCTACTGATTGTTAGTTACTATAACTTAGATGAAATTTATTAATCCAGTTTAAATTCAGATAAATTAGTTTCTGACTCATGGTTTCATGAAGTTAAAGGATAATGGCTACCGCTGCTCAAATTAACTTATTCAGAATATAAATTGTGTGAAAATAATTGAATTATAAAGTCATTATTATTATTATTATATTCAATTATAATAATTCAATTATTCTTGCGATTGATTGTCTACTGATTGTACCTTATTACATCTTTAACTTCATGAAACCAAAAGTAGGAAACTTTCCATTGAATTTTCCTACTCCATTAACAAATGTTGCGCTGTTAAAATTAAATCTATTGTTTAATGTCTTAGGAAAACAGTAGCGAGGTTGTTCTAACGCTAACAACAAGATAATTTCGTTCTATTGTATGAATTTCACGGGCGGCTGATGAAACTTTGAAAACCGATGTCCCCGAATTAACAAAACATGTTATGAATAGGTATACATTTGCATTCGTCCATGGCTGGTTGAGTTTAAGGCCGTTCCGCGCCCATTAAAATGTTCCACACCCGCGCGACCTCGTTTCCATGTATGGTTTGCATTATCTACGAAGGTACAATTTAATGAGTCTTTCGTTGAAATTGAATGTACTCTGCAGATAATCGATAAATATGTCTGCTCGCCGTAATCCGTGTATTATTTCTCCCCGCTACTAATACGATACATATTTTTATGAGATACTTCGAAGGTCGCATTTATTCTCGAGACGTTTCTTACGGATGACAATTGTATCTTATAATACCTAATTGATTGAAACACTGCGGGGATTCCGATTCTGCGTTACTTGCACACGAAGCGGTAATTTCATGCGATTATTCTACACGCAACAGGTCAGCGAGCACCGAACCAACGAAAAAGAATTCAATGGAGGTCGAGGGATCGTTAATTCGCATTCTTTGCATCGAGTTTCACTGAACGTCCTTGACCCGCCACCTTATCGGAAGTAATACTTTGCTACCGGCGAACGACTGATACATAGACGCATTAACATCTTTTTATGGTTGCATTGACTAAAGTCAAAAAATTGTTTAAAAAGACTGTATATGTATATCTTCTGTGACAGTAACTGTACAGTTTTTTTTAACAATCCTTTGTACATTTACCGTACAGTTGCTGCCACCTAAAACATGTGCATGCGATCTTTTTGAACAGTTTTTTCCATTGTGTTATACGGGAGCCTATTGTACTTTTTAAAATCATTTTAATATTGCAGAATGATATTTTATTGCATACCTACGGCATATTCATTGTTCGTTTCTTTTTGATGGTCGATGCTCCTTGTGCTTTAATGGTTATATTGAAAATTCTCTGCGAATACTCTTCAAGGTCTAAAAATGAAGTTTAAGATGTTGTACAAAATGACAATAAATAATCCGTTGAGCACTCCGTAATCTCTTTAGACATAAATTAATCTTATTTTCCAGACATACTCTGTGTTTTATCGCAACTTGTTAATTGTTCAGTTTTAGCATTTATAATGATGCATGATAGGTGTATGAAAAACTAATTCACTTGATTTTCATACTAATTATAATCTTTACTATTCGACAATATTTTATATTAGTTTTGTTTTCTAACTTAAAAGTGAATATGATGGACACAGGTTTTGATATTGAACTGTGTAACCATTTTGTTTTTAAAAATCAGGTAAATCGGTAAATTATGTTTTAATATATATTCATCATATGATCGAGGATCATGTAAACAAATTGCATAGAATAATGCAGATCAATGAAATTGTTTAAGACAATTATCTATTGCAATGCTACAAGTCAATCATTTTTATCGCGTTAGTAATTTTGACGGTTATGTGCGACGATGATACACGTTCGCAGATGTAATTGATTTGTCTGTGAGACACGCGCGCGTAACTTGCGCATGTGTGAAGAAGTTTTTTTGCGCATGCTTTTGTATGAACAATTGAATCGATACGTTATAGGCTTGTCAACTTTCTTGTGTAAGAAAAGACTTAAAGCTGTTGTCAATCAATCTCTTTGTGTTTGAAAATTAAAATTCCAAAAATGGAATTTGTTAAAGGCCGAGGTTACTAAATAATAAACATAATAAAGACGACATTTGAAAATGTGGGATCGATTACAACACTGTAGAAGACACGAAGTAAAAGAAGGTTAAAAAAATTTATATAAACAGTGATAATTGGAATGTACACTCAAAGTTCGACATTTTAAAAATAGCATTTTTTACTAAAAAAACTGTTTACTTTTTTTAGGATATTCTGATGACCTTATTACATATTTTTCTGTTTTATTTTTTAATAATCTTTTGCGTTCAGAATTAACATTGTCAGTTAGACAGTATTGTCCACGGTATACTAAAAAAGTAATACTCGACGTAATCAAATATTTTAATTTAAAAAATTTTTTACAAATAACAAGAAATGCCCTTGAAGTTTTAATAGCTCTGCGTTATTACAAAATGGAATAATTTCAGCATGTTGTGCCATATATGTACAACTGCAAATATTGTTTTCTACGACGTCAGAATTTCTAACAGTATCATCCAATATTTCCTTATAATTTAGAAAACAAATCGAACAAAAACATTAAATAAACAGTTTCAATATTTTCAAAGGGCAAAATGAAATATTTTTACCGCGTTTTCCGCTACAATCAATCACAAAAAGTTACGTATACCAGCCAAAAATAATAACAAGCTGAAAAAAGAAATAACGGTCTTGTACATTTTAACGACGTTGACTACGATGGTGTATATATTTATTTATTCGAAAGCGTACGAGAATCAGAAAAATAAACTTTACAGTACGGGAAAAGCACCTAAAAATTCTAAAAATTCTTCTTGTGATAATTATCGCCATTGTAACAGTTTAATTAATTTTAATATGGATTTTTTTTGTACATTTCTGGATGTTCATATTTTTTATTCACTTACATGTTTTATAAATAAACACGAGAAACATTATCTGTTTTTCGGAAATTGATCCATTTTACGCACGAAATGTATGAATGTTTGTAAAATGTTTAGAGTTCTGGAGTTTTCGTATCAAATACTTGAAATTTGGCACGCGCATGTAAATTTTTGTATCTGACCATATATGTATAAATATGCAAGAATTATTTCCTTCATCACTGGAGTTTCTAACAGCAGAGAGTAGCACTGCCTGCTCCTCTTTGCTAACAGCACTATTTGGTATTATTTCATAACCTAGGAATGGAAAGTTCCCGGAACGTGCCATTTCTGTTTGTTACATACTCTGTTCGGTATTTGTTATAATTACAAATTTGACCTTTTTAACCAGTTTAATTAACTGTTGTATCACCCTTATGTAAATGACAGCATTTTTAGTCCAGGCTTAAAAATGAATTTGTGCGCTAATAAATTGTACCAAATTTGCTTATTAAAAGAGCAATTAAATCATAAATCTTAACTTCTCAATAATTAATATGTATATAAAACAAATTGCTTTGACTTTATCTCTCTTTGGTTATTGTTGGCAATTAAATCCATAAAATTAAGAAGAAAGAAACGGAGAAGCAAGTTGTATCTCATCATAATCAACTGCAGAGCAAAAACTTGATAATATTTTCCAGTGCAAATTTCATTGTGATATCTTTCATGGTTCAAAGGTTGTTCGCACAGTACAGTGTTTACTCGATGTATGTCCGGAACACGAGTCTAGCCAGGGACATATATCGGCCAGGAGATACTATTTTTTTATCTACGTTGAACGTAGAAAAGGACAGCGAAGCTCTAGAGGCCTCGGTTCATAGCTCCTCACGAGGTATACCCCGCGGGAATATTTCTGAGACTTTTATCGGCTAGGCATTTGGGACATATATAGAGTAAACACTGTATTTCTAATAATGCAGGCTAACTGGACAAAACGGTTGCAAAATATGTGCCAATGGTTTTTCCTCACAGCTAAACAGATAAAAAACAACTTTCTATGCATTCAATTTCTCTTTTGGTACAAAAACTTTTTCGGCACAAAAACCTGATACATGTAATGTGATGAATGACTGAACGCTTCTTGGAAGCACACACTATTGATTTTAGGTCATGGCAGACTTAATTCATATTAAATTCAACAATCGCTAACAAAATATGCAAGAAAAGTTTTTCAAAATTTTTCATTTAGATTGTCAATGGATTAATGTTGTACCAAACGATGTCAAAATGTAAAGAAACGAACAAGTTCAACGAAATTTCTTTCTTCCACTTATTATTTACTTCTATCTTTCAGTTAATGTAAATTTTACGTTATTTAACACCAATTAACTGCAATCTAAATATTTAACTAATGTATCTAATGTATCTCAGATAGCACCCGGACTTCCCATGGACGTTCATACCGGACCTTCTGTACGTCCGAGGGACGTCCAAATAACGTCCGTACGTCCCAGACATGTTCCAGATACGTCCCAGATAGGTCCTACAAAGGTCTCACTTAGAACGCAGGACATCCATAGGACATCCGCACGGTACGTCCTATGAACTTCCGTCTGGACATATTCAGGACCTTAACGGGACGTTTATAGAATATTTACAAATCTGTGTATGAAATGTTTTCCTAATGTTTAAAACTAGTAAATAACGTTCACATATCCTGCTATATTTAAAAAATACAACGTAAATATTAAAAAAATGTGAAATGAATATTTGAAAAATAATATAATAATAAATAATAATATAATATAATAAACTATACTTGCTTCTTACTTCTTCTTCTTCTTCTTATTACTTCTTATATGTATACTTCATTTACTTTTTATATATATACTTCTTATCTACTTTACATATACAGTGATTCCTTTATATATGTCACCAAGACCTCGATGATAAATGTCACGGAATTATCTCCACTACCGCGGGTTGTACCCCATGAAGGACCACGAAGCTCGAGAGGCCTCGGACGCCGAGGAGTGTAAACATAACACGGTAACATCTCTCCTCGATGATACGATATATCAGGAACTTTGTCCTCGAACTGACCTTATTACAATTCAGAAATTTGTATACAGCTGGCAGGATGCGAACTCAAAACTTACCGTTTACTTGATGATTTGCTTCCGCGCTGAGCCATGCGATCCTACATTGTTATGTTCTATGTATATGTTCTTTTGGTCGTTACAAAAATGTATTTATTTGAATTAATATTTTAACAATAAATTATTATTTCAATAATAAAAAGTTTAGTTTTATACATTATCACAATTTATTCATTTAAAAATTGTTTGAATAATAAATAATAATAAATAACTATTTAAATAATAAGTATTTAAACAAATTTGTACACATTATAAGAATTTACATTGTATAAATTTGCAGCATAACAATTTATTTAAATACTTGCTTAAATAATAAATACGTATTTAAATAATGAATATATAAATAAATTTGTAAGCATCATATAAAAAATTATTTATTTAAAAAATTGTTCAAATAATGAATAATAATAAATAATAATTTAAATAATACATAATAATACAAATTTGTGTTTTCTTTATACAAATTTTACAAGTTTTTGTTTTGTTTCGAGAACCGGAACCGATATCGAACTATTTTGAAATACATTACAAGCTGTTACATATATTACCTGTTCGAAATACATTACAACATTCGAAATTTAGTCTCGAAATATATGTCTTGCATCCTAGAACGTAAGAAGTTTAAGTCCTGAGGATGTCCGTTTACTTAAATTTCGGATGTCCAAAATGGGACGCCCAAAATTTAGATTCCATGGACGTACTTGGGACATAAAAACGAATGTGACGTCTGAAATCCAGGTCCCAAAGACGTCCGTAGGACGTAACAAATGGACGTCCCTGGGACGTCCAAAATTTAGATCGCATGGACGTTGTTGGGTCATCACATAAGGAATCAATATTATTATATATTATTGTAATCTTATTGAATGTTTGCAGCGTTTTGAAATTAAAATTCGAAAATAAAATGAAGATATTCATAGATTTATTCAGTAACATTTTTTCCATTCTGCTCTATGACCATTTTCTATTTTTGATGTGGTTTAGCATGTTATTGAATAAACCTGTGAATAAATATCTTAATTTGTTAATAAATATCTTTGAATTTCAATTTAAGTATAAATAATATAGGCACAGTAATTGTGTCCCTACACTATTGCTCATTTCACATGTAAGTATAATAAACCTCTACTGAAGTTTCAAATGCTATAATAAAAGGAATAAAAAAAAGAAATTAAGTTTTTCGTTTAATTAGTAGTACACCAAAACTGTAACGACATAATTGAGTGTACAGTAGAACCTCGATCATTCGAACCCCATATCTGTATTATTGATTACCTGAATATGTTTCACATTTAAACTATTTATGCAAGATGGTCCATATGCAGCACAATTTATTGTACCAATTAATAAGCACTTAGTCTGCGATCGAGTAACAGATTTATTATCCGTCTTCCTGATTGGTTCGGTTAATCGAGGTTCTATCGTAGCTTTGCCCCTTTGACCCGTCTAACGTAAAAATGGTCCAAGTCGAAGCAGTTAATCATTGGCTAATGATGAGTTAACACGTTATCTGTCGAAAGGCTATTAATAGACTCTTTTAATGTCTGAGCTGTGTCTAAAAGGACCTCGATAATTTTAAATAATGATTTCAGAAGAACTTATACTATGTTCATCCATATAATTTCCTAGATTATAAACAAAATTGATGTTGGACAATTTTATTAACAGACTCTCAACTGTTCATTGATTTCAAAAGTGCAGGTAAAGTTGCAAGTAAAAGATCTATAAAACACAATAATATCGTAGGATGGTCTCGTGTAAGCCACGTTAAAATTATATTGCAATTAGTTTATTTAATGACTAGACTGCAGATTTTATGCATTTATAATAAACTGAGTTGATCAAAATGAAAAACAGTCAAGGTATTTGAAGGATTTAAAAATACTGCTGTATTGTTTTCAACTCCATTAATTAATTAAAAAAAGAAATGAATGTCTACGTAGCTTACGATTACGATGGGGTGTTAAACCAAATCGGCAAATACAGTGTTTATTCGATATTTGTCCAAAACACGGGTCTAACCAGGACATATATCGGCCTGGAGATACTATTCTTTGATCCACGCCGAACGTAGAAAAGGACAGCGAAGCTTTAGAACTCACGGGGTATACTCCGCTGCAGTGGGGATAGGTCTGGGACTTTCATCGGTTAGGCATTTGGGACATATATAGGGTAAACACTGTATTGATTTACATCGTTTTCACTAAGGCAGCGAACGAAAAAACTCCTGCAGAAAGAGGATGAAATTTTTCTTTTAATTTGGGGGGGGGGGGATAAGAATCGTGTGTGAAAACAGAATTGCACTCAGTTCTGTCCAGCTGGGTACCTAGTATTTATCGAGGCACCGTGGTTCGGTGTTCGGTCCTGGTCGCCGAGCGTCGGAGGAAAGCCAAGAAAGACACGGCTCGGAACTGGCGGCAGCAAAGTGGTAGCAAGGAAAGGAGTCAAAGCAGTCTTCGGTGGTCGAGGACTGTGTGTTCTCGAGTAGCGCGACTCTGTTGTCAGTCGCGCGGAAGCAGCCGACCGTTGCACGTGCTTACGGATCGGCCGACAATCGCCATCATCCATGGGTTACCAGTATCTCCACTCGTATCTGGATACTCTGAATTGACAACGAAAAAGTAAGTCGCACGATCACCCACTGTTTCTCGACACCTTCGCTGCTATATGCGTATCTTCCATACACGCCCGAACGGGGAATTGTTTCTACATACTTGGCAATAAATTTTAATACGTTCGGCGTAACCTAATGCAACATACAAGAAAGGCCAGTATTTTTACATTTGTATATCCTCAAATAAGTCACAATGATTTTACCGAATTTTTTGAAGTCGCTCGTAGCGAAAGTGTTAAACTTCGTCAATGAATGACTAGATAAATAAATTGAATTAATATATTAATTACTAGTAAAATAAAAATTGTCTCTTGTCTCACGGAAAATTACACATCGATATTTTTCTTGCAATTTCCATACTCGATCTTTGACATGCATTTTATAATGCTTGTGTTGCATTTCAATACGTTCGCTACTACCGTTAAGAATATGTGATGTTCATAATCTCGCAGTTTACTTAAATTCATTATGTACACTTTGTTTATAGCCATAGTGAACAGCGTAACATTTAGAGACACTATTACTTTTTCCCTGACAAATTGTTTTAATATTTCGCGGAGGAGATGCGTCGTATTTAATGAAACATTCACTTCATTTTTTCTGATAAATTGTTTTAATATTTCGTGAAGGAGATGCGTTGTATTTAACAAAACATTCACTTCGTTGTTTAAAGTCATAGTGCACAATATATGTAGTATTCAGAGACTTATTGCTTTTTTCCTGCTAAATTGTTTTAACATTTTGTGGAGGTGATGCGTTGAATGTAACAAAACATCTCTCTCGGGGACTCTATGACTCTCTTTCGTTAAACTGTATTAATATTTAAGGTACGTTACGTTTGTTAAAACATTTTTGACGAGGAGATTAAGCAGCGAAACAAATGCTGGTTGCGAGCGTGTTGATATCTGCCAGACGTAGTTGACACTAATTTTGGAGCCACTTATGTCTGCGATTTGTCTGCAGTGTCTTTTTAGAAACGAGTTCGAGTGACGTTTTGAAAATAAGGGGGGAGGGGGAGCGTGGTTTTGAATAGAAAGCATTTGATCGATCGATACAGATCAGTTCGATTCCATCTAGAGTCGCACAAAGATGAACTGCGTTCGATAGAAGCAGATAGATCCGCGGAAGGATTTAAATATAAACTGTTTTATATCTGGGACAGACGCCACTGCAGGGAGACAGGGCGGCTAGTTTTTCCTAGCTCCGTCGTTCGTGCCTTTCGCGTTCGATTTCTGCGTACGCGAGAAAAAACGATCGACTATGTCTTGCGAAACGAAATTACTCCGGCGGATGTCGCGAGAGCGTGTTGCCGACGTACTTGTGGACACACGTGTGTAACGGCGTTCGATGTTTTCTGCCTTCGTTGTCGGCGGCGCGGAGACACGCGTCGTCGCTTTAGAGAGAGAGAGAGAGAGCGTACTTATTTTGATGGTTTTATCGGGCAGCGGCTTTTAGATTAGAGAGAAAATTTTGATAGCACCCGGTAAGGATGTGTGTGACACTGATCAATCGGTTCGCGACCAAGAGGGATATTACAGGGCCTTTCTCCGGCTACTTCAGCCACTATTTGCGTTACTTGAGATTTTTCCTTATTTTCGCGCTAACAGGCGCCATACTTACCGGGTTGATCGCTTCTTTTAGATCGAAATAATGATTTTTAGCTCGTAGTGTAACTGATGGTTAACTCTCGGATGCCGGACCTTTTTCACAACCGTTAATTCTTAAGATTCTATTCACATCTTTATTTATCAATTTTCTTAAACGTGTTGTTTAAAATACAGGCTTTACTTGATGTATGTCCGAAACACGGGCCTAACCAGGGCCATATATCGGACAGGAAATACTATTCTTTGATCCATGCCGAACGTAAAAAAGAACAGCGAAACTCCAGAGGCCTCGGTTCATGACTTCTCACGGAGTATACCCCGCGGCAGTGGGGATATTTCCGTGACATTTATCATCCAGGCCTCTTCTACTTCTTCTAGATTAATATTTTTGTTGTTTCTGTAAAGTTAATTTAATTGTTAGAAATTGAGCAAGTACTATACGACGATTTTTATGCTCACGGCAACGTAAACCGGTGTTTAATCGTCGGGAGGTTAATATTTATCATACACAAATTTTCAAATTTTCTCGCAACTCAATTCTTATTAACGTGCAAAAGTTCAGCAGTCTCAGAATTGTATGAATTATTTATTATTAGACTGCGAGTCTTGATGCAAAATAAAAATTGTCCAAGTCAATTGTGTGAAGCAGAAGTTAAATGGATTTATATTTTCTATTTTAATCATCGTAAAAAGTCTATATTAATATAACGGTGTCCTTGAATTCTTCTAATGTCTTTCTGCATTTAACCTATTAATTTTTATTATAAAGTCATGATATCCGCACTCTACGTATTTGAAAAAATAAAAACAAATTTGTAGGATGAAATATTAATAAATGTCGAACAATTACATGTTAATAGAGCGAAATATTCAATCGTTGGTAATTTATATAAAATTTGACACTTTGTGTGAAAGTTTAAAATCATATATCATAAAGTAATTCTGCAAATGGACGGTATAATAATAAATAAATAGAAATGGCGCTGCAGGGTGGTTTATAATTTGTATAGTATGCGAATAAATGTGTGAGTCATCGTAATATCTGTTTCACTCTCCGTCTCTGTTCTTTTATCTGGTTCGTACGTTGTTTTAATCTTCACTACTCTGTCAAAATGATCTTACATTGTGTAATAAAGACCGCAATATTATTTTAACTAATCATGATTGTGGGAAATTGATTGAAACAGCAAGTCGACGGGGACGTTTCGCGACGAAATAAATCTCAATTGGTCATGGTAAATCTGAACGCGATCGTAGAATTAATTGGACAGTGTCCGAAAAGTGTTCTCATGTTTATTAATTCATTCAATTTTAATGATTCTCGTCGCTCGAATGCGACGGTTGATCGTCCGAGCAGACACACGCAGTCATCGACGACGCAAATAGACGCTTCTAATGTGTGTAATTCGGAAGCAAATCACTTATTGAGCCACAATGACACAATCATTCGCACAATAAATAGAGCTTCAAACGTGTGCGATTCGCAAGCGATTCATTTGTTGAGTCACGTTTATGGAACACAAATTTCTTGTCGGTTGTCGTAATTAGCGGCGCAAGTTTTTGCAGATTGACCGAACAATTTGCCATCTATGAAATTGATAATTGCTTCTAAATAAATCGAAATAAAGCGCAATGTAAATTATAAATAACGCTGTACATTAATTTCTTGAATCACGTTTATTATAATTTTATCGACAGTTGTAAGGATAAGTTTCTGCAAAATTGGCTGTAAAACTGATAATCTCTTAAAAATAAGTCGAAATAAAATGCATTTTTTACAATAATTATAAATTATTGTTTCTTGCAAGTCGATTATGTAAGCGTTATAAGTATTCACAGATACATAGGTTCTTCTTAGTATTGGGTATTTTCATTAACGGTATTCCAGACACTTTAACAGTGTCATCATCGTCATTCATTCCTACATTTGTTGACATTCGATGTGTACACATTGCCATAGAAATTATTATCGTTCGCAGTTCAGTCGCTTATGGATTGAGCGGAAAGAATCATTGGTGCGTTGTGTGCACGGTCTGTATCAGTAGGAATACTTTTCCATCATTTCTTCACAGCAGGTACCATTGCTTCATAATTGTTTATTTATGTATTCAATTGTCGGGAAATTATTGCGTTTCGTTGGATCCTTCGACCAGGATCTGCTACAATTTTACAAATACTCACAAAATGGCAGATCGCCTATCAGAGTAGAGAATATTTGCTTTAGTTTGTCATTGGGAGGTTGAAAGATCGTCTCTTAATGTTATATAAAATTTAAAAACTTCCGACAACTCGAGAAATTTCGTTGAAATTATTCATGTTTATATCGATTTCGTGAATTAAATTGCACTAAAGTTGAGAGACAAATGTCCTTAACTGATCTGTATAAAATGTTAGCATTAACTTAATTATTCTGTCTAATATATTGTGTGAAATTATACGTTCACGATACCCGAGATATTATACATAATGGAAACATAGCATTATCGAAATAAATATTCATTCGTGTCACTACACTCTAAGTAACTAGAAAATGACTATGAACAAAAATTCTCGAAAAAATTGTCTTTCCAAATTTATCAATTTTCATGGGCTCTAACCTAAATAGAAATTGATTTCATTTGATATCTCATTCTAAAGACACATTCGAAAGAACTTCTTTCTGCAAAAATTGTTCAGAAAGACACTAGTATTTGAAAGTTTCTTTTTTTTTAAATTAGCGCTCTAAACTTCTAACGACGGAGACAAAAGAACGAACTTATCAGCGATAAGAGACGGACGTATATTCAGTGTAGCAACACGAATCTACGAAATTGTCTGATACATAGTATGCATGCAAATAGTGTTTTAAATTTTCTATGTTTTCTTAAATAACGGAGAAAGAAAATACTATTACGAACAACAAGATATTATTTTTTACATCTAGGGTAAGGGACTCCGTTACTGTGTGGATGCCAAATTACTGTGCCTATATTAATAACATATACATTAACTGATTTTAATGAAACAAATTTAATATCTCTTTTAATACTAATAACAGTGAAACATATAACGGAAACAGTATAATACTTTTTTTCTTTTAAAATAATCATCTGCAATCTAATATGATAACAGTTTAGTGTTTAAAAAAATGTCTTATTAGTTGCATTAATTATCCCATAGATAGTTTCTTTCCTTGTTTGAGTTGCTACTGCTGGTCAAATATTTCTGAGCAATATACAGTGTGTCCCGAAAATGTTATATGTCAATATTCTATAAATATTGCAAATGTTCACCCAAATGTCATTTGAAGGAACTTCTTCCCTTACAAAAAATGTTAAGAAGTATTAACGAAAAACATGGACCAATTAGAGCACGGCTACAGCAGAGCATGGCGTTGGCATTGGCCGAGCCGGAATCCGTCCGCTGTAGCTGCGCTCCAATTGGTCCGTGTTTTTTCGTTAATAACTCCTTAACAAAACCGCGGAGAGCATTTTCGTAAAGGAAGAAGCTACTTGAGAACCTTCCTGAAGTCAACAAAGGATCTCAGGAATCGCCCCTTTCAAGGATGTACAACATTTTTGGGGCACCCTGTATAGCTATCTTTATGAATATTGAGACGCGTGAAGTTATCATTTCCGATAAACGAAATGTAGGCACGTGATAGTGCCCTATCATGCGAACGGTTTCAGTCGATATGTCTGCACACTACACACCGAACTATCCGATGGAAACCGGAAACTATGCGAGGGTTTCGATAATGTTTTCATTAGACGCTGTACTACGTTTATAAACGTTGTCTGACGTTTTATTTTACGGCGCTGCACTGATCCAGAAATTAAGATAAGACTAATCCGTATGGACGTTGTAAATTTTGAAACGTTGTCATCCTGCATGAGTACGAACGTAACATTCGCACCGACGCGGAGCTTCTTTTTCAATAGATAACAATCTCTGGAGAAGAAGCGCTTAGTTTTGTCCGGGAAAAATCCTAATGCAATACTATATCACATTTCATTCGACAAAACTTTCGATCGAACTTTATTGTATTTATTCTTCCCTCTTCATGCTATCACAAAAACAAAAGTTCTATCACTATAACGCAGATCTTTATGCAAAATAAAAAATCTCCCAAGTCGATTGTCGGAAATAGAAATTAAATAAAAGTGTATTTGTCTTTTTAACAATTTTCATAAGTCGAAAATTGTGTAACAACACAGTAGAACCTCGATTATCCGAACTGAACAGGGAGACATGACTGTTGGAACAATAGAACAGTCACTCCGTTATAATGTTAGATTTAATGTTCATTCATTTGTACAATGAATCGAGTTGCATGCGGATCACCTCAGATTATACATATACTCCGCGAGGGACCACCTAGCTCGATTGGAGCTTTGCTTACAATGTTTACACTTTTCGGCGACCGAGGCCACTTGAGCTTCACTGTCCTTTCCTACGTTCGGCAGTGTATCAAACAATAGTATCTTCTAGCCGATATATGTCCCTGGCTAGACCCGTGTCACAGACATACATCGAGAACACTGTATTTATGTTTGAAGTATATGGAGATACTTTAAAGCAGACCCGGGAAACTTCTTCTCCGCCGTTGCTGTGAGACTCCTACCATTAGTTTGCCGGTTCTCCCACTCTTCAGCACCACTCTTAGCTTGACTTTATTTCCAGAGCCGGGGAACTACATAGGTAGTGTCGCCAGATGAGGGGAGGGAGCACTAATCAAGAGGAAAAAGTTACCCTCTCTCTGCCAGTACCGGAGTAAGCACGACAGAGACGAAACGCGTCGGAAACTTGGGGAATAGCGCAATAGAAGGGGAAATTAGAGTAGAAAGAGTGGGGGAATATTGTGGGAGAATTGTATGTCAAAAATCTGACGAAAATATCTTATATTTTCATTTCATCAATACATCCGCTAGAACTAATCGTGGCATTCTGCCGATTAATTTTTTAAATTTTAGTAGGACAATTATTTTCCAATTTGGCTTCTAGAGCTGTCCATAAGCGCTGTTTTGATTTTGGACACGTTTCTTTTATTCTATATAATGTATCTAACTCATCCCACAATTTCTCAATCTATTTTCTTCGCCATTTATTCAAATTCTATATGTATATTTTTAATTTTGCATTCAAATATTGCCGTGAATAGCTGAATATAACGACATGAAACAATAAAATCAAGCTCGAAACTTGTATTCTTGTTCTAATTACTAATTTGCTTTTGTCCGGTGATTTATGGACCGGAGTGTACCTTCGTAGCTACTCGCGACAAGCGAAGTGCGTCCTTTCTCCATGGCAACGGTGCTAGTGGAAGGGGACAGTGGGCGCTACAGTGGGGACAGTTTTGCCACCAATAGATGCAAACGTGTTCAGCATCTGAGCCGCCAGATCAGGACTTGTTCACCCACTCTAATTTCCCCTTCTACCGTACTATTCACCCATGCTTCCGCCACGGCCTAGTCACATGACGCGTTCCGTCCTTGTCGTGTTATACTCCGGTACTGGCAGAGAGAGAATAATTTTTTTCTCTCAATTCATACTCCCTCCCCTCATCTGGCGACACTGCCCAGCACTGCTCTAAATACTTCAGACATCGAAGATTCGGATAATCGTGGTCTTACTGTATTCTGAAATTCTTCCGTCTTCACAGTTCCGTATTCTCCTAAATCATTTTCGTTACAAATGCATGAAATTCGCAGTCTATGTATTACGGAAATTCGGATCGTTTAGTATTATTTTGGGCTGCGTCTAAACGCGTCGTTTAAATTCTTTGCGAGCGCATTCATTAGTATTAAAGATATGCTTTATCGAGAGGACTCTTAATTAATTAGAAGCGTTGGTACTTCGTTGGTTCTGTTCTTCGTGACGTCAGGATCCACGAATGATCGGTGTGGTGCAACATTTTCGTCAATTGTTCGTTCGACGTTGATATTTGGCGATCATCCACGACGACTGTAGACGGGATTAGATCATACACCGAACTCAAAAATAAAAGCGACAGATTCTTTTTTCAATTAGCATTTCAGAGCTTCCCGGCACCTATTGCTCAGGCAACTTAATCGACGCGACGTTCTACTCCATCGTTTTATTATTCGTATAAA
This sequence comes from Halictus rubicundus, assembly GCF_050948215.1. Lineage (NCBI taxonomy): Eukaryota > Metazoa > Arthropoda > Insecta > Hymenoptera > Halictidae > Halictus > Halictus rubicundus. The sequence continues at coordinate 1,272,314 of NC_135154.1, forward strand.
ATATATTGTAACAATCGTATTAATGAAACTATAACTCGTCAAAGATCCGACAAATCACAGAGTTTGTTTAATCTCTTATTTTATGAAGTATGTTACTTCTACATTTTCTGTCTGCTTCACGATCGATCAATTACCTCATCAATTAACTATAAATGTTCGCGTCCAGAGTAGGTAATCACTTAAAATTAAGAGAAATTCATTGAAAAATTTAAGCACATTTCATTTGTTCTAAAGTAAAAATGGCATTTCAAAGTACTTTTAATATACAGGGTGACCCAGGTTTAAGGTGCCAAACTTTGTCAGTATACTCTGTAGTTATAAATAAGAAAAAATGTTATATGCACATAGGTTTTTTTACAGCTTTATTAAAAAGTTTTAAACAAAAATATGGAATATTACGCAACTTGTGTGTGGAGAATTTTAAAGGAGAAAGTTTATAAAACGAGAATGGATAGGCGTAATATACTGAAACAGAGAATTAATGATTTATTCACTCAAACGAAACAAGATACAAATGAACTTCGCACGATAATAAATTCTATATTGAATAAATTAAGTTAAATTATGTTAAATTAATGTTGTTTAATCACTATTAATCTTTTATTGTTAAAGACGGTGGCCTTTTTGAAATGGAACATTATCTGCATCTACGAATTTTTAATTAAAATTAGTATCAGCAGTATTAATTAGTATTAAGTGGTTGGTAGTAATAATTAGAATAAAAAAGAAAAGTAGTATTAATTTTATGACTTCAGATAGTAAGTACAGCCAGCGTAAAAACTACACGAGCTTAAATATCGCTTAACTGTTCCCTTCGAGTTCTGCTGTTTGTTTATAACTTTTTAATAAAGCGTTAAACAACCTTTCTTTCTTGTTTAGACCCATAGAATATACTGACAATGTGTGACCCTGTAAGCCAGGGACACCCTGTAGTATTAAAATAAATTATAGAAATGAATGAACGGGTGACTGTTCTATTATCGAAACACATTTGTTAGGTATACAAATTAATTCGTGGCTCTCACAGTTAATTGTAACTTTATCTTATAATTCAAAACTTTCAGCATATTGAAGATTTATTTATGAATCCTTTGCTTTAAAATAACGTTTCTGAAACGACATATGTTTCAGACGTCCAAGATTATTTTTAACTTTCCATCATAAATTTACCTATGTAGTAACAATCTAAGTAATCTACATTGATTTTGAAATAATACAAATTATTTTCTTCTCCATCGATGCTTATTTAATCAGTTAGCTGTTTCTGACGAGTATACTCGTCATGAAGAAATGGCAATATCTTGTGTTATGGCGAGTATACTCGTCATGCGTAAAAAGTAGTATAATTTGCTGTTTACAGTGCAATTTTAGTGAAAACTAAAATATATTCGTAAACTTCTAGATGTTTGAAATATTTAGAGGCCAAGACGGAAGAAAAGAAACAAATAAAAATATATAAATAATTATTATGATAAAACTGTATAGTATGAATTTTTTTTGTGAATGTATTGGTTTCTTGTAATAGTCATCACTGAAGCCATTACGGGTTTATACACAGGGTGTCCGAAAAATGTTGTACTTCTTTGAAAGGGGTGATTCCTAAGGCCATTAGAAATACTTTTTTCCTTTGCGAAAATGTTCTACAACTTAATTCCATATTATAACTGCCACACATATCTGTGTTTTGACAAGTATACACATCACCGCTTAATTTTTGCGACGCAATTTAGGTACACATTTTTCAAAGAGGTCGCAACAGCTAACTGGTTCAAATATTAGACGAAACGAGATAGTACATTTTCATTTAAAACCTTCAAATTGAATTGTAAGGCAAGGGATTAGTCGCATGGAGTAACTGCATATAAAGTTATGGAGAGTATTTTCGAGGGTAGAATGCAATCGAACTGTTTGTACATAATCAGTAGACTGCGGATTTTATGCATTTATGGTAAAAATTAGTAGGTGCAGTTTAAAGCAGGAGATAGATTAAAAGAATTTAAGAGCTACGATGTGTTAGTCTCCGCCAGTGGCGGATGTGGGGGGGGGGGGATTATTAAAGGCACAAATCACAACAATAAAAACAAATACATGAAAATGTAACCCACGTTAACCCATTTAAAAATAAAAATAACACTTTTAAATGACGTTGTATGAAATGACAAAAAACCTTTAAACCCTACGAGAGGCGACTGCAGACTGCAAGTACCTAACTACCCCATATCTGAAAAATAAGTTGAACAAAATTAGGGCGGTACTAATGATTTTGTGCTTTGTGCTATCGATGAACCCACAGGGAGAAAGCGTAAAAGGAAGCGTGCGAGAAGGGAGTTGGACCTTTAAAAGGAGAGCAGAGGGGTAGAGGTAGCTCCTAGTCGGCGGAAGTATAAATCCGTCACTGATCTCCGCTTATTAAAATTATTAAAGGAAGAAAGAGATTTCTGTTTGGTTCGTCGTTATCGATGCAAATAATTCTGCATAAAAATCCGCAATCCAATAATCAGTGAATTCGCAAAGAAAGGTCAATGAATTGACACTAGAACTACCAAGCACTAAATGCAACTGGCGGACGTTGTCTTATAATAACATAAAAATTGCGTTTGTTTAGATTCCGTACCAGTTTTTTAAAAATATCTACTTCGATAGAGAAGTTTATTAAAAAATGTTCTCATGAAAACATATTTATAATTTCAATATTTCTAAAAGAAAAAATGAGGACCCTCCCTCTGTAATTTTGACTTCTCCAGTAGTTCTAGTGTTTAAGCACACCTAATATATCTTTATTCAAATATGGGAGGATATTGTACGAATCCGGGGACTGATAAGAAGATTAAATTGTTAAATAGAAACAAAGTTACATCAATCGAAAAAGTGTTATTTTCTTCAGAATGTGCTAATGAAATCGGAGACGGTTTCTCGAAGGAGCGACAGATAATTCACATTCGTCCTGGAGATACAGTGATTACTCGATATATGTCCAAAACCCGGGTCTAGCCAGAGACATATGTCGGCCAGGAGATACTATTCTTTGATCCACGCCGAACGTAGGAAAGGACAATAGTGAAAATGGGAAATAATGAAAAATAAGTAAGTTTTGTTAATGGATTAGTAGTGGTCTCCTGGTCTCACACCGATTAGTATTATGTTATAATCCTCAGCGACCGAAGTCTCTCCAGCTTCACGACCCCTCACGGGGAATGCCCCGCGGCAGTAGGGATAGTTTTGGGACTTTTATCGGCTAGGTATTTGGGACACATATAGAGTAAACACTGTACTGGTTGAAACGGGTCTCCGTTAACCTTGCCGATTCGTATCGGAAGCAAAAGGGACAAAAGTGGGGACAACGATGTCTGAGCAAATATTGACGGACGATTCGGTGTTGAAACTTTTGACATTTGAATAATCTTGGCCGGTGTACAGTGACACGTGGTAGAAACGTGCTTGTACTGCGCCGTTCATGCAATACAATAACTTTGTTCACTTTGACAATTGAGAGTGAGAAAATTTTCCCATAGTTGCGTCTTCCTATCAAGGATAGCCGGCGAGTGGTAGAAACGACTTTAACGATTTCGTGAACGAGTTATTTAGCGCCAAACGAAGCCTTATGTAAGTAGATGTATGTCCTTACATATTATTCTACATGTGCGAGATTTTGACAATTCAGGATGGGAACAGATTCGAATCCTGAACCTGACAATTCTTATACAATACGTTTCTTTGTGACATCAAATGTGTATTAGAAAAGTGTGTAGTCTTAAAGTCTTAAAATTAGTCAATACAATCATTAGACTGCAAATTCGAGCTATAGCAGCTACATAGACAGCCATCTTCTTTTCTTAATAATTATAATTATCTGGTAAAAATGGAACAGCATTTTTAAGTTTTTTAAATGACCACTGTTTTGCATTTGATCTTATTCATTTTTATTGTATTGTATATTCATATTATTTTTATTAATATTGGCGTGATATTAAAATATGTAGGTGTTTTCTTAAGACTTAGTGTTTTGTAATAATATTATCATTATTTGTAAAATTCAAAGATAGAATTGAGATATCTATTCGATAACATATTTTCTATTCTGTTCTATTACCATTTCTCAGTTTTGGGGTAATTTTGCATTCAATAAACCTATAAATAAATATCTTAATTTTTTCTTCGAATTTTTATTTAAAAACGCTCTGAACTTTCGTCCAAACCCAATATTATTGCATATAGGATCGCAAATTATGTAAGATTCGGTACGCATATCGAGATAATAATTCGGGTGTTTAAATAATGAAGTTAGAGTTCTTATAAAATCATAAGTTTGATATAAAACTGCAACAGTTGTTCTGAAACATTTAATGTATTTGTTTGCATAAAACGTTTTCACGATTTTTCCGTTGTCGAGAAGTAAAATTAATGTTTGTCTATGATGTTATTGCATAATGTGAATACAGTATCTTACTTGAAATACATCTACAATTAATAATAATTAAATTAACATCTCATAATACAGGTTGAGTCCGTAAAAATTACCACCTGAAATGATTATTTATTAACTTTATCAGAAAATGTTTGAAATGAAATTTATTCGAGGGGGCTCATTAGAAAGACGCGGTTCGATTTCTTCAGGCCCTACATTTTCCGAGATATCATGGTGATCGTGAGTTTTTGAAATGACACCGTACATTTTTTTTCGTTGCTAACATTTTTTGATAAAGCCAATAAATAAATAATAATGATAAAGTCAGTAATTTTTACTGACTCGCCCTGTATAAGTGTGTCATTTTCAGTCTTGCATTTATGTATCCTTGGCCCTATACTTTGGCTATCGGAAAAGTTTGAAACTCTTTTATCTTTTTCAATCAGAAGCCAAAGGAATTCGATAGTGACGAGATAACGTCACTATTCAAGATCGAAGAATTGCGCTTATTTCATTCGATCGAGCTACTGTGTTATCGCTGTTGTATTTTGAAGCTTTCGATTGGCATCAAAACAGATTTAAAACTTTCCATCATTCCCTTTGATCATTAGCAAATGTATTCAAACTTGCGAATATTTTCTATTTTTTGACGTACGACTGAAAAAAAATATATTTCTTTTATTTTCTTGGATGAAACAGTATTTCATTGAAAACGGATTTAAAGAGTTTCATTTCGAATGTGTCAGGTTTCTCGTGCGGTTGGAAGCGATAACGATGCCGTAGAGCAGATTTCACTGACAACTTCGCAATAATATCTAAGCAATTATCAATATAAATCGCATAGTTTGCCGTTGATGGTTGCGACACTATATCTCAATGTTAGCCATTTTGTTTGGATTCCTACGTGGCGTACATATTTCCTCGATAATTAATCTTGAACATGGTGCAACATCATTTCTTTGAACTATTTTTTTGCTTATTTTCCAATAAAATAAATAAACTAGGAAGAATATCAAACAATATTCATTAATAAAAACAAAATTAGAAAGAGGCTAGAAATTGACAGCTATTTTCATTAAAATTAATTATTATTTATTATTGTTATTATTATAATTATTGTGTTTAGGTTTTCACCCGTTACAATCTTACATACGGAATATTTATCTTATTTTTTCTTACTTCTAATGATCCAAAAGAACTAAAATGCGCTTGACAGAGTCATGTATAATCTAGTATAAGTATAAAATATGTAAAATATAATAAACATAAATAAACTAAATATACAGATATAATGAAATGTCGGCAATTATATTATAAACCACGAAATATAAAAGGTCAAATAAAAAGTTCCTTCTCCCTTTAATAATTTTAATAAGTTGAAAATGGTACACGTCGATGTTTTTAGATGCTCGTAACAATTTGTGTACTATTTTAAATGGCGCCTGTTTATGTTCGTCATAAATGCGCGAAATTGGAATTCTAATTATGATTTATTTGCGAAATTAGTGATAAAAAAATAAATGACCCACTTGAATTTATCAAAGAAATCAAACTCATCAAGCAAATAATATAATCTATCCTTTCTTATTTTATAATGTTGCTGATAACCTAGCAGTTAATGCGACAAAAAATTATAAATTTAAAAAAATTAAATTATTCCAAAAGATTTCTAGTAATTGGATAAAACAAGAAATCATCAAATTGTTGTTGTACTTTTACTAATATTGCAACTTTCATAATAATTTATTCGTAAATTTCGTAAGAACAATCACAAGTTTATTATCTTATTTATATAACAGACCTGTGTTACAGTTTGTATTTATTAGCATTCGCAATAATTATAAGTAGATCGCAGATATTTATGGTCTTACAACATATTTTATTCTTCGTTCAAAATAGAGATTATACAGTATTTACTCGATATATGTCCAAAACACGGGTTTAGCCAGGGATATACAGGGTCATCCGTTTTTAAACGGCCAAACGTTAACCAGCTATAGAGGACCCCAAATGAAACAACTTTCACCCCTAACACTTTTTTTGATTCGGTCTTGATTTTTAGATATTTGCAAAAACCCGTCATTTTTTACGTTCACTTAAGATTAAATATATTAGGACTGCAATTATGTATCTTGATGATTTTTCCTTTGTTTGGTTTAAAATAAATAGGGGCATCTTTTTTATTAAGTCAAATTTTTTGTATAACCTTTGGATCTTGGTTTTTTGACATGGGGCACGCCGTGGAGACTGAATGAAATAACTTCAAATAAAAAAAAGTGTTAGGGGTGAAAGTTGTTCCATTTGGGGTCCTCTATAGCTGGTTGACGTTTGGCCGTTTAAAAACGGATGACCCTGTATATCGACCAGGATATACTATTCTTTGATCCACGCAGAATGTAGAAAAGGATAGCATAACCCGCGACGGTGGTGATAGCTCTGGGACTTTTATCGGCTAGGCATTTGGGACATATGTAGAGTAAACACTGTACTAACGTTATTCATAATTTTTATGTTACTTCGAATGTATCAAAATCTTTCGTACAGGAAATAAGTTTCTCATTAACATCGACTGACAATTTGCTTTTCAAAACCGAAAATTACGTGAACATTCACGATTTAATCACAAGTATTCCATTAACGAATTATTGTTTTTTGTAATTCCTTAAACATTTAGAATAATCGTTTTCTTCTCAGTAAGGGGTAATGGATCCAATTACTGTCGGGGTACCAATTACCGTGCCTATATTACTTATTTTTAAAGTAATAATACTTATTAAAAATAAACATAATAAAGTATTAAAATAATACTTATTTTTAAAGTATAATGAATATTTAAAAAAGGGATATATAACATATATATTTTTATCCCAAAATTGTCGGAAAACTTTTTAAGGGTTGCTTTCTGAGGTCATTTGAAGCAACTTTTTCCTTTACGAAAATATTCGGGTCTTTGTCAAAGAGTTATTAACGAAAAACATGATTCTGGCTCGGCCAATAGCAACGCTACGCTCAGCGGAACCTGTCGCCGAGCCTGAGTCCGATCGATATTGCCGCGCTTTCATTGGTCCGTGTTTTTCGTTAAAAACTGGAAAACGAAGCCACTGTTTTCAAGGATTTCCGAAATTTTTTGGGATACCCTGTATATTAACTGATTTTAATGAAAAAAATTTAATATCTCTTTTTTAATATTCATTAAGCTTTAAAAATAGTCTTCAACAGATATTCGGTTTTTGTTGGGGGTGTAAATAGTAGTAAGAGTCGTCATGATTCATAATTCGAAGTAGGAGGATTGCCAAGTAACGTATAAATTTTCTTCGGTCAAAGACACCATTTTTAAAGAATTGTTAGAACTGATAACTGCTTTCGAGAGGTTGCAATAAGTATTAATAATCCTTTTGCTTACGCGCATTGACAAGATACAATGTGTCATATGATACGGAGTTGAAGACAATAAAAAGGCTTTACGGTAGTTGGCACAGCTATTACTCATTCGTCAGTAGTGAGCGATATCTTAATGATTTAGATAATTTTTACGGTGATGCAGAATGTCTTTGCTTACGATCTGAAAAATGAAGCAGGACTGGAAAAGTAATTAATATTACAAATCTCGATTACTAAGTTTTTGTTTTATTCAACAGGTCACCTTGATTTGATGGTTGCCCGTATTTTTGGTAAAAACAAATAGTACAACCATAAGCCTGGGCTCATTTTAACCCTTTGCACTCGGATGTCCCCTCTAAAGGGACATTCTGAGTCTAGAATCGATGAAAGCTTGAAGTCTCTACAGTCGCAAAACAGTGTTCATTTTCAGGCCGGACAACTTTTTGGGACCTATAAAGAAAACAATGTCAAGCCGAATAGGTACCCTAATCTGTAATACATCGAAAGCCGTCCGAAGCCAACGTCTTATATAAAAAAAAGACTGTAGCTTTAAAATGAGTTCAAATTGTTTTAGGATCATTTTTTACGAAATTATCACAGTGTACATGTAAACAATTTTTCGAGAATCAGGTACAGTATCCACTCGATAATTGTCCAAAGCATGGGTCTGGCCAGGGACAATTATCGGATTGAAGATACTACTCTTTGATCCATTGCCGAACGTAGCAAAGAACAGCGAAGTTCCAGAAGCCTCTCACGGGGTATACCCCGCGGTAGTGGGGATAGTTCTAGGACAATTACAGGCTAGATATTTGGGACATTTTTCGAGCAAAGACTCTATTTAGTGTTAAAATGCTTCTTGATTTCGCTATAAATTCCATCGACACAGGATCAAAGTTATATCAAAATTGTTTCCATCGATTACCTCGAGCCTTGGCGACGGGGTATCAACGGATGACTTTGGAAAAATCCTTTAATCTCATTCTTGAAAGTAGATAACGTATTTGAGCGAAATTTCTTTATCGATCATCTGTCTCGTGATTTTAACAGTTGCATGTGTGGTAGAGAGGCTAGTTCATAGTTAATTGATCGAGGCCCGAGCGACGTTAGCGCGATTGTGCCATTTGTAGCCTTTATCTTCTTGTCCTCGAGTTTTGGTGTCGCGGGAAGGAAATTTCCGCCATGACCATGGCATCGCCATTACGTCTGGTCGGGCAATGATGTAATCGACGTGATCCGCGACCGATAAAAACACACGTAAAGAAGAAAAAGCGAGAAAACAGAACGTGTAACCCGAGCAAATCTCATTCCAGCGCGGCGTTTACACACAGCTTGTAAAGTATCTCACAGCTGGAATTCCCTTAACCGGCAATACGATTGGTCAATGTTAAATCACGAGGAAACTTGTATCTCTCTTTTTGTCTCCGACTTGCTCTCGTGCTGAGCCAACTACACTCCTCAAAATACTTAAAGGATCACCTCTACGTACTCGAAAAAATTGGGCCAATTTTCAAGTGATCATAACTCCGACAAAGATTGTTGTATCGACATCGTTAAAAAATCATTTGGAAGCTTGAAGTCTCTATTTTCAGATACTTTTTCACATTTTCACCTACGTTAGTTTTTAACTACAATTATAGCGTTACAAAGAAGACTTTGACAGTTACAACAAATTTTATTCAACTTCCTGACATCACATGGGGAGAGATACATTTTTTAAATAAATCGCATTACCATCATTTTGATGCGGTTTTTTTTTGTTCGAGTTATGCAACATTAAAGCAAAAATGGCCTTTTTAAATTTAACTGGCTCTAGAAAGCGAAAAAATCATCGTAGAATCTTGTGCAAAAAGAGCATTTCGTTCTCTTGAAGAAACTCCTTTTGTTTTTTTCAATTTCATTAACATTTCAATATACCAGGTCTTTCTAAAAATATGCTTAAAATTTGCATAATTTCCATTTTTTATTCAAGTCGCTATATCTCAGCGAGAAATTATCGTAATACCCACATCTTAAAACCAGATTGAAGCTGAGATTCTGCCGATTCGATTGAGCCCTGATGAACCCGTTGCCACAGTTTTTTTTTACCTATGGCAAAGGTGTCTAAAGTTACCGGTTCGCATAACATGAGGCTAATAGCGTTAGATCGTCACATTGGCGTTCGGCTCAAGCGTGCTCTCTATTCGCATGCGCACCTACCGACGCAAGTGACGAAAACACCCGAAGACGAACCGAGGTACGCCGATTGCCGCTTGCCATAAGGTACCTTGTCACCAGGTTTTTGGTACAGGAAAGCAAGCATTTTCAAATGATGGTAACGCGATTTATTAAAAAAATTTATCTCTCGCCATGTAATGTCTGGAAGTTGAACAAAATTTTTTGTTACTGTCAAAGTCTTCTTTGTAACGCTATGATTGTAGTTAAAAAGCAACGTAGGTGAAAATGTGAGAAAGTATCTGAAAGTAGAGACTTCAAGCTTTCAAATGAGTTTTTAACGATGTCGATACAACAATTTTTGCCGGAGTTATGATCACTTGAAAATTGGCCCAATTTCTCGAGTTCGTAGAGGTGATGCTTTAAGTTTTTTGAGGAGTGTATGTTGGTGTCAGCGTATTATTACCTGTTTTGCGACGTCAGATTAAATCAGCATAAATCCTGTCGTTTGATTGTCCTGAACTTATTTTATAAACTACGGTGGGTGATAAAATTATTGGAGCTGGTCACGCAAATTAATGTGTTTACCCTGAAACAATTAATTTTAAAATGAAACACCAGCTAAATTGAATATTTTTCACTTTTTTATGAAATATTTAACAGAAAACTTTAATAAAATACAGTGGGTGGTGAAACTATTTGAGTTGTTCACATGATTTGATGTGTTTACTCTGAAACAATCAATAAACCAAATTGATACATTAAACAATGTAACCCATCCTTGCTTACATTACGATGTCTTCAATAACCTAGCAGTTGTTGCGACATGAAACCTTAAAAAATCGATTTTTAAATGAAATCCTAGATACACAAAATATGTTTTACTGTTTTGCAAAGTATTCACGTTTACAAATTGAATATATACATTTGGTAACAAAATTTGGCAATGTTATTTATCAAATTGAAATATCTTTTACACGGCGCGATGGTTTTAATAATATGACTACCCACTGCACATGATATGGTTCTTTTTATTAATACTTCGACTGTCATGTCACCCACGCATGGGTGACTCAACTTTTAGTGCGAGTCTGAAAATCGACATTTATAAAATAATGTAAGATGAAGTAGATGATGTTGATGATATGCAACATCTGATTTTAAAAGTTTGCCAAAAGTACAGGAATTTATTTTTTTAATGTAATCTACAAAAGGGGGGAAATTAACTAACACGTAATGGTACTTATATAATTTGAAAAAATTTTAATGTTTTGCAATAATTTATAGAGTACCTAAGTTTCGATCAACGGTTGGACTAAATTTCCAACTTATAGTCAATTAGTACTTCTAATAATAATTTATACTATTAATAATGCAAATATTTCTCTTTCTCAAGATGGTGGTTAAACATATGGTGGTTAAACGTAGGTGCTGGTTTAACACTTTGATCGCCAAACTAGAAACCCCAAAAATTCCATAAAATCAAAGTAACTTATTTACTGAAATAAAAATTGAAAAAATTAAGTGTATGATACTGAGTAGTCCTTCAACTTTCTTGCATGTTACAGATCCTAATCAAATTTAGTACAATGAATATATCAACGTAAAAATTTATTTTAAAACCTGGACAAATAATTCCGTCACCCACATATGGGTGACGTAGCATTCAACGTGTTAAATTTGACTATTCCCTCCTAATTATTCATTTAATCAGCGAAATATCTCGTCCATAGAATAGCATTATCGACATTAGATATTAAAAGTTGAAAGTATAAATTAATGCGATAGTCTGTGATTTTATTTTTCGATTCAACACCGCTACTTTTACACGAACTTGTTTTAATTAACCCTCCGTATTCTGTGCCGGGGTCATTCGTGACACGTCGCAGTAGCGGTGGGGATAAACTCGGCGACCGTCTACACGCACAATTTTATTCCGATATAAGACGACGCTTTTTATTCCGAAATAAGAAAATCGCTATCCCCTCTTCCTCTTCTAAAGAGGTAAAGAAGAGATAAAGAATGCTAGTTGCTAGTTGAGCAACCATAGTGAGGAAAAGTCTAACAAAATATGGAAAAATATGTTCCAAGACCGTGTAAAAGAAGCACACTGTAATAGCATGTTAACTAAAGACTGTAGTAACGTTAAAAATAGTTCAAGGAATATACTCTTTACACATAACGTAATATTAAATTGCAAAATATAACAATAAAAAAATATATAACATAAAATAAAACCAAAAAAAATATTACGTCTCTCAATTTATTCCAGTTTTGTTAAGAAAAATTGCATGAACTACTTGTATAAACAGTTTCTACAATATTTTACTTAAAAACGTGTGTGATAAAGGAATGATGCCAAAGCAAAAAGTTTCGATGTCGATTTGTAATATTTGATTGCAGCATACTGTTATTACTGGTAGAGTTCATGTAAAACAATGCGATTTTATGATTTTGAAATTGAATCTTTGTAGTTCAGACGCTAAACCAATTTTGACAAATGTTTACATTCAGCTAAATATTTACAGAATGGAACAGACAAACATTTAAGAAATTCTTTGGCACTATATGTGTGCATCAACATGTTACCTGCGGACTTAGCAACTATAAAAATTAGTTAAAATCGTAATAATATAATATAATAAATTTATTATTACATATTTATTTATTATATATTTATTTTATTATATTTATTTGTTCTTATATAGTATAATATATTTTACCGAAACACAAACTGAGACCTCAAAATTTATGATCAACTTTTAAGTCTGGGCAAATAATTTTGTCATCCAAGTACGAGTGATACAGCAATTAACGTGATTTGTAATACGTCAAAATGATCGTATTCACATATAACAATTTATACCAATTTGTACATTAACACTATAGTTTTTTTGGTGTAATACTAATATACGTTTTCATACAAGGTGTCCCAAAAATGTTGTATGAAACATTTGAAGATATCGAAATGTCAGTGCGAGACATTTCTGCTAATTCGTGGACTCTAGGCATGTGCGGGCCGCCCGATATTCGGGTTCGGGTCGGGTCGCAGAAAGTCGGACGGGCTCGATTCGGGCGCGCGATACTTCATGACACATCGGGAGGCCCGGGCGTTTCGAGCTACCCGAGAGTTTCGGGCGGCCCGAGTGTTTCGGGCTGCCTGCTTGACTTCGTCGGGCGGGTTCGGAATGAATCGGACAAGTTCGAGCGAGCGAGTTATCGCGATACCTCAGATTCAGCTCTGCGTTCTTATGAAATACATAATGGTAATAATGATACTTCTTTCATAACTTAATTAACGTAATTTTTAATATACTTGGTTTTTATATAATTACCGTATAATTGGCAAACGTATGCATAGTCTTTATTTGTATTAAATTTTGAAATAATGCATGTTACACGTGAAAAATTTAAGAGACAATATGAACCCTTCGAGTGACTACTTCCAAAAAATTCAAGAACAATGTTCTGTTATCTATTTAATATATACAAAAGTTTCAAGATGATCGGATTGGTGGAACATAGTTAAATATTGAGAAACAAATGAAATTACGCCATTATAATAGTATAATGTATAGTGCAATGTTTCTTACGACTCTAATTAATAATTCTTATCAGGAGATTAAGTCCCTCCTTGATTAGTTATTCCTTTTTAAACGCGACGCATATTATATTCTATTCTTATCATCCCGAATTTATAAATAGACATTATGTATGTGTAAAAGAGAATTTTAGGAATCAAAATATAGATTTATCCAATCTTCGTCACTATTTTCCTCAATTAGTGGTACAGTATGTGTTACATCTAATATTTTTGTTAATATCCCCTATGGTTTTACAATGTTCGATTTAAATCGCCTATGAGATAAATAGTAAATAATTGTAGCGACATGAGAACAGCAACCTACTGTTCTGTTACCATTAGCACAGTCGCATGTATATCGTGTAATAGCGGTATAACTAATCGAATGTGGTACATATTCAATGTAGCATTGATAACTTTTGCGATTAATATGCCTCAAATGAATTTTCACCCTTATAATATTGTTAGTTTCCTTTAAATATTCAATATTTAAAATATTGTCATCCCTCATTAATTCTGCTAGATAGCATACTGCCTTTGTTAATTGATAGGTACCTGTACATAATATTACATAAGTAGTATTAGTTTTATATGTCGTAATGTTATACATATACAAGACGGGTAAAGATTAGTGTTAAAGCATGTGCTTACGTGCAAATAAGATTTTCAAATCTTTCTCAGTCATTTCCGGAAAATCCATTACAGCATTGTCAGTCATTGGTGTAAATGGTTTTCTACGACGACTTAATTTTTTTGCTTCTACTAATTCCTGAAGCGTGTTTGTTGTTATCCGTTGTTTCTTCATATAATCAATAATTCGAATATTTTCGTTTTTCTTCCATCTGAATATCTTAATTAACAACCGAGAAAAAAATTATACAGTTAAGGGTATTTATCTTTCAACCTAAAACCATTATTTTCCACACAATACCGATAAAAATCGTGGCCGGGCCGCTGGACCATTATTATCCTGCTAGGCCCTTTACGTATAATCCATTTGTTACATCAAAAAATGTTTCAAACAAAAATTGTTAGACATTAATCAGTACATGCAGTGTAATAATTGGTTTTTCTGTATTTCACACTTTTATCAAGATGCGGTGACCTTGAGTTTTTGCCTCATAATGTGTAACATTTAAATATGCATTTGGGAAGAGTATTGAATACCGAGCAAAAAAGTATTAAGGTATTTGGGGTGAAAAAGTAATAATTACCGTGATATTCTTTAGTTACTCTTTGGTGGAAAAATTAATTAATTATTCGTTTGTGAATCTTTCGCTGATATGTTTATGACGTTTTTCTGATTAAAGCAAGTCCAAACACGATACAATCTGCATCACGAATACTCGTTTAATCATTGTTTCGGTAGAACCTCCGTTATCCGAACACTCACGTTCCAATTCTGATAATCGAGGTTCTACTAAATCGTGGATTAGACAAGTAAATACGATTTCAACCGTATAATGTTGTGTATCATTTTAATCAGAAAGGAGTCACGAACGTGTTGGAACAATTTTTATAAAAGAGATAATGAAAACAAGCAAGCCATCATTGAATTTGATCAAACATGCACTGAAGGTTAAAGCAACTTTTCTCTCAGTAACTATCACATTTTCATCCTATGTACAGGTAACCCTCCTATAACACGGTAGATAGGTTCCTAAGAAAATGCCGTGTTGTATGAGACCCAGAGCCAGTATAAAAAGGGGGGTTACGTACAGGTAGCGAAACCGTGTTATAAGACGCCGTGTTGTAGGAGGGTTACCTGTGTTTTAATACTTTTTCGCTCAGAGCTCAATACTCTTTCGAATCATATACTTAAACGTCACACATTATAATACAAAAAAATCAAGGTCACCTTTATATCTCGATAAAATACCATGACTTTTTTTTAAACAATAGATATAACTGTTATTAACAAAAGGAATAAATGTCCGTGTATTTTTTATATTATTCTTTTTTTTTTGTTTTGCATAATAATTCGCAGTTTGTGTATTAAAATTCATTGCATATCGTGAAAAAATTGCATACTTCGTACTTAAAATCTCATTGATTCAATAACGCCATTCAATCAATCATTAAATAACGCCGGCTAATACAGTCTAATTTCTTCTGATTTCGAAGTGTATTTATATACATAGCAGAGTTATTCTATCAATAAGACAAATTGCTGAACAAGTTACTAACGGTGAATTGCAAGCTATAAATTATAAATTTAATGCTCGAACTCTGAGGTAGTAGTAATTAGCAGTAATTATATTGTTCTTATCAGTGGGCGTACCAGTGAAGCTTATTGTACCAACGATTGCACATGATTATCCACGCAATAGGAGAATAAATTAACAGAATTTTCGCCGCTCTTCAACGATCTCTTTTAGTAAAATTTCCCAATTGACGCATTTCAATAACGCAATCGCACGCACGAAGCTGCGAACCACTCGGGCTCGCCAATAACGAATGTAAATATTCAACGAACGATATATAGGGTGTATCTTAAACGGCGTATTTCGCCGGTATGGCACCGTTCCGACTACAAAAATAACACGGTTTTCTAAAACTGTTACGGTTAATACATCACTTTCTAAACTCTCTGCAAAGCGTTGCAACTCAGCGCCCAATAATCAATTTAACGAATTTCTTGTTTCTGTCATGGAATTTTTTCAACCGAATCATAGCTAAATTAGTTAATTTAATTATGATTCATAGCTAAATATTTCTTGATAAACTTTTTAATAGCAAAGCTGTTGGAAATAAATTCAATAATTATGAGACACACAGGTCTGTTTATAACTGGTTTAATAACAATAATGTAGATGATATATAAATGTGAAGGAATAGGGTTATGTAAGGCGGGTGCCTTAGAGTAAGTGTTCAGAATCAGGTGTACGTGTGTGACTTAGTTGTTTATTTATCAATAGTAATGTCGCGAGAGCGTCCGGGATGGTTCAACTAAAACAGGCGATTTTAACGTCGACTCGCGATTGAACTTTTACTGCGATTTAACAGCGACCGGACTAGACTATGACTCGGCGGAGCTTCGGCTGTGACTAGACTGCCCTTCGCGTTTTTTTTTTTTAAGTTGTTTTTCACTTGTGTGTGGGGTTGTACAGTACCTGGGGAGAAGATTCCCTTTAACCTGTATTAGACGTGGAGGGATGAGGTGTTATGGGCGGCGTGTCGGATGGGGAGGGGTCTGTATGACCTTCATGAGTGGATACTAGGATAAACTTTCAAAAACCTGTATACTTGGTGGGGGGATGGGGGGTTTGGTTAGGTTAGGGTTTATTTGGGGGTTTTGGGAAAGTGTGCTGAATCATTCTAGAGGTGGTGCTGTATCTGCGTGTTTTGAGGTAGAGGTTGTGTGGGTTGTAGTTTCCTACGTTGACTATGAATGGGTTTGGGTGGTCGGGAGTGAAAGCTGTATGTAGGGAAGCGGTGATGTATTGTGAAATGGGGGGGGGGGGGGATTTGAAGTGTTTCGTGTAGGATGTGTGTCGGGGTTTCTTGGTCTCCATTTAGTATTATTTTTAGGAATTTATTCTGTCTTGTTTGGATTTTTTGGAGGTGTGTTTTGGCTACTGTGATCCAGATTTGGTGTCCGTATATGAGGGCTGATCTGGCGCAGGTTTGGTATAGGAGTTTTTTGGTGTTTAATGTGAGAGGGCTTTTATGTGAGATGAGTGGGTATAGGAGTCTGAGTAACGGGTTTGTTTTGTGGATTCGGTCCTGTATGGTTTTGGCCCAGTTGAGGTTTTGGTCTAGTGTGAGTCCGAGGTAGATTACTTGTTTGACCCACGGGATTGGGATTTGGTTGAGTGTGATTGGAGCCGGGGTAGGTTTTTTGCGGGAGGGGTGGAAGATGATAGCTTGAGTTTTTGTTTCGTTTAGTTGGAGTTTCCAGTCCTGGAAGTATTGTGAGATGGTGTTTAGGTGATCCTGTAGGTTTCTTGCGGCTTGTGTAGTTTGCCAGGAGGAGGAGTATATGGCTGTGTCATCAGCGTAGATGGCTAGGTGGGTTTTGGGTTGTTTGGGTATGTCGTTAATAAAGATGTTAAAGAGGGTGGGTCCTAGGATCGAGCCTTGGGGGACTCCGGCTGTAATAGTTTTGGGTTGGGATAGGGTGCCATTTATTGACACCTTTAGAGTTCTGTCTGTGAGATAGCTGTGGATGATTGCGATTAGGTTGGAGGGTAGGTTTATTAGGTGTAGTTTGTGTATTAGGCCTTGATGCCAGACGGAGTCGAAAGCTTTTTGGAGGTCGAGGAGAATCATACCTGTTGATCTGTTTTTATTGTATTCTAGGGTAATGTGTTCGGTGACTCTATGGATTTGTTGGATAGTGGAGTGTTTCTGTCTGAAGCCGAATTGTTCGTTTATTAGGATGTTGTTGGATTGTAGGTGATTGGTTATTTGTTTGAGGATTATTTTTTCGATGATTTTGCCTAGTATGCTTAGGAGGCTTATCGGTCTGTAGCTGGTTGGGTCTGATTTGTTTTTGTTTGGTTTCTGGATAGGGATAATTTTGGCCGTTTTCCAGGTAGTTGGGAAGTAGTTGATGGTAAGGGAGTGCTTGTAAATGTAATAGAGTTGGACTATTGTTTTTTTGGGAAGGTTCTTGAGTTTAATGGAGGTGATTTGGTCGATTCCGGCTGTTTTATTGGGTAATTTGCGGATGAGGTCTCTGATCATGATGGGGGAGAGAGGGTCGGATGGAGGGATGGTGAGTGTTGGGGGGTGGAGGATTGTCCGGTATTGGGAGGTCAAGTTTTGTAGGTTTGAATGGAGGGAGTTGGCGTTGTCGTGGATTTGTTTAAAGTAATTTGCTAGGAGTTCGGCTTTTTGAGAGTCAGAAGTATGTTCTTGTTTTTGGTGGTCTATTAGAGGTAGGATTCTGGGATTTTTTGGTTTAAGGGTTTTGTAGGTGTTCCAGAGAGAGTTGTCTTGTGTTTTTAATGTTTTTAGTTTTTTGGACCAGAGAGAGTTTTGGAGGTTGGATATCTCTTCCTTGATTTTTCCAGTGATTAGGTTTCTTTGGAGTTTGTGGAAGGGGTTTCCAGTTTTTTGATATTTTCTGCGGGCTTTGTTTCTTTTACGGATTAGTGAGGTGAGAGTGGTGGAGTGAATTTTGGAGTCTGGGTTTTCTGTTTCCCAGGTGGTGGCTTTTCGGTATGAGTGGTTGATTGTTTTCGTGAGGAGATGTATCTGAGTGTTTATGTGTGTTGGGGAAGGGAGGGAGGTTTGGATTGGGAGGTTGTTGCATAGGGTTCTGTATTTTTCCCAGTCTGTGGTTGGGGTTTTCTTAAGGTAGATGGATGGTGATTTTAGGTTGAGTTCAAGTGTGACTGGGAGGTGGTTGGAGGGGAGATCGGGGGTGGTGTAGCATTTGGAGTGGAAAGGGAGGTTGGTGAGAAAGATGTCGATGGTTGTTGGTTTGCATCGGGGTTGGAGATGGGTTGGGGTTTGGGGGTGGATTATGTAGGTGCGAGAATTTTGTATGAAATTTTTGAGGGTGAGGTCTTTTTGGTTTCGGTGGGAGTTGTTCCAGAGTTGGTGTTTGGCGTTGAGGTCTCCGCCTAGTAGGAAGTGGGAGTTTTTAGGTAGGAGATCGGTGAGATCATGTGAGTGGAGTTTCTTGTTTGGGGGTGAGTATAGTGAGCCTATTATGAAGGGAAGATTTGATTTTATCTTGACCAGGACTGTTTCGATGTCTTGAGGTGTGGGTTGGGTGGTGTTTTCAAAGGAGGTGTTTTTATGGACGAATATTGCTACTCCTCCTCCTTTGGAATTTCTGTCGTTGCGGATAACGGTGTAGTCTGGGATGTGTGGGTGGTCCGTTTGTTGGAGCCAGGTTTCGGTGATTAGGGCAATGTCTATTTCGTGTGTATGTAGGTAGGTGTCTAGTTCGTGTATTTTGGGTTTGAGGCTGCATGCGTTCCAGAGCAGTATTTTAAGGGGGTTCATTTTTTATCTAAGGTTTGTACTATGTATATTATTGCCTTGACTTTGTCTATAGTATTGGTGCAGGGGAGGTAGTGTTTCTGGATTAGGTCGAGGATGTTCATGATGGTGTTTAGTTCTCCCGAGGCGTTAAGGACATTGAGAGTGTCTGTTAAATGATTGTTGTTGGTGTGATCCGGGGAAGTTGATTTTTGGCTAGTTATCTGTGCGTAAGTGGGGGTGGATGTGGAGGAGGAGGAGGGGGTTTGTTGAGTTTGGTAGATGGGAGGGGGAGGGGGGTTGGTTGGTGGAGGAGGGGGGAGGTGTGATGAGTTGTTTGTGTGGGGGATGGATGTTGTGTTGGTTTTTGGAATCTTTTTTGCGAAGGAAGGCTAGGAGTGCATGGCATTGGCTGTAGTTAGCTGGGTGATTTCCTTTGCAGTTTGCGCAGGTTGCAGGAGTGCCCTTGGTTTTGGTGCAGGTGCGGGTGTCGTGATCTTTACCACATTTAAGGCATCTGTACGGTCGGGAGCAGTTTGAGGAGGTGTGTCCGTGTGCTTGGCATCGGAAGCATTGTATAATGGGTTTTTTTGAGTCATACTTTTCCCAGTATGCTCTGACTGAGTTAATATATCTTACGGATTTTACTTGTCTGAGGGTAGTGCCAGGAGAGAATGTTAATTTGTATAGTGGGTATTTGGAGGGGGTCGGGATTTCTTTGCATTGAGTTGGCGTAAGGCCTTGATTTGTCAGAGATTGGGTTATGTCTTGGGGTGAGAATTTGGGGAGTCCTTTAAGGACAACTGTGAGTGTTTTTTCTGTGGGCAGAGAGTACGTGTGAATTTCTAAGTTATTGTTGAAGCAGTCTTGTTTTAGTTTTTGGAAGTCTTGTGTGTTGTCTAATTGAATTTTGAGTTTATCGTTGGTGAATTTGGTGTGGAAGTGGGTGCCGTAGGTTTATGTGAGTTTTTGGATGAATAGCGGGTGGTTTATGTTTTTGTTGTGTAGGTAAATGGGGGGGGGGGGGTTGGTTTGTTTGGAGGTGGTAGGTGGAGTGGTTGTTTTTGTGGGTTGTGGGAGGGCGGAGGTTGTTGGTTGGGTGAAAGTATTGGCTGTATCGTTTGTATCGTCAGTGTGTATGCAGTCTTGGAAGATTCCAAATCTGTTTTGTGTGGGTATTAGGAACTGGGATGCAGGGATTGGGGTGGGGTTTTTTACCTTTCCTTTCATGTCGTTGGTACAGATGAGTGTTGCTGGGTTGGAGTTGGATAATGAGAGCGAGCGTCCTGTGGTTTTAATGGGGTATGGTTTCCCGTCTTTCCTGGAGTGCCTTTTGGCCCATGGGCCCAGTTTCTTGGAGTCTTCCTCCCCAAGCTCCAGCTTGGGGAGCAGCTGATTACTGCGCTCTGGGGGAATTGCAGGAGAGAGGTCCGCAGTAGGTGATGGTCGTTGTTGTCCGGGGGTGAAATTGGGTTTACCTTTGCGGTGCGCGTGTGATTTTTCGAGGTGCGCGCGCGAAGTGGTTTACGGCGAAAGCCTGCGAATTTTTGTTCGAGGTGTCAGGTATAGACCTGTGTGCTCACAACGAGGGGTAGCGCGAGACTTGCCCTTCGCGTCGGTAGTCTCTGCCTTATATCTCTAAAAACGCTTGTCGACTGATTGGTGGAAGTCCTTGCGAGGAACTTCCACCAATCCGTGCATTTTACATAACACGCCCACGTTCCACACCTCTCGTGCGTGAGAAGGGTGAGCGCGTCGTTTTGTTAAAAACTAATTTTGGTGATGCAGCGGGGTGTCTTCCGGGCCCAGTGCTAAGTGCGGTACGTGGCTGCTGGCTTACATCAACGGGCCCAGCTTGGCCGGGTGATAGAAACCAGGCACGCGTCGCTGGGATACTCTAGGCTGGAGATCCTTCGACTACCCAAAATTTATGGCGTCCACTTGCGCTATTGAGTTCGTCGCTAGGAACTACAAGGACACATCTGTCCGCTAAGTGGCCAAAAACGTTAAAGACGTTTTCTCACAAATAGCTTATGTCTTATGCTGTGCAAACCATAAATCTTTCTTGGTGCTGGTGCGCTGAAGATTTCTCTTCCGGCGCCTAGCTAGCCGCTACAAATGCAACACTCGATACGCTTGTAAAGGGATTGGGGTACTCTAAACTGAATCTCTCCAACGTGTTCGGTCTAGGCAAGATGGTTTTATTTTCACAGAGTTTACAGTGCTGTGCTACGTTATGACTCGACTCAGGATCTCCGCTCGACTCCCTGGTCTTATCGTATCTAACTCTCTAACCTTAACGCGACGCTTACGCGAAAATGTCTTTCTCCGATACAATGTTGTACGTAGCTCGAGAGATGGCTCTCGAGCTTCGGCCCCTCACCGCGGTGGTGCGGGTAGTTCCACTGACTTCAAGTTGTAAGTTTGGCACTGACTCGTAATAAGATTCACTCAGATACAATATCTCTCACACGCGGCAATCCTAACCTCTATCCCTGGCTCAGCCAACTCTCACTCTTCACACTCACTCTACAATCTGTTCAAACTCATTCATACCAAACTCAACCGATACAAACAACCCAACAATAGCAATTTGAACCTTGAACCAAATAATTAGCCCTCGGTAACGTAATCTTATGATTTTGCTTGGAATTATTATGTAAAAAAAGATTTTTTAAGCTGCCTTTTGGCCACTGCTATTGAATATCCTGTGGATAAAGTGTTACTCAAGAATATTAGAGTTCATTCCCACTAACCCCTCTCATGCAGCGCGGCACCTTTTTTCCGTGGGAAAATGATTTTCGCATGCCCCGGCTCCCTGGGGGAAGCCGGGGTTATGTGGGACTATCTCTGGAGGGATCCCCAGAGACTACCCACTAAAAACCCACGCCCACCTAAGCGAAAACGGAAACTATAGGTTTCTATTTGAAAAAACAAAGTTGACCTCCAAATGACCTTGAAAACGTCACCCAAATAAAATACTGATGCTGCCCCCCTCTTTCCCCCTCGAAATCCTGGGACACGTGTTTTACACTTTTTTAATATCTTTTACACTTTTCGAGATATTCGGTTGGAAAGTTCTCAAATGAACACCCTGTATACAGTGTGTCCCACGAGCTCTGTCCACTTGAATATCTTGATTATTTCAAACAATACGAAAAAATGTTACTTAGAAGTTGTAGGGTTTAAGAAACTACATAATATGGTATAAATGATATTCTTGCAAGTGGAGGCGTAAAGAAGATATAGAGGTCACCTTTGTTTTTTTAAATGGAATATCCAATTTTTTATGCTCGAATTCGATAGCTTGGCGTATTCTGAGTATAAAAGTACTAAAGTGTATTTATCCTAAAACTTACCGTTGCTGAGATATTTGACTGTTTTCTCTTACACGTCTTATTGTTGGAGCGTCTATCGTAGCAAACGCTGCGATAATTCGTTGCTTCACATCTTCCAGAGTTGTTGGAGCATCTGAATACACAATATTTTTCAATGTTCCCCACGAGAAAAAATCTAGGGGTGTTAAATCTGGACTTCGTGCTGGTCAGCAAATTGTGCTACCGCGTCCTACCCAGCAATTTGGGAATATTTCATTAAGTGTACTTCTCACCCTTCGAGCCCATCGTGGTGATACTACATCCTCTGATGAACGCTTAATGGCACGTTTTCCATTAAATTTGGCAATGTATTTCTTAAGAACGTATCATATTTTTGACCAGCAAAAGTCCCGTCAATGAAATAAGGCCCAATTATTTTTTGCCCTATGATTCCACACCACACATTAATGGACCAGCGTCTTTGATGATCAATTTCTCGTAGCCAGTGAGGATTTTGTACTGACCAATAATGCGTATTATGTAGATTAACACGCTCGGTGCTGGTAAAAGTAGCCACATTAGTAAATGGTATGAAAGAGAAAAAAAGTGGATTAATTTGTAGCTGCTCTTGAGCCCATCCATAAAATCTAACACGATTTACATGATCCATGTCATGTAATTTCTGGTGAAGGCTAATGTAGTACGAATGATATTTGTGACGAGTGAGAATTCGTGATGCACTACTTTCGCTGACTTCAGATTCGCGCTGAATCTGATGTACACTGATATGAGGATTATGATGTACCATTGCAACAACATTAATTTCATTATCTTCATCACTACATACAGGCTTTTCACGATTCATCTTACGAACAGTGAGACTTCCAGTTTCTTTTAATTTTTTACACAATATTTAAAAAATCTTGTGCAAAGGGCATGTGCGGTTTGGACATCTTTCACCGTAAAAATTTCGAGCCACAATTGCGTTTCTCTTACTTTCTCCATAAATTAGAAGCATCTCTAATTGTTCTTCGAATGAAAATTTCATATTGACTATCGTATGCTCACTAATTGAGAAACTGACTGACACTGAGAGACATCAAAAGCCTACCAATGTTTACATTTGACGTAGTGAGCATATCCTTGAATACGAAAAATTTACATTACATATCATCTAGTAAACTAATCCATCTAGCTCGACAGAGAAACGGAAGTCGTTTCGTCCGATTATAAAAAAGTTATTCTGATTTAAAGTGTGTGCCGTCAATTACGAGCCTGACTGTACATATTTAATAGATTTTATTCGAAATCTTCGTCACGAGTCTGACTCGATAGTACAAAGGGTCGACTAAATTTAGTTTGATTTTTTGAGATTTTCTGGCGTTGACATTCGACACTGACAGTGACAATTAAGTTGAAAAGGTGAAGGACGTAAGTCAAACGGCGGGTGGAGGAGACGGAACGGTGGAAAGTTTCAGTTAATTAAACACAGTTGTTGGGTGTGCATCAAGCGGTACAACTTGAAATTGTTGAGCCAATAGGTAGACTAATTCTAGCCGAGCTGAACCAAGCCGGTGCCTCTGGCTCGGGTAGACGCGTTTCTTCCTGGTGCACGTGGTTGTGAACCGCGAATTCCTCAACTTCGAGCGGGACGCCGCGCCGCGCGCAGAGTTGGGCGTCATTCGCATAAAAGTTTCATCGTTCATTCATTGTTATTCATCACAAATAATTTATTCGTTATTCGTTCGTGTTAGTCGTCGTTTGTTGAACAGCGAGACAATATCTCTCGAGTTTGGTCGGTTCGAATAATTTCGCTGCGAAAAATATTATGATAAAATATAATAACTTGTAATATCAAAAATATCCTAACCATGTAGACTGCAGATCTTTATGCAAAATAAAAAGTTTGTGCGTCGATTGCAAGGCACAGAAACTAAATATAAAATTATTTTTTTTTTAATACTCGTCTTCTAATCTTGTCAGTATTTTAAATTACACCTACTAATTTTTGTCACAAATGCATAAAATCCGGAGTTTAACCTTATAAATTAATATATTTTTAGTTCTTTCATAAACTTATTGTTCGTTTATAAAAACTTTGGCATTTTTATAAAAATTTTACCAACATATTCGCCACACCTTTTTATTTCGAAAATTACACCGATCTCAATATAATGTGGATAAAATTTTTTTTAACTTAATTATAATTACCGTAGATTTGGAGACATATTATATTTATTCAAGAAAATGTGCCGAGTGCGTTGATAAGTTTCATAAGAAAAAATAAAAAATAAATTTTGTTGTGCAATAAATATAACCACATCGATATTTGATTTGCAATCAAGGTATATGCAATGTTCATCACCGCGTTCATATAGGACGCGTTTCATTTCAAGAAAAACGCCCCACATATTAAATAGTAAAATGAAAGAAACTATTCGGTAGTCAGTAAACTATTGTAATAATGGAGAATAAATTATCATGCAATACGGACAATGCTATATAATTTGACAACTGTGACAAATGAATATTTTAGAAATTCTGCATCGCCATTATTGAGAAGGAAGAGAAGTAAGAGTTAAAAACATTCAAAACGTTTTTTAACGTTTATTAGTGCAGCATCACAATCGTTGCATTCCGATTTAACAGCTATTGATGTTGCCGACTATACAACAAATAGTATTAAAAGGGTATAGCTGTAAATTAAATTTTTGAACGTTTTCGTAGGACACAAGGATTGAGCGCATCCGAAGGCCATTTGAGAGGCCCTTGAGTCGAATTATGTGGTCGATGGGTCATTCGATAGGGCATCAAGAAAAAACATACTGTGTAAAATTTCAACACCCTACCTCGATCGGAAGGGTAGTTAAAGGGTAAAATCGAAAAATCAGTTTTTCGCCTACTTTCCTTCGTTAATGATGTTTAGAAATACTGAGAAAAATCTGAAACATGTCAAGCTCCCAAATACATACATTGCAATTCGTTTCAGATTTTTAAATTGAACATCTTGCTTGCAAAAAATCAAAAACCTCAAAAAAAAAATCGAAAAAATGCAAATTTCACATGGAAGTTCTAGAGGTACAAAATCTATATTTTTACTGTACCGATATATTGTTATGATTATTATTCATGAATTTTTTTCCGATTTTACAATTCGGTGCGTGATGGTCGCAAAAAATAAAAACCGATTTTTGCGACGTTTTCCCCCCGATAAACTAAGCTAACCTTAAAATTGTAACGTTTTATTAATCGAATGACGAATAATACTGTATTCAAATAAAAAATAACGGATAAAGTCGATTTATTTGTCGTTCTCAAGTAATAAACGAATAACTAACGAATAAATCGATTTGATTCGTTATCTTTTTAATCGTTAGTCGAAGTTCTCTCCTGTCGCGTCGCAACACATTGTCGTCGGAAGTTTGACGCAAGAAATATCTAGCATTGGCTATTTTCGAATGGGCGCCCGTTTATACGCCTATATGGGCATACACGGGTGCCATTCGCGACCAAACGGGCCAGTCCCACCAGTGGGTTGGCATGTACGAATTATTTATAATCTTCTGTCACTGTTTCTATTGGACACTTCTCCAAGTGAGCGCAGGGGCCACGTGCGCTATCGAAGATTCTTAGCGAGGATCGATTAATGCTCCATCGTGTCGTATAGACGAAATGCTATTACTTTGAATTGCGCAACCGTGTTTTGCTCTTGTAAAAAGAAAAGCTTGCGTTCACAGTGAGAACCTTTCGTCGCCACTCGTTGATGTACAGTATTCTTTCTTTTATTACAAGTAGGGTAAGGAACCCAATTACTGTGGGGGTACATATTAATATATTATATACTATATTAATATATATACTATATATTATACTATAAATATAAATAATAAATATATTATACTATATTAATTATACTTATTTTTAAAGTGTAATGAATATTGAAAAAGAAATATTAAATTTTTTTCATTGAAATCAGTTAACACATATTTATTGATTTATTGTTGCCTTAAATCAAGTGGTTTATTTAGCAAGTACAATATTTTTACATGTGACTTATATTACGTGTTAAAATACCTCTTTTTTAATATTCATTATGCTTATAAAAAAAGTGTAATTATTATATAGGCATAGTAATTGGCAACCCCACAGTAATGGGGTTCCTTGCCCTAGACTGTGGATGTGAAATGAACATTTTCCAAGTCAATTGTGAGAAACGAAACTTGAGAAATGGAACTGAAATTGTTTCTTCTAATATTTAATCGTTACTGAGCAGTAAACGCGACTAAAAAATAAGCGAATAATAATAATAATAATAATAATAATATTGAATTTATGCAGACTTCTTACGATTTTTAATGGAATATGTGGTCGAATGAAGAAATTTATTTAAATATTTCTCATGAACTATATTAAAATTTCAATAACTAGAAGAATAAATTAATTAATTCTAGGGGTAAGATATATAGGTTTATAAAAGTTTAAAATATTACTTTAATTAGTATCATTTAAGGGATTGAAAGCAGTGTAAATATAGAAGAGAAAGTACATTATGATTTTTATATAATTTTATTGAACCGACTGCGTCAAGGTTATGACATGACATAACTTTTTCAGCGCTGTTAATTATGCTATACATGCGTAAGCCCTGTGCCTATTGATAAGCAATTTGCAGATTTAGTTAGCTGCACAAATGAAAACGTAAAAGGAAAACGCACTACATTTCACAACATAGTGATTCAATTCGTCGATTACAATCTTTGCAAAAAGGGGAAGTATAGATACACGCAGTATGTAATATCTGGCGTGACCATAAACACATCGATGTTTAGTGGTAGTTGAAACTTGTAACCCTAATTTCAATAATAAATTCATTAGTTCGCAATCGTAATTACCTGAATGCAGATTTTATGCATTTATAACAAAAATTATTAGGTCGTTGCATATGAAATGTCCGATTCATAACAGTAACTTTAAACAAATATAATTTTTTCGAAATAAAACTTATTGATTAAAGTTAGAATCATTGTAATCGCCATATTCTGTCAAACAATGACAAGTTTTTAAATTATACTATGGTAAATATTGAATTTTTTGGTTGTTCACCTTCCTCGTTTATTAGATTATCATCCATATTTTTGAGTTTTTTCTATCATTGACTACTAGTGCGTTTATTTACTACCACATTTTGACCAACCATCACATAATGTTGTTGTCAATATGTTTATTTTTTCGCTCATATAAACAGAATACACGTTGGTCACATTGACTAAAAGTAAACAGATAGAAACTGAAGGTAGGACTTGAAAGATTAAGTTGGTATCTTCAAATGGTATACATAATGAACCTGTAGATTATAATAGTATTTTTTGATTAAAACACTTTATAAAATTTGCATTCTGAAATCTGTAATTTATATCCACCGACCTAATACAACACAATTACAATATCATAAAGTTAACGTTTGAAGCAGCAAAAAATTTCGAAGAATTTTAAAGTATAGTGTTCACTCGATATTTGTCCAAAACACGGGTCTAGCCACGGACGCATATCGGCCAGAAGATACTATTCTTTGATCTACGTGACCTTACACTTCTTGCCGACCGAGGTTTCTGAACTTCTGGGCCCCTCACGGGGGATCTCACTACACATTTATATCACGATGTACGAAAAATTCCTTTGCCAAACTGCATATTAGAAGGAAATTGATATTATAAATCATTTAAAAATCATTTAATAATTATTTTTATGCATGAATATTGTGAATTTTTGTATTAATTTATTAATTTTATTGTGAAATTTCATTTTTTGTGAATAATTACCATTACATATGCATTAGGAATCAAATTTAGTTTTTGTAAAAAAATTTTTCCATGGCAGCACTCTCTAGAGTGCCAAAAATCGAAAAATAGTACATTAACTGTAAATGAGTGTTGCAATAATAATTCTGTGTAGTGGAAAGAGCTTACCAAGGTATATGCATTCTTTTCACATTTAATAAAGTAGATTCATTTTTTGTACAAATTTTCAACGGTGGTTTTTATTTGTTTGGTTTTATTTGTTTTCGTCATGAATATAACGAAAACAGTCCGGCTGGTTTATACACTTCCGCGAGATTTTATCGATTTAATATAGAGCGATCTATGTCTTAATTATGTACTTCGATCAATAAAATCGATAAAAATAGTCCCATTTACATAGTGTTTGGACTTATTTTAATCGGAAGAATCTTGAATGTCCATTGGTATTACAATTATAAAGATAAGACAACAATTACTGAAAATAAAATTTTCCAGTCACCGCATTGCTGCGGTCAATTTTCTTTATTAAGCATTTCCACAATGAAATGTGAATATAACTCGTATTTTTATAATCTTTTGTAATGATTGGCATCCAAAAAGACAAAAAAAAATGTATTTAATTAAGCATAGTAAGCAAAGACATACTTGAGTGGTACCAACGTCGACTACGTATAGCGACGGCCTTGGCGAATCGAGAAAAGGCTGCAATGGCCGTCTGGCACGAACGCGTCGCGCACACGCTGTCAATTAACATTTTCTGATCCTTCTCTGAATGCATTCCTGTATAGTAAATTCCTGCTAGATAAAGGATTTTTCACATAAATACAAAATTAGAGCGTACAAAGTACCCGCGTCGGCACATTTTCAAACTTTAACAAACATTTACAACTATTAGGAAGTACATAAAAATATAATTGACTATATGAATATGTAGAGGAGAGTCCCCTCTATCTCTAGACTCAAATTTGAACTTTCTCGCGTGTTTAGTTTTTGCGTAACACGTCGTTGCGTATCAAAATGGGGCATTTTTACAAAAACTAAAATTTTTCGAAAACGTTGCGTGATGGAGCAATTCTACTTTCAGATTCGGTTTTAGGATGACAAAGTGTATAAAAATCACCCAACAGGTATTGCAAAACTCGAAAAAAATTTAATTTTGTTGGACAGTGTTATTATCGCCCATTCAAGTAGACTGTCATTTTTTGTTGAAATTTTCATTTGTTTGCCTTCAACGTCATCCGAAGGTCATGGTAGGTCGTTGAATGCGTCTTGATACAGGCTATAATACTGTTAAGTCAAAAATACAAAGTGCCATTTACAAAATGAAGGTGACTGACAATACTAAAAATGTATAGCCAATCGAAAACTGATCAACTTTTGTTTAAAATATTTGTTTGTCAGATTATCGCAAGTACTTCAAAAATCGTGAAAGGTGTTATGTGGGACACCCTGTATAAACATCAATAACCAAATTATGAGAAGTGCCCAAAAACAGGCCATTTGTCCGCACTGTGCGCTGCCACAGTGGTGCCAAATGGCCAAAAAGCGGCAAAAAATCTGTAAAAACGAAACTATCCAACGAATTTGTTTGAAAATTTGTGGAGAGATTGTCACAGGTACAACGTTTATTTGGCAAAAAAAAATTGTGTAAAAAATTGTTAACATTAAGTAATATGGGCTAATTGAAAATCTCTGTTTTCTGCCCACTTTTTATTTATGGAAACATACAACTTAGCAAGGTGTAATATTGATCTAACTTTGTGCAAAAAATCATGAGACCCTTCGAGACCCTTTCGTCACAATTTAAGTTTAAATATCAACTTTCAGAATTTCCAAGAGTGAATCGTGCGGAAGTTATGATTATTTGATGTTCCAGGTGAAATTTTTTAGGAATATTTCTAATTAATAAAGAAAAATGTGAAGTGCATATGATTTATTAATTTTTTATGTATAAAAAAATGTTTAATAACAATTTTTTTTATCTAGCATAAATTATTTTTATAGCGTTCATTGGAGCACTACCAAACAATACCTGTTGTACTTTTGCGACAGTGGTCCAGTGAACAAAAACTTTGTTCATGTAACATAAAAAATTGTTATTAAATATTTTTTTATATGCATAAATGTCACATTTTTTTTATTATCTGATATGTATCCCTTAAAAATTTCACCTGAAACATCAAATAGTGGTGACATCCGCGCGATTCATTCTCGGAAATTCCGAAAGTTGATATTTAAATTTAAATTGCGGCGAAAGCATCTCGAAGTATCTCATGATTTTTTGCACAAAGTTAGATCAATATTACACCTTGCCAAAACAATTAGTTCCAGACCAAAATCTATTAAAGAATTTGTTGTATGCTTTCATAAATAAAAAATGGACAGAAAAAAGTGATTTTCGATTAGCCCATATTACTTAATGTTAACAACTTTTTGCAAAAATTTTTTGCCAAATAAGCGTTGTACCTGTGGCAATCTCTCCACAAATTTTCAAACAAATTCGTTGGATAGTTTCGATTTTACAGATTTTTTACCGTTTTTTGGCCATTTGGCACCACTGTGCGCCGCGGCGTGGCAGCATGGAGGGAGAAAAACATTATAAATGCTTTATTATTTTAAAAACTATTTTACCGATGTTTCTTCTATCAACATCGAGTGTAAAACTAGAAGTTTTCGGAGTTCGTCGTGATAAAATAACAATTTATTACTATGATAAGGACAAAAACAAACAATATACATCTTACAATAGGGTACGGTGAAACAATTTGTCAAACAACTCAAGTAAACTCGACGGAGGTTTTGAATGTTCTGTTTCTTTGCCAACCTGGTTTGTAAAATAATTTTTAAGATATCAAAAAATGATTTGAGATTCGTTCATAGGTCACTAAAGAGTACAACATATTAATAATTTTTATAAAATCCGAAACAATACTAAGAAAGGTATCCGATTTCGCGTGGAATGACTCAATTTTAACAGTACCTATATCATTTCTCGTGGCTGAAACGATTTGACCTGGTGAAAAAGTGAATACAATAATTTTTTTACATAATTTTTAGAAAGCATTACTTCGATGCTTCGTCATTGAAATTTCGTTTTTTAATTTGCGGAGCCTAAAAATTGCAGTCAGGTAAGACTGGCCAAGGACGCGGCGTCCAGCGATTCAGGTAGCTAATTGTGAGTGCACGAACGATCGACCGCTATTCACCGGCAGGCTTGGAAAAACCAATGTCCTTTGTACTACGGATGGTATTAACCTTTGCTGTATACTCGTAGTGCATGACACCCCAACAACAGTTTAGGTAAAATAAATGACATCTCACGTTCTTTTTGGCCGTGATCTTTTTTTTCTACGTGAAAGTTGTAATTTTAGGACAAACACTGTCGACCCTTACTTCAGAATGCTTAAAGAATATCCAGCAATTTTATGGACACAAAATAATAAATAATTCAAAAAATAGTTTGGAGGAAGAATCGTAAAATACGGCCATATTTTTCAAATTTTGTTGAACCCCCGCCGCACATTTTCACTCGGACTACATATACAGCATATTTCAATGTCGTCAAAATTCGAAACAGTCCCGAAAAAAAATTATTTGATTCACATGGAATGATCCCCTTCCTAATGTGGATATTTCCTTAAGGGGGGAACCTTGTGTAAATGGCCTGTTATTCAAGAATTTTTTTTGGAAAAATGTAATGCATAGATTGATTTAAAATTTGAGGTATCATTTATTGACGTTATAACGTAAACAAAAATATTTCTTATAAATTTTAATCCTTAATATCAATGGTGCAATGGCGGCTTAAAAATGGCATCCTGGAAATGCGCCGTGCAGCGTACAGTGCACAAAAACGATCCCAAACAAAAAAATAAAAATGGAATCGTTAGTTTATGCAAATACACACTTCATGACATTCTTCTTTTATTAAAATTTGCAAAATTGCAAAAATGGCGAAGTTTTGAAATAAAGATGGATTTTCTGTTAATAACAATGTTTTAAATAAAAACTTAAAAAATCAAAGCTCGTCATGTTGTGGCCAATTATTTATAGAATATATCTACCAAGTCTCATAAAGATCGAGTAAAGTTTCGAGAAAAATGCGTTTAAAGTTTGGGTAACGTGAAAAACATGTTACGTGTTTGTATATCGTGAAAAAATCTTAATTCATTTAACTTACCACGGTTTTTTGATAATCTGCGATTTCAAAGTCATAGAACAGATGGTCGTCTTCGTTAAAAAGTTGTACTTTAGCCGTTTTTTCTTCTTTTCGAGGAGCACGAGTCTTTCCGACAAGAGCCCGACTACGTGAGCCGCTCCGCCCAATACAACCGTTCACTTTATTTTGAAAATAACGTACAAGAACATCTCTGATCACTTTCTAACTTTTTTTATCGTATTCGTGAGAAAATTTCTTATCGATTTAAACAAAAACAAAAAAATGCTCAAAAATTTCATTTTACACAAGGTTCCTCTTGTGTGATGCTGTTTCACCAAAAGACAGGAACGTTTCCTATCTTCATGATGTTTTAGAGGAGAGATACCGATAGTTTACCTAAGGAACTGTGGAGGCCCTAAAAACATTTTTTTGTGGCATACATAGCAGGGAACTGTCAACATGCTCTCGAAAGGCCATCTGAAAATGATCAGACGTTCGAGATTATAGCCCGACTGTGCCGAGAGGAACTATCGCTAAGACAACTGTCGTTTCGTCGACAAAGTACCTGTACCTTGGTTTCCAGTCTGACGGCTATACGCGCACGGTCTCCTGTCCGTCTAGCATACTCTGACCTTAACACGGACCAATGAGACCGAGGCTGCAGAAGACGGATTCCGGTTCTGCCAATGCCAACGCCACGCTCAATGGGATCTGCCGCCAAGCCGGGATCCATCCGCTGTAGCCTCGGTCTGATTGGTCCGTGTTATTCGTTAATAACTCCTTAACAAAGCCGAGGCGAACATTTTCGCAAAGGAAAATGTTACTTTAAAAGACCTCAGGAACCGCCCCTTAAACAACTGTACGACATTTTTGGGACACCCGTAGAAGCATTTTGCTCACACTGGAACAACACGATTTGAAGAATATGTTGATCGTTGTCGCTTCAGTGTGGACGTAGCATAATGTTGACAATTGCTAGTGTATAATTGGAACTGAGATCATTGTAAATACGACGATGTTTACGATCAACAGTTCTATTTAAAAGCTTTTAGAATAAACTGAATGAGACACTAACTATATATATATATATCTTTAGCCTAAGCTCTGCTATGTCTATTTGAGTGAAATAAACACTTAGTTGTGGATCTAAATACAATTTTTTATTTAATAGCTACTTTAAACAAATCAAAATAATTAGAATCATTTACAGTTTTACCTCCAGCAAAAAGTATTTGTTTAAAATAAATTAAGTATCTATCACTGTAGTTATTTGTAATATTTGACAAGGAAAATATTTCGATGAGGGGGCTATATGCTCAGTCAAGGGGATGAAAATAAATGTGATTATTGACAATTCGACAATGTTTTCATATGTAAAATAGATTATTTTCGAGAGCATCTTATAGTTTTTTTACCTAAAAATACTTATCAATTAAAAAATTGTAGTTGATATTCTTTGTCCAATATACATACACAAAATTAATTTTCTTCCAACAATCGCATTCATTATTCACTACTGAAAATAGCAACGGTAACCTAAACATTAAACTGTTAATACGTGTTAGTATTTACAATTTCATGTATTTACTAATCATGTATCGTAAACACAAAGATTTGCAGAAAAAGTTTTCAGGACGATATAATTTGGAGTTGATCAAAAATCGCAATCGGAGTGGTATTTTCAACAGTACTAGTTCATTAGATAAATAAAAATCATACGAACAATAGATCAATATTAAATACTTTCAAACAGAGCTGAATATACTCCGTTCTTTATGCGATTTTTCTATTCATTGAATTAAAATGGTAATTTATTCATTGAAATGATCACGTTGGCGTAACACAATCCCAGAACGATTCACAATAACGGTTATCATAAGTGTACCGAGAATTGTGATTCGTGTTAAGAAGCACATTAAAGGGGTAATTGAGTTAAAAGCATAATTCGTGCCCTTTGACATTGTAATCATCCAAATACGCGCTACTATGAATCGAAGAATGGTCCACTAATTTATAATTACAATTTTATTCTTCTGTCTACTTGTTAACGGCACGATCTTCTTATTTCTCTTCGCTCTTATTTTCAATGGATGCTACACAAATCCCCCATCTTTATTTCCGAGGGTAATAAATTGCAAGCGGTAACGTGAGTGTCGGTCTCACATTATTATACACTGTTGTCATCTACGGACATTCGATTTTGGGAAGAGTTCTAAATTATTTTGGAAAGATATCATTCATTCATAAGAAAAACGATACAACTCAAAATTTTTTTTACAGTAAAAACATCACAACACTAATTCAACCTTTCAACAATTATTTGCAGGAAAAACGACGTTACTCAAAATATATTTATAAAAGAAATTATAATAATAACCATATAAATTGTGGTGTACTTTATAACTAATGTACATAACAATTAACCCAGTATCTAAATAACAACAAATTATTTTACATTTCTAAGTTGGTCATATACAATTAAAAAAAAGTTGGTAATTTTAGGTAATTTTCAAATGGCGATACTGTAAAATTTCCTTTTTTTTTAATTATGTCACTTTTCTTATGAATGAACCATATACAAATAAAAGAAGTTTTAAAATTTGTCTACAGTCTACAATAAGTAGTTATGCATTTACTGAATTAGGTTCATAAATTTTTCTCATAATTGTAATATGAGTGTACCAAAGAAGAGTAGTGAATATAATATTGACCAGAGTACAATTAATAATCCTTTTTGAATATTAGTTGATTACATTTAGGGCAAATAAACAAATTCTTACTACTATTCGGGTAACATATTTGTTTTTATTTTAATATTATCCATGTTCCAATATCTCAAACATTTTTTATTATTTGATGCAAACCTATTTTAACTTGCTATTGTATCATTTAAATATCTTTTGGTTAACGTTATTAACAGATTTTCAATTTTAATAGATTTATGACAGAAATCATTTAGTCAAATTTAAGACAGTAACAAGATTAGACCAATTGAATAATACCAATGTATATTATTTCTAGCTTATTGAAATGATTAAAGAAAGAATCAAAATTTTATTTATATAGGTTCTGTTTCTTGGAATTAGTTGCAGAACATCTTCGCACAAAAATCCACAAGTCAGTTATTAATTATGCAGATTTAGAAATCCATCAGTTAAGGAATTGGTTGGTAAAGGTTATTTTTACTAATTATTAAATTTTGGGAAAATGATATTCTTTTTTCTATTAAAAATTATTTATGCTACAAATTATTTCGTTTAAATTTCATTTTTACCGAGACTAGTTCAACTTATGATACAAGAATGTACATTACACAATATGCTTCAAGTTTTCGTTCTTAAATAAGAATATTTTGTCGCTCGTAAAGGGCTCATTCGAAAGAGGAAGGTTTAATCTAATGCGCACTGGTCAGGAGCTGCCGAGATTATGCAGATATTTGGTAATATAAGTGTTCGTAGTAGGCCAAAAATTTACGATGTGCATGCCGTGGAATCCAAGCATTCTTATGCCATTGGATGAGTTTTCTAGATGATGTCGAGACCAGCGCGCACTAGAAAATATCTCCAGCTACAAATTGAGCTATAATTTGGCTTGATTCTGTTGCAAAATAAAGGCGAAAACTTGAAGCACGTTTCTGGCGTTAGAATTCATAATATTGATAATACAGAGCAAAAAATGTGACAAGTTTAGTCACAGACTTAAGACCCGTCGGATCAAGACCAAGACGGATCTTAAGTCTGTGAATGGAAATTATTAACTAAACAGTCACGTGACTACCCCTGGCCCTATGCGCCTAATGTTGCCGCATTCAGAAACAAAAATTGCAGGACATGAATTCATGTCAGCGGCAATCAGGAATAGAATTTAAAATGACGTGAATTCACGTCAGCGGTCGCGAATGTGTTAACGAAAAACACGGACTAATTACAGAGAGGCTATAGCGGACGGATTCCGGCCGGGTCAATGCCAACGTCGCGCTCAGTGGGACCCAGTGTCGTCAAGTATGTACTACCCAAACGGGTAGCTTTTTTCTCCCCTCCTTTTCCCCTTCCACTATCCCACTCCACCACCATGAGCACACTCCAACATCCCCCACTAAGACCATAGACTGGTCACGTGACGTGCCGCGTGGTGCCGCGCGCGACTGAGGCGACGCTATGTGATTCATTTCATTAAGTAGATAATAGCTACGACAAAGAAATAAAATCAAATAATTCCTCATACATTCTTGTTTACAATATCAATAATTGTAAATTAAAAACATTAAGCATTAATTCTTAAGGCATGAGTATTCAGATAATAGAACAGTTTCCTAATTATAATGTTGGATTATATCTTTACTGGTTTGTACAAGAAATCGTGTCGTATATGGAACTCTTTAGATTGAAATGTTAATATGTGAAACACGCATTCGGATAATGAAAAATTCAGGTATTGTCAGTTCGGATAATCGAGGTTCTACTAACTCGTCAATTAAGCAAGCAAATATGCTCCGAATTATTGATTTATTATTAATTTCAATTAGAAAAATGTCACGCATACATATGTTGGTAAAAGTTTCAGAAGAAAATATTTCACAACGTAAAAGTTCTGTCATTGCATTAGTATTGTTTCACCAGTATATCCCATCAAAGGGTATACAGTGCTTTTTTTTATATCTGTCCACTACACGGGTCTACCCAGGGACATATATCGGCTAGAAAATACTATTCTCTGATATACTGCCGAACCTAGAAAAGGACAGCGAAGCTCGAGTGGTCTCGATTCATGACCCGTCAAGGGGTATACCCCGCGGTCGTGGGGATAGTTCTGGGACTTTTATCGGCTAGATATTTGGTACATATATCGAGAAAAGACTGTATTCCGCTGTAGTGGGGATAAATTTTTCACAAATGTCGTGCGCAGCTCTTTTGCACATACAGTGGATCCAAGAAGTATTTGAACACTAAATACCCGATTCTCGAAAAATTGCCTATATTTCAACTGTGATCATTTCGTAAAAAATGATCGTAGGACAGTAAAGGATAAATTCGGACCTTTTAAACCGAGAAGCTTCTAGTTTCATAATCCATAATTCCAGCGAGAAACTAGGGACGCATTTTTTCTCAAAAATTCTATACCTTCAAACGCCTGTGAAAATTTTGAAAAATATTTTTCGTGGCTAAAACCACCACAGAAAAAGATCGTTTGTAGATCGAAACTTCCTCTTTACAAGTCCTTAAAAATTGATGTACGATTTTTTTTTTAGTTTTATCGAGCTTTGACTGTAACATGTGCCAGCAACTGTACAAAAAAATCGTACATCAATTTTGAAGGAGTTGTTGTAAAGAGGGGGCTTCAATCTTCGAACCTATGGCAGTTTCATTTAAAAATAAACAAAAAATATTTATTTGAAAAATGTTTGAATTTGCAGCATTCTTCTAGGGAATTGAGTCTTAGGTTTTCCACATGCTACATCATGTGAAAATATCTTACGACGAAATGAACACTGGTTTGTGCAAATAGAGGCTTCGAGCTACAAAATGAGTCCGACTTATGGTTGTACTATTTGCTTTTACCAAATTATCACAATTTAAGTGTCGACAATTTGTCGTAAAGCGGAAATGTTCAATTTTTTTTTGGTCCACTGTGTATTGATACTTTACTGTAGTTGGAAGGAGTCGAAATTCCCTGCTCGAAATAAACGTTTAGCAACTGCCCGCTTAAATTAGACGCTATATGATTATGTTGCGAGCATGCGGAAAGAATTGTTTTACTGACAGCGTTTATCCGGTTAGGTTTGCTACGCGTAGGTTGTAATTACTGTCGAATTGGTTTAATATCTAAACTGGTACCGATCCTTTTTCACTCGAATGAATGACACCTGGTACAATTGAGCGCTTCCTTGTTACGAAATTCTCGACCTTGCACGACGGAACGATTAGCAGCCGTCGAACGCGTCGTTGTGTTACTTGTACCATGACAGAATAGCAACTAAATATACCAAACGTTTTAGCGTTTCCCTGGCATTCGCTAATGGAATAGATTCGAAGCTGTAGGTAGAACGTTGAAAATTAGATTTCGGGTAATTTCTGTGTAATACTTTTACGAACTAGTTCATAAAGAAAGGAATTGGAGAACATTTTTTTTCTCCATTGATTTGAGACTCTGACCTGCTGGGACTGCATCGTGGAGTTTGTGGATCCTGGGTACGTTTGATTACCTAATCCTATTTTCTCTGTGTATATATTATCCTGTTTTCACCCTATCGAATCACTGAATTCTGTTGGTTAGTAATAAAATTGATTCGGCCTCTGAAAATGATCAAATAAAGAATTTACCATTAATAATTAAAAAACTGTAAATACGATGTTTATTCTGACTTTTATGTAACTACTTCACTTAATACTGGCTGGCGAAAAATTACTAGACCATTTTAAAATAGAATGACCTTTTTATTTTTCTAATGTTCATATTCATTCTTTTATCTTTGTGCCATCCGGTATAAGTATTATCTGTTGTTACCTTTAAATTTTCATTTTAAATATGCACAAACTGAAATGCATGTATATATCCCAATTAATATAACTTTTCAATTTTCCTAGTGAACTTTTCTTGGATTTGATAGTAAAAGAAAACTCTGTGGCTTATAAAAATAAGTATATTTTCTTGAATTCGTTTTGGAGATGATTGACAAATTCTAATTTTTTAAAAACGGAACACTCAGCTTTATGTTTTAATTTGTCGAATGAAAGTGTTACAAAATGGCAAAGTTATTTGTTTGAGTAGACTAGAACATCTGCAGTGAATATTCCAATTGATTTAGGTATTAGTACGAATGTACCGTCTGAAATGTAGCGTACGAATTTTGCAACCTTTCAATTGTTCTAGGAATGGCAGCAATTTGAAGAAAAAAAAAACATGTCTTTACTAAAAGAATCAATTTTAGATGCTAAAATATTGAAAAAAAATCAATGAACCAATCAATTTTTGATAATAATTAAGATATCGAAAAAAACGCTAAATTGTAGAGTACATCATATAGAATACTAGTACAGTAATTGGCTCTCAAACAGTAATTGGGTCCCTCATACTACTTTCGTTAAAATAAAACTGACTCTTCAGTATCAATTTTGGGAAACGTACACTGCGATAAATTTCCCGGCAGCTCCTCGTTCTAACAATTACGCATCTTGAGAAGGTCACAGAGAAAGTAAACAGATGATTAGATAATTTCGTATGATACAATCCTGACGGATGTTAATAACAATATCGTTAAACGCAGAGATAGAAGAAGATGGTCTATAACTTGTTCTGCTTTACACATTTGCGAAACATTCTCAGTTGCGCATACCGCTACAGAAAAACCTCAGAATTAATTTGTCCTCGTCTTGTCCTCGTCGCGAACGAAATAATTCTGCAACGGAAAGATATTCCTGCGTAACTTTTCACTGAAATAATCGGTTAATGCAATTTGTGACGCTTGAAATTATCGCACATTAAAATGTGAGTTAATGTTATCGTAAACTATGTACCAGTAACGTTGCAAAATGAATTGAATCCTAAATTGATGTCTGTCAATTCGAACTGTGTTTATCAGCAACTTTCGTTAGAGTAGATTAGAATACTGGAATATGTACTCAGTTTATTTCCACTATTATTCATACACGTAACACAACTTTCAATCTGAAACTAAATGGTTCACACAGTATGTAGAATGTTTTACGTAAATGAAGATTAAAGATGAAAAAGAAGATTCGAAATTGATTACCATAATTTAAGACCAAGGGACTGTTTAGGAACACCGACGTACTAAATATTTTTAATTCATTGAATTTGTTAAAGAAAAAAAGGACTGTTTATTTGGCTCCTGTACATACTTTGCAACCGATGCACAAAAATTATATTTTGTATATGGATCCGCAGTTTAGATCTGATTTTTATTTTGCTAAGAACATTGTCAATACTTATCATTTTATTTCAGTGATGTTTTTTCTTCTTTAGAGCACTTTTTATATTCTATTTTATCTCCATAGCTAATTTGTAAGAATCACCATTTTTTCTTCGACAATTTACCCTCTTGAAGATAAAAATGAAAGAAAGGATATGATTCGAAATTCCAACGTTTTTCTTTGCGCCTACATTACCGAAAAGAGTATCGTCATGCAAAAAGATCCAATTACCGGATGTTGCATTTTCACACAATTTCCTTACAGTAAACGTAAACGCACTTTGCCAGTATATTATCATTATTTCATAGTGGAGGGAAACTGTCCGTACCAGTGAAAAATTTTAGATCATTTTAGCTTTCTATTACAATACACAGTGTCCAAAATTCAACAGGCTCTGTTGTACCCACTTTCACTCGTTTTGCGCCTATTGAACCAAGAACCATAAAAATTTCACAAAATTGAAGTTATTTACTTAATGCAGATATTCAAATTTATTGCAGTAATAATTTTTCAACCTTTCTGAATGTTGCAAATTTGGAACCAAATCTGGTACAGTGTGTTTTGACAAATATTTTATTCCGTCACAGAGGGACATTTAAATTGAGTGTAAATATACAGTGTTTACTCGATGTATGATTAAAACTCGGGTCTAGACAGGGACAATAATCGGCCAGGAGATACTATTCTTTGATCCACGCCGAAAGTAGAAGAGGACAATAGTGATAATAGAAAACAATGAAAAATAAGGAAGTTTTGTTAATGGAATAGTAGTGGTCTCCTGGTCTCACACCGACATACCCGACCTGTATTATGTTACACTCCTCAGCGACCAAGGTCTCTCGAGCTTCAGGGCCCCTCATGTGGTATACCCCGCGGCAGTAGGGATAGTTCTGGGACTTTTATCGGCTAGGCATTTGGTACATATATAGAGTAAACACTGTATTGGGTTGGAACGATAAAATTAAGATATTTTTTCATAGATTTATTCAATGACAAATTACCGTAATTTGGGGCCTACTGCATAATTCAGTGTAATTTCATAACGAAAGTTAAAGTGAAAGTATCTCAGGAATGGTAAGTGTTAGAACAAATGTACCTTAGTACAGTGGAACCTTGATAAGTCGAACTTGAAGGGAAGGGAAAAAATTATCCATTTTTCTATTTGCGAAGCTGTAAACAAAGATAAATTCAAGTTTCAAAAGTCAATCGTTTATTGTATAGCTTCAATCAAATATACAACTCGTGTACTGCATATATATATATAAAAATAATTTTAAGACACATTTTATGCTGGAAATATTACTCTTTATCATTAAAAATAAATCTGTAATTTTGCTTTGTGTTAGCCTTTTAATGTATTGCAAATCAATAGTTATTTACATTGCGAATAATGCAGAGAACTAATTTTCCTCAATATTTCAACCAATGTTAATGTTTTTAGCTTGCGCTTAGAACTCATATTGTTATATTCCAAGTAAAGAATTAGGAACGACAGAACTGTGTTTTAATGGATTCATGCAATGTTTCATAGCCAACTGCAATGAAGAAATAAATAGAATTTTGGAGAGTGTGAAAGATGAAATGTAAAATTATTTGAATTTTATTTGCCATTCAAATAATGAAATAATTTGGAAAAAATTATTTGACTGTTCTAACAAAGTAACATTATTTCAAATGACATGTAGTTAAATAAAATATCATTTTAACGATCATTTTTCAAATAATTTGTATCGATACTGCAGAATCCTGCGCAAAACTTCCGAAACGTATTACGTAGCGAGATTATGCTCGCTTTCTATCTAGAAAATCGAGCGGCGATCCGTAACGTTCCCTAATCGCGGTCGTTCGATCGTGTTGCAAATAAGGCGAAGCAAAATCATCCAGCAGAATGAGTCATGTCGAACGCGATCGTGATGGAATTCGGTTAATGGCGAGAAGGAGGAAACACGTCAGACGTTGTCAGCGGGGTAGCAAGGGGGATGACCGATTAGATTCGGGTGCATGTTCCATGCGATTCGAAATAAAATAGATTGACGCGGCACGCTTATCGTTCGTCTCGTCCCCGTTTACGCTCAGAGCAAAGATTGCCGTATCTTAATGCGTTAATAAAAAGTTATCTTGTTGAAAAAGTTTTTCAGTTTGGAACCGGAGAGAAACCGGTTCAAAGAGAATCGCGTGCGCCAGACGTGATAGCACGTGTCAATCGGCTGATTAATTTGCTATACAACAGTCGGCAACGAGAACATGCAAGTCACCCGTTTTTCACGCATTCTGCAGACAACGTGGAGCTTCATTGCTTGTTAATATACTCGGAAACGATTCGTTTATGTTACGTCTCGCGTGGACTCGACAATCAGTTGTGTAATTGAAATGGTCGTCATTCTGCATGCGAAAATGTGGGCTCACAGGATCAAACGAAATTCTTTCTTTCGAACAAATTGTCCAATTCATGTTTGAATCATTTAGGTTCACGTATATGATTTTACAAATTCGCATGAAGACATTTTTCAAGTATAAATTCGTTTTAATTAGACTGTGGATATTTATGCAAAACAAAAATTGTCCGGGCTAGAGTTCCGAAAATTGACCAAATCCAATTAAACTAAGATTTGATAAATAGGTTCATCTTGCATTAAAAACACGTTTCCCAGAAGCATTTTTGGCGACTCGAAAAAATTTGTTCATCATATGAATATAATTTCCTACCTTATCCTTACAGCAAATTCTGCCCGTTGACGGAACACGTGTTTTAGGATGGAGTCCCTCCCCCAAAACCTGCTACCACCCAAACTTAACACAGACCTAACAAAAATTTCTCGGTAAGGTAGAAAATGGTAATAATATGACGAAAAATTGTTTGTCGAGTCACCAAAAATCCTTTTGGGAAACACGTTTTAAATACAAAATCAGGCTACGTGCAAAATTTGAGCTCAATCGGACTTGACCGATTTTCGGAACTTCAGCTATTGTCTGCATCGATTAGACGAAAGTGGGGTTACGTAAGAATTGAATCCTCCTCTTAATAATTCTAATGAGTTGTACAGGGTGTCAAAAAATTATATATCACGGCCACCATAGCGTGATTCTACACCTACGATTTGGTGGAAATTGACATA
This sequence comes from Halictus rubicundus, assembly GCF_050948215.1. Lineage (NCBI taxonomy): Eukaryota > Metazoa > Arthropoda > Insecta > Hymenoptera > Halictidae > Halictus > Halictus rubicundus. The sequence goes on from NC_135154.1 coordinate 1,316,095, forward strand.
AAAAACTCCCCGCAAAATTGACCTTGACCTTGAAAATCAAGGTAAAAAAACAAAAATTTTTTGTTTAATCGTGTTCTACTGGTCATAAGGATCAACTTTGTGAAAGAAACCATGGGTCGCATCTCAACCGTTCTCTTAAAAAATGATGTTGCATTTCTTATGATTTTTGCAGCTTCTTTATTTGTAAATTTTTTACATCCAGCGACAATATATAAGTAAATAGCAGCACTATTGACAAAGCAGCGGGGAATTATGCGTTAACTCGAGAAATATAAGAAAATAGAGCAGAAGAAAAACTGGGGAAACTTTATTGGTCGAAAATACTACAAATTGAATCGTCTGTAAAAGCATGATAAAAATTTGTTTGTGCATGAATCTATTGCGGATTTGAAGAATGAATCTTCCTCTTTATAACGACTGCTTAAAACTTAATCTGCGATTTTTTTGGCTGTTTTATTGAACAAAAATGAGGAACAAGGTTGATCGTATAAGACCTTTATAGTGTACCCTATATTATTGCAAACATAAATAAATAAATAAATCGATTAAAAAAAATCGTAGATCAAGTTTTAAGCATTTGTTGTAAATGGGAAGGGCTACACTCTTATATTGTTATACTAATGATATATTGTTGTACTATTTTTTAAACAAAATTATCACAATTCCCCGACAATTTCTCGAGAATGGGAAATTTCGTGTTCAAATATTTTTTGGAACCATTGTATAACGTTTTATCCATTTATCTTAAGACAAAAGTTTGAAGAATTTTAAAATGCGTCATCCTATGCTAATGTATTAACACGTTCAATGTCACCATTTGTTTCATTGCTGATCTTCGTTGTTAAAATGTTTTCTTAAATTTAACGTTCCTCCTTCATGAAATATTATACAATTTAGCAAAGGAAAGTCATGGATTCCTGAGTACATATGATATGCTCTACGATTCCTTTTTTTTTTAATTTAAGCACTTTTTCTCGTCATTAAGATCATTTTGCGCTCTATTATAAGTCTTAAGATTTACTCAGTGTAATTACCATTGGTTGTATAAAAGAATCAATCAATCATCATCGATCATTGGTGAGACTGAAATGCTGTTGACATTAAATGATCTTGTCACATGTGTTCAGTTGTTTAATGTCAGTTCAGATAAACGACGTCTCTCGCATATGAATTTAATGTCAGCAAGGAGCAAGTTATTTTGCTACTTTCGTATATTTATTTGTAGGAAAATTGAGATGACATGTTTTCCTTTAATTTCCATTGTTCTTTTTCCCCGTTTGGTTTGTTTCATTTTAAATTTTTTAGATTGTTTACAAATAAAATGTATCACTTTTAAGATATTATCTTTTTCTGTTATGTATAGAAACATTTTACGACTTTCGAATTGATTTTTACATTTGTTCACATTTGCTAATTGTTTGAACATTGATATAGTCACCATCAAACTCTATAAACCCTATTAACTTATAACATGTAATACTGATATTTTGCTATTCTAACACGATATTAACGATAATGATCTTTTCAATTTTAGGTTCAATTTGATTAAAATAACTTTTGTATCGTGCAGCTATAGTATTGTCTGTTTCGAAACCTGTGAAATATGAGCCGTTCACAGGTCAAAATGATTAATCAGTGAGTAACAATGATTAACAGTGATTGAAAATCACCTCTCAAGTACAGTGTCTTCAGGGACATATATCGACTGGAACATACTATTTTTTGGTACAGTGTCGAACGTAGAAAAGGACAGCGAAGCTCGAGTGGCCTCGGTCGCCGAGGAGTGTAAATATAATACGGGCCGGGTGTATCGGTGTGAGACCACTACTACTCCAATAACAAAACTTATTTATTTTTCATTATTTTTTTTATGGAACTTTGAACAACATATTCGTGGCATTTTTCTAACGAAAATGGTACCAAATATGATATAATTTCGATAATATTTATATGTTGGTGAAAGTCCAATAAAAAAATAATGAAAAATAAAGAAGTTTTGTTACTGCATTAGTAATGGTCTCATACCGATACATCCGACTCGTATTATGTTTAAACTCCTCGGTGACCAAGGCTACTCCAGCTTTGGGGCCCCTCACGGGGTATACCCCGCAGCAGTGGGGATAGTTCCAGGACTTTTATCGGCTAGATATTTGGTACATATATCGAGTAAAGACTGTATTTGTATATTTCTTTACCAAAGTAACTTGGTTTGTACTTAATGTTTCATATTTAAAATTTTCCTTAATCCTTAACTGGTATACTTTTTTTCCGTGGGAAAATGCTTTTCGCATACCCCGGCTCCCTGAGGGAAGCCGGGGTTATGTGGGACTATCCCTGGGGAGTATCCCCAGAGACTACCCACTAAAAACCCACACCCACCTAAGCTAAAGGGGAGGTGCCTGGATCACGCGGGTACTCAACAGGGCACCTCCCAGCTAACATACTACCCGAGGGAGGGGGTTAGCCTCCCCCATTGCCTACTCTATAAGACCCCGGGCGGAGGGACCCGTCCGGTGTCCCCATCCCTAGAGCCTTCGGATTCGGCTTCCCGAGCCCCAGCTCGGTCCACCCACAGCTCCCGGAGTCTTCGTGCCCCGCTCGAAGCCGGTGACCCGAAGGAACCAGCCTCGGCCGAGGCAAGAAGACGCTGCCACCGGAAAGAAGGGCCGTCGGAGGCGCGATCCGGCACGCCCCGACCCTTCCTACCCAACCCCCCACGGATCCCCCTCCCGTTATAGGGCAGGGACGGATCGGCACCCCCCTCCACACCGAAATTTATCCCGGGGGTGTCGTCCCAACACTGTGGGTGCTACGCTCCCCCCAGGGAGCTGGGGTCAGCTCACACCCCGAGCCCCCGAATCCACCGCCCCCCTGGTGGGGCACACCCTTAACTGGTATACTGGCATCACTCATGACCCCAATAAAATTCCTGTACACTGTATGTACCACTTAAGGGTTAATAATCAGAACCACTATCACTGAATGACAAAATTGGAAGAACTTTTATAAATGAAGGTACCTATATTATTTCATTAATCTTCTTTGCTTTCTATTTTGTGGAGGTAATCAATAAATATAACGTATGTCAGCCATCGATTAGGAAATCATTTTTGTTACAATTTGAAGTGTCGAAAAGAAAACTTCAGAAACCGTGCAATTGACGTGCCGCATTGTTACGGAGGGGAAGGTTGGTCAAGTCACTGCCTAAATCGTATGTTTCGAATTTTGGACGTAACACCCCAGCAACAGCGCTAGCGGCTTTAAGCTAGCTTCTAGCGGCAATAATATGTACACTTTAATCAACCATATTGGTTTACGTGGTGTATATCTGTCACAGACGGCGTTAACAAATTCTCCCAAAAAGTGAAGTTACTGCTGTTTTCTTATAATTTTCTGTATATGTTTGGTAATTTATACACTAAGTAAATTATTGATAAAGTCACACTCCTTATTACAGATACATAGATTCTGTAGTATTTAAATAGTTGTTTAGTAAAAGCAAAACCGTATTAACTTCATTCAATGTTTTCTTATGTTCATTTGAAATAAAACTTTTGTGGTACCTTAAGTTGTACCCGCATGAGATTCTCAAACTGTACTGGCAGAAGACATCGAAGAAAACATGCTTCAGTGCCTAAAATATAAGACAAGGGTGCATGATCTTTGCGCTGAAGTTAACAAAAAAACAAAGAAATATATTTGTGATGTTTGTACTAATTGAATATGTGAAGATGATATGATAAAAATATTTCCATTTAAATAAATTACTTAAGACATGTTTACATATTTTTGTATAATTTTATTTTTTGGTACGACTTAAGGTGTATGTGGTACGACTTAGAGATCGATATCCTTAGTCGTACCAATTATAACTTTTTGTATATATGTTAATAATTACTATTTCCATTAGTATTTTTTCTTTCTGATGTTAGAGATGTACAGTGTATTCAATAAAGTTTCAGTTGATACAAAAGTTATTAACATAAGTTATATTCCTTTCGATTTATGGTCATTTTGCCTTATGGGGTACGACTAAACCAACCTTACCCTACATCTCTGGAAGATCCGAAATTATTGAAGAAGTGATCATTGCAACAAATATTAGCAGGATTTTTCTGACCGCTATTTTGACTCAATCGATGCGTTACATTTCGAAAAAACGCAAGCCTGATCTCACAGAAACCGCGCCTCGCCCATTCAACAATCAAAGGAGTTCGACACTCGGATGTCAAGCGTCATCGGGGCGTAAATACAATGGGATTGTGAGGTCATCGGAATCAAACGATGAATAGTTTGTAATTGTTGCGGCTTGTGCACGCGTGCACGTGCTTTTCGCACGTATTCGCGCGTGTACGTCGGCCACTACTTGATGATGATACCGATGATCGAGCGCACCGTTCCTGAAGAAGATGATTCCACCGTTTCGAGCACGCACGCGCTGATGATTTAACGGGGCATTACAGTGTGGGCGGGTCAAGAATCGATTTTCTTTTATTGTAATTTTGTAAAAGTACCTATAGAACCTTAAAAATATTTCCCCAAAATTGTACGCTTAAATTCATTGAAATGACAAAGTTATACTAGACTGCGGATTTTATGCATTTATGATAAAACTGAATTGGTAAAGTATCAAATTGTGAAGACATGAAAACAATGGAAGAACACTACGATGTCATATTCGATTTACTCAGATTATTAAAAGGAAAAGTACATTTTTATTTCACTTCTCTTGCATACTTTTGACTTGGAAAATTTTTATTTTGCATAAAAATCCGCACTATAGTTATGACGTATCCAGGAGAACAATGCTTCGGAATAGCGGCGTCACTAGAAAAATTTAAACGTGTTTTTATCGGAACGTATTTTCTCGGGCGTAGATAGTTCTCTACGTGATCGATTGCTCTGAAATTTTGGCAAGCCATTTCGCATACCACTATATAGCTCTCGCCGGTACCAAAATTTTATTTTTACGTTGAATTTATCATACGCTTTTTTTATTAAAAAAAATTACCGGAATGAGAATGACATTTTGGAATACGGAATTTAAGCATTCGCCAATTCGTTTTCCCAATTTTTAAGGTCGGTTATTCATTTTTATTTCTGATTAAGAATCATCTTGATTCTTTTGATTCAGTCCACTTTGAGATTTTTAAACATGCATTTATTGCAAAGCGAAATAGAATCGAGAAACAAGTAATTAAAACTGTAGAAAAAAATTGTTCTGTACGACGAAAAATTATAAATGTAAGACGTTCCATCGCATAGCTTTGAAAAAAATTCATGAAAATTGTTATGTTTTGCAGTATTTGCATGAGACTGCACCATTTGCATGAGAAATCAATCAATGATATGCGTTTGCCTGGCTGGCCTTATCGGCTTATCTCGTGCTGCGAACGATTCCGCGCGTCGCCAAATGCTAACGACGGAATATTACTTCAACGTCAACGTGGACAAAGTGTTAATCGAACGAATTTCGCATGCAGCCGCTCGCAAAAGCATTCGAACATTCATAACAACCAAGCACTAAAAGCGTCGAATTTATTTGCTTTTTCAAAGTATTAATTTTTATCAAAACGTTGCATGATTAAATTTACAAGATACAATGTCTACTCGATTATATTTATTATTATACATAACATATATTAACTGATATTATTGAAAAAATTGAATATTCATTATGCTTTAAAAATAAGTATAACAGTAATTAGGTCCCTTACCCTAGTGTTAAACAGTGCAAATATTATCCCTGTTTCACGTATATTCAAATCAGAGATAGAAATAAATAGCTGTATTTTGTTTTCTTTTCGTATATTTCGTTTGAAGAAATATTTATTCTTATGGAATAGATCTTGTCAAACCTGTATAACAAAGGTAAACAATTACAATTTAGTACAATTTATTTAGAGCGTTTATTAAAAGAGGTTTCATAAGAGAAATGCAAACGACCTTTGAACTGTGAATTACCTACATAAGATTTAATATTGTTGTATTTTCATTCATTGGATAGTGTCCAGTATTCATCACAGGTCGAGAACTTTTTTAAAGTGGACAAATCTGGCATCTGTTATAGACAAATTTTTATTTGTCGATTTTGTAAATTCTATTCAAACTAGAAATTTGACTCTCCCTTTTTATCTCTTCTTACCAAAATTTAAAACGTGTGACGTTTTTTGAAAAAAGTTCCACGCTCCACGTTTTAAATAGGAACTATTCAAAAGTTTCTTAATTGTTTAGATTTCTGATTTGAATCCACGTGTATTCAGTCACCTGTGCATTAATACATCCATAATTTAATTTGTCCAGTTTTAGAACATTAATATTGATTCATGGACCGAAATTAAAACGTCAATTTTAGTAACAAAATTTATTGAATAAATTGTCTGTTTTGATACAAAAGAACTTACATATTTACATTTTCTGGTAAATTATAATTTTCTGCTGGGGATTGTTACCTGAAAATATGTATGAAATATGTGTGATGGATCAGAAGATATGTGACACTCTTCGTTTTTGTAGATGTTATTATAGATAAATACGAATGTTTGAATATGTTAAAACCTGATTTTATTAAAAGTGCTATAAAATTGGGATTATTGAACAATTTTTGTTCGAGCAAGACAATGATCTAAAATATGTATACAAGGTACAGTATACCTTGAAAGAGATGGTTTCTGAGGTCATTTGAAGTAACTTCTTCCTTAGCAAAAATCTCCGCTTCAGCTTTTTTAAGGAATTATTAACAGAAAACACGGACGAATCAGAGCGCCGGTATAGGGAGAGTGCATGATGACTGTAATGCCGCTAGTGGATAGAATGTGAACTATTGGCAACGAAAATACATATGTCATATACTATTAATGTTAATATTAACTGTCAACATTCGTTAACAACAACGAATTTGATGCAATAACCGCAACAGTATTGTTACATCAAAGGGTTCTCTACTAGTTCTGTGGCAAAAATAAGTGATACAAATGCTCCAGCTGTATCATTTTACTGTTCTCCTGCTGCAAGCGTGCATTCGACGTCAAAGCAAGCAAAGCCAAAAAATCTCGTTTCAGCCACAACATCGGCAGTTATTAAACTCTTGTGAACACACTTATATTCAACGACATTTAAAACGTGGTCAGCAATAAATAACTGCTAACCATTTTTTTTATCACATTCCCTGTAACCTTCAAATTGCACTGGTTGAAAACCAAATTTTATAATTTTTTCCATATTTTAAGTACATATGCTATTTTTACTGCCAATTGTTCCAAAAAATAACTGCAGGCGTCGCTACGTCTATAGCAGCCGTCTATAGTACGTTGCTTATAGCAAACGGATTCCGGCTTGGTGCTAGATCCCGCTGAGCGTGGCGTTTCTGCTGGCTGAGCCAGCGTCCGTCCGCTGTAGCTGCGCTCTGATTGATCCGTGTTTTTCATTAATAAATCTTAACAAAGCTGGAACGGAAATTTTCGCTAAGAAAAAAGTTACTTCAAATGACCTCAGGAACCACCCCTTCCAAGGTTTTTCGAAATTTTTGGGACACCTGCTAGATGCCCCCACAAAAGACTATATAAATTCGCTTCCTTTGTTTACAGGTTCAGCTAATTGTGTACATTAGTTATTGTTTATTCATTTCATGTTGTCTAAAACGCACCGATGGACTATGTGTGTTAGCGACAGTTTGTTTTTGAAAGAAATCGAAGGCAGATAATTCGACGCTAGTCCGCTTTCGGTTAATTTATGGTAGGGTCGAGGGTTCGCGTAACCTCTCAAAGCCGTAGTTCCTGTCGACGGACAAACCCCAGATGATGTCTGGCAACTCGAAGTTGTTCAGGTACTCGATGGGGCGCATTCGTTGACATATGTTTGGAAAGTTAGGAATCTTTAAGGATGGCAGACGACCCGACGTCGCACAGTGGGCAATTTGGACGAAATCGGATTCAAAATCAAAGAACTTTCGATAGGAATGAGGTAGAGCGATGAAATTTTTTTTAAATGAAAGCTGAACCTTTGTAAAATATGGGAAAATAGAGAGATTATTACCATCCAATCATTTCAACGAAAAAATGACTTCATTAGTTTTTGTCACAAAAATCTATTTTTTGCAAAATCCTGAGGCCGTAGACAAATTTTGAGACCAGATTTGAAATCAGCGTGAAAAAATCTATGGGAAATGATGTATAGTATGTTAAAAAAAAATTTTTTCCGCGCGTGGTATTGGAAAAACTAAAATTTTCTTGAATTTGTTCGCGTTTAACGAATTTTCTCGAGGTTAAAAAACGTTCGTACCACAATCTCTCTATTTTTTCCATATTCTACAAAGTTGCAGCTTTCATTTAAAAAAAATTTCATCGCTCTACCTCATTCCTACCGAAAGTTCCTTGATTTTGAATCCGATTTTGTCCAAATTGCCCACTGTGCGTCGTACTGCTATCTTAAAGAACAAAGATAGTCCTTATGAAGGATCTGGCCACGGAGTGGGGGAAGGCAAGGGTGCCTTCTGGTAAGAGGACTGTGTGAGACCGCTCAGCACTTACCCCAGAACCTTGGAAAAGGGCAGTTTATAAGAATTTTCTAACATGTGTTTTATGCATTTGCAGCGAATTTGAACTTACAAAGCACAATAAATAGAAATACAGTGTTTACTCGATATATGTCCAAAACGCGGGTCTAGCCACAGACATATATCGACCAGGAGATACTATTCTTTGATCCATGCTACCTAACACTACTCGGTGACCGTGGTCCTCGAGCTTCTTGGCCCCTCATGAGATGTACACCGCGGTAGTGGAGATAGTTCTGGGACTTTTATCGGCTAGGCATTTGGGACATATATAGAGTAAATACTGTACTAACATTTCTTGTAGTGTTTTTCTATTTAAATGATCACCCTGATCAAGTTCTTAATAGAAAATAGAATGTTCACTAAATCATTGACTTTAAACAATTTTGTTTACGAAGATGTACATCTGTGGCATCGTTTGGTTAAACATTATGCTTATTAAAGATAGTATTTTACAAAATAGAATAAATTATTTTTTGCTCGTCATATGATTTTAATTGAATATCCCTTTTATAGTCGCAGTGTTATTTAATAAATATAACTTTCTTTCGATTGCTGTAGTTTTAAAATGTTACCCATATTAGAACATCATAATTGTACATGAAGATTTTTACATTTGTCACAATTATATTGGACGTGTTCAGAAGTAAACGATTGTTTGATTATGTACAATGTATAAACTCAGTTTTGTTAAAGACTATACTTTGACGTCCATGATCGCATTACTTAAAGCTATGAATATAGAAGTGTTCATATCATAGTGATTATGCACCGATTTCCGGAATAGATATTGATAATTATTCATGAATTTCGGAATAAATTATTTTTTTACGGGGTCATATAGAGGGTGTCCCAAAATGTTGTACTTCTTTGAAAGAGGTTATTCCTAAGGTCAATTGAAATAACTTTTTTTAATTTTTGTGACGCAATTTAGGCACACATTTTTCAAAGAGGTCGCAACAGCTAAGTGGTTAAGAAACAAATGCCCAAAGTACCAGAGCTGTATCTTTACAATTTTTAGTTATCGATTTGTATTGAATATTTTTTATTTTATTCGTTTTGGTTGCATTAATGGAATTTTTGTTGAAAATAGATCGATGTGAAGGTATTTTTAATTTTGGTCACAAAAAAATCACTTTCCACACCACTTTTTCGCACGAACTTTTTCCAAGCGCTGTCAGTAGGATTTTTCAAACATCGTCGATGATTTGACAAAAAAGTGTTTTCAGCAAAAGTTGATCAGTATTCACTTTTTCTACAAATTTCAATATGAAACATGTAAAAAGAAATTTGTTTTTATAAAAGATGGAGGTCATTTCGATTTTTTAATATATATTTTTGACTTCATAATATTCTAGCTGATGTCGAGACAAAATTCAACGACCAACTGTAACCTTCAACCTTAAAGTAGCGCTAAAATAATTTTGACCACAAAAAAACGGGTTTCCAGCTCACTGTGGACTGCGGATCTTTATGCAAAATAAAAATATTTCTTTCTTTTGCTAATAATTTCAATTTTTTGAAAATGGTCACATTCTTATATTCTTCTAATACTTTCCCTATTCATTTTTGCTGTCATTGCATAAAATCCGCAGTCTAAATATAACAATTAAATTGTGCATAAAAATTCGCAAACCAATCAATTAATTTGCTCATTAAATTGATTAATTTATTAATTTTTCTATCTCCAATTCAACTTTCTCCGTATCGGACTCGGTACGCGCGCGCGTTTTCAAAAATCGGCTTTTTATTCGCGATATCGTTATCCGCGTAGACTCGCCGGCTTTCGAGCAACAGCGGCTCGTTAATAACGGAATAATACAGCGCGGAAAATCGGAGGGAAATCGCCGGGACAGATGTTCGGTCACGTTTCCATAGGAAACTGGATTGCCCGTCTCGCATTGAACTCTGCGCGACCTTAATTCGATCGACCGTCGCCAATAGGGAGAGCAAGATACAAGCACAGAGTTCAACATTAAGTAACGCTGCACAGCGTACATACTTCTTGTAGACAAGCTATTTTTCGAAGAATTATTTATGACGGGTTATAAACGTTATCAGTTCAGTGCGTTATCATCTAATCCAGCTATTAATCCATTACGGTGGAACGTGCAACCAGGAATTTTTCGTGAATGTGCAGAAAAGAAATTAATGCATAGATACAGTGAACTCACCTACAAGCCTTACGTTTAAAGGTTCCTGAACTACCCACACCACCGCGGGGTGTACCCCGTGAGGGGCCGAGAAGTGTGAACATGACACGGGTCGGATATATCGGAGTGAGAGCAGAAGACCACTACGAATCCAATAACAAAACTTCTTTATTTTTATAATTTTTTTATGGGATTTTCTCCAACATATTCGATTAATGCCACTTTCATCAGTATTATTACATCGGTTCGAAGAAGTGGTGAAGAAAGAGACAATGCAATACTGGTTCGGATAGTCCAGATTCGGATAATTGACACCCTACTTCATATACAGTGGTGTGCAAAAGTATCCGGCTATCTTTTAAAAACAAAGAAACTTTTTTTTAAATTTGTTCGAACGGCTTGAGTTGTCTTGAGATGTTATAAGAATTAATTTACTGAGTAATTTATAAAAATATTAACTAAAAATCACCATTGTTCGAAATTGCGAAGAATGAAATACCAGTTATGATTTTTTACTTTTTTATCTGCGCCTATAATGAAAATTTTAAATATGGCGTTTTTAGATCTGAGTAAGTTATGTAGATCTACAAAGTTTCATTGAAATTGGTTGACGCATGAAAAAGGTGTGGGCATTCAAGATGTAAATGGCAGTTTCTCACAATTTTTAGTCAATTTTTATGAAACTTTGTGCAGGCATACAGGGCATTCCAAAAATGTTCTACTACCTCGAAAGGGGTGATTCCCAAGGTCATTTGAAGTAACTTCTTCCTTTGCGAAAATGTTCTCTGCGGTTTCGTTAAAGAGTTATTAACGAAAAACACGGACGAAGAGCACGGCTACAGCGAACAGATTCCAGCGTGGCCAATACCAACGTCACACTCAGCGGAAGCCGCTGTAGTCATATTCTGATTGCTCCGTACTTTTCGTTAACAGCTCTTTAACAAAGTCGCGGAGATTTTTGGGACACTCTGTTTAACTTGCTTAGATCTTTAAAAGGCATATTTCAAATTCTCATTATGGGTGCAGATGAAATGATTATTGGTTCTAGTTTGTTACAATCGATGCAGAAAAGCTTTATTTTGCAAAAAGACTCGCAATTGGGCTCAGTGTCGCTAAATTAAGACTTGTGTCTCCACTCTCACTTCTCCTTCTACCGTGCTATTCCCCACGCTTCCGTTGTGGACCGGTCACGTGACGCGTTTCGTCTCTGCTGTGCATACTCCTGTACTTGCAGAGAGGGTAACATTTCCCCCTCAACCCGTGCCCCCCCCCCCCTCCCCACCCGCCCCTCATCTGGAGACATTGATCGCACTATAGACAATCCATAAACCTGTTTCTAATCTCTCTGAAGACGTTGGTTGTTCTCTCATATTTGATGATGTTTCAATGACAATGTAATTTATGTTTACAATTTATATTAACGATATAATTTATTCTTTATTAAATACTTTATTAAATTCGGAAAATCTTGAAATAGTTACTGAAAATTTACTTACTGTAATAGTAATCTGATCGGAGCATGAAGAATTGCTACCAAACCTGAAAATAAAATCTGCTTACGATCTAATCAGTGCTTAAATCCTTAATTCTGTAATAACACGGATGTAATTATTGTTGCAGATGGAAATGTACAACAGTCCCACTATGAAGAAGAGTGCCCTGCACGGTGACGAAACGACGCTTAAAGAGCCCCATAGGTAAATAGGCCTATCTAATTCACAGAGTATAAAACATGCAATAGAGTAAGAAACCCGGTTACTGTGGGGGTGTCAATTACTGTACCTATATTAAAAATGTAATATCTCTTTTTTAATATCCATTATACTTTAAACATAAGTATAATTAATATAGGCACAGAAATTGGGTTCCGTATCCTAGTAACAATTTTAAGAACTAAATAATCACTCCTGAATCTGTAGACATTTCTGAGAAATATTTTCGATATGAACAACATTAAATGTAATGTTCAATAATACCAACAATTATACAAGTATCTAAAAAATGTCCATCAATCAAGAGATCAAGGACTATCATTTGTTTTGCACTCTGCACATTTACCTTATTTAGTTTAGGAAGCTATTGTATATAAATTTTTTAAACGAGGTTCATTACAAGACTACGGATTTTATGAATTCGAGACGAAAATAAATAAGTCAAATACAAAACTACAAAGACTTTAGGATACATTATTATTAAATATTAAAATTATTGAAAGAGGAAATATACTTTCATTTTAATTCTGTAATAATTGATTTAGTCAATTTTTGTTTTGCATGAAAATCCGCAGTCTATTTATTACTCATAGAATTATTTGCAAGGAAAGATGATAATGTTCCTTAAATTTTGTTCCTGATGAATTTCCTTCATCAGAACTGAAATTGAAACTCACGATTCAAACATACAAGCTGGGTTTACGTGATCAGTAAACCACAGATCTGTATGTGAAATCCGATTTCTCCGAAGCAATTTAAAGAAACTGAAGTTAAATAGACACATTCTTCTTTGTAAGATTCTAACAAGCTGAGAACAAAGCGGCAGCATTGTTAACACATCGATTGCCGACACGAAAACCGTAAAAATTAGATAAAATCAAGTCATTTATTATTATTCTTTCAATTCTCTCGGACTTAGGCAGATGATAAGTTTTGGTATGCTCAATCTATTAGTACAAAAATTTATTTTGATGGGTAAGCAAACAATTATGTCTCCTAAATATGAGTAACACAGCAATTAACGTGATTTATAACATGCGAAGATCATCGTATTTATACTAATATTTCATATCAATAAGTAGTTTAGCCCTATAATGTTTGTTAGTGTAATGCTAATATATAGGCAGAGAAAAATTTGAAAATATTGAAACGTCGGTGTGACGTTACTGCTAATTCGTTGACTCACATTTAACAAGTTTTAATTGTTACCATATGTTCCGATATTACTTGAATGGAACTCATTGTGGTTCAATTTACGTTTGTCCCGTGACGCAACGCAGTGACAATGTAGTTTTCAGTAAGGCAACGAAATCTTTTGTATTCAACAAAATAATTATTAATCATTGCATCCGAAAAATCATTTGATCTAAATAACTCTAACTTCTTTTATTTCTACATTCATAATTAACTCATAACTAGATTCACTTTTAGGTAGTATGAAGGGTCATATGAAGTGGCTAGTGGCAGGCAAACCTGTATGTAACGTGTAGAAATAATTTTGGAGAGGTAAAAGTAGCAGGTTTTGATTGTTTTAACTATGTGCCCCCAAATACGAGATGCTAAAACTGTAAAAATATAAACTTAGTATCTCATAACTTCTACAAAAAATCGGTGTTTGAAAATTATTTTTATTTTTTAAAATTCGGTTTCGAAGCTAAATATTCTGAAAAAATTCATATATGTGCATTCTAATAGCTAAAATATGCCTGATTTTTTGCAGAAGTTTCAACTGAAGAGGATAAGAGAACTTACGGAAAAAACTGATTTTCTTTGTCACCCCATTACTACCCCCCCCCCCATGTCGACATACAGGATTGAAAATTGGCACAAAGAATTTTCATTGGACAAGCTATTGAATGGCCTATTGCAAATTTCAATTTGGTTTGGAGGCACTTTTGACCTCCTTATCCGGCTACACTCTTTAAAGATCGTAGCTTCCCCTTTCCAACGAAGGCTCAAAACTTGATCTAACTCGATTGAAAGGTGTACTGTCATATTTGCAATAATTGTAAGTTGTAGACAACTTTCAGTATTTCCTCTGGAATTTCGATCAATTGCAATTTTTTCAAAATTTATTTCCCCGTCCTTGTAGTAAACTAATCGTTCTAACTTCTTAAAAAAAGAATCCAGGTCTCCTTTAAAAATTGTGCCAATATTATTGCGATTCACTGTAATTTATTCTTCGAGTGAATAGCTTGCTTCGGCCTCCGGAATAAAGAAATCTTGATGATCGAAAAGCCACGCTTTATCCGGTCCATCGATTCCGAAAATAGAAAGAGGAATAGGCTGGTAGCGTTAAACAGACAAATTGCGAAACGCCTATGCGCGTATGTATATGTTTCCCCGCTTCGATAGTAAGAGCTGAGCCAAATGTGACGTATGTACCTATCTCTATGGCACTGGACAATATATATTCGATTAAACGCCGTGGTATAAAACCTGCGTGGCATTCAGTTTGGTTTTTCCCCTGTTAATTTATCTTTCGTAAAGCCGCAACGACAATCGAATGGAAATATGATTCCATCAAAGCGATCGAAGTTTCCACATATGCAAGTCATCCGTTACGCAATCGAGATTATCTACGGAGATTTATAAACACTGTCGGATGGACGGAAATTAGAATCGCAATCAATGTACGCGATTATTTATGGATTATCTGCGTCTGCTAGAGACGTGCTGCGCAACAATGTACATTCCTAATTAATAAGACTTGCCCGTCGGGAAACTTTCGCACCTGAAGCCCATCATGAGTCATTAGTAGACTGTGGATTTTATGCGTTTATAGCAAAAACGAATAGGGTAAGGGACCCAATAACCGTGGGGGTACCAATTATTGTGCCTACATTACTTATACTTATTTCTAAAACATAATGAATATTAACACTAGGTTTACGGGAAACTAAAAGTGACTATTTTACATCACTTTATACAAATAACAAGAATGTACTGCCCAAATCTTTAGCCACTTTTTTAATGACATATACCCAAAGAAATAAATTTGTTGAATAATTCCTCATGCATGTATCTTTAGAATCTTAATAATTGTATATTAAAAATTTTAGAATCCGCCATTTTGACGGGTCCCGTAAACCTAGTGTTAAAAAATAGGTATTAAATTTTTTCCATTAAAATCAGTGTATATATGTATTCATTTATTTATTATTGCCTTAAACCAAGTAGCATGTACAATATTTTTACATATAGCTTATATTACATGTTATATATCTCTTTTTTAATATTCATTATGCTTTAAAAATAAGTATAATTAATATAGGCACAGTAATTGGGTCCCTTACCCTAGATCAGTGCTTCTTTACCTTTTCAGTGACCGGCACCCCCTTGAAAAATGTGTTTCTATTTCTTTATTTAGAAAATTACATGTGCCGCAAGATAATTTATTTATTGTATAATAAATTAAATAACTTAATATTTGTGGATGAAAAAATTCGTTTGAAAAGTTTCAACCACGAATAGATGCGCTACAAATGCATATATGTGAAAAGTTACTCGCCAGTTTCTCTGTACATTTAAATAAAATTTCATTCTCTTAGTTCTTTCTTTAAAGTAATAATAATAAGTACCAGCAATAAATAATTACATATTTACATACGACTTGTAGAAAATGGCAAATGGATTGAATTGAAACGTTACTATATAACTTTAAATTTCGAAGTTTTATTCGATAAATCATTTTTGAACAACCTGCTTGATTTCAAGTATTTTATTTCTTAAAATAAACACACAGTAAAAGAAAATTACACAGTAAGTGTTCGCTATAACACTGGAAAAATTAGAAAATACATAGTAGCATAAACGTTGACATTCAACCACACGTACCTACAAATACTTACAACAGTCATGAATTTTTTCAATGTCAGACATTTCTTAAAATAAATTACAAATAATAAACAAGGTTAATAGAGGAGACTAAAATGTTTAATCATTTATACAAAGGCTTTTATTTATATATAATGCCCAGCTGCGTTTAACAGGCATCCTGCAGTGCTACTGACATTTTTTGATGCAGTTATTTAATAATAGACTGCAGATTTCTATGCAAAATAGAAATTTCTTACATTAAGTTCAAGAAACAGGAGCTGGATAAAATTTTCTTTCTTTCTTTAATAATTTTAATAAGTTGGCAATAATATATTGAGCACTAAAAATTACTATTTTATATTACTCTATAATAACAAAAATTTGTTTATTCAGATCATTGGCAATTTCCATACATTTAAAACCAATGTTTCCTCTTTAGGACGACATCTTAACAATTCATGTACGATTTTTTTAAATCGTTTTTTCGAGCTTTGAATGAGAGCATTTTCGAGCTCTGACGGATTCAATCTCCAAATCTATGACAGTTTCATTTACGAGAAATTTTTTTAGAAGTTTTTCTTGACTTTTTTTGAATTTTCAGCCTCTTTTAGGAAAAATGGGCCTTCAATTTCCCACCTGCTCGGGTAACGGACCCAATTACTGTGCCTATATTAATCAAAGCATAATGAATACTAAAAAAGAGATATACATATGACATATACAGTGAATTCTCGTTACGAGTCAGTTGCCCCGTTCTGGTGACTGACTCTTACAAGGAGAGGCCACGACCTTCGGGTCACCGATTCGGTTGAAACTTTGCACACTTATAGATCTCGTTCTCCTGGTCACGAATATATACCATTATAGGGGCAGATACCCAATAGTTTTCGAGATATTGACGATTAAAGTTTCATTATTTCCCATGTAATGCCGTATTTTTTCTATTCTATAACAAGAGTCGGTGTGCCGCGACGGTAGCGTGCCAAGTTTTCAGCCGGACGATCAGGGTTCAAATCCTATCGACTATAACGCGTTTTTTTTTAACTTCATTATGTTTTATCATTGTATATTTATATTATTAATTTCAATCGAAAATGCAGTTCGGAACTTCGTTGGTTGCATTATCATCCCCAATATAAACAGTCAATAAACAGTGATATTGGAGACGCTCTTGGGATCGAGGAAACTCTTGAGAACGCGACACAGTTTGAAAACGGCGGGTCACATTACTTACCATTCGTACTCGCAGTGATAAAGTTTGAATTTTCCTCTAATGATTAGTTTTAAATTCTTTTTCTTCAATGCATATAATGATAAGTACCGGTTTCATTTTGATAAAATATAGCAGGCCGCCGAAAATTATCGGAAAGCAGTAAAATATATCACCTCACAATTCCATTTAAAATATATAATCAACACGGATCAGACAGGTTGTCAGTATCAATCAACGTTCGAAAGGACAATAACATATAAGGGAGAAAAGACCGCACTTGTTCAAGAAAAGGTAGATGAACTTATGTCACATCACACAAACGTAATAGTAACTTGTTCGAAATCCGGAAAGTTAACACAAGATATTTATAAAGACTTCTTAAAATTTAATATATATATTTAATATATAAATTACTATTACTATTTAATTACTATTAATTATCATTTAATATATAATAATAGTAAATAATCCTGTTGTTAGTAAAGAAATACATGTACTTGTAATTCAAAATGCAATTTTATACGTGAAATTAATATAAAACATAATGAAATTAAAAAAAATGCGGTAGTTGGTAGGATTTGAACCCTGGTCGTCCGGTTGAAAACTTGGAACACTAACGTCGCGCCACACCGACTCTTGTAGCCTAGATAAAATACAGCATTACATAGGCAATAATGAAACTTTAATCGTCAATATCTCGAAAATTATTGGGTATCTGCTCCTATAATGGTATATATTCATTAACAGGAGAACGAGATCTATAAGTGTGCAAAGTTTCAACCGAATCGGTGACCCGAAGGTCGTGGCCTCTCCTTGTTAGACGAAATCTGAGGTTGTCGCCGAGCGTCGCATTTGAAATACACAGAGGACGCTGGAAACCTAAGAGTCATCCGTCTACAAGTCATAAAAGCCTATGACTACTAAGCGATAGTGACAAGAAGGCTGAGAAAATGTCTTTCTCCGATACAATGTTGCACGTAGCTCGAGAGACGGCTCTTGAGCTTCGGCCCCTCACCGCGGTGGTGTGGGTAGTTCCACTGACTCCAAATTGTAAGGTTGGCACTGACTCGTAATGAGAATTCACTGTATACAGTGTTTACACGATATATGTCCAAAATACAGATCCAGCCAGGGCCATATATCGGTCAGAAGATACTATTCTTTGATCCACGCCGAACGTAGGAAAAGACAGCAAAGCCCTAAAGGCCTCGGTTCGTGACCTTTCACGGGGTAAATACTGTATTAACTGATTTTCATGAAAAAATGTATTAACTCTTTTTTAATATTCATTATCCTTTAAAATTAAGTATAATTAACATAGGCACAGTAATTGGTGCCCTAGAAATTGGGTCCCCTACCCTACAGAATATAAAAATATTATGGAGGAAAATGAATACTGTTTTGAGAAACTAGAGTCCTGGCTTATAGTTGTACTATTTGTTTTTACGAAATTATCACAACTAAAATATCGACAATTTTTTGGAAAATCGGAAATGTGTTCAAATACTGTTTAAATCGACTGTATGTCCATACAAATAAATTTATTGAATAATTCCCTAGGCATATATATATTCATAATTTGTATAATCATAGATGTGTGTTAAAAAAATTGTGAACCTGTTATTTTGGTAGGTCCTGTAGTTTCAGTGTTAAATCTTTTTATATTTCTCCTATTTTAAGTCGCACTCATTTGTGTGATAAAGGCATAAAATTCGTGGTCCACTCATTAATATAATCTATTTGTGGCTCTAAGGTTCAATACATGGAAATGACGAAACCCGGTTAATTATAGTGGCTGTTTCTTCGAACATGGCCAGTTTTGTGAAGTTGCGTGGGCTTTAAATGTAAAATCAGCTGCGATGGTCATAGAATTATAAATAACCCGTGATAAATTCGATACTTTTACGTGTCTAACCGAGGAACTGTTTAAATTATTTGTCTAAATCGACGAGGCGTTCGCGACCAGTCCAATGGCGAGTTCACCTTGAAATGTTAATGCCATGTATGCATATAGGATACGGAATTCTTGAAATAAAGACTAGATTAGATCGTCAAGTTACTTTCACTTCGTTGCAACTCATTCTTGCAACTTCTGTGCTGACTTCATAGCATTCCATTAAGGAATTATCATAGACCCACCGATACCGCTTTCATTGTTATCGTATTACAGACCTCTTAACGCATTCGCGATCCAACGACCCGTCTCGGATTCAAGATCATCTTGAAGATAATGTTAATTAGCTTCACACAGATAGGAATAATTGATCTGGAAGCCTTTTTTAAACTAGAGAACTGGCATAGCATAGGGCAAGGGACCCAATTACCGTGGGAGTACCAATTACTGTGCCTATATTAATTATTAGACAGCGGATTTTATGCATTTGTGACAAAAATGAGTAGATGCAACATGAAACAGTGAAACTATTACAAGAATTTAAAAATACTGTTATATTATTTTCAACCAAATAAAGATATTGAGAAGGATAATAAATTTTTACTTCACTCCAGTTTGTTGCAATTCTGGTAGAAAATTTTTATTTTGCATAAAGAACCGCTGTCTATTAATTATACTTATTTTTAAAGTATAATGAATATTCAAAAACAGATATATACCATATATATTAACTGATTTTACTAAAAAAAATTAATATCTTCTTTTTATATTCATGATGCTTTAAAAATAATTATAATTAATATAGGGACAGTAACTGGGTCCCTCACCCTAATCTGTAAACAAGGAGATTTACTATTGTTTTATGATAAATCATTGATCTTTTGAAAATACGCGTTTAAATATGTTGGCAGTGTTACGGCTTCGATTTCCTTCATACAGAAATATTTGTAAACAATCGTTACACGGAACGCTGACTACCTGATAGTGGCCCCCGTGGGAGGTTTTTTTTAGAGCGGCTTGATCATTCCAATGGATCTCGCTCATTCATCCGGTCATCAAATATGACAGTTCTTGGTACGATAAGGACAAGAATCGAGGAATCTTAATTTCTTCTCGAGTGAATACCTTTAGTGATCTGATATGTACATCCGATATACTGTAATGAATATCAATGTATTATACAGGTAGTTCACGCAGTTACTTCGGGCTATTACTTCGTTGCAAGTACAGTTATAGAAAAACATCAAAGAAAAAGGATGGATGGTTTAAAGAATACTACATCCGTAGGAGCTTACATTTTTAAATAAATTCCAATCTTGTATGTCCAATCAGCAGTTGCATTTGTTATGGAAATACATACGTTTTTTTTTAAATACATACATAGATTTTTCTCGCGAGTCTGCGTAAAACAGTATTGGGTTGGATGGTAAAAAAGTTATTAGTTTCGAGATATTTAAAAAAAATATCTTTATACATATTGTATATTCTTAATACATATTACAATAATATTCAATATCTTTCATTGAATATATAACACCGTTCAAAAGTTCGCGGGCAGTTACATTTTTTAGTTAAACAAGTATTTCTGTGATAATATGCTAAAAATGACTGTAAATAGTGAAATGGCATATTTTGGGTAGTGTAAAAAATGAAACTGTTTTCCTAACCTCATATTTTATAAATTTATTTATTTTACTTAATGTTACGTGTGTGCATGTTTTGCTATTTTTTGTAGGAGCATAATGTTTTGTAAAATTAGTAAATGAAATGCCGAAAATTTGTTTAGACACACTGTACGTTTTCTGGAAAATAGAAATTTCTGCCAATTCATGGAAAAACATTATTGTAAATGTTTTAAAAACGTCACATTAACATGTTAAATTAGAATAATAAATAGTCTACGGATGCTTATGCACTTCGATAGATAAACAAACATGAAATCTGATTTGAACGAAATATTATTTAGTTTCAACATATAAAAATGTTGTACTTTTTGCGAAGTGAATAAATCAAGCACAAAACTATGGAGAAAGAAAGAAAAAGAAAGAAAGAAATTAATTAAATTAAAGAAACACTTCCGTGTTATTTTCAACATATTATTTTCAAATTAAAATTATTGAGAATAGAAACAAATGTCTTTGTAGCTCCTGCATCTTGTAATTAATGCAGATAATTATTATTTTACATGAAAATCCGCAGTTCGGTTATTACATTATAAGGGAGTCTGCCCTGAATTGAGCAATGTCTCATTTAAAGAGTGTCACACATTATATGTCAATAAGAATTTTTCAGAAAATTTCATTCCTTCGAAAATGTACTTTCGTGAAATGGGTGATTCCTGAAGTCATTTGAAGTAACTTCTTCAAAAACACAGGCCAATACCAACGCTACGTTCAGGGGGGCTGTGCTCTGATTGGTCCGTGTTTTTCGTTAATAACTCCTCAACAAAGCTGTAGAGAATATTTTTCCAAAGGGAAAAATTACTCCGAATGACCTTGGGATGCGCCCCTTGCAAGGGAGTTCAAGATTTTTGAGACAGCCTTATAAACCTAATGATGAGACAGGTGATCATAAATGAGGCAGCTCTTTTTAGAAAATATTGTTGTAAAATTAAATTTTATGGAGATAAGATATAATGTATTTAAAACGTCAGATTTATACAAGTAATGTGTTAAAGACATGTGGTTAAATAATTCGAATTAAACTAATTATAAGTTCTTCTTCGACTTATTTGCAATACAGCAAGCAAGATTGTTGTCCTATAGTTTTTGCTATCGTGATTGGATTGTATCAATAAATCAAGAATAGCAAATCTATGGTGCAGTCAACATTTTGTCGTTTCGCCTAATCGCAAGATCGTAGCGATCGTAGCGTCGCTGTCCCCCGAACAGAGTTGGGCATCATTTAAGTAAATTTTTATTTAAATGATTACTTAAATAAAAAATTAATTTTTATTTGGAAGTTTAAATAAAATACGAAAAGAATTATTTATTATTTATACAGATCTAAATCAATTATATAAATAATAAATTTATTTCTTATTTATAAATACTATTTCAATTGTTACTTGTTAATTACCATTAAATTGCTTATTATTTATAATTTATTATTTATTCGGAAAGTAGGAAATAAGGATCTTCAACCGCTCTAAGCCCTAAGCGATACCTATCATTGAGTTCACGACGAAGCAACTAAAAACTCGATAGTGGGTCCCTAAAATAACTTAAATAACACGATGAAATCTCAGTTTTTTCTGATAAAACACTAAAATTGTTCGACGAGATCGGACAATTCTTGATATCTCTACCACCACACCGATTTCGATGATTTTTTAATATGTTCTACAAGTCAATATTTTTATTATTTATTATTTAAACGATTTTTTAAATAATAAAAATTTTTTTATACAATTGTTTCAATAATAAAAATGTATTTTTTTCTTAACACATTAAGTGTCCAGTTCATTTTGCTTGCCGTTCCGTTCAGGTCCAGACTCGGCCGTGTTAACGAATGATTTTGAAAAAATCCACACCTTTGTTTACATTGTTTCAATAAATTACATTGACATTTTGATATTATATCCTTTTTCTTAACTCTTTGAGGCACACGCTTTTAAAGAAAATAAAAACCTTAGTTGCATAGAATTTTGCGTCAGACAATGCGCCAACCTTAATTACAGCAGCACACACAACTTACTGATGCGTTTTGATTTACATAAATTCTTTTTTTCACTTATTTACCATTGGTGCATAGCATTTTCAACTGAATGAGAAACTTGAAATAAAATATTAAACTGTATGGCTATGAGTAACTTCAACTTTTCGAGGTGGGTTAAAATATGTCCCACCATTCATAAAAAGCTAAGCAAAAGGTGGGATAGTTTTTAACCCACCTAGCTCCAAAGAGTTAAAGCATTGACTGAACAAAAGCCGTTGTTCCTTAAGCGAAATCTTTAGTCTCACAATCAATATGCAAGGGCATACCCGCGCGGTGCTGCAACAGGAACCTAAAATCTGTGGCTGGTGCTTGAGCACCGGCTGTGCCCGAACGGTAAGTCTGACGCCGCACAGTGGTCCGGATCGAAGAATTTAGGGACATTTGTGTATAATTTTTTAACCATTTGAGATATTGAAATGAGGTTTAAACTAAAAAATATTATAAAATAAACTCTTTCGAATAATACATGATAGAATATATTTTTTGTTTAATTTGTTAGTTAGTTATTTTTATAAATTTTTATGTAGTTGTTGAATCCGCTGCTTTCCTTATTAAAACCATTGTATAATAATTGGAAATTCAAATCTTATAGTTTTCTTATATATAATGTAATTATGTTATTAGAATTTTTGATAAAATGTACAGGAATATAAGTTATTAAGTAAGGTATCTCGGTACAAATATATGTTGCGAGCAAAATTAATATTAATATTTTATTTAATTGATAAAATAAGAAGTATACTAATTAATCTTACCATTTTGTTGTTGAAGAAGTATGTAGGTACAAGCGGCTTTTGTTTTCTTTACCTTTTTAATAATTCTGCAGCCTCTGGACTTAATTGTTTGATTTTCTTCTTGTAAGATTTTATTCTCGTGGATGAAATATGTGGGTCCGATGTTAATAACAATCTGTGAAATATATCTTCATTTATAGCGATTCTAGAAATTTTCCTAGTATTTTTGGTCCTAATTTTTTAAAAATCTTTATGTCTTGTTTCTTGAGCCTCTTCAGATAATTGGCCAATCGGAAGTAGTGGTCAATAATATATTTTGCTATGCTTTGTGCGTATTGTTCATCCGTGTCTATTTCATAAGGAGAAGAAATTGTTTGAAGTATTACATGAAATTTTTTTATTAATACAACATCAACTCCTGTTATTTCTGACGAAAGCTCTGGGTTGGAATTAATTGTCTATATATATATATAGACAATTAATCAGATGTTTACAATGTGGAGAGTTCTCGGGTTGACTTGCGCTTCACAACACCAACGCGCGGCGACCATACTCGCCGCAACATTGTCAGCTTTAAACAACTATAAATTGTAAAGTAGGACGAAGTAGGAAATGATTCTTGTATGGTTATGTAAAAGAAGTTGTACCGAAAATATTCCACTTTGTTAGAGCCTGGAATGTTCTGGGAAAAAAATTATATCCTTTGACAAATATACAAAATTTTTTTAATGTATCATTCAACATTATTTTTTAAATATATTATTATTAGTTATTACTAAAAAAATATATGATTTCTTATTGGGAAGGGATGCTCTGTATCATATAAAAAAAAACAGAGAAAATATGGGACGAAACGATGAAAGAAATCGCAAAGAACTTAAGCAATTTTGCCTGGTGATATATGCTACTTTCAATACGTTCAACTTTAAATGATCATAGTAACTAAAATATTTATTCAATTTAATTAATTTCTTCATTTTGATGTCTATAGACGCTTATATAGATGCAAATTGATTAGTTTTCACTTCGTCGATAAGTCGACTTTTTGGTCAAATGTCCCTAAATTCCTCGATCCGGGCCACTGTGTGCCGGTCCCTACAGACCTGCGTGGCACTTAACGTGTCAATCAATTGTTTTAATAATAGAAATGTATTTACTTATTTAATCAATTGTTTCAATAAAAATTTTATTTATTTAATTCTCCATTTAGCTCTCATTGTGTTTTTGTTGAAGCGAATGTTGGTTGATGTAAACGAACTGAGTACCCGTACGCTATGAATTCGGAATTCGTGCACCACTACGCCAAATTATTTATTATTTGTCTTTCCCTAAAATCTAAATGAGAAATAAAAAATAACGAATAAATTATTTGTGCAATTATTTAAATGATTTTTTAATTGTAATTTAATTTAATTAATTTGTAATTTATTATTTATTATTTAAAATAAAATTTGCCCAACTCTGTCCTCGAAAAAATTATCGACATTGGCTGCGTGTTCACTGTTTACGATAGGTCTGGTGAAAGTACAAATCTGTACGCAGGGCCCGCTCTAGGGGGGGGACAACCCGGGCATTTGCCCGGGGCGCCAAAATTTAGGGGCGCCATTTCGGCTTTGGCTGTAACTGTGAGAAAAATACTGATGTTTTAAATACTCAGTTAATAGGAAATGTCTGACTACCCTTGCCAGACAATTTTGCTAAAAAAAAAAAGGTCATTCATTTCAGCGTGGTGCTTAAAAAGGGGCGGCAATTTGTTTTTTTGCTCGGGGCGTCGTAACCGCTAGAGCGGGCCCTGCTGTACGTTAAAGGAGATCGCCAACTCGATCAGTGCCGAGGAGTCTACGATACAACGTAGAAGCCGTGGCACGACGTTCGTAAATCCTGGGAGCAACTGGTTTGACGTTCATGGGAAAATGCATGCGTAACTTTATACAGAAACAGCCGACAGCCTCGCAGTCTAGTTGCAGTTGTTGCAACCGGTCTTGAGTTTCCGTAACAGAGGGAACTTTTTATTGCACGTCGCCTATACCGTTTCATTTTGAAAAGGAGCAACTATTGTTTGCGAATATTTCTGATTCATTATAACTAGTCTGCGGATCTTTATGCAAAATAAAAATTGTCGGCGTCAACTGTACGAAACAGGAGCCAAACGAAATTCTCATTTTTTGTTTAATAATTTCAACAAGATGACAATAATACGTCGATATTTTTAAATTCTCTTAATTCTTTCACTGCTTTACATGTACTCATTTCTGCCATAAATGCATAAAATCCGCAGTCTAAGTACACCTATTAGCTGTACAAATTAATTCATGGCTCTCGCAATTGTAACTTTATTTTAAAGTCGAGGCTTTTCCTTTCTCATTTGAGATGCATTTATTACACATTTAAGATGTAGTGAATATAGTGTACTACTCTATACATACAGTGACCCACGAAAGTATTTGAACACTTACAATGAAATACGTTATTTATTATAATAAGTATGTTATACAATACTTACAGAAATATTATTATCATTGTAAATAGGTATGACTCTCTAGATTATACAGGTCAACTTTCAAGTGAATCGAAATATGTATACAATAGTTATGAATTATTTCTCACAAACATAAACTTTGCTGATGCCATAAAAGTATTTGAACACACAGAAATGAGCTCTAAGAATGAATGTAAACATTCACTGTTGGTATTTGTTCTACGTGCGTCAGTCATAGTCTAGTATTCATGGTGAAATATTCTATTGAACATGTGTCCCAAAACATCTGAAATTCCTGAAAATGAAGTGGAGTAACTAAGGAAAGACGTATGGTGAAATAAGTAAATTATTAAATATAAATAGATCTACAATACATTATTATACTTAAACGATCAAAATCTGAAGGAACTGTAAAAAACAAGTACCGTTCAGGCCGTCCAAAAAAACTAACGGAAGGAAAAGAAAGAGCTTTGATCGGTGAAATAAAAAAAAATCCAAAGATTTCTGCTACACAACTTGCAACGATAGTTAGAGATTACTTCAAGAAAGATGTGACTCCAGAGAACGGTTGAGTTGCGACCTACGGTTCCTTTAACAAGTTTGGTCCCCATGGCGAGTAGAATGCGATACAAGCATGAAAAAATTTAACCTTGAATTTCAAGGTCAGTCAATTTTGCGACAATTTCTTTTAACAAATCTCCACCGATCCGAAGGAGTACAACCATCTGTCAAAACCATGACACTAAATTTTGCTACACCCTGTACAAGAGAGCTGCGTGAAAATGATTATATCATGCCAGGGTTCCTAGAAAGAAGACGTACATCTTTTCAGATGAATCGAAATTTAACATTTTTGGATCGGACGGACGCAGTTTTGTTTGGAGACAAGCAAATACTGAAATGGAAGTGAAAAACTTGCGTGCTACGATAAAACATGGGGGTGGTTCAATTATGATCTGTGGGTGCATGTCAGCAGGCGGTACCGGGAATTTGGTCTTCATAGAAGGAATAATGGATACATACAAATATCTGGACATTTTACAAGAAATTTTAAAAGAAAGTGCAAGAAAATTGGGTATGTACGAACACTTTTACTTTCAGCAGGATAATGATCCTAAACACACCGCAGGAATCGTTAAGGAATGGATCATATACAATACCACCCACATGTAGGCCACACCACCACAAAGCCCCGATATTAACCCGATTGAACATCTATGAGCAATAATAGGAAAAGGATTAAAAAAATTAAACATATCATCCAAGGCAAGTTTAAAAGAAAAAATACTCGAAGTGTGGAATTCTATATCTCCGAGTGTTACAGAAAAGTTAGTAAATAGTATGCATACTCGCTTACAACATGTTATTCGTCCCAAAGGTGGACCTACTAGATATTAAAGCTTTAAAAGTTACCTGTTCAAATACTTTCGTAGCATTAGCAAAGTTTATGTTTGTAAGAAATAATTCATAACTATTGTATACATATTTCGATTCACTCGAAACTTGACCTATATAATCTAGAGAGTCATACCAATTTACAATGTTAATAATATTTCTGTAAGTATTGTATAATATACTTATTATAATAAATAAAGTATTTCATGGTAAGTGTTCAAATACTTTCGTAAGTCACTGTATATGCCCCAAATGCCATAGCCGATAAAAGTTCCAGACCCATGCCCACTGCCGCGGGGTATACCCCGTGAGGGGCCAGAAACCGAGGCCTCTAGAGTTTCGCTGTCCTTTTCTACGTTCGGCATGGATCAAAGAATAGTGTCTCCTGGTCGACGTATGTCCTTGGCTAGACCCGTGTTTTGAACATTTATAGAGTAAACACTATTTATAGCAAAAAGGTGAACATTATGTTGGATTTTTTATGATTAATGTACAAATTTAATAAAAAGCGGCTACAAATTAATTTGTATACCTAACATTCGTAGCCTTCATAGTTACAATATTCTATTGAATGTAACGATATGGCATGCAATCTTCAAAAATGAGAAAAGTTATTATAGATTATAATTACTATGGATTATCATTTTTTTATTAATTTTATTGAAATAATTCATAGTTTTTTTCGAGGTGTTAGTTGTTATACTGCAACTAATGATATTTACGTGGATTGTTTTACAGAAACGGGAGCACTTATGGGGCCTTCCAGTCGAAGGATCCTATTTTGGAGATCGAGAAGAGCCCGGACAAGGAAGGCGGAAGCAACGAGCATGGTATTTCCGTTAACCATCCAACCTCGTAAGTTGAATAACCTTAATACTCTTCCCATCCGTTAGTTCCTTTGTTCTTGTCCTTTGGTTCAATTCATCGAGCGTTCTTTAAAAGGATTTTTTTACTTTGAACTTTAATATGTTGAGCATCGCAACTCAACAGCTGTAAAAATTGGGTAAAATCGAAGCAGTTTATTTAATAAAACAAATACTGACATGTTAAGATTTATGGTACTAATTACTTTCTCAACCATCTCACAGGTCATACAAAAATTGAACATGACCTATCATCATATAAA
The DNA here is from genome assembly GCF_050948215.1 of Halictus rubicundus. Taxonomy (NCBI): domain Eukaryota; kingdom Metazoa; phylum Arthropoda; class Insecta; order Hymenoptera; family Halictidae; genus Halictus; species Halictus rubicundus. Next base: position 1,344,891 of record NC_135154.1, read on the forward strand.
TTAAATTCTGTCACCCATATATGATTCATGAATTTGGAAAAATTAGTATATGTATAATATACTAATTATTAGACTGTGAATCGTTATGTATAAGAATGGCTTAAATAATTTTATTATTTCAATCTGATGATATGTCGGTCATCAGTAGTTGGATATCCCTACAACATAAAAAGTAGTCAATAAATTGCAGATTTTATGCATTTATGGCAAAAATGAATAAATGAATTACACAACTGTGTCTGAAAGAACTATAGAACACTACAACACTATTTTCGATTTGTTAAAATTATTAAAAGAAAAAATACATTTTTATGTAATTTATATTTCCTACTACAGTATTCTCTCCTTAACTGCCGGAAGATCTCTACTGTAACTGTCCAAATTTTATCCCTGCCACCGAGGGGATCCCCTTGGAACCAGTCAAGCGGTAAACATGCTCGACGACCGATCCAGCGAGAGGTCGGATATCGATGAGCAGACTCACACGGATACAAACAAAGCCAAAAATGCAACTTCTATCATTTTTTATTTTCTTTTCATTAAATTTTTACCATTATATTCGCCTCGTTTTTTTCTGATTAAAATAACACCAAACAAGACAGAATTATGATTATAATTACGGATGCGTAACAGGACTGCTAACGGAATAGAAAAAGAGGCAGAAAGTCAACGCTTCGAACCTCAGTCCCTCTTTCTTTTTTAATCGCTACACTTCTCTGCATTCGGCACACTACAAAGAATGTATAGTCAGTCTTATAATTGATGGCACACACTTTAAATTAGAATAACTTTTTTACAAATCGACCAAACGACTTTAGTTTTTCTGCAAAACTATATGGATGATGAGTTTACTAGCACTAACCGTACCGGGAACAAAATGTGTCGGATATACATTATTTTATAAAAATGACAAGACTAAACTTATTTAGATTTTTCACAATTTTTTATAATAATACATGCTTGTTGTTTGAAGCATCTTTATAATTTCAATAATTAAAAAATAGAAAATGTGGAACCGGTTATTTGACCGGTCGTAGTACGGTTAGTGTTAAATGATATGTAATGAAAATTTTTGAAAAATTGCGTTCAGTCTGAATTATGAAAAAGATAGTAAAAGTCGCTTTTACAACTTTTTTAGTTGGGCTTGTAACAAAAATTTAAAAAATGTGTCTTGTATTATACATTCATATAAGTTACACACTAATTAATTGGTTTGTCAATTATAAACGATTAAAAATGATGAAATCGCCGAATACTAGAACAAAACAGCAAAAATAGGCTGAAGATCAATGAACAGATTAATGAACAGCATTAATCAGTTTAAATGAAATTTTTAGTATATATATAACTTACACAAATCTACAAAACATTTTATAAATTTTCGTTACAAGCCCAAGTAAGAAAGTTGTGAAAAACAAATTTTACTATCTTTCTTGGTAATTCAGATTAAACGCAATTTTTCCAAAAATTTCATTACATATAAACTAATAAACTAATTCATCTAGCCTGACATAAAAATTGAAGTAGTTCGATCAATTTATAAAAAACTTAGTCTGATTTAAATCATGTATCATCAATTATGAGATTAACTGTATGTATAATACCTATTATGTATACATATAGATATAACTGTGGCTCTGCAGACCCGAAGATTCAACAGTTCAACGGAAAGAATACTGCATTGACTTACAATTAGAAAATGTTTATTTTGCACAAAGATCCGTGGTTTAATAAGAAAAATACGACTTCGATGTACATATAAAGAATTAAATTAATTTATGACGAAATACAACATTCTACATGTAATCTCGGTTACACAAACTTCAAGGAAGACCACGTTTTACAATCTTTACACGTATGAGAATGTGTGCATGTGTTTATGTGCTTGCGGGACTACATCCTCACACAACAGCAGGATAGGTTCCGTTTTGCGGTTTTTACTCGCATGGTACCGCCTACGGTCACTTTCTGTTGCTCATGAATATGGTTTTATCCTGTCAGAATCTTGGTTTCGTGTACAGGATGTTCTAAGAAATTGGGACGAGTTATATATTATTTTCTAAGTCTTCTCACTATCGTTTATGCCTGCTTAATCCATGTATACATCTAAAAGTAAAATAAAAGTAAAACTAACGAAAAACAGAGAGAAAAAGAAAGATATTAAAAACAACTTAAAAGTACTCCTGCCATTATCCTGTTTTCACACACACACATACACACACCCTTCCTTAACCGCTGGACCCTCTCTTCCGGTCGCTCACCATCTCTCTCTCTCTCTCCCTCTCTCCCTCTCTTCCGGTCGCTCACCATCTCTCTCTCTCTCTCTCCCTCTCTCCCCCTCTCCCTCTCTCCCTCTCTCCCTCTCTCCCTCTCTCCCTCTCTCCCTCTCTCCCTCTCTCCCTCTCTCCCTCTATCCCTCTCTCCCTCTCTCCCTCTCTCCCTCTCTCCCTCTCTCCCTCTCTCCCTCTCTCCCTCTCTCCCTCTCTCCCTCTCTCCCTCTCAACCTCTCTCCCTCTCTCCCTCTCTCTCTCTCTCTCTCTCTCGCACCTCCCCTCCACTCCTCCACTCTCCCTTCATCTTCCAACACTTCCCACATCCTCTTCTAACATCCTCTTTTCCCATCCAACCTCATGCATACCTCCCATATATGTTCCTACGTCTCATTTTCCCATCCACACACTCTACACTTTCTCGATTCCTCACCCATCCAATATTTCCCCTCTCTCATCCCATTTCCCAACCCAAACTTCGACACCCTCTGTCATCTGCTCTCCCCCCATCCTTTCTTCAAGTATCCCGGCAAACCCTCTCCCTTTACCAGCCTGTACCATTTGTTATACTTGGAGTTTCCTATCCTCTCCTATCTTTCCTCCTTCTGCATTTTCTTCTCCCTTTTTACTAACAACTCGTTCACTGTCTAACATTTTACCCGCCTTATAAGTACCGTGCGCTAACCGATTGCGCCACTGGGGAGTTGTAACATTTTACCCGCCTCCTCCGCTATCTATCTCCTCTCTTCAAAGAAATCCCATCTCTCCTTCTCCAACCAGTCCCCTACTCCCCCTCTTCTGTCCCTTCCCCTGAACTCTTCCCAACACAACCGCGCCAACTCCCCCCCTTTCCCTTCTCCCTGCTTCTTTTCGAACCACCTCGCCCTTAAGGCCGCCCTCCCCCTCAGCAACTCTCCTTGTAATTCCTCCCTAACCATGTATCCCAGTGTACATCTTTCCACCACTAGGACCCATCTCAAATACCTTTCCTGAAGTCTTTCTAAACTTTCCCTCTACTTCCACTCCCATATTTCCACTCCATAGCTCGCCACTGACCAAATTAGCTTATCAAATAACCAAATCCTCCTACCCCAGTCCTTTCCAAATCTCTTCTTCCCTATTCCCCAAACTTGCCCCATTACTACCGCCCCTTCCTTACCCTTTCCTCCACATGTGCCTCCTGTCGCTTTCCCCTTCCACCTCTCCCACTCACCTTACTTCTCGTTTCTCTTAGCACCTCCTCACATCTCCCCACCAGCCCTTCCCTCACCCCCCTTTTTCTCATCGCACACAACAATATTTCCCTATCCACCCAATCAAAAGTCGCTTGCAAGTCCACAAACATTATTACCAGCCTTCTTTCCTTCCTCCTCACCTGCTTGTTCACCAGAAAATTCAGTACGTAGATATTGTCCACACACCTGAACCCCTTTCTTTGTGTAGTGTTACACTCCAATAGTCCTCCACCTTTCCGCTTTCCCTTTTCTTTGCTATTGGCTCCCCTACTCCTTCCGTTCAATCATCCGGTCACCCCCCACCGCCTCCACACCCTATTACAAATCCTCCATAACCACTCCTCCACCTTCTTCCGTTCATACTTCCACACGCCTTCCACTCCGCTCTTTTTAACCCTCCCTTCCTCACCCTTCATTCTTCTCCCCCCAATAACTCCTCGAAATATATATCCTACTCTTCCATCCTTATTCTTTCTTTCCCCGATCCTCTTCTACTTTCCGTACTTACCAACTTGCACACCTGCCTTTCCGTTCTTAAACCCTCCACCTCCCTTTCCTATTTTTCCATCTCCTTTTACTTCTTCTCCTCGCACAGCACTCTGTACACCCTCTTCTTCTCCTTGAATTCTACACCCTCTCCTTCCTCTACTCCTCCTTCATCTTTCTATTTTCTTCTCTGCACTCCTCATCCCACCAACCTTTCCTCTCCCCTTTTTCTTTTCTCCCAAATTCTTTTAATACCTCCTTTATTTTTCCTTTCAGCTCTTTCCAATCCTCCTCCACTCTTCTTCCCAAATCTTTCCCTGAATACCTTTACCCCTTCCTCCGGAAATTGGGACGAGTTAATACTTGCAAATTGGTTTCAAAAATATCATATCTGCAAAATCAAGTCAATGATTTCATGCGTATGTAATGCTGTAAATTGTATTTGCACCTTATTCCAATATGATTGTAGTTTGCTAATGAATAGACATCTTTGAGCAAAATAGAAATGTTTCATATCGATTAGAAGAAATAATATTACATATTAGTAATATTACAAATATATATATTTTTAATATTGTACTATACATATAAAAATATTTTCACTATTTTGTGTTTCACCTTTTAATTTTTGTCATAAATGAATAAAATCTGTAGTTTACTAACGAGTTAGTTACATTAAAAACAAAAGGTAGTTATAAATAGAATTCAAAATTTGAAAAAGAATTAACAATTTTAAATAGAATTTTAAAAAATTAAGTATTTTAAATAGAATTTTAAAAAATAAAAAATTTTAAATTTACTTGTTCAGAATTAGAAAACATTTCGCCTTAAATTGTGAAATTACATAAATATTTCAATTGTGATATAATAAAAGAAAGTACATTTAGTAGCCATTATTTTAATTAGAAAAACTTATTGTAACAAACAATTTTTAAATAGCAGTTCATCTTCACAACAGTTCATGGTAAATAACCATTTCTTCTAATTTCTAATTACTCCGCCTATAATTGAATACTTTGGGATCTATGTACAAATCATATGGGTTACTGCAAATGGCTTCAACTATTAACTGCCAAAAAAATTTTTCAAAAAAAGTTGTTTAACATTAAGTAATATGGACTAACCTGAAGCCTCTTTGCGTTACGCTCATTTTTTATTTATGGAGGAATACAAAAAATCCTTTGAAAAGCTTTGATCTGGAACTAATCGTTTTGGTAAGTTATAATAATGATCCAGCTTTGTGCAAAAAATCATGACATACTTTGAGATGCTTTCGTTGCAATTTAAGTTTAAATATCAACCTTCGGAATTTGCAAGAATGAATCGCGCGGAAGTCACGATTATTTGATGTTTCAGGTGTTTTTAAGGGATACATATCAGATAATGAAAAAAAATGTGACATTCATACATATAAAAAAATATTTAATAACAATTTTTTATGTTAAATAAACAAAGTTTTCGTTCATTGGACCACTGTCGCAAAAATGCAACAGGTATTTTTTGGTAGTGCTCCAATGAACGCTATAAAAATAATTTATTAAATTATTAATATTAAATTGTTATTAAATATTTTTTTATACATAAAAAATTAATAAATCATATGCACTTCACATTTTTCTTTATTACTTAGAAATATTCCTAAAAAATTTCACCTGGAACGTCAAATAATCGTGACTTCCGCACGATTCACTCTTGGAAATTCTAAAAGTTGATATTTAAACTTAAATTGCGGCGAAAGGGTCTCGAAAGGTCTCATGATGTTTTGCACAAGGTTAGATCAATATTACACCTTGCCAAAACGATTAGTTCCGGACCAAAATCTATTAAAGTATTTGTTGTATGCTTCCATAAATAAAAAATGGGCAGAAAACAGAGATTTTCGATTAGTCCATATTACTTAATGTTAACAACCTTTTACAAAAATTTTTTTTGCCAAATAAGCGTTGTACCTGTGGCAATCTCTCCACAAATTTTGGGAGAGCCGAATTTTGCATTCGGGATAAAAATCAGAATTTCTAAACTACTCAATTTTCGACATACGTACTTTAATACTTTTCTAAAAAGAATACAAAGATTGCACAAAATAATTGTATGATTTCATAACAAAAATTGTAGTCACCTTTATCTTTTACTGGATCAAAAGCTTTTATGCGAAGTTTCATTACCATAATTTATTGTTAGCTGAATACTGAGTAACTTTTGTTGGAAATGTTTGTAGAATATATTATCTAATAATAAAAACTAATAGATCAAATGAAAAATACGTTTTAGTGTAAATGTATGGAAGAAATAACAAATTTATCCCACAAACTAAAATTATTTCATTAGTATGTTTAAATATTTAATATTGCGTCCGTTGCGGCCCGCGCGTAGTACAGTGTCTACTCGATATATGTCTAAAATATAGGTCTGGCCAGGGACATATGTCGGCTGGAAGATACTATTCTTTTATATACTGCCAAACGTAGAAAACAACAGCGAAGCTCGAGTGGTGAAAGTTCCATAAAAATATAATGAAAAATAAAGAATTTTTGTTATTGGATTAGTTGTGGTCTCACACCGATATACTGGACCTGTATGATGTTTACATTCCTCAGCGACCGAGGATATTCGATCTTTCCGTCCCCTCATGGGGTATACCCCGCGGCTGTGGCGATAGTTCTGGAACTTTTGTCGGCTAGGTATTTGGAACATATATCGTGTAAAGACTATTACTTATGTTTCCAGTTCTAGCTCACTACAGTCCGTGGGTTGCTCATCACTGATCTAGACAATATATTGTATGTAATTTTCTCAAGATGAATTACATATATAATTTTAATTTTAGAAGTCAAAGGAAATGTACACTTACAGTCGATGAATAAATGATTAGCGCCACTGTGTAAAAAATATATTTATTGTTTATGTGGCGCATAATGTTGCCTATAACATTTCTAAATTTACATTTGCAATTTGCAAACATCAATACTTCCTTAAGATAATAAGAATTCAGTGAAGTTAGATTTTCATTTAAAGATGGATTGTTTCAATGTCAATTTATGTAGGTGTCTGTAATAGTTCATTGAATGTATACTGAAAAAGGTATCTGTGAGTGAAGAAGATCGAAAAATGATCTTGGTATAAAAATATTCTCTACAGCGTATTCGTTCATCGATATAAGTCAAACTGCGTACAAAATGTTGGTTTTTTATACCATGACTACTGAAGGTCATATTTAGGTGGCATTGGTCAACCGTTTTGTATATCTGAAAAATCATTCGTGAAATATTTCAATGACTCATACTTCTTGTAGTACTTCTTTGCTATCGTGAAGTAGGGCAACAACTATGCGAAACTTTTATGAAAATAGATTTATGCAGAAGACAGATTGATTCATAAAATAATGTGGGAAGTTTACATTCTCGTTAAAACTATGAATAATACACTATTAATAACGTTGGAATGAGAAATATTTGAATTTTAGAATCAGAAGAATCCATTTTTTATAATATTTCGTATAACATTTTGTATGAAGTTATAGACAAAATTGGAACAATTATTACATGATTACGTTTATTTAACATCGAACACTGGTTTGAAATTTTTTAGTTTTAGAATCTTAAAAAAAATTATAAATCTCTAAATCACGACTTCATACTTCATTAAATACTTCGAATGCTATTTTTAGAATATGAATATTTTATATTGCAATGAAATCGTTATTCAATCACGAGATATGAATTATTTCAGTTTAAGGATTAGATGCTTGCTCGTTAATGCTATGTAAATTAATTCATTTATAGTGGTTAATTTATGTTACTGCATCGCATAGAACTGCAACAGTCGTTATTTTATACTCAAGGACTCTGTGCAAAATTGTGATGAATACATATTACATAAACCATTTCATTCACGGAAGTTTATTTTTCCATTTACCTTAAGCTTAAGCTAAAATTACGTTTTATTTTATATTCATGAAATCATGTTATTTCTAATTGAAAATGTTATCAAAATAAAAAAGTAACTTAATCTTTTACAATTTTTACAATTTTATTGAAATTGGGTGATACTATCGATACCGAATATTGTAAAATTGATCAGCATTTCAAAAAGTATGTCACTTTTGAACGAAACTTTTACTAATATCGGACAGCTCAATTTTGAATCTGATCTTTTGTGTCAAAGAGTAGGTGTAAATTCAATTTGCAGCAAATACTAAGGAAATAAACTGTTTTGTTCGGCTATTTTTGTAAGATTGTGTATGAAGGCATACTAGGCAAAAAGGAAGGAAACAATTTAGCCAATTGCGACGTTGTAATACATCAGGATCATCGTAATTTTCCGTGATACTCATGCGTGTTTATTTTCCAAGAACAGTTTCCTTCTTTCCTGTCCTCTTTTCCCACTTATGAGGAAACTTAACCGCTTATCCGTACAATTCGTAGATCAATGTTTTCTACATATAAAGTTGTGGCCAAAGTTGGACAAATTTCATTTTAAATAATAAACAAAAAATTACAAATTAAATTAATATTTCATTTGCAAATAATAATTAAATTTTTATTTAATTAAAAAATCATTTAAATAATTCCACAAATAATTTATTTATTATTTCTTATTTGCAAATAAAATGTTATTTCTCATTTGGATTTTAGGGAAAGACAGATAATGTATAATTTGGCGTAGTGGTGCACGAATTTCGAATTCATAGAGTAGGGGGATTGCGTTGGTTTACATCAGGGCTCGGAATTATTGGCACGCGACAGCCGATTTTTTAAGACTACGCCTCCTTGACCTGGCCGCGCGTCTCGCTCCCCGTGGCAGTCCTAGTTCTCGAGTCAGCTCAGGCGCGTACCATAGGCGCTGTTCCATAGGTTTCCAAACATTATCGTCGAGGTACTATTGTCAACGCGTTTTTGTTCATTCAGTGGTATCCCCAGTAGGCCTATTCCACTGTGTCGCACGATAATTTCGGACAACAGCTGTAGAAAATAAATTTGAAAAATAAATCGGGAAGATAAAGGTTAAAAATAATTTTTAATTGCATTGTCCAAATTTTTTAACGTCCGGGATATCTTAATCTGCGCGCACGTTTAGACGTGCTTGGCAAATTGCTAAGATCTACGGAAAGTTTGTAGGTAGCTGTTCGCATTGCCGACGCTTACAATGTAACGGTTACAATAGGCCCTATGGTACGCGCCTGATTGTGAGCTGGCCCGAGACCTATGACCTCCACGGGGAGCGAGACGCGCGGCCGGGTCGAGGAGGCGTAGCCTTCGAAAATCGGCCGTCGGGTGCCAATAATTCCGAGCCCTGGCTTAGACCGATTGAAGACCCTCATTTCCGGACTATGACTTTACGAATAAATAGTAATTAATAAGCAATTAAATGATAATTAATAAGAACAATTGAAATAGTATTTATAAATAAGAAATAAATAAGAAATAAATTTATTAAGTATTAATTATACAAAAAAGGGTACACTTCACCAATCTTGATAAAATTTAAATATGTTGTAAAACCCAACATTCTGAACAACTTTTTTCTATACATGTAACCGCCGCTCGGCCATAGTTCCGGAGATATTCGCGAAAAACTGCAGCTTCTACTACATGCAATTTTGCCTATACGTGCACGTCCGAGGCGTGCGTAGTGTTCCTGATTTCCTGAGGTCATTATTCTGAACAACTTTTTCCTATATATGTTGCCGCCGCTCGGCTTTAGTTTCTGAGATATTCTCAAAAAGCTCTTGCTGCTAGTACATATATAAGTTACACATACAAGATCTCAAGGGCAGTATTATTCAAGTTGGTTGGGATTAGGTCGATGGGGGGGGGGGGGGGTAGAGAGGACCGGCTGGCAGCAGAGTTGGGCAAAAATTTATTTTAAAATTTCGAATACAAATAAATGAAATCTATTTTTTATTCGAACTCGTTTCTCTCGGATACATATTCACCGCAGTCTATCCGTCGGATACTTTTCACGATTTTCATTTGTCGTCCGTGGGTCATCCGAATTGCGGAGCAACGGCTATGCGTATCCGACGCCTCTAGCGGCGAGATTTTTTATTTGAGAGAATGTATCCGAAGATACAGCTGATGAGTTGGAAAGTATCTTTGATTTTTATTCGATAGTTTTTAGCAGCGCCCCCATGTATTCGACGGTCAATTTCGTCAGATACTCGCAACTCAGAATGTATCTTAGATGTTCGACGTACGATTTTTGCGTGGCCCAGAGATTTATTCGGATGGTCGATGTAGGGAAGATGATTTATTCGATTTTTTATTCGAGACGAGCATGAGGAATAAATGAAAATCAAATGTATCTTTTATTCGAAATTGTATTCGAAGTTCGGATAAAAGACCGAGCGACGTTGCCAAGTCATAATACTTACGTTGTAATATGCAAGTACGTACTATGGTATAGTGACTCCCATTAATATTCAAACACTATTTATTAATTAAACGATTGTTTAAACCAATGAATTTGTATCATTTAAACGAATTTTTAAACACATACATGTTCATTATTTAAACGATTGTTTAAGCAAATAGATTTGTATTATTTAAACAGATGTTTACATAGGTAAATGTTTATTATTTAAATGACTGTTTAATAAATGAATTTTTATTATTTAATCAGATCTTCCAACCGATACATTTTTATTACTTAAACGATTGTTTAAACAAATAAATTTTTATTATTGAAACAAATGTTTCAACCAATACATTTTTATTATTTAAACAATTGTTTAAACAAATAAAATTTTATTATTTAAACAATTATTTAAACAAATACATTTTTATTACTTAAACGGTTGTTTAAACAAATAAATTTTTATTATTTAAACAATTGTTTAAACAAATAAATTTTTATTATTGAAACAAATGTTTAAACCAATACATTTTTATTACTTACACGGTTGTTTAAACAAATAAATTTTTATTATTGAAACAAATGTTTAAACCAATACATTTTTATTATTTAAACAATTGTTTAAACAAATAAATTTTTATTATTGAAACAAATGTTTAAACCAGTACATTTTTATTACTTAAAATATTGTTTAAACAAACACATTTTTATTACTTAAACAATTTACGTCACCTTTTGCAATGAGTAAAAGTCTTTATAATAAAAGGAAATGTCATTGGGTTTCACCATCGGTACTCTGCTGGATATTAAGGTATTAAGACAATTTTATAAAGAACTCTTTAGATTATGTATTATGTACAGGTATACGTACATAGGCATTGCATGCTATGGCATTTTTCTGTCTACGGTTCTGAATTACCGACTCTGTAGAACATGCAGAAATTTAGAATCAAAGACATCGATGATTTAAATTATCTGGAACAGTACTAAATAAATAACAAGTTAACCATTGAAACAATGAATTAAAAAATTATTACTGAAAATATATATTTATGACGACAATTATCAGTGGATAGGCATAATTTTTTAACGAAGTTTACTGCAAATTTCATGCTGATATCTCTTACGGTTCAACATTTATTGTAAAATGTCACGAAATTTCTCGACCCAGCACGGTGTCCGGCCGTCCAAGGCTGTGTATCGCGATGCAGCATTCGCTTCAGATAATTTTAATTTCGTTAATTTTAAAATGTTCATCTTTTTAAAAAATAGGTCTGTAAAGAGGACACTTGGGGCTATATCCTCATTTTTTTGCAAATTTTTAAAAAGTTCCCTTCTATGAAAAGATTGCATTTGTTGAAAACAACGCACACCTTCGGCCAAAAAGAAAGTAACACATGTTTCGTTCTTCTACTCTCGGAATCATTCGGCAGGGATCGACGTCTGTCGTTGCACACATATACATATGTATATCGTCGCCTGTGATTGCACATATATATGCATATATTTGTAGCCGCTTCGACTGCGGCGAACGTAGATAGAAAAGGACAGCATGCAAACACGGCCGCGTGGCCGAAGGCGCTAGAAAAAGGCAGCACAACCCGATGATATTATTATTCGATTTGTACCGTGTTTGGGCTTATTTTGTTCAGGAAAACATTTTCAATCGGTAGGTAATGATATCATTATGGTAACGTTAATAAGAAATAATATTAGGTATAGTTGGTAAACGCCAATACGCTACTGGTTACAATGTTGCCTCTGATACTGAATCACGACCATATGGAGCGTCGCGTCATGTGCCGCCTGGAGACAACAATGTAAGCGTTTCACCATCACTTATTAATAACAATAAAATGTGTGTTACAATTCATAATTCTGCCATGGGAACATTATTAATCGATTGCAAATAGTTTGCTGATGAAAACAAGTCTAAACACGTCACAAATCTGATAAGTTAGACGGTGCCAGTATTGAAACGTTTCCTTCGAAGTTTATCAACGAATTTTATTTCACTAGCTGACCGTTCCATTTCGATAGAGTCCGCTGCCGTACCAGAGCATGTTCTACAGAGTCGGTAATTCAGAACCGTAGACAGAAAAATGCCATAGCATGCAATGCCTACATATGTACATGTACCTGTACATAATACATAATCTAAAGAGTTCTTTATAAAATTGTCTTAATAACTTAACATCCAGCAGAGTACCAATGGTGAAACCCAATGACATTTCCTTTTCTTATAAATAGTTTTACTCACTGCAAAACGTGACGTAAATTGTTTAAGTAATAAAAATGTGTTTGTTTAAACAATCCTTTAAGTAATAAAAATGTACTGGTTTAAACATTTGTTTCAATAATACAAATGTACTGGTTCAAACATTTGTTTTAATAATAAAAATGTATTTGTTTAAACAATTGTTTAAATAATAAAAATTTAATTGTGAAAACTAGCGTTTAACTAGTAAAAATGTACTGGTGTAAACATTTGTTTCAATAATACAATTTATTTGTTTAAACAATTGTTTAAATAATAAAAATTTATTTGTGTAAACTAGCGTTTAACTAGTAAAAATGTACTGGTGTAAACATTTGTTTCAATAATAAAAATTTATTTGTTTAAACAATTGTTTCAATAATACAAATTTATTTGTGTAAGCTAGCGTTTAACTAGTAAAAATGTACTGGTGTAAACATTTGTTTCAATAACAAAAATTTATTTGTTCAAACAATTGTTTAAATAATCAAAATTTATTTATGTAAACAAGCGTTAAAAGTTTAAACGATAAAAAGTGTTCGATTGTTAATGGTAGTCACTGTACCGTGGTACGTATTTACGTATTATGGCTTGGCAACGTCGGATAAAAAAGTCGGCCATCCGACCATCGAATACAATTTCGAATAAAAGATACATTTCATTTTCATCTCTGCCAAATACTCGTCCCGAATAAATCCTCAAATAAATCGTCTGGCCACATCGAGCTTCGGATATCGAATAAAAGTTACGAATAAATTTCGCCGCGACATCTGCCTTCGAATACATTCTGAAATTAATTTTTATTCGACGCCTAAAATCGTTCGGATGGTCGGCGGACGCCGAGTATCTACAAATAAATCCGTCGAATAAATGGGGGCGTTGCAATCGACCATCCGAATAAATCCTGACGTAGCCAGAAAATCATCCGGAGGCACGTCGAATACAAATCTCGAAACCAGACGCTCGTCGAATAAAGATACAAATAACTGCTCGCGATTCATCCGACTTCGAATAGAAACAAAAGAACAGAGAATTTGTATCCGAAGGCGCTTCAAATAAATTTTTCATCGGATACTGCCCAACTCTGGCTGGCAGGCCGGCCGACTCCGCTGACAATGTTTCACATTTCACATGGATATTTGTATATAAAAACACTTATGGAACTTTTAGCTATTCCAGACCGTATACAGTAAATTATCGTTGCACGTCAGTGCCAATCTCACGTTTCCAAGTCAGTGGAACACCTCACACCACCGCGGTGAGTGGCCGAATCTCGAGAGCCGTCGCGGCCACAACATTGTCGGCCATATCGGTGTGAGACCAGAAGACCACTACTAATCCAATTACAAAACTTCTTTATTTACACTAATTTCCCGTTAATGTAATTGTAATGAGAAGTAACTTTCATCGTTCGTTACACAAGTAAATATCATCGGAATTATATCATATTTGGTTTCATTTTAATCAGAAAAATGCCACGAATATGTTGGTAAAGGTTTCGTAAAAAAATAACGAAAAATAAAGAAGTTTTGTAATGGGATTAGTAGTGGTCTTCTGATTTCACACCGATATAGCCGGCAATGTGTGGCCCACTCCTCGGCGATGACGGTTCTCGAGTTTCGCCGTCCGCTTCTCCGTGCAACATTATATCGGAGACCGATATTCTTTCCGTTTGAATGTCAGTCGTGTTTGCATGCCATGAATGTCACGCGGGATGACTCTAAGTTTTCCAGCATGTCCTGTGTATTTCAAATGGGACGCTCGGCGAGAACCACCGATTTCGTATGAGTGTCAGTGAAAAGAACGGCGGTACCGACATACAACGATAATTTACTGTATTTCAGTATACTTAACACATTGAGCGCCGGCCCCGCGAAAACGCGGGATTCTGAGTCTATCGCTTGAGCGCCGGCCTCGCGAAAACGCGGGTTTCTTTAAGTGTCCGATACGTTGCCGGCGCCCAGGCTTAAAATGTCTCTTATGCCGCCGGCGCTCAATGTGTTAACAATGTAAGCGTAGTCGGGCAGGCCTGACGGTCGGCTCTCTCCACCCCCTCTCCAACCTAATCCCAACCAACTTGAACCCTCAACCTTCTCCTAGAGATCTTGTATGTGATCCTGCATATTCGTTATTAACTAAGTAACTTGTATATGTTAATCATATCTTGTATTACGCGGAAGTGTGTGCAGAATCCATTCTACCAGCAGCAACAGTTTTTTTTAAAGAATATCTCAGAAACTAAAGCCGAGCGGCGGCAACATATACAGAGAAAAGTTGTTCAGAATAATGACCTTGACAACATATTTCAAGGTAATCAAAACCGGTGAGGTGTACTCTCTTCTGTATAAATTATCTTATAAAAAGTTCACAAGTTATCCAGATCGTTTGACGATCGTCGTGATATATCTGTAGAAACAGGGAGCGTTCGCACCATGCTGACACATACATTAAATTATGGCTGAGCGGCGGTTACATGTATAGGAAAAAGTTGTTCAGAATGTTGAGTTTTACAACATATTTAAATTTGATCAAAATCGGTGGGGTGTACTCTTTTCTGTATAATTACCAAAATAATTTCTTATTTAAATATTCATTTATATGAAAATTTACTAAAATGATGTACAACTCAAGTTGTTGTGACTATTATACCACGCTGCAGCGCACTAGTTAAAATGGATCCTACAGATCCGGATCTTTTTTCGTCGGCGTTATTATCGCGAGTAATTAAAGCAGAGATCGTAAGAACTTGAGGTATCGTGCGGCACGAAATGTTTTTAACCTTGAATTCCGTTCACTAGAAAATAATTTAACACTGTGATGAATGAATGTTGCAAGTTTCCTTTGCAACAGTTGCAAAGTAAATTAGCTGCGAACGAAAATAAAATAATAATAATAATAATAATTAAAAAAAAATAAAACGTATTTTATTGGAATTAACGATTTTAATCCGGTAAAAATTTATTGAATTTCAAATAAAATTAATACTGTTCGTTTTAACATTTATTCTATTTATTATATTTTATTTTATTGGATAGTAACATATAAAGTATATGAATTTTAAATGTAACTTTAAATGAACATGAATTTCTTAATATTAAATTTTGTTAATAAGCAAGATTATAATGGACACATTTATTCGATTAATAGTACATTATTTACAATTTAATAACAGTACGTTTGCTAATTTCATTAATATAGAATTTATAATGAATTCTATAGAGACGTTTTCAATACATTGAAATATCGTTGTATGTCAGTCCCACCGTTTTTTTTACTGACACGAATACGAAATTGGAGGTCCTCGCCGGGCGTCCCATTTGAAATACACATGGCATGCTGGAAACCTACGAGTCATACCGTTTTCAAGTCATAAGAAACCTATGACTTTCCCATGAGAACATTACTATTATTTCAATAATTATAAAGAGAAAAGCAAGAAACAAGTAATTTTAATTCATGTGACAGCTCTAATGTTAAAGTTAGAATCGCATAGTAGATGTTATGTGCCTTATATTTTATATCATTCTGTGAGAGAATGTAAATTATAAGATAAACAAAACTGTTCATTAATTAAATAACATCAGTGCGGGTATGCTCGTCTAACGATTTACTGTCGGATTGTGCATGACAGTCACGTGTCGAAGTAATTTCCTTCATCTGCGTGCACGCGCAACATTAATGAGAATCACAATATGAAACAATTTACAGGAATTTAAATGCCGGATCAGTATAAACTGCTGGTAGAGCGTTTTCGACCACTTAAACACTTTCACCAATTCGTGGATTGAGGAGAATAAAGTGATCAATTTGCATAGTTTTGGCCATTTAAAATGTCAACTTTAAACAAACTTCCTGTGTCGAAATTGGACTGCACTGTAGCTGTGACTTCAATCGTTGAGAACTCATGTGTAAACTATGAAAAACTGTTTAAATGGCAAGATTCCATATTTATACATATGCAATAAAATTGTTTGCAAAATTGTTATGCATGTCAATTGTTTGCGCAGATATTGTTGCAGTTTCATTTCAAATTCGTGTGTGTTTAATGCATAGTTGATAATAATATATTTATATCTTATTTTACAATAAGTTCATTCCACGTAAAATAAGACACTTTTTTGGAGTAATTCTTCGGATTTTGTTGAAATTTGAATATGTTGTAGTCTTGAGTGACCTATCAACGAATCTCAAAGGATTTTTCGATATCTAAAAATTGTTGATTTTACAGACGTGTAAAAAAACGTGTCATCCTTTCTTCATTAAATTATATCAGACTAGAACTAACAATCCGATGAAAATTAGTTTTTTAGGTGCTTATAGTGAAAACATAAAAGTATCTACTAAAATGTTGTCATTGAGAAACTTGTCACTTGAAATTATATATTCATTTTTTTCAAATGTTTAAAAAGATATGTGCTATGTAATCATTGCATTTGTTAAAAACAATTACAAAACAAATAGCGAAAAAAAACATTTTTTTCAAATGACAACATTTTTAGTAGACACTTTTATGTTTTCACTATAAGCTCCTAAAAACTCATTTTCATCGGTTTGTTACTTCTAGTCTTACAATTTAATGAAGAAAGGGTGACACGTTTTTTTACATGTCTCTAAGATTCACGTCGCCTTTAAGATTCGTTCATAGGTCACTAAAGACTTCAACATATTCAAATTTGAACAAAATCCGAAACAAAAAGTGTCCGACGTCACGTGAAATGACCCAATAACGACGATATTGTGTAGAATGTGTAGATCATGTTGGATTTATATTGCTCTTGTACAGTTTATACGCCCCGCTTCCAGAAGAGGGGTATCAATTTTAACGAATCCAATCAATTTATTTTCGAGAATCACATTTATTGGCGAAAGATTTTGACCAGACACTTGGTGATACTTGTTAGTATTGACATGATTAATGGGCAACATTGAAACTTATGCTCTGCTTACAACCTCTAAAACCGAAGACGAATCTCGAAATAAATATTTTGGCATAAGTCCTCATTGGTTCGCGTAATTTCCACATTTAACTCATTTAGTGAATCGACCGTGACATAGAAAATTAGTAGTATTTTAATCGATTGCACAATTACGAGTTTCACTAAAATGTTAATTTATAAAAATGCCGTTTGATATATTACTCCAATAAACGTAACGTCTTGCATTTTGTTCTCTTAATCACGAGTAATTAAAATAATTTAGAATCCTGATTATCTTTGCACATTACAATTAAGCTCTAGCCAATTTAGAACGGAAATAGATCTTTGTACTTGAAGCAAAGTCGCTTAAAAACGTGTTTTTACATTCTTGAATTTGCTTACTTCTAATTTGCAACAAATACAGTGTGTTATTTTTACATTTATTCTTACTTTCTATACTTTAATCTACCACCAATATAAACTGGAATATTTATCACGATAAACAGAACAGTAATCTAACTGTTTTAGTTAATTATAATTTTTTAGACAATCATGATACACTCGTTTACATTAATATTTTACATCTTATTCCACATTGATATTTTACACTTTCGCGAAATTGTTTATTTCGTAATGGGCAGAAAACAGTACCAAAAAGTCTTTGCACGTACATAAAGTTATAAAATAAAATTCTAAGGTTATGAAGTATCTAATAAACAATGAGCAGGTGAAACACAAAATAGTGAAAATAGCAGAACATTTTAAGAGCTCAATTATATTAATTGTTAGCTTATTAAAATAATTCGTAATATACATTTATACGGTTATCTTCAATATCTTCTTGTCTCATTTATTAACTAAGCAGAGAATTACAATCAATTTATTATAAAATCATTAACTATAAGTAATTTTAATTTCATCACAGTTTTCTGCATTTGCAATCACAACAAAATCGTACAAATTAGAGCATATTTATATTTACCACCGTACGGATTTATGTTAGTAGTAGTAGTAGTAGTAGAGAATAAATAAATATCTGTACAGCTCTCTTTCTTTTATTTCAGTTTTAACATTGCGACTGCGGATTTTTATGCAAATTGAAATTTTTCTAATTCGAATGTAAGAAATGGAAGCTGGATGAGAATGTATTTCTTCTTTCCATAATTTTTGCATGTCGAAAATAATGTAACAATTTTAGTTTGTTTTTCACTTATCCATTTTTGTTATGAATATATAAAATCCACAGTCTAGTCATTAGCAATGGTGTACAATTGTTCATGTTTCTATCTCGTTGGTTAGCAACTTAATAGGTTACAGTCTTTGACATAGTTTTGTTGATAAGTTTTCTGTGATCAATGCACAAAATTTGCATTTTCCATAAAGATTGACAATCTAAGGTAAGGGACCCAATTACAGTGGAGGTGCCATTTACTGTGTCTATATTAATTATATTTTTAAAGCATAACGAGATATTAAATTTTTTTCATTAAAAAAATACATCTCTTTTCTAATATTAATTATGCTTTAAAAATTATTATAATTAATATAGACACAGTAATTGGCATCCCACAGTAATGGGGTCCCTTACCATACTAATCCAGTAAACACTGAGAAAGTGGGGAATTTTTATGAGTAGACGTGTCACATATTTCAAACGGAATCTGTCTACTTTATTTTCGTCGTGCGCCTCCACTTTCGTTCATTCCATTTTATACGAAGAACGATCGTGTTCGCGAATGGTTAACAGTGGCTACGGATTAGCCAGTGCCTACGCTACGCGGACACGTATTTATTCGAGAATAGAAATTTGCGTGAACGGGCATGGCCGAAAGTTTTCAAACTCGGTCGGGCCGGTTCATTCGCCGCCGATTTTAAATTAGCTCGTGCGATGGGACAGGGGGAACGCTTGGAAAATTCGTTGTCAGCTGTGCACCGGCCTTTGTGCCTATCGAATTGTTACGTCGACTGTCTCTCCCATGCTTAGAATAACTTCTATCCGAAAAAAGAAGCACGAAAAAGTTCAGTTCCTTGACCTCAATTCCGAAAATTTTATAAATCTATCACATGTCTGTGGATTTTTTTTATCGCGAATTTCCATTTTTGTAAACTGTTTTTTGAAGGTTGGAGAAGGAAACAAGGTCATGAAATAAGGTCGTGGCGATAACAATTGATATAGTAACACATTTTGCACAATTTTACTATCACCTGTCAGGTCAATAACTATCAGTTTTTAATCATCAGACTGCGGATTTTTATGCGAAATAAAAAATGTCCACATCAATTGCAAGATACGGAAGATATATCTATCTCTTCCCTTAATAATCTTAATGAATTCAAAACAATACGACAGACTAAATATTTTTACAAAAATACATTTTACATTTAACATTTGTATAATTCTGACGATTTGTGCCCCCACTTTGAAAATTCCGTAAAAATTATATGTTCAAAACCATAACGGGATGTCAAAACTGTAAACTGCAAAAATATAAACTTAGCATCTCATAACGTCTACAAGAAAACGGCATTTCAAAATTTTTTTATTTTCAAAAAATTTGAAATTTTTATTTTATTTGAAAAAATTCATAGATGTGCGTTTAATAGCTAAAATATGCCTCATTTTTCAGAATTTTCTATTGTAGAGGACAAGAGAAATTACGGAAAAATCTGAGTTTCTTTGTCACTCCATTACTAACCCCCATGTCGACATATAGGGTTGAAAATTGGTACAAAGTATTTTTTCTTTGGATAACCTATTGAATGGCCAATTGCAAATTCAATTTGGTTTGGGGACACCTTTGGCATCCTTATCCGGCTACACCTTTTAATGTGTTGCGAACACGCCGTTGTGTGTTTTTAATGTAGCAAGCTATTCATGATCGATGGAATTATTACAGGTATTTAGAAACAATGATGCACCTGTTCAAAGGTAACGTCGGCTCGGGTATATTTGCATTGGGAGATGCCTTCAAGCATGCGGGATTGCTGTTGGCTCCACCACTTACAATCTTCCTAGGGGTGATTTGTGTTCACGCGCAACATATTCTTGTAAGTAACCGATGCATCGAAATAATATATCGCATGCCGGCAAGAATAGTGACGTAACTAAAAGATGCAGTATTCTCAGAATAACGATTTTAAGAAAATTACAAAATTTCCATCGAAACAGTACCAGCCATCTTTAATCTTTGTGTCACTGTTCTTGTTGGGGTGCGATATACCTACATACCTAAGCAACACTCGAACACTAAATCTTGTACATTAACACTTTAACGCCGTTGCGAAAGCTTAGTTTTAACAGTATACAGTGTTTACTCGAAATATGTCCAAAACACGGATCTAGTCATGGATATATGTCGGCCAGGAGATACTATTCTTTAATCCACGCCGAACGTTGGGAAGGTCAGCGAAGCTCTAGGGGCCTCGACTCATGACCCCTCACGGCGTATACCTCACGGCAGTGAGGGTAGTTCTGGGACTTTTAACGACTATGCTTTTGGGACATATAAGTAAATACTGTATTCGATTAATAACAGTTCTGGAAGATCATATATCTTTGAACAAACATTTAACTTTAGAATTTTAATGACAATATGTGATAATTAAACAACAGATTTTATGCATTTATGACAAAAACGAGCAGGTGTATTTAAAACAATACAAAAAATTAGAAGAATTTAAATATTGTTATATTGTTGTACTGTTATATTAATTTCAACCTATTAAACATATTAAGAAAGAAGATAAATTTCTATTTCACTTCAGTTTGTTGCAATTCCAGTGATAAGTCTAGTGATAATAAATAAAAAAGATTATAATTGCTCGTCACAATATTTCTATAATTTCAATAATTTAAAAAAAACAGAAACAAATCAAACTGACCCATCTATTTGAACAGTTTCTTTCGACTCCTGCATATACGTAAATAATGTGCAGCTTACTTAAAAAAAAGATATCATCCTTTTGGAGATCTTCCAAAAACATATTTTCTATGTCAAGCAAATTTTTATCACTAATAATGAAAATATCGGTTCGTAAAAGAAATTCGTGCGGTTATTTAAAATATCTCCTTTCATTTATTTACTTATATAAAAAAAAGTAGAGAACTGCAATCAGTTATAAAATCGTTGACTTCTAGTAGCTTTTATTTAATCCTAGATGACTAATCTTTCATAAAAATGACGATTAACATTGTCTTTTAAAAATAACAAGACCGCATCTTTTGACATTTTGCAAAATAATTTTTTCAAAACACGTGTAAATAAATAAGTGTAACAAGTAAGAGCCCACTGAAACGTCTTTGCAACCTCAGCAATTGCACAATAAAAAAAAAAGGATCTGAAATCTCTAGTTTTAGTGTTAATTACAGTTATTTGCATTTGTAATGAGTAGACAACGGATCTTTATACAAAATAAAAATGTTCCATCTGAATTCCACCAAATTGGAGTGAACTAACAATTTATTTTATTTCTTAATATGTTTAATCGGATGAAAATAATGTAACAGCATTTTTAAGTTTTTCTAATGTTTTGGTTGTTTGAAATTACAGCTACTCATTTTTGCAATAAATGCATAAAATCTGCAGACTAGTAATGAGCCACAACTGAATGGTTAAAATTAAAACATATTTATAGCATTTTCTCGATATATGCCCACAACACGGGTCTACCCGGGGACATATACCGGCTACAAGATACTTCGATACACTGCCGAACCTAGAAAAGGACTGCGAAGCTCGAGTGACCTCCACAAGTAAATATCATCGGAATTATATCATATTTGGTATCATTTTCATTAGAAAAATGCCACGAATATGTTGGTGAAAGTCCCATAAAAAATAATGAAAAATAAAGAATTTTTGTTATTGGATTAGTAGTGGTCTCCTGGTCCCACACCGGTATACCCGACCCGTATTGTGTTACACTTTGGGGACTTTTTTCGGCTAGGTATTTGGGACATATATCGAGAAAACACTGTATATTTAACCGAATTTGTATTACAATCCAATAATTAGGATTAGGGTTAGGGTTAGGTGGTCCACCTTGTATTTTATCGTACAACGATGGGCGTAGCGAAATAAAAATGTTGCAAAATTGTCACAGGTGAAATGCAACGAGGAGGTAACGAGGAGAATGAACGATCCAGCTGCCGCGTCTGGATTCGCCGGTACCGTGGAAATGTGCTTCGCCGCCGGCCCTCTCTCACTCCGAAAATACTCTGTGCTTATGAGGTTTGTATGCGTGTCCGAGAAAGATGAAATACGAATCCCATCGACTGTTTGTTTAGAGTCATACCGAAATCCGTTTGATGCATCGAGTTGAAACAAAGCGTAATTTTCAGTCAAAAATAAATAGTGAAGCAGCCGAACTGAGCTGCTCGATAACACTTTAAACCGGGGATTGAATTGAACACAACCGTCATACGTCCTACACAAGTTCCACTGAAGTTTTTGGCAGAACGCTTAACACATTTTTGTCTTACTCTTTAAATTAATGCATTTTGTGTCATTTATTATGTCACATTTCAAGTAAAAGAAAATATACATTTTATAACACAAACAGGACGAAATCAAATATTTTGTATTATTTAAAAATGCATTTTGATGGAACAAATATTCTAGAATTTGTATGATAAAAGTTCCGCGTGAACAAATTATTCTAGGTTTACCATAAGAGAAACATTTAAATATTACAAATAAATCGCATATTTGAAGAGCTCAGGGCAACAAACAAATTTCTTCGATAGTTCGGTGCAACGGTCATATCAAGAGACGTTTGTGACTGTTTGTTGCCCTGAACGAGATGAAATTCTCCCAAAAATTTATAAATATTCCTATAGATACGTTCAGAGCAACAAACGGTTAGCTATTCGAACTTTTCATTTATTGAGTAAAAACATTAGAAAACAATTAACGACATATTTATTTTATTGAACTGAATTTTATATTTTATTTAACATAATTTCATAATTAGAAATTTTTTACAAGAAGTTGACCGATGACATGTATTTAGTAGTAATACTATTGAATACATTTTATTACAAAATGTAATATACGAATTATAGAAAAAAATTAAATTATTTTATAACAGAAAAATAAACTTAATTCACAAAATATCTTGTTCATCACCATCATTTTCACCACCGCGCTTGACTTTATTATACAAATCATCATGTGCTGATGGTATGTATTTTGATACTAATGTTTTTACATCATCAAATTCTTATATTACATTTAATGTCGTTTTCCATTTTTCGCGAATACAGTCCGATCGCTTCTGTATGCTGTACTCGTATGACTATCTTTACTTGGCGCGAATGTCGAATAATGCACAAACTCTGGGCAACAAACGGTTATCTTATAGGTGACCGTATAGGTGACCATTTGTTGCCCCGAATGTTTACAGTCGCTCTGACTGTTTGTTGCTCCGAACGATTCGAAAATCTAAGTGGGTGGTCACATCGAAATCGAGCTGACCGTTTGTTGCCCTCAGCTCTTCATTTAGAATGTCAATTTTGTGTAAGTATTATTCAAACTAAAACTACTTTCAAGGATTTTTTATCAATTTCCATCATTTATAACATCAAAATGTTTTTCAACACAGTTCTAAGAAACTATCAAAAAATTCTATAACTTCTTCCATCTCTGATTTAAACATTTCTTGAAAAATTATTTCGGCTGTTTCTTTATGTGTTTTAACTAAAATATGAATGCTTCGAATTTATTGTTATACAATTGTTTGGGCACGGCGATTTACAAGAAACTCTCGGTATGATATTTCAACAATATTTCAAGATCATTCCAGGCATTTTACGCAGAAGTTGTATCTTCTTCTTCTTAGATAAACCTTACAAATATTTTCCACGTTTTTGTTAATTTGTTGTTAGGTTTTGTGAGCAAGTTTTTTTTTAACGGATATCATTCCATTTTATTGCTGTATAAATTTAACAAAACGAAACCAAAATTAAACGTGTGCGATGTAATTGCAAGTACGAACATCTTTTTGTAAAGCGAAATGCATAACAAATGGTTATTATTAAAAATCAGTATATATCATACAGGGGTCCCCAAAATGTTGCAATTCCTTGAAAGGGGTGATTCCTGAGACATTTGCAGCAATCCCGGAATCCGCCTGCTGTAGCCGCGCTCTGATTGGCCCGTATTTTGCGATAATAGTTCCTTAACAAAGCCACGGAGAACATTTTTGTAACGGTAGAAATTACTTAAAACGATAACCGCTTTTAAAGAAATACAAAATTTTTGGAACACCCTGTATATTACAATCATATATTTTCTCGTATCTTGACTTTTATAACTTACGGTAATCCCAGTGGTCCAGGATTGTTTTTTACGTTTACCTAACACTTTTTTGAAAATTATATTTTCGCTCGTTCCTTTGTTCCAGAAAAATGGTTAATGTATTTTTATGTGTCACGCAACTCGGATTTTGCTGCGTTTATTTCGTTTTCATTGGCAGGAATATGAAGCAGGTAGGTGTTCAACCTTATCAATATGCTTATATTTAAACATAATCCAGCCTAGGTTAGGGACCCAATTACTGTGCCTAAATTAATTATAATTATTTTTAAAGCATATTGAATATTAAAAAAAGAGATATTAAATTTTTTCATTAAAATCAGTTAATACATATGTTATATATCTCTTTTTTAATATTCATTATGCTTTAAAAATAAGTATAATTAATATAGACACAGTAATTAGTACCCCCACAGTAATTGGGTCCCTTACCCTACTTTGTATCATTCATCACAAGACTGCAGATTTTATGGGTTTATGGCAAGAATGACTGGTTTCAATATGAAACAGTGGAAAGAGTAAACGAATTTAAGAGTGTCAACACATTTATTACTATTTAATTAAATTACTAAAGACAGAAATAAGCTTTTATTTGGTTCCCACGCACTGCAAGTAATACAAACAATTTTTATTTTGCATAAAGCTCTACGTCTATTTATGTATCATTATTGTGTTTTGTAACACAATTCGTTGAGATATCTTAAGGTATTTTTCACTTTATTGAACTCTCAATCAGAGAACAATACTAAACAGGTTTTAGTATTACAGAATTCGGTGTATCCCGGTTATAAAAATTTCAAAGTGTGTTTAATTTTTCAATCTTAAAAAGTCCGACTGAACACAAAGGAAATGAAATAACTATGCTGAGACACTACGATGTAGGTCAGTGGTCTTCAAACTTTTTTGGCACGCGGACTATTCAAGATTATTTCTTCTTAACCTCTATCATTCTCAGAAAGAGAATTATCCAAAAATCGTTGAAGAGATACTAATACAATTTTTGAAAATTCTCTCGAATTTTTACTTCGATTTGAGAAACTTCAGGGCGGAACACGGTTCAAAGACGACTGGGCAGCAGCGGCGGACCGTTAATTTTGGGGCCCTGGGCTAACATTGTTTGGTGGCCTTCGCAATTACCCCAAATTAACTCAAGTACTACAAATTTTTGTCTAACTTATTTTTTCTTAAGTTTTGAATTTGAATTGTTTTTATTTTTATTTTTTTTTACCGTGGAGAGGACCCTTTGACTGAACCCTGAGCCCTTTTCTGGGCTGTGGCCCATAAAGCCCACGCATAGATCCGCCGCTGACTGGTAGGAGTCCAAAATCCGTAGAAATTATAGAATGATAAATCGAAAACATTATTCTTTCATATATCGTTCTAACTCTAAACTTACCAAGTGCTAACAGTAACTGATGTTTGATATCTCATAAAAATGACAAAATTTAATTTATTCAGACTTTGCGAGGTTCTTCTTATAATACAGAATGTCCTAAAAATGTTGCACTTCCTTGAAATGAGTGATTCCCTAATAACTTTAACTAACTTTAAATAACTTTTTCCTTTGAGAAAAGGATTTAAGCAGTTATCAACGAAAAACACAGACCTGCAAATGAATCAGATCTGCAAATGGTCCCGTTTAGCGTGGCATTAGCATTGGCCGAGCCGGAATTCGTCCGCTATTGTCGCGCACTGATTGGTCCGTGTTTTTCGTTAATAACTCGTTAACAAA
The DNA here is from genome assembly GCF_050948215.1 of Halictus rubicundus. Taxonomy (NCBI): domain Eukaryota; kingdom Metazoa; phylum Arthropoda; class Insecta; order Hymenoptera; family Halictidae; genus Halictus; species Halictus rubicundus. The sequence goes on from NC_135154.1 coordinate 1,371,457, forward strand.
GCCACGGAGAACATTTTCTCAAAGGAGAAGGTTTCTTCAAATGACCTTAGGAATTACCTCTTCCAAGGAAATACAACATTTTGGGGACACCCTGTATTGTATACTCTACTAAAGTGTGTATTGAGTCGTAACATAAATATGTTTGATCATGTTCGGTATTTTTTTATTTATTAATCAAATACAGAATTATATTTAATCAATTGCATAATTCCTGACTGAAAGTGGCTGCTTTTCAGTCACAGTTATGTGCATTTACATTAAACCATAACTATACTGGGGATTTCATGCATTTTCAATAAAAATGGCTAGGCGAAATACCAAACTGTAAAGACATTAAAGAAATTTAAGTATATTGTTAAATTCTGTTCAATTTGCTACAGTTAACAAAAGAAGAAGTACATTTTCTTTTAATTTCTCTTTCTTAAAACTTTTTATTTTGCATAAAGATACATAGGCTAGTCATAACTAGGTCATTAAAATTAGGACATATTTGTATTTGCAACTGAACGAATTTATGTTACAACCCAATAGAATACTGGTTATGAGTAGGTTTTTTAATTTCACCCTCTAAAAATATGAAAGAAAATCTCCATCACTAGACTACGATTTTCTATGCAAAATAAAAATTGTCTGCATTAATTGCAAGATATAGGAGTCACATAGACATTTAGATCTTTTCTTACCAATTTTAAGGAGTTGGAAATAATGCAGAAGTGTTCTCAATCTCTTTAAATGTCTTTACTATTTGACCTTTCATCTACCCCATTTTATACATTTACAGTTTTCTTTCGATATAAGATGACGAAATTTTTTTCGCCACAAGAACTGAGACAAGAAGAAAAAATCCGCTCGACATTGCTTATTGTCAGAACGAGAAGGTATGGCATATTTTATTATTTTCTAACGAAAGATATCACTGCACGACCGGCCACTTAATGGCATACCTGACAATTTTATGGGACCCATAGAGTGTCGGCCCTCTCAAGAACAATGTCAAGCCGAATAGATACTCCCATCCGTAATACGTCGAAAGCCGTCCTCAGTCATCGTCTTATATCGAAAGAAAACTGTATAATAAACATGGGTCGGTGCAATTTAATATAGGATAAAAATTAAAACGATTGAATAATAATGTATTCAAATTATTATGGAAGGAATTACACGTATATCTGACTCTTACCAAATAATACACAAAAATTTTGTTTTGCATAAAGATCCGCAGTCTACATATCGGATAAATGAATAATTGTAAAAAGTGTATACACTGTCTTCTGGATATATGTCCACAACACGGGTCTACCCAGGGACATATATCGACTAGAAGACAGCGAGACTCGAGCGGCCTCCACAAGTAAATATCATCGGAATTATACCATATTTGATATCATTTTTATTATAAAAATGCCGTGAATATGCTGGTGAAAGTGCCATAAAAAAATAATGAAGAATAAAGAAGTTTCGTTATTGGATTAGTAGTGGTTTACGTTAGTGGTATTATGTTACACTCCTCGGCGGCCGAGGTCTCTCGAGCTTCGTGACCACTCACGGGGTATACCCCGCGGCAGTGGGGATAATTCCGTGACTTTTATCACAGAGAAAACACTGTATTTAATGTATAATGTAATTTCTGCGGTTAGGTGTTGGACGTGTATGGTATTGAGATGGACGTCCATCAACATATGGCTGTGGTCCTGATCCCCATAATGCTGAGCACGTGGATCAGGAATCTGAAGTACCTCGTGCCCGTCTCGTCACTGGCAAATTTTCTAGTGACCGCGGGCTACATTGCCACTATGTATATAATGTGCCACGATCTGCCGTCCATTAGCGAAAGAGACTACGTAGCAAAGTGGCACGATCTCCCTCTGTTCTTTGGCACTGTGATATATTCTTTCGAGGGTATCACGTTGGTAAGCCTCCGCACATGCTCCTTCGCATTTATGTAACGTTTATTTTGGCAACCGGTAATTTCATCGCGAGTCCATCCTACGGAAACCGATTTGCCCGAACTTTTCGACGTGCATTCCGAAGACATTGATACGTACACACTATGAAAACTATTCAACCCTTTCACTGAGAAACTCGTATATAAAATGTATTGTTTATCTTGCTAAAAAAATTAAAAAAAAAATAGATTTTGGTCATTAAAATGAGGTAATATATAATATCTCATTTTAATATTTATTACGTTTTAAAAATAAGTATGATTAACACAGGCACGGTAATTGGGTCCCTTACCCTACCGAATTGTACATATTCTTGTTTTATTATGGAAAAATCGTCGTAGACCTTATAAACTCAACAAAAAATTATTTTGAGGAGATAAAACACGAAATAGATCTATAACAGAAATTAATAGCTGTAACTTGAAACATTAGACAGATTAAAGAAATTGAAGAGTATATTACTTTCGACCTACTAAAAATTCTCTAATTGGCGTCTGTTTCTTACGACGGATGCAAACAATTTTTATTCAGCTTAAAGATCTACAGTCTTGTTATAAGCATTCCATTTAAATTCTAATCTTTGAGCAGCAAGTTTAAATTATATTACAAATTCTAATTGATATTCCACTTTTGAAAGATCGAAGCAACATTTCTCTAAGCGAGACATAAACTCTAAGAGAATTTTTTTACAAACGAAAGATAATTATTTGTTTCGGCCTTTGTTTTAACACGTTGACAGCTAAATTTGCTTATCGTGTATGAAATGTAAAAATATTGAAATAGTAATTGACACCATAAATCTTAATTCCTCACTTTTTACTTTATTCAATACACTGCTGTGATTATATCCAATTATGTAATTTTAAATTAAATGATCGATACCGTTTCGTTTTAGGTGTTACCTCTAAAGAATGAGATGAAGAAACCAAGTAATTTCAATAAGCCGCTAGGTGTCTTAAATGTCGGTATGGTCATTGTGGGCGCCATGTTCGTCGGGATGGGTTTCATATCTTACTTAAAATACGGTGACGCAGTAGCAGGATCAGTCACATTAAATCTCGAAACGAAAGAAGTGTAAGTATAACTTTATTTTCCACGTGTCTATCTCTCAATATATTTATTTACTTTCACTCGGCCCAAATCAATTTTTTCGTATCAATATGTTAATTCTATATGTTAATCATTCACTAAATATTTACAATTTACACAATTCACTAGAACTACCAAACCAGTCAAAATGACAGGTCCCTAATTTTTTCTCCCACAATTACTGAAATTATAGAAATGTTTTCGGCAGAAATTTTTCGAATGAACCTTTTCATTCTTCATACACAGTTTCGCCATTATTACAAAGCAACATACAGCGAGTCCAACATGTATTTCAACACTATCCTATATAGTGTATATCCTATTCTCGAGAAAATGTCAATATTCAAATTGTGATAATTTCGTTCAAAAAATAGTATAACAGTATACAGTGTTTACTTGATGTATGTAGGTTCAAAACACGGGTCTAGCTAGGGACATATATCGGCCAGGAGATACTATATGTACTTTGATCCACGCCGAACATAGAAAAGGACAGCGAAGCGGCCTCGAGTGGCCTCAGTCGCTAAGGAGTCAGTAAATATCATAATACGGATCAGTAAATATTGTCGGAATTATGTCATATTTGACATAATTTTCATTAGAAAAATGCCACGAATATGTTGGTGAAAGTTCCATGAAAAAATAATGAAAAATAAGGAAGTTTTGTTATTGGATTAGTTGTGGTCTCCTGGTTTCACACCAAAATACCGGACGCCGTATTATGTTACACTCTTTGGCGACCGAGGTTTCTCGAGTTTCTTGGCCCCTCACGGGATATACCCCGCGGCAGTAGGTATAGTTCTGGGATTTTTATCGGCTAGGCATTTGGGATATAGAGAGAGAGAGAGAGAGAGAGAGAGAGAGAGAGAGAGAGAGAGAGAGAGAGACTGAAGACACTTTTTTGGTCCAAAACGTTACAAAATGAAACGTAGGTAAAATCAGTGAAAAATTTTCTTCGTGAATGAAACCACCGTAGATTTAAAGATCTCTCTTTTCTCTTTGCAGCGAAGGCTTAAGACTTGAACTACGATTTTTTCTAGTCGATTTATTGAACTTTCAAAGAAAAGTGTATTGTCATCTTTGCAATAATGTACAAGGCCTTAAAGCCTCGTACAGACCTGAACATTTCGACGAACATAGCGCCGAACAGCGAACGAAACGCAAAATCGACATTCATTTCGACGAACCGAACGGCGCGATCTTGCGTTTCGGTCGTTGTTCGGCGGGGCGTTCGGCGCAATGTTCGTCGAAATGTTCAGGTTTGTGCGAGGCTTACCCGTTTGCGTTCGTGCGCGGGGTCGATCCATCACTTGTCGGTTTTCCGACATACATCAAAAAGCCTCGTACAAACCTGAACATTTCGACGAACATTGCCCCGAACATTGCGCCGAACATTGCGCCGAAATGTTCAGGTCTGTACGAGCCTTTACAGCAAGGAAGGGAATTTTATCTGAATTGAGACAAGACCGTCCCAACTATAGCGCCCACTGTCCCCTTCCAATAAGCGCCGCTACTGTGGGGCAACGAAGACGCGAGACACCAGCGAACGCGATGAAGGTGCGCGCATAAAAGAGAGGTTGGCGGAAGAAGCAAGCAAAAAAAAATCGTAGATTTTTCAAGCAGTCGATTTATTTCGAAAAAAGTGTTTAATTTTACAGAGATTCAATTTGTAGCATTTTTCGACCAAAAACGTGTACCAAGTTTTTCACTTGCTATATCAAGCAGAAATATCTCAGAAAAAATAAATGATGGTAAAATGAGTCTAAAATATTGACAATATCTCGAGAATCGGATATTTAGTGTTCAAATACTTTTTTGATCGACTGTAGATCAGTGCATTTATTACTCAACAATTCTAGTGTTAAATTATCAGACAAGTGAACTCGTTTCAATCGCAATGTTACAGAATTGGTAAATTTTTGTCTTTCTTTTTATAAAATCTTTAATGGAAATATTTAGCAAGTGATTAGCAAGAACATTCTCTGTAGCCTAAGGATTAAAGCATAATGGCTTTATGTATTGATGTTAAATCGAAATCACTTTGCCGACTCTACAGTAGATTATTATGCGTCCAGGTGATAAATCGTTCTGCGTAATGAATAATCAAAATTCTCTCAAACAAATCAAACTGATACTGAAAAATAGCAAGACGCAAAACGTAGTTAAGAGAAAACTCTTTGTAACATAATTTTCTGTTGCATACGAAGGGTGGATGGAAAAATCGTCGTCGTGCATTCAAGGTTTCTACCATATAGTATTTTTTTCGAAGTGCTGTATTATTCAGTTGCTACTTACACTGAAACAGAGTTTTGGTGAATTTTTTCCCCCCTCCCGAACAAATCCTATTAACAAAAAACGGATATGCTACTCTGTTTTTTTCTCTCGGCGTGTTCGCCTAATCATGCATGCTGCGTCATTTTAACGTACGAGTTCTGATTTCGTGATAATTAATACATAATATATAAAATACCTATGCGAAGGATATTATGATACGTTTGACTATGTGACAATATGTACACCAGAGATTTATATGTAACCCTTGGATAAATGGGATTCTGTTTCTTTTGCAGTTTACCTCAGTGCATAAAAGTTGCCATCTCTTTAAGTATATTGTTCTCTTATGCACTGCAATTTTACGTTCCTGTCGCGATCATTTGGCCAGGAGTCGTGAATCAATTTGGTCCATTCAGGTGGCCAATTCTGGCAGAGACTATTTTCCGTTCTTCGTTATGTTTGCTCACATGTGAGTATAAAATATATTATACTTCCGTATTTCAACCATTTGCGGACGAGGATTTTTGAAAGAGTTAAATATATTTTCCTTATGGGGCTGAATCGTGCATGTATCGGTGAGACATTACTAATTCTCAATAATAAAATATTTTTGTTTTGAATTACTCTTTTGTGAAAATTTCTTAGTGTTCCAAAAATGTTGTACGTCCTTGAAAGGGGTGATTTTTGAGGTCATTTGAAGTAACTTTTTCCTTTGTGAAAATGTTCTGCGCGGCTTTGTTAAGGATTTATTAACGAGAAACACAGACCAATTAGAGATCGGATACAACTGAGCTTTGCGTTAACATTGGCCGAGCCGGAGTCCGCCCACTCGGATGCTCACTCTGATTGGCCCGGTATTTTTCGTTAATAACTCGAAAACAAAGCCGCGGAGAACATTTTCGAACAGGAAAAATTTACTTTAAATCACTTCAGAAATCACGCTTTTCAAGGAAGCACAACAACTTTGGGACACTCTGTATACAGTGACTCTTATTAATATTTGCACACTCCTAAAAAGACGATCACTTTTATAATATTGGACTACCGACTTGGATCTTTTTTTAAAGTTACAACAATTAGTTTGCTACATGATATGAAAAATTTTTGAATAAATTGCAGTTGGTCGAAATTACAGAGAAAAAAACTAAAAGTTGTTTACAACTGTCTTCGTGGGCCAATAAGGAGTGTGCATGATGACTGCAACGCCGCTAGTGGATAGAATGTGAACTATTGGCAGTGAAAACACATATTTCATATACTGTTAACATTATCTGTCAAGATTTGTTAACATCAACGAATTTGATACAAAAAACGCGACAATATTGTTGCATTAAAGGATGCAATCGCTTTGTGGCAAAAATAAGTGATACAAATGCTCGAGCTGTATCACTTTATCGTTTTCCTGCTGGTTCATTCCACGCGAAATCGGACACTTTTTGGAGTAATGTTTTTCGGATTTGAATATGTTGTAGTGTTTAGTGACCTATGATATCTTAAAAATTGCTGATTTTACAGACGTATAAAAAAACGGGTCACCCTTTTTTCATTAAATTACTTATAATTTAAGTCATTCTAGTCTTAACTAGAACTAACAAACCGATGAAAATGAGTTTTTAGGAGCCTATAGTGAAAACATAAAAGTATCTACTAAAAATGTGATTTGGAAAAAATATTTTTTCACCATTTATTTTGCAAATGGTTTAAACAAATGCAATGTTTTCATAGCAGATACCTTTTTAAAAATTTGAAAAAAATCAGGATATTGCCCCAAGTATCCCTTTTACGGACTTGCTTTTAAAAAGCGGACGTTTAAAAATTGTCGAAATTAAAATTATTTGAAGTGAACGCTGCATCGCAATATATAGTCTCAGATGGCCGGCGCGCGTCCAGCCGCTGCGTATAGTCTCATAATTTAATGAAAAAATGGTGTCACTTTTTTTAGACGTCTGTAAAACCAACAATTTTTAAGAAATCGAAAAATTCTTTGAGATTCGTTGATAGATGACTAAAGACTACAACATATTCAAATTTGAACAAAATCCGAAACATTACTCCAAAAAATGTCCGATTTCGCATGGAATGAACCTGCTTGAAGTGTGCATTCGATGTCAAAGAAAGCGAAGTCAAAAAAATCTCGTTTGAGCCACAACATCAGCAGTTATTGAACTTCTATTATCGACACACTTATATGTATTCAACGACGTTTAAAACGTGGTCAGCAATAAATAACATCCGACCATTCTTTTTAACGGATTCCCCGTAACCTTCAAACTGCACTGGCTGAAAACTAAATTTTTGTATTTTTTCAATATTTTTAACATGTATTTTTTAAATTCCCAAGAAACACATATACTATTTTTACTGCCAATTATTCCAAAAAATAACTGCTAGCGTCGCTACGAACACGATTCGCAACGCCGTCTATATGTAGTTGACGTACGATCCCTACATATTGTGAGTCAATTATACATACCAGAGGTATCCTCTCTGTACATACCCACTCTGAAAATTTCATCAAAATCGGTTATCGTTGCAATTTGCTACACTGTACTATGGTGTTTCATAGTATCTTCGGGGAACGTTTGCAGCTGTGAAAAAAAATTGACGATAGCTATTCTGTTGTAGTTATACTAGCAGAAGCGATACCCGAACTGGGCCTGTTCATATCGTTGGTGGGCGCAGTGAGCAGCACCGCGCTGGCTCTCATCTTTCCACCGATCATCGAGATGGTCGTTTGCTGGCAAAATGCGTCCCTCGGGATGTTCACGATGACGAAGGACGTCGTGATAGTGCTGATTGGACTGCTAGGTTTCGTCACTGGAACGTACGAAAGCCTCACCTCGATCGTTCGGGCGTTTAGCAAGTAATTAAGCTAGTGTTTGTAAAAAATCGAATCGTTAATCTTACTTGTACACGCGCGCGGAATCAACTGTACATGACATTTACGTGAACATAGGCAAATGATTGTTGGTAGAGTCGGGAATTCCTTCCTGGAAGGAACGCTCGCACAGTTGTATTATTATTAGTCGCACTTATAACTTCTTCTTTCTTTGATTAACATGAATCTTACATGTTCTTCGGCACGCTTCCGTCTTTATCTTTTCTACAAAATTGTTAATATGTTGCATATTTCTCGAACGTTTTTAACACGGAGAAAAAAATTGTTCCTAATCCGCCAATAACTAAGCATATCTTTAGAATACATTATTCTTCCACGAACAGGGTAACAAATCTCAAGTTTTCCACTTTCGGTATGTAACAATTTCAACAAGTTCACTACCAGCGTTCATTGCAAAGTACTTTGCTGCAGGTGCAAATAATAGGAGTCAGATGAACATTTCTTTCTTTCTTCTATGATTTCAATAAGTCAGTATCTCTAAAATTCTTTGAATTTTTACACTGTTTTGAATTTCGCCAACTCATTTTTATCATGAATGCATAAAATCCACTAGTTATATTTTAGTAAACACAACATATCCTCTTATGAAATATGAATAAAAATACTGTCACAGGAAAAAAAAACTGAATAGATCAAATGCAAAACAGTGAATCGTTGAAAGAATTTTACTGTTGTACCATTATTGACTTGTTAAAACTATTGAGAAAAGGAATAGGTGTTTATACCCAGTTAGCCAAATGTTGTTTCAAGCAAATTTTGTGCAATGTTTGTATCATACTTTCCGAGCAAAAGACTTGTCCATTTGTTACAAAACCCTGCTTGGAACAGAATTTGGTCCCTATTTTGTATTAATTTGGCAGCAAAACTTGTCGACAAATTCCGAGCAAAATGCAGACACAGATGGATCGGACTTTGTAGACAAATTTTAGTGGCAAATTCATAGCAAATTGCTTACTCAGTAGCTCTTGTATCTTACAGATAATACCAGCAATTTTTATTTTGCATAAAAATCCGCAATCTGGTTATAATTCTAAACAACGACGTGTATAAAATTAATTTGAGTTTCTTTACATGAAGAAACAAAAGAATAGTTGTCAAAAATGAATGACTCTGGTAGGGAATGTGTCAATGCCATTAGTTGGAAAACAATGAATATGCACATGAAAATTTGTAACTCCTTTTGTATGTTGAGAAGAAAATAATAGAAGATAGAGAAAATCCTTTTAATGATGTTCATTGCGATCATAGCAATCGCCTGTTCAAGTGAGTTCACGATGTTAGTTGTTTGTGTCCCGAAAGCGACATACTAGCCATAAGATTATGCCGTAGTAACATAGACTGTTCGTTGTAAGGTATAAACCAGATCCTATTGTAAAAATAAAATCGACTGTAATTACCGTGATATGTAACTCTAATGAACTGGAGGAAAAAAAGAAGAAAAAATAGCGAAGAAGTAGAGAAAAATTGAAAAAGAAACCAGACAAATGGTTTTGCAGTCGTTATGAATTTTTATTATACTCGACGATCGTGTGATATAAAAGACAAAAAGGGAAGACTCTTTGTTTTTTTACTGAAAACGCAGAATATAATTCTTTCGGTTTTTGAATCACGTTGTTCCTGTGAGCAGAGAATTCTGTCGCGGTCGCGTTAGGGTGTCGTATTATTCCCAAAATTTTTGTAACTTTTAATCTAAAGTTTATCTTTGCTGAGAGTGTTTCTCGTGTATTCTCTTCGCCTGAATGCGAACGATCGATCACCCCGAGCAACGATTATCATTTATCGATTGGTATTGATACGCCTCCCACGCATACATATGCGCACATTGTTGTCGTTATATCATTTATTGTAAGGACTTCCGATTTTATGATACTCTTGAGAAAGCTTGCAGGACGTTTTCATGGCAGATGAACGCTTTTTTAACCCTCGGCGAATTGTCAGTGGTTTACATGGTCTATTTGGACCCGCTATAGTCATTACACAATTAATTTTCATCATACTTCCCGGTAAAATTGTTCTTCCGTTTAACGTTTGTGCACTGTTCAGATAACTATTGAGTTATGTCCACGCTGAAGCAGCATCGAACGACCTATGGTCGCCTCTTGTTGTACATGCAACATCAACTAAAAGTTAAATTAAATCAAAGTTGATATTTGATTAACGCTGGGTTAATGGGTTCTAATATTTATAATTTACGACTATTCAGATTCTAAAGTTGTTTTCTTTAGGTATATAATATTATGCAAAAATGGCTAAAAATTTGGATAGATTCATCTTGGTTATTTTTATACAGTCATATAAAATAGTAATTTTTATAATGACAATACTCATTTGATCCGTAAACCTACTTGTTAAGTGATTATTCTCCTATGAAATAAAATTATCAAACTACTGTAGATCAAACAATTTAATGTTTTGAACATATGTTTCATTATTAAACTGCGGAGTTTTATGCAAAATAAGATTAGTCAATTGTGAGAAACCGAAGGTAAATGAAAATTTATTTCCTCTTTTAATCATTTGAAAGAGTCAAAGTTAATCTAACAATATGTCCTTAAATATTTCTAATCTCTTTCCAGTTTTGCATTTGATCAAAATTTTACATTTTTGTCATAAGTGCATAAAATCCAGTCTTTTATGTTTCAAGAAGGTACAAATCTCAAATTTACTAAGTATCTAATTTTTACGTAATTATATCTTTAATATGTTACTTGCATTAGTGCATTATTCTCACAATGAAATAGTTGGGATGGCTCAGATTGTTGTGGTCAGCTGAAAAAGAAAAATCAAAGGTGGTTGTCCATCGTACTGGACATTTCACTTATGAAACTTTATTTTAATTTTTTCGCTTATAAACTTTATTTTGTATTTTATGTTGTAATAAAGCAAACAAAACGTATTTTGATAAATTGTTAAGACTCTTTCATCATGAAAAGTTTAATCTCTATAAACGATAAAACACTTATTGAGAATATTCTCATAATTCTAGTACAACAAACAAAGCTATATGTCTATTTTATATGTATGTAAAATTTGAGACATTAGTTAATCCTGTATTGAAAATTCATAGACGTCAATTTGCAAAATACTGTTTCAAGGAAAGTGGTCGAAATCATAGTAATTTTGTCGTTTATTAGAACTGGAGTATACAATTTTGTGAACACAGTGTTGAGGTGCTAACAAATGTAATAAAAAAATCCATTTTTTAGGCCTTTAATGAGGAATATTCTGTTAAGGAAGAAAAATTTTTATTAATTCAATTTATTTATTGATATTGATTGCAGTATATGATATACAGTATTTTTATTAATTTATACGTTTTCTAAATTAATCTGAACAATGCACAAGTGCTAAGATGTACACTATATGAAAAGAAATGAAGTGTTACATACACTTGCTGTTTCTAGGTGCTATAACTTATTCTTTCTGACGATGTTATAATGTAATGTAATGTTTAATAAAACACAGTCTTTCTATTACAGTGAAACGTGAAAATGCAATAACGAAATATTACTTGAAGCGTATTAAACCAAGGAATTACAGTAACCAATCAGTATTTAATTGTAATTAATAGGAAATATTGTAACCACACCGTATTCATGTTATGTGTACAAATGCATGTTTAAGAAATTTTAGCGAACAGCGATGTTTCAAACACTTGAGGGGTAGTGTTTTGTTTCTACGATGCTGTCAAATCAATTTTTTGTAATGACCATCTACAGACTACGGATCTTTAAACGAATGTCCATTTCCATTGATATTAAAAAAATATATATATTCAAGAGACTCCTTGCGATAAAAATAAAGTAAAAATGTTATAAATCTTTTTTAATTTATGCGTTTTATTGTCATTTATGAATTTACAAATACGACAAATACACGAAGATCTGCAGTCTAAATAGTCACGAATTTAGTATAGACTGGTACAGTCTATTACGTATTCTCGACACCGAAATGCAGCACACAAAGTACATATTTTAATTTAGAATTACTATAATTGTATACTGCGAGCACACAGGGTAATACATTATAAAAGTCTTGCGGTCGGGAATATACAGTAATCGTTGCAGATATAATCACTGCATTCGTCGAATGAGGGTTAAAGGGTTGAGTCGTTATTGTAAGCGGTCGATGTAACATCAATGTCAATGATACATTTAATTTATTTCAGTCAGTTGAAGGAAAACTGGCGACAAATTGTACATGTTGTGACAGATAGACGAACACGCGCTAATCAATACTGTATTTTATGTATACAAATTAAACAATATTATACATAATGGCCCAAAATTTTGTACTTCATTGAAAGAGGAGATTACTGGGGTCATTCGAAGTAACTTTTTCCTGTGCGAAAATGTTTTCCGCGGCTTTGTTTAGGAGCTATTAATAAAAAACATGGACCAATCACAGCGCGGTTACAGTGGAGGGATTCCGGCTCGCCGACGGATCCCACTGAGCGCGACGTTGGCATTGGCCGAGCCGGAATCCGCTCGCTATAGCCGCGCTGCGATTGGTCCGTGTTTTTCGTTAATAATTCCTTAACAAAGCCGCGGAGAACATTTTCGCAAAGGAAAAAGTTACTTCAAATGGCTCTACGAACCTCCCTTATCAAGGAAGTGCAATTTTTCTGACACCCTGTATAGTACCAAGAGAATATAATATGTTAAAAGAAAGAAATATAAAAAAGGCGAAGATATAACAGCGTAAAAAATTGCGACACCTACATATATTTTCGGATTGTAAAAGCCAAAAAAGTTACTGATATGTGCTTCCATTTTTAATTTATTCATTGTATAGCTATTATTGTATAATCTGTTTGTAATGAAGAATGATCGTGCAAGCCGGCGGTTTTGATCAAGTATGTAAAACAGGAATAGATTTATGCAAACAAAAAGAAACCTGTGGAAATTACAAATACAGAATTACTGTTGTAAAAATAACACTTTTCAGTAACACATAGATTTAAGGTCTTGTTTTTCGTTGAAGATGTTTTTGATATTTCTTACTATTCAAGGAATCGTTTCCTTCGATTACACAGCTTTCGAAACTGATGATGGACTCCTACGACTATCCGTGAGTGTATTGTACCGATTTAGTATTAATTCTTTAAGCGACACGTCCATGTAAAATGTCGGGGGCACAGATTATTGTGTCCGCTGTCGAGTACAAATTCTCTCAGGGATACTTTATATACATATACGATTAGATGTTCAGACACGTTTTCTCCTTTAGGTGTTAGCCGTGTAGCGTAACGTTTTTTCAGTTCTTCTTGGTCGTTGGATGATAGTCAATAAACATGAAAGTGACGGAACGCATTGTCTGTTGATGTACCAATCTGTTCAGTGCTGGCTCTGATCGGTTAAACAATACGCAAATAAAATGTTTGAAAAATTGACTCTTTCTTTCGAGTGGAGGTCAGACAGGAGAGAGCAAATATGTTAAACGTAGAAAACATCAACATGTTTTAGTTGTATGTTTGAACTTGACGTATACAGGGTGTCACAAAAATGTCGGAAAACCTTGAAAGGGATAGTTCCTGAGGTCATTCCAAGTATCTATTTCCTTTACGAAAACGCTCTACGCGGCTTTGTTTTCGAGTTACTAACGAAAAATACGGACCAATCAAAGATCGGCTGTAACGGACGGACTCCGGCTCGGCGACAGATCCCGCTGAGCGTAGCATTGCTATTCGCCAGATTCCGTCCTCTGTAACCGCGCTCTGATTAGTCCGTGTTGTTTCGTTAATAGCTTCTTAACAAAGCCGCGAAGAACATTTTCGTAAAGGAGAAAAATTACTTCAAATTACCTCAGGAAGCACCCTTTTCAAGGTTCTCTGGCATTTTTGGGACACCCTGTAGATTACAGTTCCAGAAAAGTGTTACTAATAATGTACTATTTGAACTTTTAACTTTGTTGTCGATATTGTAGTATACACAGCTCTTGCTAAATATTTATTTTAACAATAATGCGGATTCATCACATAAATAAGTCGGTGCAATTTCAAACGGTAGAAAAACTAAAAGTAATAACATTTTACTAAATAACTCTCGATTGAAGAATGAATTTCGTGTCAACAGTATCATAAGTTAGGATGAGGATCGTTTCACCGATAAATGGGCATTTATAATATTGAACATGATTATTATTATATTTCTATACAAATTCGATATCTTATCATTTCAGTTTTTGCATTATAATGCAGCGTTGTTGTGCAGTTATAATAATTCAAAACGTTCATATTCGTTTCTCCTGAAATCGTGGTTTTTTAGTTACATCACTGTTTATAGCCAGTATCGCCAGATCAAGACTTGTGCCCCCACTCTAACTTCCCCTTCTACCGCATTATTCCCCACGCTTCGCGGCCTGGTCACGTAAAGCATATCGTCTCTGCCGTGCATACTCTGGTATTGATAGAGAGAGGGTAAGTTTTTCCCCTCAATTCGTGCTCCTTCCCCTCCCACGTAGTTGTTAATAAGGTTTAAATGAAAAGTGTTACAGTCAACTTTACAGGGACATGAGGTCGTCATTTTTGTACCATAAAACAGTGAAAAAAATTATCCATCAATTTTGAATTTTGAATTTCCTTTTAAAGAGTGGCTTCAATCTACAAATCTGTAGGAGATTCATTCGCGACAAAAATTCTTTTGAAAATTATTTTTACAGAGTTCTCAATTTATAGCATGTTTTTAGGAGAAATGGATCTTCAGTTTCTCATGTTCAAATACTCTTTGGACCCACTGTATGTAGCTTGGGTTATTCTAATGCCGGGCAGCACAATTTTTATTTAATGCGCAACACAATCGGTTCAGGGAAACGCAGATCAACTTTCAAAAGGTAACTGTAAAGTCCAGATTTCCCATCATAAGGACGCGTTGGAACGAAAGTAGAAAAAAAGCTAAACTTCATAGAGTTGTTCCAATTTCTAAAATTTGGAAAGAAAAACAGCAACTTCAATTTTTCACTTCGTTTGATAGTGAAAAAAGTTCAAGTGCGTAATACAGTGTTTAATCAATATATGTTCAAAACACGGGTCGAGCCAGGGACATATATTGGCTAGGAGATACTACTCTTTGATCCATGCCGAACGTAAAAAAGGACAGCGGAGCTCGAATGGCTTCGGTCACCGAGGAGTGTAAGCATAATTTCGTTAAAGTTGTAAACAAAATGAATAAATGTCTATGAAGCTCCTGTATCTTGAAATTAAGGCAGACAATTTTTATTTTTCTCGAAAATTAACATAATCTAGTAACTTTCAATTTTACAGTATTTGTATTAGCATCAATAATCTGTTCGTTAAATCGAAAATCTGCTATTGCTATTAAGAAGTGACTATAAGATAATTAAATAATAATAATGTCTAATATTTAAATTGAATAATAATTGTTAAGTTCAATATTGATCGGAGATGTGTAAATATAATATATGTAGAACAAAAAAAATGGAAGTAATAGTGATATATAACAGTTTGTGTTACTGAATATATTTCATAAGTTTTAAATGTGTACATTCAAAAAGAAAATTTTCAAAGTCTTCTAAAAGACAACTGTATTGAAAATTACCCTAATAGATTGCTTAATGTAATATTAATTATTTATTAATTTTTCGTTAAAATTCAAACATCAAAGAAAATATTTGGAAGATGTTTTTATCATTCACTAATTATATTTTTAAAATAATTTAAATTAATAATATTTTTAAATAATTTTTGTCGGCCCTTTATGTTTGTAGTGTAACATAATAATTTACACATTGTTTAGATCAGTATAAACATTCTGAAGTTATCAACCATTGATTATTTCTATGTAAGTTTGACACAGCCTCGATGTTGATATCTAACAACAAACTGGTATATTTTCTACATGTAAAATAATAAACCAAAGTAATATTTTCCTAAAAACTGAAAGTATAATTTTTAGTTGAACAAAAATGGATTGCATGTTGCTAAAGGTATATCTCTAACTTTAAGTTACAAAATTTATGCTAATCATTATCGCTTTCAGTTCGAAAAAACAAATGTCTTTCAACTAAATATTATAATTCCATTAATAAGAATGTTGGACATATATAAAGTCACCAAGCACGAATTTAGTCCTGATGAATTTTGCATTGCTCTGTTCGCTGGAGAAGAGCCAACTAGAAAGTGTCAAATCAACTATAACTTGGTTCAAAATTGTCGCAGCCACCCGGAAGAGTTTAAGGTTAAAGATGCCGTTACGAAACATTATTAATAATAATGTATAATTTCATACCCGTTTCCACAGAGTTTACCGGTTCCGATTCAGGACGTTATCATCGATTTATTTATGAATATCGTTCGTTATGAAAATTTATTCGAAGGGATAAGCAATAATTTTTTAAATAAACGTCGTCGTCATTGTGGCGACAAGTTGAATGAAACTATGGGTATGTGATATGACGTTATAAAGCAAAGTATTTGATTCCACAAATAAGTGTTTAATGATCTTATATGTATAAGGAAATTAAAAGGCAAGACAAAATTTACTTTACGTCTTAATTAACAATTGAAACAGGCCATTTGAATAACTCGGTTGCTGTGCATGATAGAAAAAATGCGTCAGACATGCGGATTTTGATCTACAGCTGTTAAAATGTTTTGTCTTTGTCTATTATTGATTGCTGTTTTAGATCGTTTACGTGGTTTCTTATCCACATTTCCAGTTTCTTGAAAAGCTCTGATAATGTTAGTGAAGACAGACCGTGTAGGTGTAGCACGTACGAGAAATCTTTCAGCATATAAACGTACTGCTTCTTTTACAATTTAGCGACATTCGCCGTAAATGAAAACCATATCCACCTTCCCCGCTTTTGTATAACGCCTTATTAGATAGTATGTAGAAAAGTATATTGTTCTGATTTAAAAAACGGAGTTGATCTTCACATGTCCTCTACGCGTCCAAAAAGCCACCTATCAAAAAGCTATTAACATGGAATCATGCCACTCTCGAAACCACACAAGTTCCGCTGACCCATTTTTTTCTATCACCAACAGCAACCGAATTATTCACGTGGCCTGTTTTCCGGTACCCCACCCTATATTTAGGGTGTTCGACTATAGGTACGAGAAAATTTAAGGGGTTGTTCTCCATGACAATATAAGACCAAAATGAAGAATAAAAAATATGCGATTTCGACTTCGTCCTCTAGTTATTAACTGATAAAGATCCGGCTAAAATACGGCAACCTGACCAACAGAGGTGTCCGTGAAAATGTTTTAAGGGCCCGGGGTAGTCACGTGACTTTTTAATTAATAATTTCCATTCACAGCCTTCAGACACAGACTTAAGCTCAGTCTTGGTTTTGATCCGACGGGTCTTAAGTCTGTGACTAAACTTGTCACATTTTTTGCTCTGTATTATCGATATTATGAATTCTGACGCTAGAAACGTGCTTCAAGTTTTCGCCTTTATTTCGCAACAGAATCAAGACAAATTATAGCTCAATTTATAGCTGGAGATATTTTCTAGTGCGCGCTGGTCTCGACATCATCCAGAAAACCCATCCAATGGCATAAAAATGCTTGGATTCCACGGCATGCACATCGTCAATTTTTGGCCTACTTCGAACGCTTATATTACCAAATATCTGCATAATCTCGGCAGCTCCTGACCAGCGCGCACTAGATTGAACCTTCCTCTTTCGAATGAACCCTCTACCAGCGACAAAATATTCTTATTTAAGGTCAAAAACTTGAAGCACGTAAAACCATTTTTTTACGGTAATGTAGTCATTCTACCTTATCGCGAATGTACGGAGACCGGCCCCTTAAAGATTTACAAATTAATCGTTGGACGACATTGAACCTGCACACTCATTCAAATCCATAAGGATATTTCTAATATCCGACCTATGGAATTATCGAGTAGAAAGGATCAATGCTTTTTCACTTTACAATCAGGCTCATATAAGTAATTTACCCGTGATCATTATAAACTGGTTTGCATATATTCATTGTGCATAAATATTGAATGAAATCCTCGCAAGTGCAAGTATTCACATAATTCCCCATACTTGTTTACGTGACTGTCCCGCGCCTCTATGACATATGAAACGTACACTTCTGGTGGCTCGCCGCGGTCGGGAAACACGTCGTAATTCGTGTGCCCTATACGTTATCTGTCAACGTCACAGCTATGAAATGCTGCCGACGAGACCCCACTATTCTTTGATGCAGTGCCGAACGTAGAAGAGGACAGCGAAGCTCGAGAACTTCTTCATTTTTCATTATTTTTTATGGGACTTTCACCAACATATTCGTGGCATTTTTCGAATGAAAATGAAACCAAATATGATACGATTCCGATGATATTTACTTGTGTAATGAAGATTAAAATTTCGGACAAAAGGACAGCGTACGGGACAGAAAGAGACGCGATGAGTCGAAGCGTTCGGGAAAGATGAAAGACTGGCGTAAGCTCAAGCCTTTAAATCGAAACTCAAACTTTTTTATTATGAATTAGTTTTTTAACGTGACTTTCACCAATATATTTGTTCAATTTTTCTGATTAAAATGATACCAAACACGATATCATTCGGATCATATTTACACTAATTTTTCGTTAATAAAATTTTAATGGGAACGTAACATGGGGTCAGCTACATCAGTGAGGCAACACTAATGCAGTGACGGCACTTTTTCATTTTTAATGATTCTTTTATGAAACTTTTAAATAGGTTTCCTCATCATTATTCTTCTAGGTGCTAAATCTACATAATAGAAAAGAAATCTAAACGATTGATGTGGATGACGACCATCACCATTCAACGGAAAACACTCTTTCATTTCAGTCTCTTTGTCATTTACCGTTGTTAGCACGCGAAGGCATAGTGCTGCCAAATTGTTGTCAATTCTAAATTGCTAAATTCCGTTTTTCTTAGTGTTTCAGTTATTAAAATTACAATTTTACTCTACTGACTGTCATTTATTTAATCCGATTGGGACGCGTACACTCAATGGTCCTCTATTGTTGTTGGACATTGGAGAGGACGAAACAAAACCGTCTTCGTCTGTCACCAAAACTTACTCCAGCGTCAATTAAAAAAATATATGTAGTTAGAAAGATTTTAATCAGAGAAATGTTATAAATATGATGGTAAAAGTCTTATAAAAGAATCATTAAAAATAAAAAAACGAAAAATTAGTTTAAATATGATTCGAATGATATCGTGTTTGCTATCTATTTTAATCATAACAATTGCACAAATATATTAGTGAAAGTTTCGTAAAAAAATAATTAATAATAAAAAGTTTCAGTTTTATTTAAAGGCATGGCTCACGCGGGCCTTTACCCTGTAACGGCAGCCGCGACTCTCCGCGTCTCTTTCTTTCGTACGCGAAACTTTAATCGTTCATTACACAAGTAAATATCATCGGAATTATGTCATATTTGGTATCATTTTCATTAGAAAAGTGGCACGAATATGTTGGTGAAAGTCCCATAAAAGAAATAATGGAAAATAAAAAAGTTCTCGAGCTTCGCTGTCCTTTTCTATGTTCGGCAATGCATCAAAGAATAGTAGGATCTCGTCGGCAGCATTTCCCCGCTGTGACTTTGACCTGTAACGTGTACGACGAACGGACGAGGACGGGTTTACAGTCCCCGGCGAGCGTTAATTGGCGGCCAGTATCGCTATCCTTTTCTACGTGCGCGGATAAAAAGTTAGTGGCTTTCTAACTTAAGGAACAACAAGACCCGTGCTGCTTTCATAAAACGCGGATTCAATGTATATCAATATGTATATTCAAAATTAAATATTGACAATTTCTTGAGAATCGGAAATTTAGTTTTCAAATACTTTTTGAATTCACTGTAGTAAAAATATAAAAATATACTTCTAAAATTGTACTGAAGAGTTATGTAGAAGAATAGAATTTATTTTAATTTTAATGTTTTCATAGGAATCCAGAACTTTTCAATTAAATGTGTAAAAAATCTCGTACTCAATATAATTTGCGGTATTTCTTTACCAGTGCTCATGTACATCCTAGCGTACCGAATATCCAGTTTATTCTTCGAGGACTCCATTGAGTGTTTCAATCACTTTAAACTGACGAAAATATTCTCCATGGTTTCGTATCTGCTTCGCGCAGAAACACCGAATTTCTTTCACAAAATAGGCTGTTTGGACTTCGATGAAAGTTTCGTGGAGCAGAAGCTGATCTTGCCGCTGTTAGAAGCGACACCCTGCTTAGAGGTTTTACTCCTTCAATTTTGTTAACAGAACTTCTCTAACAGTATCTACTAAGGCGTTCACCAATAAGGAAAAATTTTAGTAATTCTTCAAAATAGTATAAAACGACCATAAAGAATAAAACAATTGTTGTTTAAAAAGATCGAAAGAATTATGAAATTGATTTGAATGCAAATTTTAACAATTGCTACTTAAAAAGAATAACATAATTGCGATAGCGATACTTTTCTCGATTTTTCTATTACAATGGCTCTAAAAACGGTTAGAACACTAAATTTTCAATTTTGATTTTTATCATAGATTTAAAGATAGAAGCTTCCTTTTTGCAGCGACCCCTCAAACCTTAGTACAGTGATTTCTCAATATATGTGTTGCCGAGACCTGCATGATAAATGTCGCGGAATTATCCCCACTACCCTCAAGTATATCCCATGAGGGGCCAAGAAGCTCGAGAGCCGCCGCCGCGGAGGAGTGTGAACACAACATGAGTCGGGTATATCGGTGTGAGACCAGGGGACCACCACTAATCCAGTAAGAAAACTTCTTTATTTTTCATTATTTTTTATGGGACTTTCACCAATATATTTGTGGCATTTTTCTAATGAAAATGATACCAAACACGATATCATTCGGATTATATTTACTATAATTTTCCGTTAATATAAATGTAATGGGAAGTAACTTTCATCGTTCATTATACAAGTAAATATCATCGGAATTATATCGTATTTGTTCTGAATTTGTTTTAAAAAAATGCCACGAATATGTTGGTGAAAGTCACATAAAAAATAATGAAAAATAAAGAAGTTTTCTTATTGGATTAGCAGTGGTCTCCTGGTCTCACACCGATATACCCGACCGTTTTATGTTTACACTCCTCGGCGGCCGAGGCCACTCGAGCTTTGCTGTTCTTTTTTACGATCGGCACTGCATCAAAGAATAGTAGGATCTCGTGGACAGCGTTTGTCGCTGTGACTTTGACATATAAAATATAGGACGAATATGTTTACACTTCTCGGCGGCGAGCATCGCTGTCCATTTCTAGATTCGTCGCGGATTAAGGAATACACCTGCAGGATAAACGACATCAAGTCCCGTGTTGCTCACATATATCGAAAATTCACTGTATAGAATATTTTTGTGTTATTAAGTTATTTTGTAAAGTTAACCAATTTGGCAAATGAGTGGCTCAATTGTTGGACAAGCTGTCGGTCAGCCTTGGCATTAATTGTTTTTAGAATCTCCGTAAGAATCTGAAAGAGGTAATGGAAAACATGAAACAGCAGAAGAAGAAAATTACCATTCCCGTGTTCATGAATGTTTTAAATCGTCCGAAACAACATACCGGTGTGCCTCCCGCTACACCGGAAGTAAGCAATTTTTCGTTCTTGTGATTCGAGAAATCAGATGTTTACAGTTTAACTTACAATTAGTAATACCCTATTTTTACCTGAAATGTTACGTTTTAAAATGTTACCTTTCAGTGTTATTGTGTAAGTCTTTTGAATTAATTATGCACGTAAAAGTATTATGTCTAGTGTGTTTGCCATAAGTGGACTGCAGGTTTTATACATTTCTGTTATAAATGTGTAAGAGAAATTTGATTTATTTTAGTACACATCAAAGCCACTTTTGTTTGAGGAAGTGCAGCTCATTTTAAGTATTATATGTGAAAAAATATATTTTATAACCCAAGTAATAAATAGTAAATATATGCGCAAAATATCCATTCAAAACGCTCATCTGATTTCTATGATAGTTGAAGATAAAGTAGAAAATTGAATGTAAAAGAAAAAGCTACTAAAAAGTAAAGATGTTTTTTATTGATCCACTTGAGGGCGATTTAACTCTTGATATAGAATCCATAATAAAGATGTAACAGGATTTTTTTGGAGATTTATAACACTAACGATAACGATAACGATGACGATGACGATGACGATGACGATGACGATGACGATGACGATGACGATGACGATGACGATGACGATGACGATGACGATGACGATGACGATGACGATGACGATGACGATGACGATGACGATGACGATGACGATGACGATGACGATGACGATGACGATGACGATGACGATGACGATGACGATGACGATGACGATGACGATGACGATGACGATGACGATGACGATGACGATGACGATGACGATGACGATGACGATGACGATGACGATGACGATGACGATGACGATGACGATGACGATGACGATGACGATGACGATGACGATGACGATGACGATGACGATGACGATGACGATGACGATGACGATGACGATGACGATGACGATGA
The DNA here is from genome assembly GCF_050948215.1 of Halictus rubicundus. Taxonomy (NCBI): domain Eukaryota; kingdom Metazoa; phylum Arthropoda; class Insecta; order Hymenoptera; family Halictidae; genus Halictus; species Halictus rubicundus. The sequence goes on from NC_135154.1 coordinate 1,394,177, forward strand.
CGATGACGATGACGATGACGATGACGATGACGATGACGATGACGATGACGATGACGATGACGATGACGATGACGATGACGATGACGATGACGATGACGATGACGATGACGATGACGATGACGATGACGATAGCGTTATTGTTACGATAAGAATAAAATATACAATAACAATAACAATATGCATTCATACGGTCATCACAAGTTAAAGGCACTAAGAAAAATCTAGTTATGAATTAACGGGTGAGATAACAAAAACTTTAACAAGTTTTTAAACAATTTTGTACATGCTAATAGAAAATGATAATGTATTAGTAAACTGCAGAATTTTATGTGCCTGTATTACACATACAGAAATTTTTAGAAATTTGTGAAATACAAAATTTAATATTATTCGACGCAGTGCTAGCTTGTTTTTAATGAATTGAATGGACTGATAAAGTAATTTTCTTAGAACCTCATTTTGACGAATCAGAACAATCTTCTCTTTCGTGTAATATTCGACGAAACATATATCAATGAACTGATACGTTATCTCAATAATACAATGAAATAGCATAACAGGTTGTACATCTCTGTAGTATTCTGATAATTGTGGTTGTATACATTATAATTAGGAGTTGTTGACCTAACTCTCTGCAACGATGTGACCGATCATTAGACTGCTATAGAATATCAAGTCTATTAGAATATTTAGTAAAGCATGAATTATATTGTTAATATAAATTTGTTTTGAAATAAATCTGTGGATCATTTCATCACTAGAACTAACAAGAGCCAGACACAAATATCAATTCATACATTTTTTAATTTTTTTATATTGTTTTCAATTTGGCTTACTCATTTTTATTATAGTTGTAACAATCTGCAAGCTGCCGATCTGGTAAAAGATAAACGATACTAGGCAAAGAATTCTGTAATAATCATAGTAATTTCAAAAATCCTTAGAATAGAATATTTTATAATAAAAAAATTAAAACGAGAATGGAATGGATGGAATGAGAATGGATGGAATTAAATTATTTAATATTACTTTATGATAAAATCTTTGTAATAAAATATTTCAAATATTTTAAATATGTATGTATATGCTTTTTATATATTTTATTTTTATTTTATATAATATATTATTATAAAGATTTTTAAAATTACTATGATGTTACGTATGGAGACGTTTTCTCCCCGTTCATTTCGATTAGAAGTTCTAATCTCTTTTCTGAGAACGAATAGCGTCCCAACAGGCCCTTTTTATTAATGGAAGATACTGTATGACTTCTTTATATGAAAATCGTGAGAACTCTCCCTTCTGGCATCCGTTAATTAAGATTCTGATAGGAAATAGCCCGGATAACCTTCATTAACCCCTTTTAACGAAAATCTAACTGAGGCCTGGTTTTCATTAGAAGTGACAAAAAATGTGATTGTGACCCTACGTGAAATTAAATCTTAAACAGAGCCCCCTTTCATGTTTAAGGTATATAAACCCGTTCATTTTCATCCTCTTTGGTTCAGTAGCGGTTCAGTAATCGTGCAGTCACGTCGCATTACACGCATAAGAGTTAATTCTAGTGAGATCGGGTTAAAGTCCCTTTCGAATCAAATCGTAACCTTATAGATTCCGTTAGTTCGGTATACAGGGTGATCCACGCAATTGTTTTAAGTCATAACTCCGTTATTATTGCATTTACGAAAAAATTATAAAGAAGAAAGATAAATGGTTCGAAGAGCACTACATCTGTAGGCCTTTCAATTTTTTTTAGATGCAGCAGTGCATGTGCAATTAACAATTGCATCATTTCTTTAAATAGAAATGCATATTTTTTTTGCACATATCGATTCTTCCGTTCATTCTACGTAAAAAATGATTAGGGTACCATGGCAAAAAAATTATTAGATCTCGAGATATTTTCAAAAAATGTCTTTATTGAAGAAGTCCTAACGGATTCTCAGTTTCGCATTGGGTTCATCCGCGCTCTTATACAACCTCCTAGCAGTTCCCCGGTTTCGTACCGGGTTCGCCGCGTGTTTCTCCTAGTGACTCCCCGATTTCGCATTGGGTGCGTTCACGAAGTTTCGTCCTCCTAGTAGCTCCTCGGTTTCGCACCGGGTGCATCTGCGTTTGACTCCAACCTCCCAGAGGTTCCCTGGTTTCGCATCAGGTGCGTCCTCAACGTCAACTATCCTAGCGGCTCCCCTATTTCGCATTGGGTACGTCCGCGTACCTAACTAACAAATTGAAACCATATTCCAGCCCTCTCGTAACAATGATCGATTCTCGCGTTGCTCGCAGCCCTGGCTCGTAACAATGATTACTACAGAATTCTGTACCTTGTTACGAGCCAGGGCTGCGAGCAACGCGAGAGGTCGGCGAGGGGTTGTTACCCCAGGAATATGGTTTCAATTTGTTAGTTAGGTACGCGGACGCACCCAATGCGAGATCGGGGAGCCGCTAGGATAGTTGACGTCGAGGACGCACCTGATGCGAAATCAGGGAACCTCTGGGAGGTCGGAGTCAAACGCAGACGCACCCGATGCGAAACCGAGGAGCTACTAGGAGGATGAAACTTCGTGAACGCACCCAATGCGAAATCGGAGAGTCACTAGGAGAGACATGCGGCGAACCCGATTTAAGAGGAAGGTAGATAACTCACAGACGCACCTAATGTGAGACCAGGGAGCTGCTAGGATACGGAAGAACCCAATGCGAAATCAGGGATCCGCTAGGATGGTATAGTTTTCGTGGACGCACCCAATGCGAAACCGGGGAGCCACTAGGTTGGAGAAATCTTCGTTGAATTGAATCTAAGATTAGTAAGCCTCGTAACTCATATATAATTTAATTGATACAATCCGAGCGGTAAGATTGTATCATGTGGGAACGTTCAATTATTAGATTAGGATATCAGGCAATAATTAAAGGTTGTAGATTACGCGAGTTAACAAACAAGACAAATATATTCTAATTTCAGATAATTAAAAATGTTGTTGTTTGTGTCGCGAGTGGATGTAGTAAGTGTACAATTAGAGAAATTGTTACCTAATGATGCACGGTGTTGACGCACTGGCAATGCGGGGTTAGATAGCGATTGTTGAATGCCAAATAGAATATATACCGAACTGACGGAATCCATAAGGTTACGTTTGATTCGAAAGGGACTTTAACCCGATCTCACTAAAACTGACGCGACGTGACTGCACGAGTACTGGACCGCGTCTGAATCTTTTCTGCACCGCTTCTCGACTAACCGAAGAGGATGAAAATGCATGGGTTTATATACCCTAAAAATGAGAGGGGAATGTATCTGTTTTATTTTACGGTCGCATACTCGTATTTGTCGTTTCTAGTGAGTTTAAGGTTTGCAGCTGGATCTTTTGTTTATAGGGGTAAAACGAAGGGTTAGCCAGGATGTTTCCTATCAAAGACTATCTTGACAAAACATTCCAGAAGGGGATGTTTTGAAGATTTCCATATTAGGAAATCGTACGGTGCTGTTACTGAATCATGCTTCGTGCCAGCTGCGCCCAGCCGGAGTACAATCATTAAACAAGGGGCCTGTTGGGACGCTTTTCGTTCTCAGAAAAGAGATTAGAACTTCTAATCAAAATGAACGTGGAGAAACGTCTCCATACGTAACAACCTAGTATTGTTTATCTTTTACCAGATCGGTAGACTGCACATTTTTACATCTACAATAAGAATGTGTAAGACAAATTGAAAACAATATAAAAATTAAAAAATGTATGAATAGAAAGTGTCTGGCTCCTGTTGATGCAAGTAATGAAGGAAATTTTTATTTTGTATAAAGATCCATATAAGTAATCCACAGATTTATTTCTAAACAAATTTATATGAAGAATATAATTCATACTTTACCAAATATTTTATTAGACTTGGATCTATCGCAGTCCACGTCCTGTATCGCAGTCTATCGATTAGTCACGTAGATGTAAAGAGTTAGGTCAACAACTTCTAATTATAATGTATACAAACACAATTGAAGAGCTCAGGGCAACAAACCGTCAGCTCGATTTCGACGTGACTGTAAAAGAACAAATTTTTTCGGTAGTTGGGTGCAACAAAAGGTCATATCATGAAACGTTTGGGACTGTTTATTGACCCGAACGAGATGAAATTCTCGAAAAATTTATTGTTATTCCTATAGATACGTTCAGAGCTACAAACGGTTAACTGTTTGAACTTTTCACTTACTTTTACTTTTACTAATGATTTCTTGACTAAATACATTAAAAAACAATTAATGATATGTTTATTTTATTGAACAGAATTTCATATTTTGTTATACTTACTGGACATTCTACGCTTGTATGAGATCTAAAATGTACGTATCTTGTAGGACTTTATTTTCGAAGGCACGAAAGTCTTTAAATATCTTTAGTCTCTCTTCATTTGTAAATTTACTAAAACATTCTTGTTTGCATTCACAAGGATCCCCGATTTTCCTTGCTGGTTTTCCTTTATTAAGCACACTAATATAGCTTTGTCCTTCTAAATTTGCATTCTTTCGTTTATTTCGTAACCAATTTTCTGGATTTCGTTTTCTTTTTCTTACTTTGCACCGTTAACAATACATTCACTGTCGTTTTCCATTTTTCACGAATATATTCCGATCGCTTCAATGTGCTGTACTCGTATTACTTACTTGGCGCGGATGTCGAATACCGCACAAATTCCGAATGTTTACAGTCGCTCTGACTGTTTGTTGCTCCGAACGATTAGAAAATCTAAGTGGGCAGTCATGTTTAAATCGAGCTGACCGTTTGTTGCCCCGAGCTCTTCAGTTATCAGAATACTACAGAGATGTACAATCTATTATGCTATTTCATTGCATTATTCAGATAACATATCAGTTCATTGATATACGTTTCGCAGAATACTACTCGAAAGAAAAGATTGTTTTGAATCGTCAAAATGAAGTTCTAAGAAAATTACTTTATCAGTCCATTCAGTATATTAAAAGCAATCTAGCACTACATCGAATAATATTAAATTTTCTATTGGATCGTTCCACATGAAATCGAACACTTTTTTGAGTAATGTTTCGGATTTTGTTCAAATCTGTATATGTTGCAGTTTTTAGTGACCTATCAACGAATCTGAAAGGATTTTTCGATATCTTAAAAATTGTTGATTATACAGACGTGTAAAAAAGTGTCACCCTTTTTTCATTAAATTATACGACTAAAACTAACAAACCGAAAAAAATTAGTTTTTAGTAGCTTATAGTGAAAACATAAGTATCTACTAAAAATTTTGTCATTTGAAAAATATGTTTCTTCACCATTTATTTTCCAATTATTTTAAACAAATGCAATATTTTCATAGCAGGGACCTTTATAAAAATTTGAAAAAGTGAGGTTACAATCCCAAGTGTCCCATTTATGGACCTGTTTTTAAAAAAGTGGACACTTCAAAATTGGTGAAATCAGAATTATTTTAAGAGTGAGCATGTCGGTTGTCCGAGACTGTATATACAGGGTGAGTCACCTAACGTTTGAACCTCAAATATCTTTGTTGTTTCTAAAGATACGTAAAATATGTTGAGGACAAAGTCGAATGGTACAATGGGGCTGACACGATGCCAAAAAAATTTTGTTTTTATGTCAGTTTTTTAGAGATATCAAGGTCACCTTGACTTTTTTAAATTGGAACCACCCTTTTTTAAACACCTACAATGATAGTCCCTTTCATTAGGAATTCAGTGACAATAATTATTCCAAGGTCATTCAAGGTCACAGACAGAGAAAACGTATAAGATTTAGAATGTGAAAGCAGAATACGTTTATCACGGTTGAGAGTTGTAGTAAATAGTAAACATATTATGGTCATAGTTAAAGTAAACATACTAAGGTCCTTCAATATTATTGTTATTCAGCATTCTTATTTACTATCAGTATGTTTCCAAACGCGATTCCGGTATGTCTTATTCAATGACTGAAAAGTGTGATATGATCACGATTTACTGTGAATGTAGACAAAATGCAGTGCAGGCCCGATTACTTTATGAAGAAAGGTACCCCGAGCGAAACACTCCTTCTAGACAGACTTTCACTAATATGTACAGGTTGTTTCGAAGTACTAGAAGTGTATATGCACGACAACACAAACGGAAGAATCCCACGACTAATGAAGACAATGAAATTAATATTTTAGCAGCTATAGCTGTCAATCCTCACGTGAGTACGAGAAAAATTTTCCGGGAAGCAGGCATAAGTCAAAGTAGCGTAATACGAATTCTGACCCGACGTAAATTTCATCCGTTCCACATATCGCTACATCAAGAATTGCACGAGAATGATTTTCAAAATAGAATTAACTTTTGTCAATGGCGACAAAAGGCTTCAAAATCATTCATTTTTTTCTAATGTCTTGTTTACGGACGAAGCCACATTCACTAATCATGGCTCAATTAATCTACAGAACTCCCGTTATTGGTCTCTGGATAATCCGCACTGGCTGCGAGAAATTGATCATCAAAGACAATGGAGCGCAAACGTGTGGTGTGGTATTTTGAACGACAAAGTAATTGGACCATATTTCGTTAACGGAATAATGACGGGACAGAAATACGCTCAATTTTTGCAAGAAGATCTGCCAATTTTGTTAGAAAATGTCCCTTTACAAAATCGCTATGGTATGTGGTACCAACATGACGGTTGTCCTGCTGATTATGCACGAGTAGCAAGAGAAACGTTGGATTCTCGATATCCAAACCGATGGATTGGACGAGGCGGAACTGTTTCATGGCCAGCACGTTCGCCTGATTTAAATCGACTGGATTTCTTTTTATGGGGTCTGCTAAAAGAGACCGTGTACATGGATGCTCCAATAACAGTTGAAGATATGCGTCAGCGTATTATAACAGCATGTGCGAATATCACCTCGCATGTACTTATCAGAGTTCAACATTCCTTCAGAGCTCGTTTACATCGATGTATAGACGTAGACGGCCATCATTTCGAACATTTATAAAATACAGGTATTCTACTTCCACATTTTAGGTTTATACGTTTTCTCTGTCTGTGACCTTGAATGACCTTGGAATAATTATTGTCACTGAATTCCTAATGAAAGGGACTATCATTGTAGGTGTTTAAAAAAAGGTGGTTCCATTTAAAAAGGTCAAGGTGACTTTGATATCTCTAAAAAACTGACATAAAAACAAAATTTTTTTATGTCATCGTGTCAGCCCCATTGTACCATTCAACTTTGTCCTTACCATATTTTACGTATCTTTAGAAACAAGAAAGATATTTGAGGTGCAAACGTTAGGTGACTCACCCTGCATATCGTAGTGCAGCGTTCATTACAAATGATTTTAATTTCGACAATTTCAAAGTTTCCGCTTTCTTATACATAGGTCCATAAATGGGACACTTGGGGCTATATTCTCATTTTTGATACATTTTTTTATACGTCTGTAAAATCAACATTTTTTAAAATATCGAAAAATCCTTTATGCTTCGTTCATAGGTCACTAAAAGCTACTACATATTAAAATTTGAACAAAAATGCGAAAGATTAATCCACAAAGTGTCCGATTTCGAGTGGAATGACCCAATACTGCTCCTTCCGTGAACAAAATTAGTTCAATGAGAAAGTATAATCCTTTCAAATGTATAAAAATAGCCCAGCGATCGTAGATTTCTAAAATCGTAGCGTTAGTTGCCAGCGACCATAATTGTTTACCGAAAATTAGTAAAATGAAAGAACATAACATTTGATAGTATCAGTTTTGTCGAGAAAATAAGAAATTCGTTTAATCTGCATTTTTCATTCAGTGTAAAAACCGATTTGTATTACCGTCACAGACACGTAACCGACTCGAGAAATATTCTCCAATGCATTTAGATCGGCACCGGCCCGACCACCCAACATTTTCGCGAAGAATATGTATTCTGTCGGTGCTGTACCGGGTCCGGTACGTGTCGGTGTGGATAGTATGCACGCGTTCCGGCACCGTACAGATACAGACATAATCGTGGCAGCGCGAAAGGGCTTCTTTACCCATATTTAATAATAAATGTACTGAGATTTTTATACATTTTGTTGGGATCCAGGTGAGAAACGTAGAGACCGATTTGTACACTTACAAAATATATTTCGGACCTTTCAGATATACAGCTCTGAATACAACGTATACTAAGCGTAAACAAAATAGCAGACTGTCACGCAGAAGGGTCGTAGAAATAAAGCTAGCTAGTTCTAGGGATTCGCGTACTTATACCTAGAAAAGCGGAAGGGGAAGGGCAAGGATGACCATGCCTTAGAGCTGAACTCTGATCGTCGTGATTCAGGATCCGAAGGTGATTCGGCTGTGGAAATGCTCGAAAACAGCTGAGTCACTAGGTCAGTACAGTGTTGGCGGGTATCATGGATTGGTCATCCAACAATTTATTTATACCGTAATCCGTGAAATGACCAGCTCTGAAATAAGAGTTATTTTTTGCCAAACTCTATACATATAGTAGTGAATTTAATATAATTAAAATCAAGCAAACTACAGTAAATTATCGTTGTACGTTAGTGCCAATCCCACGTTTCCAAGTCAGTGGAACACCTCACACCACCGCGGTGATTGGCCGAATCTCGAGAGCCGTCGCGGCCACAACATTGTCGGCCATATTAGTGTGAGACCAGAAGATCATCGGAATTATATCATATTTTGGTTTCATTTTAATAAAAAAATGCCACGAATATGATGGTAAAAGTTTCATAAAAAAATAACAAAAAATAAAGAAGTTTTGTAATTGAATTAGTAGTGGTCTTCTGGTCTCACACCGATATAGCCGACAATGTGTGGCCCACTCCTCGGCAACGACGGTTCTCGAGTATCGCTGACCGCTTCTCCGTGCAACATTATATCGGAGACGGATATTCATTCCGTTTGAATGTCAGTCATATTTGTATGCCATGACTTTCACGGTGGATGAGAACCACCGATTTCGTATGAGTGTCAGTGAAAAGAACGGCGGTACCGACATACAACGATAATTTACTGTATACAGATTTTATATTAATATAGCATGTAAGTATAAAATATAAATTATAAAATGACACATTTAATAAGTCTCGTTAAATTCATAATTAATGCTTTCAAATACAAATTTAATGTTATAACTTTTATAATAATAAATAATAATATTGCTTTATTCAGCCTTACGGCCAAGAATTGGACTCGGTTTACAATAACCTATAATTACCAAAAAATAACTATCTTAACCACGCATTAATTCTCTCTCTCTCTCTCTCTCTCTCTCTCTCTCTCCCCTTCTCTCTTCGACTCACCCATCCCTATCCTAACTACACTACCTATATTCTGCCTGTTCCTATTCTTATTCCGATTATTGCACCATTTCCTACTCTGTTATCTTTGGTTTACGCTTCCTTATATTACATTTATATTTCTGCTCGCTTATCTCTCTTCTTTCTGAGCTTTTGAAGCCACGCTTCAACATTTGAATCTATCCTCCCACTCACTATGTCCTCCATCCTGATCCTTCCCTCCATTTCCCTGCATTCTCTTGTTAGATGCTCCAGATTGCCATACCTGTTCCCACACAGGTCGCATCCTCTTGCTTCGTCTCCCAGCCAGTATTTGTTCCAATTTTCTGCATTTCCGCATCTTACTTGGGCTAATAACTTTTGACTTTCCCCTCTTCCCTCCTTACTTAGGTATTCTGGTAACTCTGCCACTCTTATAAACTTGTACCTTTTGTTATATTTTGACTGCTCTATCCCTGTATATTGTTCTTGCCGTTGTACCTCAATGTCTCTCTCCTTTAGCCTCTCCGTTACCTCCATCTCTAGCCTTCTCATCTCTTCCACCCCTGCTTGGCTCCATCCGTTTCTCTTTAAGTACTCCTCCCTTTCTTTCCCGCTTTCGCCCTGTACTTTCCCTGATTCCTTTTCCTTCAGACATTCCTTGACTATTTTCCTCCCTTCTCTGTTTCTTACTCCTTCCGCGTATTTCCATGCCCTAATTCCTGCCTTTACTCTAAGCCTCGCCCTTTTTATTTCTTCCAGTACCAAGTATCCTGGAGTACGCATGTCCAAACCAAGTGTCCGCTTTATATATTTCAGCTGAATCCTTTCTACTTCTGTTCTCTCCTTAAAGCCCCATAGCTGTACCCCGTATAGGAGTACCCCCAGTACCAACGTATCAAAGAGGAACATTCTCATTTTAAAATCATTTTTAAATTTCCTTTCGCCGATTCCCCATACTTGATTTAGCACCACGTTTGCTCTCTTTATCCTTTCCTTTACGTGACCTGCTATCTTTCCGTTGCTTTCAAACTTTATTCCTAAATAACAAAATTCCTTGACTTCCTCCACCGTTTCCCTCTTCCAGTTCCATGCAGCTTTCTTCTTTTTTCTTTCCCTCTCTTAAAAATCATTACTTTAGTCTTCTCCGTGTTTAGCGTCAATTCCTTTTTGTCCAACCTTTCCAGCCTCTTCATCATGCATTTCAAATCTTCCTCTTTACATGCTACCGCCACCACATCGTCTGCATAGGCTAAGGACCAGAATCTTTCTTCACCCACTCTTATTCCTCCCACCAGTCCTTTCCTAAATTCTTCCTCCATGTCGGCTATATATATATTGGGAACAGAGTCGGACTGAGCGGGCAACCCTGCCTGAGTCCCTCTCCCGTCCAGAATTCCCCTGATTCCCACTTACTTGTCCTCACAACGTTCACCGTTTCCTCATACACCTCCTTTACTCTTTCAGTTAACCCCTTTCTCACTCCACACTTCTCCATCACTTCCCACATCTTTCTCCTTTTTACCGTGTCGAATGCCGCTCTTAGGTCCACGAACATGGCGTAAACCTTACCTTCCCTCTTTTTAAGCTCCCTCTCCACCACATGTTGCAGGATGTATGCGTTATCTATTGTCCCTCTTTGTCTCCGAAATCCGGCTTGCGTATCTGGTAAAATTCCTTTGTCCTCTATGTCCTTTTTCAATCTTTCATTGAGCAGTGAAACATATATCTTATAAGCCGTGCATAATAAACTTATCCCTCTGTAGTTTCCAGGATTGTTCTCGTCTCCCTTTTTGTACAGGGGGGTTATTACCGGCTTCTTCCAGTCCTTCGGGAAGCCTTCCCCTGCCCATGCTTTCCTAATTACCTCTTTTAATTTCATCCTTGTCCCTCCCTCACTATACCCCCATGCCTCGTTCGGAATGCTGTCTCCTCCCGGGGCTTTTTTCAGTTTTCCTATTTGTTTCTCCAGCTCCTCCTCTGACAAGCTCTCTTCATCTTCTACCGCTGGTACCTGCTCTCTCTTGTCCCCTGTTAGTCTTTCATCTGCTCCCCCCAATAGTTCTTTGAAATGTTTTCTCCATACTTCTATTTGTATCTTGTTTTCGTTACTCGCTTTTCTTTTCCTTTCTTTATTGATGTATTTCCAAATTTGCCTCTCTTCTTTTGCCTTCCTAATTTTTTCTTTCTCTTCCTGTTTTCTCATTGCTTCCTTGCTTTCGCAAAATTTGTTGAACTCCGCTTTTTCTTTCAGGTAAACTTCCTTATCCACTTTACCCTCTTTCCACCTTCTGTAGCATCTACTCACTTTCCTTTTCTCTCTAGTACAATCCCTGTCCCACCAATATTTGCATCCTATCTTCCATTTCTTCCCTCTTACTCTTCTTGATTCCATCGACTCCTTCACCACTGTCTTCAGCTCTTCCCAGTCCTCTGTTGTCATTTCATTCTGTGTATATACCTTTTCGCCTGTTCTCTCTTTATATCTCTCTATCGCTCCTATATCCCAGTTTATTACCTCTTTTTCCACTTGTTCCTCCTCTCGATACTTGCCTCCTCCTGCTGTAACCTCTACTTCTAGCGGAAGGTGGTCGGACTCCGTCCTACCTCCTACCACCAGTTTTTCTATCCTATCCCACCCTTTTGAGTTGGCTACTACATAATCGACAACCAACACCCCTTTCCTGTCTATATAGGTGATCTCTCCCCCTTTACCGCCTCTTTTATTCCCATTCAAAATATGTAACCCTCTTTCTTCTGTCATTCGTAACATTTTTTCTCCCTGTCCGTTTTTCACCTTGTCTTTCGATTTCCTCCTTTCCTACTCTTCTTCCCACTCTCCATTATATAAACTTCCCTGTTCTCCTATCCTCGCATTGAAGTCCCCGCCCATAATAACCACTTCGCCTGCTGTTTGATCCACTTGTTCTTCTACCGCTTTTGCTATTCTGTCCATCTCCTGATTGCTATACACCGCCCATACATTCCATATTCCCTCTCCCACACCTATTTTCCTTCCTACCAGGCCCTGTACTTTATCATTCACCTCCAATGTCTTCCAACACTCTCTTGCTCCTGTTATTATCCCCCCCACCCCGCGGCTTCCCCTTCTTTTTTTCCTTAATCGCCGCTTGACACTTCCATTCGTACCCTTTTGGCAGATTTTTCCTTAGCGTTTCCCATTTTCTCTGATCCACCCAGGTTTCTAGTAATCCTACATAGTCAAATCCTTGCACAAATTTCCAAAATTCTCTATCCTTTTTGACTATACCTGCTACGTTCCAGAATAACATTTTCCCTTTCTTATTCTCTGTACCTTTGTCTTCGTTTTTCCTAGATTCTGTCTCCTCTGCCCCCCATGCGTTGCCACGTTTCTGTGTTTTGTTTGTTTCTACTTATTTTGCCATTCTTCTCTCTCCCCCCCCCCCTTTTCCAAGCCTACCTTTTTCTACCCGTAAGGCTATTCTCGAAAGACCTTGCTCTCCTGTAGCTCCTCCCTCTCCTCGTTCCAACTATACCATTTTCTCTGAATGCAGATCTTCCTGTAACCTACCTTCACTATCCTCCCCTCTTCTCTTTCCTTCCATACTCTCTTTCTTATCATACTCTGCACCTTCCTCTCCTCTTCCGTCAGGTCGTGGTCTATGTATATTTTCTTGTTTCTTATCTTACTCTTCTTCTTCATTATCTCCTGTTTTATCTCCCAGTTTTTCATTTCCATTATTAGAATTTTGGGCTCCTCTTTTCCTCTGGACTCCACTGTATTCACCCCTCCTTCTATCTGAAATTCTTCTTTTAAATATGTTTCAACTCCTCCCTTTACATCCTCCTCCCTTACTTTTAACCCTCTAATGACTACATTATTTTTCCTTGCTCTCCTATCTTGCTCTGACATTTTCCTTTTAATTTTCTTTATTTCTTCCCACGTCGTCGCGTTCTCGTTCTTTGATTTAAATTCCTTTCCCTGTTCTGCTACTTTCTCTATCCTTTCTTCCACTCTTCGTAAGACTTCCTCCATGAATTCTGCCTTTTCTTTTTCCCTTCTCTGCCTTTCTTCCCGCTCTTGTTCCTCCCATTTTTTCAGCATTTCCTCCATCTTCATACATATTTCTTCTTCCTTATTTTTCCAGTGGCATTCCATTGCTTCTATTCTGTTGGCCAGACTCTTTCTCTCCTTCTTGATTTCTTTTTCCAGTCCTTCTCTTCCTTGTATTATTTCATTTTTCAGACTCTCCATTCTCATCACTATTATATCCACCATTCCTTGTGTTTGTTCTCCCTCCCCTTTTTCTATTTCCTTCTGTGGTGTTTTTTTCAAGTCTATCCTTTTTACAGCCTGATTGTCCTCGTTATCTTCCTTTTCTGACTCTTTATGATTTCCTTTCCCCCATAACTCAGTTATCTTTCTATTACTGTGGTTTTCTCCCATGGCTCTATCCCTTTTTCTCTTCTCTATTTTCTGCATCTCGTCTGTCTTGTCTCCTGTTTTCTTTTCCCTGCCTGGGTCTTCTTCCTTTTCCCCAAAGTTCCTCACCCCTCCTTCTCCAGTTTTCATATCTTTTCCCTTTCCGTTTCACTTTTCTTTCTCCTCCTGCGCTGCCTTCTTTACCGACCGGCCTTACCTGTCACGTTGTCGCGCGTCCTAACCTCAATCTGACTTCGCTTAACTTACTGTTTGTTTCGCAATCTTTATTCACACTATAACTGCTCAATCTCTAAATCCTACCTACCCTAATAGTTACCTATTTAAACAACACCTCTCTGTATTAAACGCAAAAATTCTTACACTATATCTCACACCTTCCACACATATGCACGCCCTCTAACCGAGTCCTCTGTAATAACATTTATATGTTTCCAATCAGGTCAACTCTGATTATTAATTCGAATTCTGCATATCAAAATCTATATAATCACAAAAATAACTTCAAAAATAGTCGCCTGCGTTTTTCGCGTTTCAACCCACTGTGTATCGGTGCCTCGATGGTAAATGTCGGTCGACTGTCGGTGCCTCGACGAATAGTATTTATCCTAGTATCTGTGTCGGAATGGTGCCGTTACGTGTCTGTGACGGTAGTATATCGGCCTTTAAGCGAACAAAACGGGCACGTAACTATTAAAAATGAAAACTTCTTAAATTAATGAAAATTTAAGGTCTCTGTTTTTAAGATTCCTCGTATACTGGATAGGATTTCGCGGTGGAGAGATTTGCGCGCAAAGTTCCCGTAACGAATTACGTGACGCCATTGACGCAAAGGAAATTGGAGACATTGCGAGCTGTAAACAAATCGCATGCTATTCAGTTGCTTATTGATGCCAACGAGAATGCTCCGAAACTGTTGCAGCGTGAAAAACATTCAAAGGGCACAAAGAAACAGGAAAAACCAAAACCTACGTTCGTGGGAAAACCAGTTCCGACGTTTAAAGTACTTCCGAAGTAGTGTTTATTAACTATTTTAAAAATTTCAATATTTACGGTACAATATACAATTTTCATTAATTTTATATGCAACATATTTTTGTCAGAACATAATAGTTTGTCAATCAGACACGCTTGTTTTGTTGGCAAACTTTTATACTAAAGGAGTAAATGCAGTCCTCAAAGTTGGGGTTTAAAACTACATATACAGTTTTGTTTCGATATACGGCGAAGGCTCGGGATCAGCTTTCGCCGTATTTCGGATCAGGGTACCTATGCGGCTTGACCTTGTTCTCGAGAGGATCGAGAGTGGTCGACAGAGCAGCGATTGCATACAATTCTTCCTTGGAGAAGGATAGAATATGACATACCCTCTCGTTCTGGCACTGCAGTTTTCTCTCGACATATGTCCACAGCACGGGTCTACCCAGAGACATATATCGTCAAGGAGATACTATTCTTTGATCCACGCCGAACATAGAAGAGGACAGCGAAGCTCTAGAGGCCTCGTTCATCCAGGAACACTGCTGGAACCGTAAATGTCCTACACGATGCATATCTAAAACACGTGTCTACAGGGGTCTGCCCGGAACAAGTACAATAGTCTGGGAGATTGCTATGTATTCTTTGATACACTGCCGAACGTAGAAAAGGACAGCGAAGCTCGAGTGGCCTCGGTCGCCGAGGTGTGTTACATAAAGGTCGATGCACATCTCACCGGCCGGCCGACCGGCCGTTTTTTCCCCGTTTATAAGCATTTTGGGGTCCGGGACAGCTATTAGAGAGGGTTCGACAGGCTCGGAACAAAGGCACAGCGTGTCCTCTGCTACCAGAACCCCAGGGGTTCGCTGCCCAATGCTAGAGCCGGCCGGCTAGCCGGCTAGCATTCTCGACGAGAATGTTCGCAGGCTAGTCGGCCGGCTCGTAGCGTGGCAGTACGAAGACAGAATGAACATGCTGTATTTATTTAAAAACTATCAACCAGAACTTTTCTGAGTTCCTCGTGGTAATAGATCTTGTTAAGGAATTTGAACGTTGTAACAAACGAAATAACAATTTATTACCACGCTAACGAAAAAGAAAGAATATCATCTGACAATCTGTGCGGTGAAACAATTCGTCATTATTTATTTCAAAATCTGTCAACTAGAACATTTCAGAGTCCCTCGTGGTAATAGATGGGGAATACTTTGTTAAGGAATTTGAGCGTTATTAGGAAAAAGCTACCAGAATAATTAATAATACGGTACTCCCTTTCGGAGCTATAGGTTCGAGCTACCATTTGTTCGGTTTGAGGGGAACATCTGTCGTATTTTAAATAGGCAGGTAATTTTTCTTGTGAATCAAAAACACATGTTGAATGTGAAAAATTATTAGATCTCGAGATATTTTCAAAAAATGTCATACATTTTCTTGTATTTAGTGAAATACAGCTACACTTTTTCAAAATCTTAGTTTTCGTACTCGAGTTACGATACGTGACTTGCTACTGAATTATGAAATGCTCACTCGTACAAATCGGTTTCTGTTATGATAACAATGTCGAAAGGGTGTTTACCTTTACAACATAGTTATGAAGTGTTTGAGTATCTTCTTCAATAAAGACATTTTTTGAAAATATCTCGAGATCTAATAATTTTTTTGCCATGGTACCCTAATCATTTTTTACGTAGAATGAAAGGAAAAATCTATTCTATTTAAAGAAATGATGCAATTGTTAATTGCACATGCACTGCAGCATCTAAAAAAAATTTAAAGGCCTACAGATGTAGTGCTCTTCGAACCATTTATCTTTCTCCTTTATCATTTTTTCGTAAATGCAATAATAACGGAGTTATGACTTGAAACAATTGCGTGGACCACCCTGTATAAGGATGTGCGATGCTGTTTCACTAAGTGCCAGGAACGTTTCCTATTTCCATGGTGTTGTAAAGGAGAGTTACGGATAGATTACCTAAGGAGCTGTGGAGCCCCTAAAAACATTTTTTTTTGTGCCACGCACAGCAGGGAACTGTCAACGCGCTCTCGAAAGGCCATCTGGAAAGGGTCGAGAGGCCAGAGAAGAAATTCGGTTCCAAAGTCTGACACGGTTGCCGCTAGTAAACGCTAGGGCCAAAACCAGGGTTGTAATTTTGAGCCGGCCGGCCGGGCCGGTGAGATGTGCATCGACCTTAATACGGGTTGGGTATACGGGTTGTAACCACTACTAACAATAAATCCAATAACAAAACTTCTTTATTTTTCATTATGTTTTTATGGGACTTTCGCCAACATATTCGTGGCATTATTCTGATTAAAATGGTACCAAACGCGACATAATTCGGATCACATTTACCCATTTTTAAGGGTAAATATCATCAGAATTATATCCTATTCGGTTTCATTTTAATCAGAAAAATGTCACAAATATGTTGGTGAAAATCCCATGAAAAAATAAAGAAAAATAAAGAAGTTTTGTAATTGGATTAGTAGTGATCTTCTGGTCTTTACAGCCATATACCCGACAATGTTGTGGCACAGTCCTCGGCAGCGACGGCTCTCAGCTTCGGCCCCTCACTGCGGTGGTGTGGGTACTTCCACTGACTCCAAATTGTAAGGTTGGCACTAACTCGTAACGAGAATTCATTGTACTTCTCGGCGACCGAGGTCCCTCGAGTTTTTTGGACCCTCGCGGGGTATACCCCGCGGCAGTGGGGATAGTTCTGAGACTTTTATCAGACAGATATTTGGGACATATATCGAGAAAAGACTGTATGGGGGGTCAAGCGAACAACTTCGCAAGAAGAAGAGGGTATGGCGATTTCCTTATTTCAAAACAAACACCGTCGCCTTATGTCGGAACGAAACTGTACTTACAAGTAAACACAATTCTGTTTTTAAGTTGAGTGATTTTTAATTCAGATGATTTAGTTTAAGACTATTCACAGGTTCATTTATTAATTTGTTGTAACATATATTTTAAGGCACTTCTTTTATTTGTTTTATTGTTCCTAATTTCAGAAACTTAGTAATGAAATAACAATTTTTATACTCTGTTGGAGGGTTACTCAAGAAATTCAGATCTATATCAAATTAAAATACTGTATCAAACACAATAATATGTTCCATTTGAATTGTAACGGCTCGTTCATTCTTATTCGTCATAGCAGTCTCATTACATTTGATATGATCATAATATTAATTTCGTTGCATATATTTGTTTATCAGTCGGTCGAGGTTAAGCAAACAACAGCTTCCATATTGCGGGAGTGTGCTCGCGTAATCACTGACGAGGAAAAAGAAATAAAAAAGTAATTTAATTAATCATTTATTGTACGAAACACTCTCTTATTAGACCACTGAACTGGACCTTATTTTACAATTCCTTTTTGCTTATAAAATTTTCCACAGGTAAGTTGAAACTCTTAACCATGTAATTAATTTTAATTAATGTAAGAAAAGGTTTTAATTCGAATGTAAGGAAAAACAAAGATTATTTCATTCAAAGAATTTATCTGTTTTAAAACTTTTATTATATTTTCCTATTACTGGAACAATGCAAATGAACTTTTAAATAAGTGTATGCATTAGTCTTTTTGCGGAAAGTATTTAAATCATCTTGGTATTAATAATGTACTAAACCAATTATATTGTATTAAATTATACTCTGTTGGATGCGATAAATAGATTACAGACGTTTATGCCAAATGAAAGTTTTATATAAATGGAATTTATTTTTCTTCTGAATAATATCAATTATTTCAAAATAACATAATTATATTCTTACATTTTTCTGGTGTTTCTACTTTTTCTTATTTCATCTACCTATTTTTCTCGCGGGTATGCATTTTGACAGTCTAGTGACAAATCATACGATTAAAAACCAAACTTTATGTCTAGATATTACTAATTTTCCCTTTATACAAGGTGAACGATAACTGGTGGTACGACCGAAAAAAGGTGATTCTACATAAAAAAAAATAAGTCGAAAATGTAGAATAAAAGTTGATCACACGAAGCTTTGTTTCCGAGAAAATCAAGTTTGAATATTTAACGAACACGCGTGCTATTGAATAGGAATCGTCTGACTCGTCTATTCATGACCTACCGGTACGATCAATTTCTTACAAATGCTAAGCGCGCGAACTCGACGATCTCATATGAAAAACTTGTATTCTACATTTTCGACTTCTTTATATAGGGTCACCTCCTTTTCGGTTTACCACCAGTTACCGATCACCCTGTATAAAACCTTGCAGGTTGAAACTGTTAACCGAAGGTGGATTCGATCCAGCCTCTATTGTACGACTCAAAGAGGAAGAACGTCAACAGATGAGAGTAAAAGAATTGTCCAAGATACAGGAGAAACATTTATTAGCGCTAATAAGCCGCGAGGGAGCAGTAATTGCGAAACAATCACTGTTGGATGACGTTAAGCAGCATGCGAAATGCGTGCGGAAAGAGGTATGCAATTTTGTGTTCCATGTGAAGTCGATCACTTATCGACGTCACCATCGGCGATTTTTAAATGAAATATGTTGTAGTCCATGTGATATTAGGGGGTGTTTAACACTTTGACTGCCAAACTAGAAACCTCAAAAACTCCATAAAATCAAAGTAAGTTATTTAATGAAATAAAAATTGAAAAAATGAAATAGTAGTCCAATAGTAGTCCATAGTAGTCCTCCAAGTTTGTTGTGTTTTACAGATCCTAATCGGTAAAATGAATATATTAACGTAAAAATTCATTTTGAAACCTGGACAAATAATTCCGTCACCCATGTATCGATGACATGGCAGTCAACGTGTTACGTCATCATTTTGCCGGTTTAGAATTTGTTTAGAAATTACAGGTCTTCGAAGTTTGCAATTTTCGCCCATTTTGGTGAAAATGAGCTTTACTTAAGAATTTCATTGCAGTAACTGTTTGCCCGATTGAGCTAAATTTTGTTTTATGCAGAAAGGGGATTAATCCCCTATTTTGGATCAAAGATCACACACCCAAGTTTACATTAAAATGAACTAACAATAAATAAAAGAAACTGCAAAAAAAATCAAAATTTTAATATATTGTTTAAACAAAAAACTTTTGTTAAAATTTTCTTGCGCGACTACGTTTCCCATTGAAAAACACACAATTTAAAAAAAAATTCAAATTTTTTCGATCTCTGGTTTCCGAGATATCTCAAAAAATGTGGTTTTGAACCCCAACTTTGAGGGCTGTTTTCACCCCTTCAAAGTGGATGTCTGCCGATAAAAAAAAATACGTGTCAAATATTTTTCAAAGAACTAGAAGCTCCCATAAGTTTCATCAAAATCGGATTTTCGCATCTGAATATGTTCCCTTGTTAGATCTACAAAAGGGACCTTTTAAATTTTCATTAAAGACGTAGATAAAAAACTTAAAAGTCGTGAACTCAGCTGTTTCCTATATAATATACAATAAAAAAGTTATTTATGCATTACTTAGTAACTTAATCCTTCTAACATCTCCAAAAAATTCAAGCGGTTTAAATCAATTTTAAAAAAGTTACTTGTTTTAAAAGGTGTACACATACTTTGTACACCGACTGCATATATGGAAATCATAAAAAAGATTACATAATTTTCAAACGTAATATTTAATTGCGTAACCAAATGAATAAAAATAAGCATGCTGATTGTTTACCAGCTCGCTTTGCAACAGCTTTACCAATTACAGGCACTAGAAGCTTTCACAGCTTTACGCTATTATCAAATGAAGAAGTACAGTGTATACTCTATATGATATGTCCCAAATGCCTAGCCGATAAAAGTCCTAGAACTATCCCCACTGCTGCGAGGTATAACTCGCGAGGAGCCATGAACAGAGACCTCTAGAGGCGTGGATTAAAGAATAGTATCTCCTGACCGATATATCTCCCTCGCAAGACCCGTGTTTTGGACAAATATCGAGTAAACACTGTACATACTATGTAAAACTTGCTCGTGGGATAATGATGGCTTTGTTCTTAGTGTAATGAAACAGTGTTCAATGTCCTACCCATTCTTCTGACCATAACCCTTCCTTATCCTTTTCCGATGGAAAAAAACCTCCACATTGTCGCGGTTGTCATCGAGCAATGATACCTTTTTTGTAGAACATATTCAATTAGTATGGAAATTAACATCTATAAATGAAGTTACGATTAAAAAGGTGTCGTTGGCCAGAGTGGTTACTAATACAGTTCTCGAGGTATAAATAGGGTCACTAAGTCGTATACGAGATCTGCTGGTATTGTTTTCAGATCAGCGGTATAGATAATATTATTTTGCAATACCTGTTGGGAGATTCTTATACACTTTGTCGTTCTAAAACCAAATCCGAAAGCAGAATTGCTCTATCACGCAACGTTTTCGAAAAATATTGGTTTTTGTAAAACTGCATGATTTTGATGAAAAATGACGTGTTACGCAAAAACTAAACACGCGCGAAAGTATAAGTTTGAGTCCAGAGATAGAGAGGACTCTCCTCTACATATCCATATAGTCAATTATATTTTTATGTACTTCCTAATAGTTGTAAATGGTTGTTAAAGTTTGAAAATGTGCCGACGCGGGTACATTGTAGGCTTTATTTTTGTGTTTATGCAAAAAATCCTTTATCTAGCAGGAATTTACTATACAGGAATGCATTCTACAGACATTTCTGGTAAAGAAACCAGTTGCGAAAAGTATTTGGTTCCCTTAGTATACGAGAAGGTTAAAAAAATATTCATTGACAGCTTGTGCGCGACGCGTTTGCGCCAGACGGTCATTGCAGCCTTTTCGACTCGCCAGGGCTGTCGCTATGCATTGTCGACGTTGGTACCACTCAAGTATGTCTTTGCTTACTGTGCTTAATTACATACATTTTTTTTGTCTTTTTGGGTGCCAATCATTACAAAAATTGATAAAAATACGAGTTATATTCACATTTCATTGTGGAAATGTTTAATAAAAAAAATTTAATACCAAAACTTATCTATTTCTGATGTAAACAAATTTAAAAAAGTCTCCGCCTTGCTTGACGCTTGTTCCTGGTATCCCGATTTTCAATAATAAGTGTCCAACAGTAATCAGCAAGCATTGCACATAAGTCTTTTCCTCGCTCATTTCGGCGCTCGGCAGAAGTTATTCGAAGATTTATTCGAAGCCTTCGAATAAAAGATGCAGATAAAAGATGAAAAAATTATTCGAAGTTCGAATAAATCCGCTTCGAATAAAAAAATTATCTTTATTCGTCGGATAAATTCTCGTCGAATAAAATTATTTATTCGATACTCGTCCAATAAAGATACTTTTTTTATTCGAATCTTCGAATAACGAATAAAATTTTTTTTATCTTTTATTCGTTATTCGAAATTTTTAGTTAGATAAATATTTTGCCCAACTCTGTCTCGTAGGTACACGTACACGCCGACCTAGTGGTGGGTGAGTGTGCCGCGGCACGGCTGTTTGAACGACGCTACGCCAGCGCCATCCACGTTGTCGCGCCACGCTTGTTCCCATAGCCTCTCTAACAGACATCATCCTGCCGAGTATTGCTAACCATTTCTCGATAACGCAAAAGTAGGACTTCTGAGAGACATTCCGCCCTAGATTTAACTTTTATCTAGCGCTTTTAACTACGGAAAAGTCTCATCTTTGCATTATTGAGAAATGGCAATTGGAATTCAGGATCCTTGCAATCCCATGAACCCGTAGAACGGTGTCCGTGCGAGGGAAGCAGTACGCCGCGCCGCACCGACCAATGCGTTATCGGTTATCGTATTGCTTGCATTGCCCGGACGATTCAGAGACAACGTTGTACGGATTCGCTTATTGAATCAAACGATTAAAAAGTCGAAAAAAGTGCCACCCTATTATACAGGGTGGTCCTCTAAAAAGTGACACTTGAATATCTCTGTTATTTTTGAAAATATGAAAAAACTTTATTAACCGGAGTTTTTCAGTATAAGAAGGACTACAATATGGCTGTAACAGTTTTTTTGAAGATGAAAGAGTTTCGAAGATTTCAAGGTCGCATTCATTTTTTTTTTTAATATTTTTCTATATACTATTCGATCCAGCTTGTCATTCTCTATGAAAAGGTAATAACCTATGTATATCAAAAAACAATTAATTTGGGAGATATTTCAACTTTCAATTTTATTGAATTTTGAAGATTTTATTTACTATCATTTCGTGTTTATCTCAACGCGGAAATATAAGTTTCTATTCTTAAAAAATGAAGGTACGTTTAGAAATGTAAATAGTCAAGAATTTCCATTGCGTAATAAATAGGTGTCGTATCTCTCGCTGATATAAATCTTTAAGATACATGGACAGGTTTAACATGAGAGTTCTCATGATAAGAATTTTTACAGAAACAAGAACTTTACGAGAAGTTGGAGAATGCGAAAGAGAAACATATCAATGAAATGGCCGAAATTTATGAGCGCTGTCGGGTAATTGAACAAGCTTCCCGCGATGCCTTCAATGCCATGGTCGATGAAAAACGACAGAAAGGTGTAACACACAGTTATGAATAAACTACTTGCGAAATAAAAATTACCATTTATTAAAACTTATTATTAGACTGCAGTTTTCTTATACAAAATAAAAATTTTCTGCATTCTAGCTTATTTTTTTTTTTTTGCTTATAACTTTAATGAGTTGGAAATAATAGAAATCCTTTAAATGTGTTTAATTTTGCATTATTTACATATATTATCTAGTTTTGTTTTGTTTATACATTTTGCACTTGATTTACTCGTTTCTGTCATAAATTGATTTTTATGCAAGATAAAAGTTTTCTAGATCAATTTCAGGAAACAGGAAAAAAAATGAAATTTTTCTTTCAGTAACTATAATACATTGAAATTAGTGTAATAATCCTCTTAAATTCTTTTAACCCTCGTACGCTCCTTGGAAATACATAGTTACATAAAAGATCCTAGTATAATATTTGACCCATTTGTTTCTCTAAATAAACAAATTTTCTCAAATTTTCTCAAATACATCTCGCAACACCGATAGAAAAAGATCAATCATTCTACAATATCTGAAAAATGTAATTGGGCGAATTTTCACCCTGAGGAACGTATGATGTCTACAGGTCACAATTTTGGATTTGACTGATTCACTTTTGTCGTAAACGCATAAAATTCGTGGTCTGCTTATTATTAATATGAATGGATTATCTTCCGTAGCTGCTGAAGTTTTTCAAGAATCGCGTCAATTGAAAGTCCAGATGACGAAACAGAGAGAAGAGGAAATGCAGAGAAAAATCAAATTGATTCAAGAGATCAAGACCATTCAGTCATTGCGAAAGTTGCCGCACAAGGACTTTGATCCAACGGAGTCCAGTGGTTTGGGTCTGCTTTGTGAAATGTCATTGGCAGAGGTACCATCAAGTTTTATTTAAGCAGAGATTAAGAAACTCATGATCATTAGAAAAAACCATAAACGTTGACGACGACGACTAGACGACTCTCTCATTTTACAATTACAGTTCGACCTTGATTATTCCAACATCTGTTGTCTGAGATCCCTACTATCCCAACATTAGGGTTGCTCTTATTTGCGACTTTTGAATTTTGTTTATGCCTCCCCCCCCCCCTCAGGATTGTTCCAATTAATAAAAAAACCTGTGCAAAGTTTAAGCACTCGCGAATAACGGGAAAAGGTGCCCCCGGGCTCTTAAACAATAAAATAATTGATTAAATGCTTATAAAATCGTTTTTCTCGAATATCTTCTCAATTATTAACTGTATCGAAAAATATGTCCAACAAAACCTGTAGATCTGGACAGCCTGCGTCTTTCATGTTGTGTTACTTTTTTCGTAAAACAAACGGCTTTCGAAAAAATTGAGAAAAATTTCAGATAAAAAAATTTTTTAATTTTGGTTTTATGAACATTTTATGAGCATTTAATTAATTACTTTAATGTTTAAGGGCCCAGGGGCCCAGGGCTCACTCTTACTAAATACATAAATAGCCGATAACTAGCTATGTACTACCATTGCCTACTTAAGAAGTTACAAATTTATAACATAATATCTAATCTTTAGTAACAGTAAATAACATAATGTGATGTGTCCTTGAATTCCTCTCGGAAAATGCTATCGTGTTATGACAAAAAAATATATGGTTCCATTTAAAAAAATTAATTTGACTTGAAATTTCCCCCACCACCATTCGAGTCCTGAAAAAAATTACACAAAAATAAATAAATAAAAAATTACTGGAAGAGTCAAAAACTTAAGACGATATTAGAGCCATACAGAATATTACAAATATTATAAATATTAGACACCAATAATTTATTAGAGTAATAGGCTTTCTTTTTAGTTAAAAGAGAGATTGTTCTGGATGAAAATGAAACTGAACGAGGAGATTGAAAATCGAAAAGTCGTCGTACATCGAGAACGTGAGAGGCAGAAAAATATGATTAAAGACACCCAAAAAGCACTTCAAGACTACAAAGTTAACAAGTTAGTTATCGGTGGTTTTACCCTATTGTTTACATTCATCGACGAAAGAAAGAACAATGATTTACACGTAAATATGTAAAGTTTGAGAGTTTAATTACCACATGTCCAGGATAATCATATTTCTTGCAATTTTCATAATAAAAAAGGATAAAAGATATGAATGAAAAAGTGTATAATTTAAAATATTTTATAAAGGAATTGATATAGAGAATAGTAAAAATTTTCCTGGGTATCTAATATTTGAATGAAGGGAATTTTTATACGGGGTATCTCAAAAATGTTGTACTTCCTTGAAATGGGAGATTCCCGAGGTCATTTGAAATAACTTTTTCCAATGCGAAAATGTTCTCCACGGCTTCGTTCAGGAGTTATTAACGAAAAACACGGACAATCAGGGCATGACTATAGCGAGCGGATTGCGAATCTGCGAGTGGTCTCGCTTAGCGTGGCGATGGCATTGGACCAGTCGGAATCCGTCCGTTGTAGCCGCGCTATGATTGGTCTGCGTTTTTCATTAATAACTTCTTAACAAAGCCACGGAGAACATTTTCGCAAAGGAAAAAGTTACTTCGAATGACCTTAGGAATCTCCCCTTACAAGGAAGTACAACATTTTTTGGACACCCTGTGTTCTTTCATATATTTTTATGTATTTATAACGTTATTTGATAGATATTTTGCGTCGATTTAAATTTTAAGTAATTAGCTGCGTGAAATTATTTATCAAATTTCAAGTTATTTAGATTTGTGAATTTACTTATCCCCGTTAGAAGATGTATTATACAAAACATAAATTGGTGGTGAAAAAATTAAACAATTTTTACTGAGAATGCAATGTTTTGATTCGAAAAATATGGAATAAATTTTTATTTACATTTAAGACGAACCGTCTCGTCGTCAAAGGATCTACAACAATCGACGTCTGAAAGCATGTCACCAGAAGTAGATGCTCTACGGAGGCAGTTGGAAAAACGAAAAGCTGTTAGACTGCAAAAAGAAATTGCTCTTCGCTCGAAGTAAACAAATAGTAAAACAGATTCTGTCGTCGAGCGGTTGTAATAGTTAAAGTAATTTGGTCCAAATAAATTGTATGCTATCGCGTGGGTTTTTACTCGCATTATGTTGTGTAACACAGGATTACATAATAAAACAATTATGTATGAGCATGCATCGTTATAATCATGCTTTCCTTTCAGCTCATATAATCTTTTATGTCTCTCTAATATTTCGATGATCGTAATTATTATGAGTCATTTCCAAATAACCAAGAGCTCGAAATGCAGCTCACAGGATTGGATTGCATTTTACTATACTGGGCTGACAAGGAAAGGTCACAGTGACGGAGTCGTCGATTTTGATTAAACTTTATCTGGCGTATCTAGAGCAAAAATAAGCAGACCCATGTCCGAGCGTTTTTTGACGATACTCGGAAAAAAATATTCTAATATTCTCATTTCTGATATCCAGAAAATATCTTGATATACTTCATTTCTTAGTCATATCGCAACAGTTATGGTAGCGAAAATGGTAGAAACAGTGATGAGATATTGGACGGTTTTTTCGCATATGTGCGACGATTTTGGCATCAGTAAAGTAATAAGATTGACTAAAATGGAGTACCTTGGTCACCCCGCATAATTTCGCAAAATTTGTTAGATTTGTTGTTTGTTGTTTGTTGTGTGTGTATATATATACATAATATACAATATATTGTCCTGGACTCTTCCCGTCAATAACACTTCCCCACTACTTTTTCCACAACATATATACAGTACTGGTTTTGGTTTCGCATGCGCGAGAAAAACCGTCAAATATCTCATCACTGGGTAGAACCCGAGGTTACGTGTTTGAATCCCTCCTATAATTAATAATTTTTTTTATTTTTATGGGTTTTTCCATTGTTTTTTATTTTTGATCTTTTTTTTTACTTTCAATTCCTTATTTTTATTTGGAGTTACAAGTTCTTTCTATTTTGTTTCTTTTTTGTTTAGAAAAGTTTTCTATTTTCTTTCTCTCTAAACTTGCTATTTATTTGTTGGTGAAGTTGTCATTAGTGCAACCGTAGCTGTTGCGATATGATTATGAAATGAAGTATCTGTAACAATATGTTCTCTACATATCATAAAATTAAGTGTTAATTATCTTTATAAATAATGACTATTTTCAAAAACGCTCAGACATGGATCTATTTATTTTTGCTTGAAATTTACAAGCAAAAGTTTAATTAAAATCAACGACTCCCGTCCATTGTGTCCTCTCCTTGTGAGTGGAAAGTTTGTGTTGTTCGGTCAATTGGTTAGCAAGAAACGGCACAAACTTTCCACTGATTTAAATATAATGGCGTAATCTTATCGATTTACGGTTTGGAGATTGACTAATGATACAAATAATTTGATTCGATCCCGTTTTTTTATGGACAGAAAATGCATGTTACCAATAAAATAAATACATAACAAAACAATTAAATAAACGTGACGAAATATGTATTTTGTACAAAAAGATTGTTATATGAACCAGATTATCAATGGTCCTTCTTGTTTATATTGGGACGAAATGTATACAGGGTGTACCAATAATGTCGTAACTCCTTGAAAGAGATGATTCTTGAGCATATTTGAAGTAATTTTTTCCATTGCAAAAATTTTCTCCGTAGTTTTGTTAATGAGTTATTAACGAAACACGTGGACCAATCGGAGCGTAGCTATAGCGGACGGATTTTAGCTCGGCCATTACCAACGCTACGCTCAGCGAGACCTGTCGCCGAGCCGGCATCCGTCTACTGTAGCCGTATTCTGGTTGGCTCGCGTTAATAACTCGTTAACGAAGCCGCGGAGAACATTTTTGTAAACGACAAAATTATTTCAAATAACCTTAGAAATTATCCTTCTCAAGAAAATACAACATTTTTTGAACACCTTGTATATTTCCTTCTTTTACTATTGAACAACATTAACTGTAGTTGTTCATCAAAATTTTTATCCTTTTAGATATACTTTAAAAAATTAGTCTTTACAAATAAAAAGTAACTACAACTGTATGGCTATTGTTGAAGTATGAATACATGCACGACGCACGATGTTATCGCAACGCGATCACGAACGCAAGAGAGAGCTCGGATCATGTCATTTGTATTATATCATATTATATATGATGCCATTTGTGGCGACCATGGTGTGTGGGAACGTGGAATTTTCGGACGCGGAAATTCCATCCTTCTCAAGCGCGTACCATGGGAGGTCGGGTTGAGGGCTTGGTCATTTAAGGGGGCCGGCAGGGTTTGAAATCCATATGCTTATGCATGGGTCAAAACCTTTTCAAACTATCGCTTCAATATTGCAATGAGCAGTTTAAAAGTGGTCACTTGTGTTTGCTAAAAGTCCAATTTATGTCCGTATAGAGCCCAAATTTCGAATTTCTACCTCATCGCGGAGTAATTAACAATATTCGGCAGAAAATTCGAATTCTGAAACAAGTATGACGTCACAAGATGGCTGCCGCTGAGAGATTCTCTTAATTTCGCGAGATTTAGTGTTCGTATCGAAAAAAGGGCTCTATACAGACATAGCGAAGACATGTACAAACACGGTGGTATGCATTTTTAATTGATTACTTACTTATTTAAGACGTAAAATGACTAGAACAAAAGGCACAATTTTGTGGTTCAGGTTACTAGCGCCACGGTCTCTCCGCGGCAAACACTGTACGTTGCGATAGAATACGGTCGATAATGCAGATCGATAGTACAGGTTTACGTATGTACGATATGTATGCTGCCGAATATTGTAAATTACTCCCCGATGAGGTGGAAATTCGAAATTTGGGCTCTGTACAGACATGTATTGAACCTTTGGGAATCACAATTGACCATTTATAAACTGCTCATTGCTATATTGAAGCGATAGTTTGAAAAGGTTTCTGACCCTTGCACTTGCCGTTACGCGGCTCGTAACGCCAGGTTGCTTCGAAATATCCATTATATTCCAGTAACTAAGTTGAATGAAATATGTTGTAGTCCATGTGACAGTAGAAGAGGTTTAGCAATAATTTCTCTGTTGCAGCTTGAGAACTATTTTTATAAATTACAGGCGAAGTTTGCAATTTCTGCCTACATTGTTGATGAACGGGCTTCGCTTGCGAATTATTATCACCGGAACTGTTTCTCCACTTCAGCTACACTTCTTTTTGTTTAATTTAGAAAGGATACGGCTGTTGTAAAATAATGTTTTCGACCATGACAAGTAACTTTATAGTGTAGGAAAGTGTAAACAAATTCTTTTTTTACGTTTTTTTTTCGGTGATTCACATGTTGGAAAAAATGTGGTCACATTCCTTGAAATTTCCCCTTCAAAATGAACCCTTCAGAAGAATGGGGAATTCTGATTGATTATGTATAGATGTTAGTTTGTATGTGAATTGAATATGTTCTACAAGAAAGGTGTCATTGCTCAATGAAAACCACGAGAACGTGGTGATTATTTACTTGAAAATTAGGGTTTCATAAAATATACTTCAAAACCAGAATTTCATGTTGTCGGCTTTGTAGTCTGCAAGGTACTGTCTGCAAAATATATGTTTAAATAAAAATTTCAAATAACGAATAAAAGATAAAAAAAATTTTATTCGTCATTCGAAGGTTATATCGTCGATTTGGGAGTTCTAGTCTTAGAATTTAATGGAAAAAGGGCGACACGTTTTTTGAAATGTCTGTAAAATCAACAATTTATAAGAGATCGAAAAATCCTTTGAGATTCGATCACTAAACACTACATATATTAAAATTTGAATAAAAGCCGAAACATTACTACAACAGGGATGACCCATAGTTCTCGAGGTAAAAAAAGGGTCATTTAGTCGTAAATAGGGATGTGCAGGCCGCTCGATTGTCGGGCGCCCGAATCGTCGGGTCGGGTCGCAGAAAGTCGGGCGCGCGATACTTCATGACACATCGGGCGGCCCGAGCGTTTCGGGCTACCCGAGAGTTTCGGGAAGCCTGCTCGACTTCGTCGGGCGGGTTCGGAATGAATCGGACAAGTTCGGGCGAGCGAGTTATCGCGATACCTGAGATTCAACTCTGCGTTCTTATGGCATTTGGCCTTGACTGTCACGCCAATTCTCGAACGGTCCTCGAACGGTCAGTAGGGAAAACTCATTGTGGAATGGTTAAAATTTTTTTTGTGGAACTACGTCGCGTCTACGAGATATCGGTAAAAAAGAATATATGCAATGCCGACTTGAGTAGTAGCAGAAGAGAGAAACGAAAATTGAGAGCGAAAGCTTGCGACTAGACATGGTTGCCACATATCATCCTTCGCCTCACTGTTGCCATGTCGTCAAACCCGTAAATGTACAAGCGTTTCGTGAAACTGATTCCTGCCTCATGAGCCCAATTCAGCCGACCAACACATGCTAACACATAAATTGCCACGGGCGCGTAGATATACGCAGGACTTGTTGTCACATTACCTCTGCAGTTTTTCGGTAATATCTCTGAAATGAAACTCGAATGGCGGTCACGTGTATGCAAAAGCTAAGGAAATCATTTGATTTATATTAAATTTAATCAGTTTATTCTTAACATTATAATAATTTTATACATATTACCAAGACTCCTTGAAAATGAGAAGGAATTTACTTCCGTCAGAAAGAAAATTATATTCAAATCTCATTTAAATGAAATTTAAAGCAACTCTTTTTATGCCATGAAGCGCATAAATGTAATAATATATTTATATTATTATATATATGTATATTTATATATGTCTCATATTACGATATTATAAATTGTATATATATATATAAATGTAGATATCGTCTATGTTATGCGGTATTTGTTCTAGACTACAAAAATTGGTGTGGCGCGACGGTAGCGTGCCAAGCTTTCACCCCGACGACCAGGGTTCAAATCCTGCCTACTAACGCATTTCTTAAAAATTTTATTATGTTTTATCATTATGTATTTATATTTTCAATCGATTAACACGCATAAAATTGCATTCTGAATGATAAATAACATGTACTTATTTACTAACAACAGGATTATTTACTATTATTAAATATTATTATTTATATAATAATTATATATTAAATTTTATAAATTTCCTGTGATTTTCCGGATTTCGAACAAGTTACTATTACGTTTGTGTGATGTGACATAAGTTCATCTACCTTTTCTTGAACAAGTGCGGTCTTTTCTCCTTTATATGATATTATTCTTTCGAACGTTGACTGATACTGACAACCTGTCTGATCCGTAATTAGAATTGCGAGGTGATATTTTTTACTACTTTCCGATAATTTTCGGCGGCCTGCTATATTTTATTCCGCGCTTCTTCATTATGGACTTCAAGCTTCATGCATCAGTCATTTGTGTACCGAGGTCATTCCACGCGAAATCGGGCACATTTTCGAGTACTGCTGTGGGATTTTGTTCAAATTTGAATATGTTGTAGTCTTTGGCGACCTATGAACGAATGTCAAAGGATTTCTCGATATCTTAAAAATTGTTGATTTTAGATAGACGTGTTAAAAAAAGGATCACCCTTTCTTCATTCATTATAAAGTCAGAAAAGTAAAACCATAAAAGTATCTACTAAAAATGTTTCCCCTTCGTAATGACCCCTTTAGAAGGATGGAGAATTGAACATTGGCTTCACAATGAGCTGGAAAAGGACGCGGAGTGTCCTCGTTTCAGGTAGGTGAGTGGTGCGCTCCGCAATACCTGCAGACTAGACATGTGCGGGCCGCCCGATATTCGGGTTCGGGTCGGGTCGCAGAAAGTCGGGCGGGCTCGATTCGGGATACCCGAGAGTTTCGGGCTGCCTGCTCGACTTCGTCGGGCGGGTTCGGAATGAATCGGACAAGTTCGAGCGAGCGAGTTATCGCGATACCTGAGATTCAACTCTGCGTTCTTATGAAATACATAATGGAAATAATGATACTTCTTTCATAGCTTAATTAACGTAATTTTTAATATACTTGGTTTTTTCATAATTACCGTAGGTATAATTGGCAAACATATGCATAATCTTTATTTGTATTAAATTTTGAAATAATGCACGTTACACGTGAAAAATTTAAGAGAAAACAGCACAAAATGTAAAAAATTGTCATAATTTACCTTATTTTCGTACGTTCTAGTTGTATGTAATTTCGTAAGGATATTTTAACGACATTATCGATACATATGCAAGTTCATTCGGAGGAATAAATTCGTCAGAATGCCAGAAATATTGTTCATTGGGACTCTAAAAACAAATGCAGGGTTAGCAAAAATTTGTCGACCGACGGTCCAGCGGTTGGACTAATCCAATCCGGTGGCTGTTTAGTTCGAGTCCGGCAAGCGGCTAATCATTACCAGATGGCCTTTCAAGAGTGCGTTGACAGTTTCCTGCTGTACATGGCAGAAAAAAAAAAGTTTTTAGGCGCTCCACAGCTCCTTAGGTAAACTATTGGTATCCCTCCTCTACAGCATCATGGAGATAGGAATCGTTTCTGCTTCTTCGTGAAACAGCATCACACATCCTTGTAAAAACGAGAATAGTTATTATTTTTTTTTTTAAGGACATATCCACGTTAGGAAGGGCATCATTCTATGTATGTGCATTTGATCATTTTTTGGGGACTATGTCTCGAATTTTGATGACATTGAAATATGTTGCATCGTTTTGTCTTACGACACGAAAAAATGTATATGGAAAACTTCTGGATTCTTGTCCATAATGACCTAAAAATGATTAGATGGAAGGTTCCGTGGCAAGAATGCTATGGCGTATCTATCTCTCGTGCAATGAGACGAGGCAGTTGACGTAAACATAGCCACTCGAGTGCGACAGAGTTGAAGTTACCCTTACAAGACAATTAGCAAAGGACGCGCGGCTGATTGGATCAGAATAGAAGGGACAGGTCTCGTTTCACTCGTATTTTCGGCTACAGTCGAAATATTGGCTACAGCGGTCACACATACTATGTAGCGTGTGACGTCGAAGCTGAAACACTGGTACTACGGGCGCGGCTGAGATGGCGATAGGCAGACCTAACGATAGACTCCCCAAAAATGACTCCACTGTAAAAATGGCGAAATTAAAATTTTTTTTGTTATTGTTGCGTCGTAAAACCTTACCTACGACGCGACAAGCGCGCGACCAAGGCCAGGTATAAAAATCCCTATCGACGACGTACTGACCATGGACGTTATAAATCAAAAATCCTTCCGAATGTACCTACCAATTTCGTCATTTTTAAGGCGGTGGCCCCGCCGTGCATCCCCTCCATAACTCCGTACGCGTACACGAGATTTGCAAGGGTACGGGAGGCCCGCTCTCATTTGTTAACAATGCAAAAATAGTACTGTTCTGTAGTCAAAATCGCTAGATAAAAGTTCAATCTAGGGTGGAAAGGTCCTCAGAAGTCCTACTTTTGCGTTTTTTAGCCGTAATTTGCAATATTCAGCAGCATACTGCTTGTCGAGTGACATTATCGTAAATATCGAGAGATTCAGAGCTCGTATGGAGTTCGTAGGACCTTTCCTAAATTACGGCTAAAAAACGCAAAAGTAGGACTTCTGAGGACCTTTCCACCCTAGATTGAACTTTTATCTAGCGATTTTGACTACAGAACAGTACTATTTTTGCATTGTTAACAAATGAGAGCGGGCCTCCCGTACCCTTGCAAATCTCGTGTACGCGTACGGAGTTAGGGAGGGGATGCACGGCGGGGCCACCGCCTTAAGCCAGCCAAAAGCAGCACATATTGAACCTTGTACAGCGTTAGCGTACTAAGATTTATAACCGTAGATGCCCGCAAACAAAATGTACGTCTACTCCCACTTTTTCCAATTTTCCACTATTTCCACCATCTTTCGAACACACCTTCCAACCAATGAATTCTAATCATTTTAAACTTGTTCTCCGGAGATTTGACTTATAATCATTTTTCGTAAACCTAGTCGTGATCCGAGTACCTGCCCAATATCGGGACCGACACGACACCACAGTTATTTAAGATGAAAGTAGGATAAAATGATTTGTCTTTATGAAACCGTATATTTTATTAAACTGTATACGTGCTCATCCATAATCACGAAAGTAATTCTGACATTAAAATTTCATTATTTTAGTCATCAAGGTACAATTTTAAATAACAAAAATATTATACTCCAAAGCGTAGAGATTTAACACAATATGAAAAAATAAGCATTACAATTTACAAAATTTGAATGAAGGAAGATAGAACCAAAGATATAATTTAACAATGCTAAAATTAATTTGTGAAGCTGATTTTTATTGTTACTTATAGTTTGAACTATTACTTATTAACATTACAACTCAAATGAACAATATTCTTTACTTCGAAAAATTGTACTTTGGACAGCTTTTGGGTGTTCTTACACACTGTTGTGGCATCCGGCGGCCGGACAGCATCCACAGAGATCGCTTTGTCTTCGATCCTGGAAAGACACAGGACTGTCGCCGGATGCCCAGCTCATAGGCATACCCGGTGTGTAGAGGGGAGTAAACTGTTCTGGTGTTAAGTAGCAAACCTCCGCGGTGTGCGGCTCTTGGTCTTTGTTGCGAGCATCTCGAGCGCCTCTCAAGTGGCCTTGCTAGCCTTGTAGTATCCGTACTAGCAATCGTCTCCGGCAAGTATGAAAAGACCCTTAAGGTCAATGCATATCTCACAGACCAGTCCGGCCGGCTCAACATTATAACCCTGGGTTTGGCCCTAGCGTTTAGGAGCCGGCAACTGTGCCAGGCTTTGAAACCAAATTTCTTCTCTGGCCTGTTGGGCCTTTTCCAGATGGCCTTTCGAGAGCGCGTTGACAGTTCCCTGCTGTGCATGGCACAAAAAAAAATGTTTTTAGGGGCTCCACAGCTCCTTAGGTAAACTATCCGTATCTCTCCTTTACAACACCATGGAAATAGGAAACGTTCCTGGCACTTAGTGAAACAGCATCAGACATCCTTATACAGTCGGTCACGAAAATATTCGGACACCACTATAGTTTTGACTAAAATAGTCCGTACTTCAGACATTTATGCAATAAGAACAAAAGGAGGTTTCACGTATGTTACTATGCAGTGTATAGTTAACAAAAACATAAGAGATATTTATTTACCATAAGTGATTACATAAATAATAAAAGAAAAATGGAAAGTACGCTCATTTTCGTGTCACGAAAATATTCGAACACTATTAAAACTAAGTTTATAACACTATATATAAATCTTGTTTTTATAAATTAATATTTTGTTTGATATCCCATATGTTTTATGACGTGCCGTAATTGCGTTGGCATATCACAAATTATTCTTTTTAAATAATCTTGCCCAATACGTAGCCATTCTTCTTGCAGACGTCTTTTTAGTTCGTCTTTATTGTTTATGGGAGTTGTTCGAATTCGGCGATCTAATTCATCCCATAAATTTTCAATGGGATTCAAATCTGGCGATTGCGGTGGTGGGTGGAGGACATTCTTGCAAGTGTATAATAAGAATTCTTGCACAATAACGCGATTTGTGTTTTGGGTCGTTATCCTGATAAAATTTTATCCCACTTTGAAGTCCCATATTATCAGCACTGTTTTTTTAATTGTTTTGCAAAATGTGCAGATACCTATTTTTATCGAGGATGTCGTCGATAAAAACTAATTCGCCTACTCCATAGACCGAAATACAGCCCCACACCATCTGAGACCCACCACCGTGTTTCACAGCCGGCTGCAAATGTCTCGCATTTAATTCTTCTTTCGATTTCCGCCATACTCTAATTCTTCCATCGCTTTCATAAATATTAAATTTGGACTCATCCGCGAAAATTACGTCTTCCCACTATTGACTTTCCTCTGAAATATAGTTTTTTGCAAAATTCAGTCTCTTCATCCTGTTGTTCGCGTTAATATACGGCTTTTTTCGAGCTATTCTTCCATTATAGCCCTCTGATCGTAACACCCTTCTTATGTTTTCCGGATGCACTGATATTCCACGGTCATTATTTAATTCAGCTGCTAACTTTGGAGCACTTATCCGAAGATCACATTTGATTCTCCTAATTATGGAGCGTTTATCACGAGTATTGAGCATCGGTTTGCGTCCGCCTTGAGGGATAGATTCAATTCTATCTTCGTTCTTGTAACGTCGCACAATATCCCATACCGTGTTCTTACTAATATTGAATAAATTTGCAATTTTGCGAATCGATTTCCCTTTTTCCCGATAAAAAATTACTAATTGTGGCATATCAAACGACGTGTTCTTACTTTTCCGATCCATTTCGCACAAATTTTGAACAAGACTGACAAATATTCAATCTCTAACATAGTATGTTAGATATAGTATGTTACTCTGTACATAGTATGAATGATATGTTTACAAACATTGTTTCAGTCAGTTCCTGGAACCTGGAAACTTGAGAAGTATAGCAAGTGTCCGAATATTTTCGTGACATGAAAATGAGCGTACTTTCCATTTTTCTTTTATTATTTTTATAATCACTTATCGTAAATAAATATCTCTTATATTTTTGTTAACTATACACTGCATAGTAACATACGTGAAACCTCTTTTTGTTCTTATTGCATTTTCTGAAGTAGGGACTATAATAGTCAAAACTATAGTGGTGTCCGAATATTTTCGTGACCGACTGTATGTATTTTATCATACGTAAATTATACATATAAAATTCTTCTTAAATAATTTATCATGTTATATGCAAATGTAATTTCTTAATGAAAATATATTAGAAACATCTTTGTTCTGCAAATTTTACCAGGAAAGTTCTGCCGTATTTTAAAGAAAACATTTGAATCAATTTATAAAAATACATGTTTAATATTATTCAATGATATAATTATTAGTAAGGACATTATTTGTAAGGACATGTTGCCATCTTTCAGGTAACCTGTCCATTCTTGTTACCCATTGACTCAATAGCAACATGTGTCTTTGATTTACAAGCCAAATTACCTCCTTAAGTATGGTAGGCAGGGCGATAATGCAGGTAGAAGGTGTTGTACCGTTCGGTTAGCCCAAGCCCGTCAATTTTATGACGGGCAAGGTCAGATGTTGGTCATCCTAAAAATGAGGCTAGCGTAAAAATTAGTTTCTACGACGAGTTTTAATTACTTTATGACCACCGTCCGACGAAAACACGAAGGAAAACACACGGTCAACACGTGCTGGAAGTGATTTCCTCATACTAAATCATAATATCGCACCTCCTACTCGGAAAACATAACAATAGACACTATTTTTACCAAGAAATTCCCGTATGATTAATTCCATGATATTCGACGTAAGCTGTGGATTATAGAACGGGGCTAAGGATATTAAACTGTTACCGCCCACTAATACGCGATCGTAGGGGGTTGAAATACGCCATTTCGTATGGGTTCGAAGTGGTGACATTGTATTGATACGAATGCGCGGCCGATTGGTTCAGAGAGGAAGAGGCAGGTCCCGTTTCATACGCATTTTTGGCTGTATTCGAAATATTGGCTACAGCGCACATACGGCTGAATGACCAAATTACGACGACAAAAATATAAAATGAGATGTTATTTGAAATTCTGGTTAGAAATGCTTATAAGAAGACTGCTTAATAATTATCTTCGGAAAAGTAGCTACTTAGGGTTAATTGGGGTCATAAAAAAGGGTCAAGGATCCATAGTATGTTAATTAAAAAAAAAATTAAATAAATAATTTCTGTAGGTTTTAGTGAGATATAATATGCAAAAAGAATATTATTTTACAACCTCATTGTTATTTTCATCATTATCATAAGCATCATCAGTAGCATCATCATCAAGCTCACCATCGTTGCTTTCATTAACATTACTATAGAAAGTAGGCATTCTTAGCATACTTAATACAACCTGATTAAACTTTGCTTCTTTTTTTCGGTTTTTTTTCGCATACTTGTCACAAGTGGGTCCGAGGATACCAGCATCCAGTTAAATATGTCACTATTGGTGTTGATTCTCGAAGTTCTTCTGGAGTGATATTGTGAAGCGAGTGTTTGTTTGTCGCGTGTATTTTCTTGGCCTTCCCAGCTTCTTTTGCTCTAAAATTCTAAAGCTCTAAAGTATTTGTGGAAGATTCAATGCTTCGTGAAGCCATTTCACGTGTTTGTTGTTAAAACGATCGTACATATATTTACAACCACGTCATTGCATCAAAAGTTTCGAAACAAACACTTTAACTATACGTTTTATTGGTATTATACAATGTTTAGAAAGTTCACTAACACCAAACTTGTCGAATATATATTTTAACAATCGTTCATTACACTTAAATGACGACAACTTGAAACACTGATCACTTCTTAACACATCAAATAGTTCTTTTCTCGTAATCTTCATTTCCTTTACAGCGCGGTCGACGCGACTACCTGTAAACAATCCGATCTATTGATCGATAGGGCAAAGATGGAGACTCATTTTTTAATTTTTTATATTAGTTATAAGCCATTTTTTCAAACTAGTAAAGAAAAATCGGTGTACTATTTGGAACTTTTTTTATAACTTTAGCTAAAGTAAGCATATCAATATTTTTTAACCAAAAATAGTATATGATAGAACATACTATATTAACAGTATGTACAACTTATCTTTGTGTTAGCAATAATTGCAGATGAAAGTACGCACCTGACGCTTCAATATCCATGTAGGAAACTTGGCGAATTTAAATTGGAGAAAATAGGATGAACGCAATTACGTCGTCAACAATACTGGCGCAAACAACTGAGATTCGCCGTCCGAACCATAACCTCACTTTGCGCATGCGCACCAACTACTATGTTGCGTTAACAACAAAAATTCTCACGCTATATTGTAGACCGTTTCTTAGAGTACGTTATGATGGTATTTGTCATTAGTTTACAGAAAATTTTTAAATCTACTTTTGTCGTCGGTATTTGGTCATTCGGCCGTATGTGCAGCGGTCACACATACTATGTAGCGTATGATGTACGACGTCAAAACATTGGGCCTACAGGCGTGGCTGAGGTGTGGGTAGGTTATTTTATTTGTTATAACGATTAAATTCCTTAATAACGTATTCTCCACCTATCACCAGGAGGAACTCTGAAAAGTTCTAGTTAACAGCTTTTTAAATAAATAATGACGAATTGTTTTACCGCACAGATTGTCAAATGATATTCTTTTTTTTTTTTTGTTAGCGTACTAATAAATTGCTATTTTGTTTGTTATAACGTTTAAATTCCTTAACAACGTATTCCCCATCTATTACCATGACGAACCCTGAAAAGTTCTGATTGATAGCTTTTTAAATAAATACAGCATGTTCATTCTGCCTTCGTGCCGCCACGCCACGAGCCGCCAGGCTCGCGGAAAACATTCTTGTCGAGAATTTTTTCTACGAGGCCGACAGGCTCGAGCATTGGCCTGCGAACCCCTGGGGTTCTGGTGGCAGAGGACACGCTGTGCCTTTGTTCCGAGCCTCTCGAATCCTCTCAAGAGGCTGTCCCGGACCCCAAAGTTCGTATAAGGGTCTATTCATATTACCGAAAATCGGATGCCTTCGTTCCGGCCGTTGGATTTATCCACTCTGGTGGCCGCTTAGCTCGAGTCCGGCGAGCGGCTGATAACTATAAAGGTCGCCCCAAACAAGA
The DNA here is from genome assembly GCF_050948215.1 of Halictus rubicundus. Classification (NCBI taxonomy): domain Eukaryota; kingdom Metazoa; phylum Arthropoda; class Insecta; order Hymenoptera; family Halictidae; genus Halictus; species Halictus rubicundus. Next base: position 1,433,953 of record NC_135154.1, read on the forward strand.
CGGGCAAGATGCCGAAGTTGTTTGGGCGGCCAGATTTAAGAACACGGGTTAGAAATTTGCCGGTCGAGAATTGGTCTTCGTGCTCGAAATCTTTCCGGCGTTGCCCCGACGTCGTTAGGACCATAACTTTGAACGTATAGATGGCCTTTCGAGAGCACGTTGACACGTTCCCTGCTGTGCATGGCACAAAAAAAATGTTTTTAGGGGCTCCACAGCTCCTTAGGTAAACTATCGGTATCTCTCCTCTACAACATCATGGGGATAGGAATCGTCCCTGTCGTTTGGTGAAACAGCATCACACATCCTTATGTTATACGTAAATTACACAATTTTTTTTTAAGGAAATCACCAAATTAGGAGGGGGATCATTTCATGTGAATTAAATCTTTTTTTTTTTGGGACCATGTTTCGAATTTGGATGAAACTGAAAGATTGTGCCATCATTTTGTAATCTTCGAAATTGTTTAAAGGATACAGACCATCAAAGTTTGCTATTTGGGATGAGTTTTACGAAAACTGCCTACACAACACATTTTATACCACAGTTATTATTAAAGATAAAAAAATTCTTTTTTCAGTCATCATCGCAAAAGACTGTTCTTTTTAAATAATTTATCCTTTTATATTCGAATGTGATTTCTTAATGCAAAAATATTACTAATATCTTTGTTTTGCAAATTTTACCATCGGTTGAAGTATTAAAAAATTTGAAAAAATATGGCCACATTTTACGATTCTTCCTGATTGAAATTCTGCTTTTTTCCGAACTATTTATTGTTTTGTGTCCATTAAGTTACTGGATATTCTTTAGACATTTTGACGTGAGGGTCGACAGCGTCTGTCCTAAAATAAAAATTTTCACGTAGTGAAAAGAAGAGCACGGGGAAGGTCATTTACATATTTTACCTAAACTGTTGTTAGGGTGTTCTACACTCCGAGTGTACAGTAAAGGTTAATGCCATCCATAGTACAAAGGACATTGGTTTTTCCAAGCCTACCGGTGAATAGCGGTCGATCAGTCGGTGCACTTGCAATTAGCTACCTGAATCGCCGAACGCCGCACCCTTCGCCGGTCTTACCTGGCCGCAATTTTTTAATTTTTGCCTTGCTATACGAAAAAATGTACATGGAAAACTTCAGAATTCTTATCCATAATTACCTAAAAATGAAAAATATACAGCATTCCATTTAAAAAATTGAAGGTCGCCTTCATATCTAGCAAAATAGTATAAACAAAAAAAAAATTACACACGCCATTGTGTTGCGTATAAAAAACAGTACCACTTTTTCCTCTTTCATTTTTTTCTATTATTCACTATTTACGAGAAAAATGCTGGCTAGTAATAGCGTGAACAACCTGTATATTAATAATTTCATTTTCTGTGAATAATTACACATATATAAATAATTTACCAATATAATTAATATACTTGACAAGAAATTAACAATTTTTATAAAAAAATGTATTTTTAAAAACTAACAAATTCAAAACAAAATTAATAATAAATGAATGTTATTCGCTATCCGACTCATTCTCAGTACTTTGAATGTGATCCCTATTCACGTTCTTCCAAACAATCTCGATCTATCTTTACATTCTTATTATTTTCAGATAGATATAAAACATATAGTAAAAGCAAATTAAGAATAAATAAAAATGATTGACATATAATTATTGCAAAATTGTTTATGCATAGAAATTATTATTATATGATTATTAATAACAATTTCCATCCTCATATACATACGCATCTAATATCATACGCATTCTATGCAAAAGGAATGTATTTCATATCGTGATATACACGAATATTCAATTTTTCCAGTAAATTCTGCACCGTGACTGCGTCTGTATCCGCAGAGATTTCTAACGCTGCTCAATCTTGTCTGTGGGTTGCCCGTGGGCAACACGCTCCAGCATTGGCATCTCGGGGGTGTAGAGGGGAGTAAACAGTTCTGCGTTTTTCGGCACTTGGCCTTTGTTGCGAGGACCTTCGAGCGCCTCTCAAGTGGCCTGTCAGTACGCTCGGTCCTTATGGACAGCGACTTCGGCCGTTCGAACAACTTCGGCATCTTGCCCGTCTTGTTTGGGGCGACCTTAACAGTTTGAAGTTTCGAGTTGTAGGTACTTCAAGCGCTCGGAAATAGCGTTATGGAATTATACGCGCTTGAGTCCTTTGCTTATTCGTGAAGAAATCAAATGTACTTTAAATTAAATGTTCAAAATGTCCACCACGGGCTTGTAAACATTTATTTACTCGAAACATCAAAGTTGTTCTAACATTTTTTAACATTTCGGGAGTCACTGAAGCGCAAGCGTCACGTATTCTTTGTTTCATATTCTCTTTTGTCGTCGGTGGTTCAAACATAACTTTGTCCTTTACATATCCCCATAAGATAAAATCTAATGGTGTTAGATCGGGGGATCGAGGAGGCCATTGACGAGGTCCCCCACGACCTATCCATTTGTTCCCAAATTTTTCGTTCAAAAATTGCCTGGTGATGATTGCAAAATGTGGAGGAGCGCCGTCTTGTTGGAACCACATTTCTCTTCTAACGTGCAGTGGCACATCTTCCAAAAGCGCAGGCAAATGATTTTTTAAGAAATCACAATAACTTGCAGATGTTACAGTTTCTTGAAAAAAATAAGGTCCAATCACAAAATCTCCTATTAGGCCACACCAAACATTTAAAGACCATCGATGTTGAAAGGGAACACATCGCATCCAATTTGGGTTTTCCACGGCCCAATAATGCAGATTATGTCTATTTACATGCCCTGAATTCATAAAAGTGGCCTCATCGGAAAAAAGTATTTTGCACAAAAAGTCATTTTCCACAACACCCTGCAGCCACTCACAAAATCTTACGCGGTGATCGTAATCTGCTATCGAAAGCTCTTGTGATAAAACCATGTGATATGGATGATACTTTTGCCGTTTCAAAATTCGTTGAATTGATGAACGACTAATATGTGATGTTTGTGCAAGTGTACGTTGACTAATATGAGGATTTAATGTAATTGCAGCAAGAATACTGGCACTATTATTTTCATTAGTGACAGCTTTAGGTTTATTGCGAGTTTTTTTACACAATTCACCGTGCTCGCGAAGCCGCTTTTCTAAATTGTGAAGTGTTGCATGACATTTTTTGATCCCATAACGTTAAAAAAACATCACTGCTGCACGCCGATAATTTTTTTGGCATTCACCTAACGTTAATAACATATTCACTTCTGTGTCAAAAGTAGCCATAATCACAATGTTACTGCTTGAATAACAGCTCTAAACTGAAAACGTTTTCATAGATAAGTGAGTCAAACTCAAGAATTGTAAATATTATTGTTTGTGTTTCTTCATGAATAAGCAAAGGACTCAAGCGCGTATAATTCCATAACGCTATTTCCGAGCGCTTCAAGTACCTACAACTCGAAACTTCAAACTGTTATATCTCATCATGGAAGTATCTGACAAAAAAATGTTTCAGACAAAATTGACTTGTTTTTTCCGGTAGAATCTAAATATGTAACATTCTATAGGGGGTTCCATTTAAAATTACAAAGGTACCTCCCCTCCCCCGTTAAAGGGGAAGGGGGGCTACTTCACGTTTATGTAGTCAGAAAGGCCCTTCAGTTCCATGCAATTTAAGACTACGAACTTTAAAATCGATGGCATAGTTTTCGAGATATTGAGCTGTTCAGAGTTATGTGGGCCACCCTGTATATATAATATTAATGTAAATTATACATATATTGTAAAAACGAGAATAGTTGTTATTTTTTTCCTTTTTTTAAGGAAATATCCACATTAGGAAGGGGATCATTCCATGTGAATTCGATCATATTTTGGGGACCGTGTCTCGAATTTTGATGACATTGAAATATCTTGTGGTCTAACAATAAGTGAAAGTGGAAGAAATCCGAAACAATACTCCTACAAGTGTCTGATATCGCGTGGAATGACTCCATTACATAATAATTTGTAGAATAAGAAGAATTTATTCCACATAAATTGCATCGTTTTGTCTTACGACACGAAAAAATGTAGAGGGAAAACTTCTGAATTCTTGTCCATAATGACCTAAAAATGATTAGATGCAGAAATGCGATGGCGTACCTATATCTTGTCCAATGAGAAGAGGCAGACAGAGTGCGACAGAGTTGAAGTTACCCTTACAAGATAACACTGTCCAACAAAATTAAACTTTTTTCGAGTTTTGCAATACCTGTTGGGTGATTCTTATACACTTTGTCATCCTAAAACCGAATCTGAAAGTAGAATTGCTCCATCACGCAACGTTTTCGAAAAATTTTGGTTTTTGTAAAAATGCCCGATTTTGATACGAAACGACGTGTTACGCAAAAACTAGATACGCGAGAAAGTTCAAATTTGAGTGAAGAGATAGAGGGGACTCTCCTCTACATATTCATATAGTCAATTATATTTTTATGTACTTCCTAATAGTTGTAAATGGTTGTTAAAGTTTGAAAATGTGCCGACGCGGGTACTTTGTACGCTCTATTTTTGTATTTATGTGAAAAATCCTTTATCTAGCAGGAATTTACTATACAGGAATGCATTCTACAGACATTTCTGGTAAAGAAACCATTCACGAAAAGTATTTGGTTCCCTTAATGTACGAGAAGGATCAGAAAATGTTAATTGACAGCGTGTGCGCGACGCGTTCGCGCCAGACGGCCATTGCAGCCTTTTCGCGACTCGCCAGGGCCGTCGCTATGCGTAGTCGACGTTGGTACCACTCAAATATGTCTTTGCTTACTATGCTTAATTAAATACATTTTTTTTGTCTTTTTGGATGCCAATCATTATAAAAGATTATAAAAATACGAGTTATATTTCAAACATTTACAACTATTAGGAAGTACATAAAAATATAATTGACTATATGAATATGTAGAGGAGAGTCCCCTCTATCTCTTGACTCAAATTTGAACTTTCTCGCGTATTTAGTTTTTGCGTAACACGTCGTTTCGTATCAAAATCGGGCATTTTTACAAAAACCAAAATTTTTCGAAAACGTTGCGTGATGGGGCAATTCTACTTTCAGATTCGGTTTTAGGATGACAAAGTGTATAAGAATCACCCAACAGGTATTGCAAAACTCGAAAAAAGTTTAATTTTGTTGGACAGTGTAATCATTTATAAGATATAAGATATAATTTAACAATGCTAAAATTAATTTGTGAAGCTGAGTTTTATTGTTCCTTATAGTTCGAACCATTACTTATTAATATTGCAACTCAGATGAACAATATTCTTTTCTGTACTTCGAAAATGGATTTTGTTCGAATGCTGTCGTGGCACCCAGTGGCCGGACAGCATCGACAGAGATCGGATGCCCAACGGATTGCAGGATGGCCTACACCGGATTGTCACCGGATGCCCAGCTCCCAGCGGATGCATAGGCATCCTCGGGGTGTAGAGGGGAGTAAACTGTTCTGGTGTTAGGTAAAAATCTCGAGCATCTCGAGCGCCTCTCAAGTGGCCTTGCTAGGGTTCCGGTGCGTATGAATATAGAAAACGTGGTAGTATTCATACTAGAATTCGTCTCTGGCAAGTATGAATAGACCCTAAACTGGGAAAAACCGCCAGGCTTGTCAGGGCCCGCTCTAGCGGTTACGACGCCCCGGGCAAAAAAACAAATTGCCGCCCCTTTTTAAACACTAAGCACCGCGCTGAACAAAATGACCTTTTTTTTTAGCAAAATTGTCTGGCAAGGGTAGTCTGAAATTTTCTATTAATTGAATATTTAAAACATCAATATTTTTCTCACACTTACAGCCAAAGCCAAAATGGCGCCCCTAAATTTTGGCGCCCCGGGCAGATGCCCGGGTTGTCCCCCCCCCCTAGAACGGGCCCTGGGCTTGTCGGCCTGTGAGATATGAATTGACCTTTATACAGAGTGGTCCTTTTAAGTAAGGTCACCTAAATATCTCTTCAGGTTATTGTGTTGCAAAAGATGTTTGTTATGTAATGTGCATGGTGTCAGTGGACCAAATATTTGGCAACAATATTTTTTTCCGAAAGTCATTTTTTTCGGAGTTATCAAGGTCATCGGTGTTTTTTGATACATAACTACATTTTTTTTATTGCATCGTGTCACTGATCGAAAAATATATTCAGATATGTATAATAACATGACCTTCATCTTCGAAAATTAAAGTTTTACCTAGAACTGATATCGAATATCTTCGCCCACGACTCCTGAACTTGTGAATGCGAAGGAAATATTATTTATCACACTAAAAATATCGATCAGCCGATTTGTGTGTGTTAACTGTTAAAACAACACTCACTTTCTCTTAAGTTATCATCAGAGATGTTCAAAATGGTCTCCTTCTACGGTGATAAATTTCCTAAAACGTGCAATGACCGACTGTACAGATTATTCAATTATTTCGGAATTAATATCAGCACAGGCTCTTCTTCATGTCCTCTGGTGTAGTTGGTTGTTCATTATAAATCTCATCTCGTTATTCATTATAATTCTGTTTGTTTCAATTTTCCCCACAAAAAAGTCCATTGGTGTGAGATCTGGTGCACGCGGTGGCCATCCTACAACTCCAGTACGACCAATACATCGATTTGGGAATTTAAAATCCAAAATTTGTTTGACAAGGCGTATAATGAGCCGGACGACCGTCATGCTGATACCAAATTCTTAAACGGATATCTAGTGGTACATCATGCACAAGCATTTGTAGCTCATTTTGCAAGAATGTTGCATACTTTTCTCCATTTAAACTACCGTTTATGAAATAAGGACCAATTATTTGATTATTTAAAATGCCACACCAGCTGTGTACATTAGACGGTCTTTGTTTATCCACTGATCTTAGCCAGTGTGGATTGCCAATTGACCAATAATGCATCAGTAAATGCTTCTCTTTTAAAAAATGAGTCGTCATTTTCGTATTGCTGCAAACCCCACCGAGAAAAATTCATACGATTTACAAAATCTGTTCCATGAAGGCCCTGATATAACGATAGATGATAGGGATCAAATTTTTCTTCTTGAAGTATCCGAGTTATGCTTGTTTCAGAAACGCCAATTTCACGCTCAAGTTGTCTTAAACGCACATGTGGATTCCCGTTAACTTTATCTACAATAGGTATGTATTTTGCTTCTTTCGTTCCTAACAGTTCTGGCTCTTACACTTTTTTTCACCACACTACTACTTTCACGGAAATTACTGATCACCATTGCTTAAGTACAATCTGATGGACAATTACGGTCTGGAAATTTATCTTTGTACATTCGAATCGCTTCCCTTAAACAATGATCAGCTTCACCGTAAATGAATACCATATCAACTTCCTCTTGCATTAAGTAATTCATTTTAAACAGTACGTCGACACACAGATAGATAAATTGAAACTTATCGAGATTTCAAACCGTTAGGTATCATCAGTATTGCGACAGTAAACATTTTATTTACATTCACGCTCTTGATTGTAGAGTCTTGGTCAAAGCCTACGATCTCGATAGACATCAGTTCTAGGTAAAACTTTAATTTTTGAAGATCAAGGTCATTTCAAGGTCATGTTATTATACATATCTGGAAGTATTTTTCGATCAGTTACACGATGCAATAAAAAAAATGTAGTTGTGTATCGAAAAACACCGATGATCTTGATAACTCCGAAAAAAATTACTTTCGGAAAAAAGTATTCTTGTCAGATATTTAGTCCACTGATACCATGCACATTACGTAACAAATATTTTTTGCATCACAGTAACCTCATGAGATTTTTAGGTTGCCTTACTTAAAAGGACCAACTTGTATATTAACTTAAATTATACATATATTGTAAAAACGAGAATAGTAGTTATTTTTTTAAGGAAATATCCACATTAGGAAGGGGATCATTCCATGTGAATTCGATCATTTTTTGGGGACTATGTCTCGAGTTTTGATGATACAAAAATATGTTGTAGTCCAAGTGAAAGTAGGAGGCGGGTTGAGCCGGGTTTATCCTCGAAATTGTTTAGAAGATACAGATCATCAAAGTTTGCCATTTTGGACGAGTTTGACGAAAACTAACTTCACAATACAATTTATATCACAGTTATTATTAAAGATAGAAACATTTGCTTCTTTTTTTTTTTAATCATCATTGCAAAAGATCATCATTCTTATATAATTTATCATTCCATACGCAAATGTCATTTCTTAATGCAAAAATATTAGAAATGTCTTTGTTTTGGTTCCATAGTATTGCTAGATATTCTTTAGACATTTTGAAATAAGGCTCCACAGCGTTTGTCTTAAAATTACAACTTTCACGTGTTTAAAAAAAAGAACGCGGAGGAACAGGACGCGAGATATCATATATTTTACCTAAACTATTGGTTGGGGTGTCGTGGACTCCGAGTGTACAGTAAAGGTTAACGCCATTCATACTGCAAGGTCATTGGTTTTTCCATGCCTGGCGGTGAATAACGGTCGATCAGTCGGTGCACTTACAATTACCTGAATCGCCAGACGCCGCGTCCTTTGCCGATTTTTTACCTGACAATAATATTTGTGGCTCCGCAAATGCAAAAGCGAAATTTCAAAGAGGAAGCATCGACTTGAAAAATTGTGCTTTGTTAAGTAATTAATTTTAATGTTAAAACTAATTTGTGAAGCTGATTTTTATTGTTCTTTACAGTTTACTTGATAACATTACAACTTAGATGAACAAGATTCTTTACTTCGAAAAATTGTACTTTGGACAGCTTTTCGGCGTTTTTGCACACTGTTGTGACATCCGGCGACCGAACAGCATCCACAGAGATCGCTTTGCCTTCGATCCTGGTCGAGCTCAAGAAGGCGCCGGATGTCTCCGGATGGCCGAACTCATAAGCATCCCTGGGGTGTAGAGGGGAGTAAACTGTTCTGGTGTTAGGTAGCAAACCCCCACGGTGCGCGGCTCTTGGCCTTTGTTGCGAGCATCTCAAGCGCCTCTCAAGTGGCCTTGCTAGGGTTTTGGGGACATATGAATGAACGTGGCCCTATTCATTGCACTACCTGTCTCCGTGGCGTATGGATGGACCTTAACTTGCATCGTGCGGGAGCCACTCCACTCGGCTTGAAAAGCGAGTCCCGGCTCGACTCGATCCGAACTCGGCTCGCACATTCGAGCTTGCCTGCAGGGCTATTAGGCAGACCTGACATAAACACCCCTTGCCCATGTGCCTTCCCTGGGGCTCTTGTGTATAGAGAGGTTTATGACAGGTCGTTGCTACTGACCTGGAAGTCGGGGGATACGGACATCGCATGTTTACTGTAAAGTAATTTGTAGACCCTGACTTCTTCGACGAAATATAAATGTAAAAAAGCCACATCCGAGAAATCTAAAAAGTGGCACGTTCAGCCGTCCCTGTGATAAGTGTACATACGTTGTTTCTACAGACTGTACAGACCTTCAAAGTAAAGTGTCAACATTTTTTCATTAAATTATAAGGGCTGTACTATCAAACCGATGAAAATTATTTATTGCGGGGTTTACAGTGAAGATGTAACAGTATCTAATAAAAACTGTTTCAGTTGAAACAAATGTTTTTTCCCCATTAATTTGGCTATTGTTTTAAACAAATGAGGTGTTCTTCTAGCGGGGAGATGTTTAAAAATTTGAAAAAAATGAGGACATAGCCCCGTCTCCCCTTTATAGATCTGTTTTCAGAAATGGTGACACTTTAAAAAATGGCAAAATTATAATTACTTCAAGTGAACTCTGCACCACGATATCACCTTCTCGGACGGCCGTCGGGCAGTACGAGCAGTACGAGCCGCGACCGGGCAGCTATACCTGCCGTCCTCATACCATGTATGCAACCGCCACAGTATTTAACATCGTTATGAATTATTGAGAAAATTCACTCTTTGTGAATAATATAAATTGTTGGAAACATTTATTGTCATTGTTGGATACACATCGCGAGAAAAGAGAGGATTCGTTTCATTAGGAAATGATGAAAGAGAGTAAACAGATTGTCCCAAAAATGTTGTACTTCCTTGAAAGGGGTGCTTCCTGAGGTCATCTGAAGTAATTTTTTCCTTTGCGAAAGTGTTCTCCGTGGTTTTGTTAAGGAGTTATTAACGAAAAACATGGACCAATTGTAGCGCAGCAACAGCAAACGGATTCCGGCTCGGCCAATGCCAACGCCACGCTCAGTTCGATCTGTCGCCGAGCCGGAACTCGCCAGCTATAGCAGCGCTCTGATTGGTCCGTTGTTTTTCGTCAATAACTCCTGAACAAAGCCGCGGAGAACATTTTCGTAAAGGAAAAAGTTATTTCAAATGACCTTAGGAATCACCATTTTTAAATAAACACATTTTAAGACACCCTGTATGAAGGAATTGTAGATTCAAGATCTAATATTTCGTTGCATAATGATTTATAATATAATCGATAACTACATTATGATTTATTGCTATTTTAAGTTTTATTTAAAAATTCGGTGTAATGGTGTGGTCGGCTCTTCGAAACGACTGGCAGCTCGAGCCAGTTTGCGCGGACTATTCGGAAGCCAAATAGAAATAATAAAGAAATTATTTCACACGTTACCTGCCACGTTAGTCGTATATCACTGACATAAGTTTGAATAATTAATGACATGAGTAAATCATTATTTCGTTAGGGCCAACAAAGTATAAAAAAGTTAAAACAAGAGACCATAACTGTTATAACCAAAATGAAAAAATGTCATGGAATAACAAGTATTTAATCGACTAAAATCTCAATGGTTACAAATAAGGATTATAAGTAACCGAAAATTTTTTCTCTTGTTGGTGAATGTTATCGTTGAGAGAAATCCATTTCGATCACTTATAACAGTTATCAATGAGATAAGTTTATTTCAATCGCTAATAACAGTTATCGAAGGGAGAACTTCATTTCGGTACCTTATAACAGTTATCAATGAGATAAATTTATTTCGATCGTTCATAATAGTTATCAACGAGAGAAGTTCATTTCGATCGCTTATAACAGTTATTGATGAAGGAAAATTGTAATAGTTATTCTTAAATAGTACAACTTTCAAATGGTAGACAATAAATTATTTAATACATTTTTTATTCATAGAATTAATTGCTACAATAAAAATTTAATGTGGCAAACACGAGTTTTTCCCAATTTTCTCCTGACAATACACCGCAAATCATCTAACGTTAATTTCAGAGTAGAAAAGGTTCGTTTAACGCTAATTTGTGTTGCGGGCACAGCGTGAAGTATGCACGCTAGTTTTGATAAATACGGGAGTCTATATTTCTGATTTTCCCAGTTGAAAAAATTCTGAAAAATTTTTTTTCAGATTTTGTGCTGTTCTTATGGTCTGTTGATTTGTCTTATTGTACGAAACCTTCTCAATGAATTTTACAGCCTTGCACCATCCGAAGAAGAGTAAACAACTCAGTAATTAACTAAGCAACTGAAATGAATTTTTTCAAACAATAATTATTATGAACAAGTGAAAAGAAATTCGATCATCGATAACTGTTATGAGCGATCGAAATAAATTTCTCTCATTGATAACTGTTATGAGTGATTGAAATGAACTTCTCTCATTGGTACCTGTTATGAGTGATCGAAATGAATTTCTCTCGTTGATAACTGTTATGCGCGATCGAAATGAACTTCTCTCATCGATAACTGCTTCCAGTAATCGAAACTAAAAGGTATCATCATCATCGATAACAGTTATCGAGGAGGATCCAATTTTTTGGACACTAATAACTGTTCTTTGTAACCAAAAAGCATAAATATCGATATTTTTTAATCATTTCGTTCTTCGAATTTTGTTCTTTATATTTTGTGTAACTTATCTTAAATTTCAATAATAATCAACTTTTTATTAATGATTTTTATCCTAGAAAATTTTAGAATAACTGTTATTTTTGGTCCCTGATTAAAATAGCAGTGACTTAGAAATCTTGACTTGTCAGTTACGGGTTCAATTACAATTGTTGATTAGATTTCTTGGAACTTTGGTATGTGCTGGCGTGGCAATTAACATATTAATTGTGATCCTCTACATGAAAAACATTAGTTTTCAATTTAGTTCAACAAATGGACGTAATCAACGATCAAAAATTTTGTTGGCTGACGCGAGCTAGCTTCAGCGATGAATCTCATGATCTTTTTATTCGTTTATAGTTTATACTAAAGGACATCGTATCTCACTCAACTGCAAAAATTTACTCATACTGTGAAAAATCACAAATTGTATCAATTATGAGTCAAATAATCACATTATTATAGGTCATTTATGTAGTTATTGATTATATCATATCGCCCGAGACCCTAAAATCACGGTGCAAGCCTTCAATTAGCATAATTTTCATTTCGCCTTTTTTAAAGTGTGATCATTCTTGAAAACAGGTCTGTAAATAGGAGATTTGGGGCCATGTCCTCATTTTTTCAAATTTTTAAATATTTCCCCTCTAGTAAAACACCTCATTTGTTTAAAACAATTGCCAAATTAATGGCGAAAAAACATTTTTTTTAATTGAAATATGTTTTAATACATACCCTTGTATCTTCACTGTAAGCTCCGTAAATATCATTTTCCTTGGTTTGTTAGTACAGTACGGTTTGTTAACGATTCACTTTGAAGGTCTGTAGAAACAACAATTTTTAAGATATCGAAAAACCAATTGACATACGTTCATATATCACTAAAGATTACAACATATTCGAATTTGAACAAAATCCAAAAATCCACTCCGAAAATTGTCCGACTTTAATTTTGAGTTTATTTATGAAAAATGCAGATGGCTTTATACGTAGAAATCTTGCGTTTCGTTTTTCCTTAAATTATATTTTTATGTTTTTCTTGAAATAAATGACGCATCTAGTTTTTTAAACCAATATTTACGGTTTCTTCAATTAATTATGATATGATAGCAAACACAAATTATTCGTTGGTGTGGATTAATAATAGGAATTTATTAAAAAAAAACATAGTGGCTTATAGAAATTTCGGACAGTGTATAATATCGGTACTTTACATTTCGATAGAAGTCCCTGTTTTCGATTAAAGAAGTCACATTCCTCAGACAAACTATTGTACAACTCTTTTGTCATATCAGTTCATATTGTTCTTTATTATATAGTAGTGTACTATTTTAAATAAATGTTGCATATATTTTACGCATCTTTCTTCCCATGAGGAACTAATATTTCGGCAGGTTTAATTTTGTGAAACAAATTTAACAATGGGCTGCTGAAGAATCACAGCTACCCGATTCAGGTAGGCCAGTGCAGGCCCCTAAGCGGACCCGTTCCAGGGTGGGGGTAAGCCCCACGAGGTTACTTTTGACGAAAGCTCGTCACGAAAATCACTTCTAGTTTCGACTGTCGGGTAGTGAAGAGCGATTTGAAATGCAGGTCGAGCGATTGATCGAGTGCGTGAAAAGTCGGCCGGTTTTGTACGATTTTACTCACCCCATGTCCATGACCCACAAATACAAAGTAATTGCATGGAGGGAGATAGCAGATGAACTAAATCAACCAGGTTAGTACTCACCGTATTTCAATAACAACTTAGTTCGCACATTCCTAACTATTACAATTCTATCTTAACGATTCATACTACGTTTCCGTTCTCATCGCTAGCACATACACTCATTTTCATCTTATTTTCTAATTACCTATCTCCTCTGTATCTGTTGAGACAGGATATTTTGCAATGAAGATTTATTGTATAACAGCGGATAATAAAATACAGAGTTCTTGAAAAAAGGTATCACACGTTTCACACACGAGTGTACAGCAGGAATAAGAAAGAAAGTTACATCGTAGTTCGGTGTACGAAACACAGGGAGCGTTGCGCGCCTATTAAAGCCTATTTCCAACAGTATCTATAATATCTATAATGTCCCATCACTCCGTAATTATATTCATTGTAGCGGAAAAAATTTGATTGTGAAAGTGTTGTAAATGAAAGTGCCAAACAAATTGATTTTGATTGTGAATAATGAAATGGCTGCAATAGAGAGATTTTCGAGGAAGAAGTTCTTGTAATGAATGTTAAAAATTATTTTTGGCTAAACTTTACTTCTGGAAGCCAGACATTTTTAACTTTTTTTTATGTGATCCTGTAGATTTTGGCGAGAAAATGCCGAAAATCCAAGTTTTAAACCTAGGAGATCAGTACTTCAATACTTGTGCGTGTGTAAAAATGTGAGAATTCAGCGTTTTTGACAGGTAAGGGCGCCACCATATGGCGCCCATATGTAATCGGATATCGTTCGCGAGAAGGTTGATCGGGGTTAGGTTTTTGGGGGGTGGGGGCACGACTGTACTTGCAAATCTAAAAAACGTTTAAAATTGCTCAACTTTAACTTGCATAACTTTTAAACCAACGAATTTCGAACATTAAAACTTGGATTTTCGGCATTTTCTCGAGAAAATCTACAGGATTACATTAAAAAGGCAAACATTTCTGGTTTCCTAAGATAAAAATATTTAATCTAAATAAAAATTTCGAATAAGGAATAAAAGATACAAAAATGTTTAGTCGTTATTCGAAGGTTCAAATAAAAAAAGTATCTTTATTCGACGAGCATCGAATAAATAATTTTATTCGACGAGAATTTATCAGACGAATAAAGATAATTTTTTTATTCGAAGCGGGTTTATTCGAACTTGATTGGAATTATTTTATTGGAATCTTTCTAATTCAAAAGGGTTAAGACAACGTCCCCTATAATACATTTTAAATTTCTAGTTTTGGTTTCATTTATTAAACTGCTCTGATTTTGTAAGAATCTCTGGGGTTGATGTTTGGCGCTTAACGTGTTAATACGAATAATATTCTTCTAATAATCTTCTTCTTATTCCGATGAAAATGAGTCCAAATAGGATGTCATATGGACTATCTTCAATGAGATTATAATTTTTATCGTAACATTATGTATGAATAAAAATTGTTCGATTACGCTCGAGTTTGGATTCATTTTCATCAGGAAAAGCATCTCAATTCAGTCGTCATAATTTTATCAAGGTATATTTAAAAATCTAAAAGTTTAAATTTTTATTCGTGCGTGACCCAGGTAGCACAATGACGTCTTAAAGATGTCTTTTTGACGTCTGTCGGTGCTCATTCAGACGTCTTAAAGACGTCTCGAATGTCTTCCGAACGGCTTCCGAACGTCTCCTGAACGTTTTCTGTTTCAAAACGGTACATCTTCGTCTTTCAGACGTCTTAAAGATGTTCATAAATGTTAATTAAAATAAAATTAAATGTACATATGTAAGGAGGCTTGACGCGTCAATGTCCTTTGGTCACTCAGAGGAAACTGTTTATTTAACTAAAACTCATGGTAACATCAATTTAACAAAATGCTAACGCAACGCATAAATCAATAAAATTATATATAACAGTATAAATCAATAACAGGTAAACATATGAGTAATACAAACGGTGATATAAACATTCTTACACATATACCTGTATGAAATGGGTCATGCAAAAAGGGAGTGGGAGGGAAAATACAACTTACAAGAGAAACGAGTTTAAAATAAAGCAATAAATAGAAAGACCGACTGTGGAATTGATGTGAAAAGCGAATGGAGGAAATAAGTCTCAAAGCACGCTTATCGTTTTTAATTCATTTCTGTATTACTATTTCTTATAAAATTAAAATTAAACATTAAAATTAAATATTCAAATTAAACATTAAAATTAAAATTGAAATTAAAATTAAAATTAAACATTAAAATTCTTTACTAATCCGTTTGTTGCGGTCGGCCGCCCTCATTTGTATTGACGCCACGGCGCGGCGCACAGTGGTGCCAAGGCGACAAAAAATCCATTTTATAAATTTACGATTTAAAAAAAAAATTATTTTTGTATAGCCTAATAGTGCGTGCATAATGTGCCAAAGTCCGATTTAAAAAAAATTTTTTACGGAGATATACGCATGGTAAATAACCATTCCATATAAGCGTAACGCAAAGAGGCTTCAGGTTAGTCCATATTACTTAATGTTAAACAACTTTTTTTGAAAAATTTTGTTTGCTAGTTAGTAGTCGCACTGAAAACTGATGAATTCCCAGGAGCGAAGAAATGGTTATTTACCATGCGTATATCTCTGTAAAAAATTTTTTTTCAAAAATCTGACTTTTACACATTATGCACGCACTATTAGGCTATACAAAAATATATTTTTTAAAATAAAAATCGGAAATTTATAAAATGGATTTTTTGCCACCTTGGCACCACTGTGCGGCGCGGCGTGCTTGCGATTGCCAGGAACTTGAGCCTCTTCTGCACTTTAGCCTACAGCAACACGTCGAGTAGCAACCAGACAAACTGTATCCTTAAAAAAATGAACGAAAATTAAGAAAAGTTGTAGCACTGGAACAAATATAGCAGGAGGGCATAGGCAAAATCAACAACGGTAACAAGTAATAGCAATGAAAATACTTACTTGTCTAAATAATATGAAAATAACGACGTGCAATAACGATGTGGAATAACGCTGTCCAAAGTCCCCAGTTCATAACACTCGACGACTCACAACACCATGACGTAGTTCGGACATTGCGGAAACCGCGCGGTTACAAATCACGCGGATCAACCGCGCGGTTCTTATTTTCATTAGCGTCTTCATATGCGTTCACACCTGCCCGCGCGGCTGCAGCCGATGATTTTCTATCGTTCTTATGAGAGCGTTCAGTGGTTGGGCGGATTTCGCGCGATTACGATGTATGCCAGCATGAATCGTTTCGACACCGAATTGTTTATTGATGAAGTGGAGAAAAGATCAGCGATATGGGATATTCAATGTGCTGATTATTCTAATAAAGTCTATAAAAATTTTATCGACATTCTCAAATAGTTGAAGAATTTCGGCTCAAAATTTCTTAATTTGGGATATACAGGGTGATCCACGCAATTGTTTTAAGTCATAACTCCGTTATTATTGCATTTACGAAAAAATGATAAAGGAGAAAGATAAATGGTTCGAAGAGCACTACATCTGTAGGCCTTTAAATTTTTTTAGATGCAGCAGTGCATGTGCAATTAACAATTGCATCATTTCTTTAAATAGAAATGCATTTTTTTGCACAGATCGATTCTTCCGTTCATTCTACGTAAAAAATGATTAGGGTACCATGGCAAAGAAATTATTAGATCTCGAGATATTTTCAAAAAATATCTTTATTGAAGAAGATGCTCAAACGCTTCTCCATTACATTCTAAACATTTCTGATAACGTAAGAAACGTTACGACACGTTTTACGTGTTAGTAAAATACATTTTCTTGTATTTAGTGAAATACAGCTACACTTTTTCAAAATCTTAGTTTTCGTACTCGAGTTACGATATGTGAATTGCTACTGAATGATGAAATGCTTACTCGTACAAATCGGTTTCTGTTATGATAACAATGTCGAAAGGGCGTTTACGTTTACAACATAGTCATGAAGTGTTTGAGTATCTCCTTTAATAAAGACATTTTTTGAAAATATCTCGAGATCTAATAATTTTTTTTCCATGGTACCCTAATCATTTTTTACGTAGAATGAACGGAAGAATCGATCTGTGAAAAAAAAATGCATTTCTATTTAAAGAAATGATGCAATTGTTAATTGCACATGCACTGCTGCATCTAAAAAAAATTTAAAGGCCTACAGATGTAGTGCTCTTCGAACCATTTATCTTTCTCCTTTATCATTTTTTCGTAAATGCAATAATAACGGAGTTATGACTTAAAACAATTGCGTGGATCACCCTGTATAGTTACAAATAGGCCATGTGATAGCCGATCTCTTAATATCGGATGCGCCCAATACTGCCTTTTCCTATTTTTTTTTTTAGTTTTTTTGTGGAGCAACCACAAACATATTGCTTCTTCAACTTCCATGTTAACACTGAGATAAAACTTCGCCTCCATCCTGCATATCCGCACGGTCGCCGCCTCCTTCTGACCAACTATGAATTTATAACCGCGCGGTTTGAGCCGCGAGAACGGTTCTAGGGTAAGTGACGAGAAGTCCTCCCCCACTCGGTGACCAGATCTCTTAACACTAAATCTACCACGGCCGGTCAAATTGATCTTTTCAAACTTTTGCGTACAATTTCGTACATAGAACGTGATCACATCGCTATTTATCTGTACGACTTTTCTTAAAGTATATATACTTTTATATATATTTAAGTATATATATTTTTTTCCCAAGAAATATATGTAGCCTGTCCTACCTACCGCGGTTGGTCAATTTGGTTGCAGGAAGTAATATGGTATTTAAATAGCTCTTCTATTTAGTACCTCATTTAAACCTAAACAATCAGTATAAAAGAAAGGCTATTCTCAATGTGGCATGGTCAACTCAAAATAAATGAGCCGCCTTATTGAATAAGACGTTATCAAATTATACGTGCTTCATGGCAAATACATCCAAAGCATAAAGCACAGTACAATTTTGTAAATCCAGGAGAGAGATCGCAATATTTTTTATATAATTGAAATTATATAAAAATAAATTTGTTTCGTCATTTTATGAAAGTTGTTTATCTACTAATTCATTCAGCAACAAATTGACTATTATCTGCGTTTAATTATATTAACAAGAACTTTCTTTAAGGACATGTCATTTTCACCGCGCACGGTAGGAATAGGTATACAAGAAGTATCGGTTGGTTTACCTCTTTTAAGAGAGGCACAACCTTAGATATAGGCCACAGAAAAGATCTTCCCGTGCCATTTAGCTCGACGAAATCCGGGCCCAAGCGATAGGGGTCAACGCGCGAAAAACAGACAAGAGTGATGTTCGAAAACAGTTGCAATAGTAGCCGAAATGTAAATACCTGTAATATAGTCATTTGTAAATCATTCCACGAGTCAGGCTCGTGATGTTTACGTTTGGCCCGATTTTCATTCCACGAGTCCTACTCATGATGTTTACAAGCAAAAATCACGAGTCAGACTCGTTAAAGTACAGGAAGAGGTTAACTTTCAAAGCATGTGTCAACGAATGCGTTCAAACTTTGTCAGTATATTCAGGTGTGCACTAAATAAGAAAAAAATGTTATGTAAACATAGGTCACATAGAGCTTTATTAAAAAGTTATAACAAAATACAGAATAGAAGTAATATAAGAATAGTAACCGACTTGCTGTTACTGCAAGCATTGGCTCAAATAGATCAGCAATATTTACATTCAGTGTGTTTATGTAAGCTGTGTTTACTATCTGAGGTTATTTAAGATTGATTCATAATGAATTAATACAAAAGATTAATAATGCATTCAATGAAATAAAGCAGAATAGAAACGAAATTTACACAGTTATAAATTCGATCTTTGATCGCTGTCAATCATGTATTGTCAAGAACGGTAGACATTTTGAAATGGAGTATTAATTAACTGTGGAAGTGACGATGTCAACTAGTAAATACGTTGATCTAATCGAGCTAATGCTCGCAATAACAGCAAGTCGGTTAGTATTCCTATATTACTTGTATTTCGTGTTTTTGTTATAACTTTTTAATAAAGCTGTATGTGACTTATGTTTACCTAACATTTTTTTCTTATTTAGTGCCATAGAATATATTGACAAAGTTTGAACATTAAAACCTGGGATACCCTGTATATACAGGGTGTTCATTTGAAAACTTTCCCGCCGAATATCCCGAAAAGTATAAAAGATATTAAAAAAGTGTAAAACATATGTCCAAGGATTTGGAGGGGGAAAGGGGTGGCAGTATTAGTTTTGTATTTGGGTGGCGTTTTCAAGGTCTTTTGAAGGTCAACTTTGTTTTTTCAAACGGAAACCCATATTTTTTATTATGGGATCTTATTGTATGTAAAAAGACCAGCAATTTTCGTAGGATACTTATTTTTATTCGCGCACTAGTTTCGAAGATATTTAAAGAGAAGTAGAGCGAGTCATACTTGTACTGCGAGAAAGTTTGTAATTTCTTTATAACTATAACAAATTTTCAAAATGTTCTCCGTTGTTTTCTAAACAATAATACGGACGATTCTCAAATTCTGAACGAACATTTTTGAAGGTATCTGTTGGAATATGTAGCTCTACATTCCTGTACAATTCTGCAACGCAAATCGTTGACGCTTTCTGGTTGTGTTTTATAAACAACAGACTTTAAGTATCCCCATAAAAAGAAGTGGACTGGAGTTAGATCTAGTGATCTTGGTGGCCACTCAATAACACCTTTTCTACCGATCCATCTAAATGTGAATCGATTGTTTAACCACTGGCGAACTGGTAACGAGTAATGCTGTGGAGCACCGTCATGTTGGAAGTACAAAAGTTCTTCATTCAACAAAAAATTGCCGTTTCCATCTCTTTGGTTTTCAAGACTTTCTGTTATAAGTGGATCAATGATGTCGTCCAGTAAAAGCATTTCCTAAAATGCCTGCCCAAACATTTCTTTTTTCCGGCCATTGAGTATTACTTTCTCTAATAAGATGTGGATTTCCGTCACTCCAATAACGACAGTTAAGACGATTTACAGCATCATTTAAGAAAAAAGTGCATTCGTCACTAAAACAAATGTTTTTAATTAGATTAGGAGTGACGTAGTTCATATTTGTTAATTCCTCACAAAACTCAATCCGCCTGTCAAAGTCATCTTCCAATAACTTTTGATGCAACTGCATTTTATAAGGATGAAACTTGATATGTTTAAGTAATTTGTGCACAGATCCCACTGATACACCAGTTACCATTGAAACTTGTCGAATTGAACTAATAGGATTCACAGTAAACTGTCCTATAATTTCGAATTGATCGGCTTCTTTTATGAATTTTGGCTGGTTTCTTTTTGTCACCGATCCTGTTTCCTTAAACTTTGCAACTAATTGTAACACGTACGTATGAGAAACATGTGTATCAGGGTGTTTTTCATTAAACGTAGCAGCAGTTCGACGAGCACACTCATCAGCTCCATAAATAAAAATTATTTCTACTCGTTCTTCTAAAGAATACACCATTTTATACAATTAATTGTACTACGATGTAGCATCTCTTATTATAGTATCTCTTAACGATGATTCACACTTGACTAAATAGTACAATATTATACTGAAAGACAGACAACATAAACAAGGGATCAATACAGGACAATTTTGTTTTCAAACGGTACGTGGTAGTACAACTGGAAAACATCAACGATTTGCGTCAAAGAATTTTACAAAACTAAGAAACTAGTGCGCGGATAAAAAAAAGTATCATACGAAAATTGCTGGTCTTTTTACGTACAATAAGGTCACATAATAAAAAATAGAGGTTTCCATTTGAAAAAACAAAGTTGACCTTCAAATGACCTTGAAACGTCACCCAAATAAAAAACTAATACTGCCTCCCCACTCCCCTCGAAACCCATGGACACGTGTTTTACACTTTTTTAATATTTTTCATACTTTTCGAGATATTTGGCTGGGTGTTCAAATGTACACCCTGTATAAAAGTAAATTTCATTTTATACAAACACGTGGACTAGGTACATAGTACACAATACAATATACAGGGTGGCCCACATAACTCTGAACAGCTCAATATCTCGAAAACTATGCCATCGATTTTAAAGTTCTTAGTCTTAAATTGCATGGAACTGAAGGGCCTTTCTGACTACATAAACGTGAAGTGGCCTCCCTTCCCTTTTAACGGGGGAGGGGAGGTACCTTTATAATTTTAAATGGAACCCCCTATAAAATGTTACATGTTTAGATTCTACAGGAAAAAACAAGTCAATTTTGTCCGAAACATTTTTTTGTCAGATACTTCCATGATGAGATATAACAGTTTGAAGTTTCGAGTTGTAGGTACTTGAAGCGCTCGGAAATACCGTTATGGAATTATACGCGCTTGAGTCCTTTGCTTATTCGTGAAGAAATAAAATGTACTTTAAATTAAATGTTCAAAATGTCCACCACGGGCTTGTAAACATTTATTTACTCGAAACATCAAAGTTGTTCTAACATTTTTTAACATTTCGGGAGTCACTGAAGCGCAAGCGTCACTTATTCTTTGTTTCATATCCTCTTTTGTCGTCGGTGTTTCGAACATAACTTTGTCCTTTACATATCCCCATAAGAAAAAATCTAATGGTGTTAGATCGGGGGATCGAGGAGGCCATTGACGAGGTCCCCCACGACCTATCCATTTGTTCCCAAATTTTTCGTTCAAAAATTGCCTGGTGATGATTGCAAAATGTGGAGGAGCGCCGTCTTGTTGGAACCACATTTCTCTTCTAACGTGCAGTGGCACATCTTCCAAAAGCGCAGGCAAATGATTTTTAAAGAAATCACAATAACTTGCAGATGTTACAGTTTCTTGGAAAAAATAAGGTCCAATCACAAAATCTCCTATTAGGCCACACCAAACATTTAAAGACCATCGATGTTGAAAGGGAACACATCGCATCCAATTTGGGTTTTCCACGGCCCAATAATGCAGATTATGTCTATTTACATGCCCTGAATTCATAAAAGTGGCCTCATCGGAAAAAAGTATTTTGCACAAAAAGTCATTTTCCACAACACCCTGCAGCCACTCACAAAATCTTACGCGGTGATCGTAATCTGCTATCGAAAGCTCTTGTGATAAAACCATGTGATATGGATGATACTTTTGCCGTTTCAAAATTCGTTGAATTGATGAACGACTAATATGTGATGTTTGTGCAAGTGTACGTTGACTAATATGAGGATTTAATGTAATTGCAGCAAGAATACTGGCACTATTATTTTCATTAGTGACAGCTTTAGGTTTATTGCGAGTTTTTTTACACAATTCACCGTGCTCGCGAAGCCGCTTTTCTAAATTATGAAGTGTTGCATGACATTTTTTGATCCCATAACGTTCAAAAAACATCACTGCTGCACGCCGATAATTTTTTTGGCATTCACCTAACGTTAATAACATATTCACTTCTGTGTCAAAAGTAGCCATAATCACAATGTTACTGCTTGAATAACAGCTCTAAACTGAAAACGTTTTCATAGATAAGTGAGTCAAACTCAAGAATTGTAAATATTATTGTTTGTGTTTCTTCATGAATAAGCAAAGGACTCGAGCGCGTATAATTCCATAACGGTATTTCCGAGCGCTTCAAGTACCTACAACTCGAAACTTCAAACTGTTATATCTCATCATGGAAGTATCTGACAAAAAAATGTTTCAGACAAAATTGACTTGTTTTTTCCGGTAGAATCTAAATATGTAACATTTTATAGGGGGTTCCATTTAAAATTACAAAGGTACCACCCCTCCCCCGTTAAAGGGGAAGGGAGGCCATTTCACGTTTATGTAGCCAGAAAGGCCCTTCAGTTCCATGCAATTTAAGACTAAGAACTTTAAAATCGATGGCATGGTTTTCGAGATATTGAGCTGTTCAGAGTTATGTGGGCCACCCTGTATATATATACATACTAAGTACATAGTTAATACAATGTATATATTGTTCACTATGTACCTAGTATGTACCTGTAATACCCAATTGTACTGTGCACTATGTACCTAGTCCACGTGTTTGTATAAAATGAAATTTACTTTTTTTGTCATTTGAAGTACAAGCAAAATTAAGAAACAGTATTTAAGTCATTGTACAGTAAAATAGCCACTATCATAACATCTCCAAGAAATTCAAGTTGTTTAGTCTCGAAAAAGACGTCTTTTTAGGACGTAAGACTTCCAGACCGAAAGTGGACGTAAAAAAGACGTCTTTAAAAAATCGTGTGCTATCTGGGGATTCCCCATCTGCTTACGTTGTATGCCGTTTATCAGTCGCTGCGTCTTTGATGTTCGGCGCTCGTCGAGCCTCGCCGTTTATTCGAGCTAGCAAAAGTTATTTGAAGATTTATTCGAAGCCTTCGCATAAAAGATACAGATAAAGGATGAAAAAATTATTCGAAGTTCAAATAAGTTTTCTTCGAATAAAAAAATTATTTTTATTCGTCGGATAAATTCTCGTCGAATAAAATTATTTATTCCATACTCGTCGAATAAAGATACTTTTTTTATTCGAACCTACGAATAACGAATAAAGATAAAGTATCTTGTATTCGAATCGTTATTTAAATAATTTTTTATCTAAATAATGCCCAACTCTGATTTCTGTTTACCTACTTCTAAACATTTGTTAATTTGATTATGAAAAGAGCGTTGCATATCAGTCAGCATTTGCGTGTTACAGCAGTAATTCGAATTTTCAATAGACCCAGACGGATAAGCATGGTCCAGCGGCCCGGCCACAATTTTTGGTATTGTGTGGAAAACAATGGTTTTAGGTTGAAAGATAATCCCCCAAAATGTTAAGTCGCTAACCCTTCATTTAAGGATAATATAAGGGTAAATACCCTTAACTTGTATCATTTTTTTCTCGGTTGTGAATTAAGATATTCAGATGGAAGAAAAACGAAAATATTCGAATTTACCTCCTTCGTATCATATATTTTTTTCACAATTGTAATCAAATTATTAATGGTAGAAAAAAATTATTTAATTTTTTAGGGGTGGGGGTTGCAAGCAACCCTTCGAGTGACCACTTCCAAAAAATTCAAGAACAATGTTCTGTTACCTATCTAATATATACAAAAGTTTCAAGATGATCGGATTAGTGGAACAGAGTTAAATATTGAAAAATGAATTAAATTACGTCATTACAATAGTATAATGTATTGTGCAGTGTTTCTTACGGCACTAATTAATAATTTTTATCAGGAGATTAAGTCCCTCCTTGATCAATTATTCCATTTTAAACGCGACGCATCGTATTATATTCTATTCTTATCTTCCCGAATTTATAAATAGACATTACGTAGGTGTAAAAGAGAACTTTAGGAACGATAATATAGATTTATTCAATCTTCGTCACTATTTTCCTCAATTACTGGTACAGTATGTTTTACATCAAGTATCTTGGTTAATATTTCCGATGGTTTTACAATTTTCGATTTAAATCGCCCATGAGATAAATAGTAAATAATCGTAGCGACATGAGAACAGCAACCTACTGTTCTGTTGCTATTAGCACAGTCACATGTATATCGTGTAATAGCGGTATAACTAATCGAATGTGGTACATATTAATTTACAAGATTAATATGCCTCGAATGAACTTTCACCCTTATAATATTGTTAGTTTTCTTTCAATATTCAATATTTAAAATATTATCATCCCTCGTAATACCGCTAGATAGCATATTGCCTGGGTTAATTGATAGGTACCTGTACATAATATTACATAAGTAGTGAAGGAACTGGGTTATGGTAAGGCGGATGCCTTCGAATAAGTGTTCAAATCAGGTTTTTGTGACTAAATCGTTTCTTTATTAAAGTGATGTCGCGATAGCGTCCGGGGTAGATCGATTAGCGCGATTGTAAATCTACAACTGGACTATAAATCGGCGCGACTGAACTTTTATTGGACAGTGACAGAATGTAGCTGAATTTTAACTCGGCTGTGACTAGACTGAGCTTCGGCTGTGACTAGACTCCTGTCGCGTCGGTAGTCTCTGCCTTATATCTCCAAAAACGCTTGTCGACTGATTGGTGGAAGTCCTTTCGAGGAACTTCCACCAAACAGTGAATTTTGCGTAACACGCCCACGTTCCACGCCCCTCGTGCGTGAGAAGGGTGAGCGCGTCGTTTCGTTAAAAATCTAATTTTGGTGATGCAGCGGGGTGTCTTCCGGGCCCAGTGCTAAGTGCGGTACGTGGCTGCTGGCTTACGTCAACGGGCCCAGCTTTCCCGGTTGATAGAAAGCAGCAACTACAAGGACACATCTGTCCGCTAAGTGGCCAAAATCGTTAAAGACGTTTTCTCTCATACAAGACCGGGACGGGACCGCGCACGTTTAGCCGCTAGATTCGGAACCAGGGTGTAGGGTTTGAGTCGACGGAGCTTCAGTGTTCCCAACTACTTTTATAAAACAAAAACACAATTACGATTATTATATGTTTCAACTACAAAATGTGACATAAATAAATTAACGAAAAGTTAACGTTAATGAGATATATTAAAAACAGTCTGAAGTCTCTAAAAATTAGCATGCAAAAAGTATTCGTACACGTAACAAATTTAGCAATAAACGTGTTATAATTTGCGAAAATAAATTAAATTAATATTTCGTTGGATAGCCTTTCGACTGTATAATTGCGTCCAGTCTTCTTGGCATTGAATCCACTAAATTGGATGGGATTTCGTCTGTAATAATGCACCATTCCTCTTGAAGAGAAAGTTTTAATTGTTCTTTACTTGAAATATGCGGGATTCGGATTTTTTTATCACGCAGATCCCATAAATTTTCGATGGGATTAATATCCGGTGATTGTGGAGGTGTTTTCAAATATTGCGGTGTGTTATAAAGCAACCACTTTCTTGTGTTGCGTGCTGTATGTTTGAGGTCATTGCCTTGAGTGAAGATAAAGTTGTCTTTTATACCCATTTTTTCTGCACTACTTACAATATGGGTTTTTAGTATGTTTAGGTATATTTTGTGGTCCATGATTCCCTCGATAAAGTGTAATGACCCCATTCCAGCAGCACTTATACAATCCCAAACCATAAACCGAACCTCCGCCATGTTTTACTGTGGGACGTAGATTTTCTTTTTGTAGCTCTGTATTTTTCTTCCTCCAGACCGTACACTTGTCATCAGAGCTAAAAACATTAAATTTACTTTCATCAGTAAATATGACTCTTCGCCAAAACTCGATAGGCTTATTAATATTATTTTTCGCGAAATCAAGTCTCTTCTTTCTATTTGCGGCATTTACGAAATAATTCTCGCGAGCAACTCGGCCGTGGTATTCATTATTTCGTAAACAATTACGAATAGTGCTGAAACATACACTTACTCCAGCGTTGTTTGCAAGCTCAGCAGCGATCTTAGGGGCACTAATTTTAGGATTTGTTTTTATTTCACGCACTATAAAACGTTCATCTCGTAAACTAAGTTTTCGAGGGCGACCAGATTTCGCTTTATTTTTATTGGTTTTTCGTTCACCACGTCGATCTATAATTCCTTGTATAGTGCTGTGTGACCTATTAATTGTTTTTGCTATTTCTCGCAATGATTTGCACTGATTATGCAGTTGTATAATAATTTTTCTTTCAGTCTCACTTGTTTCCTTACCTTTATGACCCATTGTACCGAATGTTATAAAAATTGACTGGTTTTGCAGAAGGTTGCCACTAGACTATGCATCAAAGACCATGTCTGATTATTTGTCGGGTCCCGCTAAACCATAATATAAAGAATCGGACGCCTTTCGAGTGCATTCTAGTACCTGTACGAATACTTTTTGCGCGCCAATTTAGAGACACGTCTCATAGTTTCTAATTTTTCTCGTTAAGGCGGTGGCCCCGCCGTGCATCCCCTCCATAACTCCGTACGCGTACACGAGATTTGCAAGGGTACGGGAGGCCCGCTCTCATTTGTTAACAATGCAAACATAGTACTGTTCTGTAGTCAAAATCGCTAGATAAAAGTTCAATCTAGGGTGGAAAGGTCCTCAGAAGTCCTACTTTTGCGTTTTTTAGCCGTAATTTGCAATATTCAGCAGCATACTGCTTGTCGAGTGACATTATCGTAAATATCGAGAGATTCAGAGCTCGTATGGAGTTCGTAGGACCTTTCCTAAATTACGGCTAAAAAACGCAAAAGTAGGACTTCTGAGGACCTTTCCACCCTAGATTGAACTTTTATCTAGCGATTTTGACTACAGAACAGTACTATGTTTGCATTGTTAACAAATGAGAGCGGGCCTCCCGTACCCTTGCAAATCTCGTGTACGCGTACGGAGTTAGGGAGGGGATGCACGGCGGGGCCACCGCCTTAACGTTAAACTTTTTCAAGTATATTTATGTGACAGTATGTAGTTAAAATATATAAAAATTACAATTATGTTTCGTTTTATAAACATGTGTACAATTACATAGAGAAATACATGGTTTTTTAAGCCTACAAGAGGTGTACGAATACTTTTTACACTCACTGTATATTTCTGCTCGCCCCGGTTGGGTCATTATCTCGAGCGTTTGACCATTTCCAGATGGCCTTTCGGGAGCGCGTTGACAGTTCCCTGCTGTGCATGGCACAAAAAAAAATGTTTTAGGGCCTTCACGGTTCCTTAGGTAAACTATCGGTATCTCCCCTTTACAATACCATGGAAATAGGAAACCTTCCTGCCTCTTGGTGAAACATCATACATCCTTGTATTGTATGTAAATTATACATACATATATTGTAAAAACGAGAATAGTTGTTATTTTTTTTTTAAGGAAATATCCACATTAGAAAGAGGATCATTCCATGTGAATTCGATTATTTTTTGGGGACTATGTCTCGAATTTTGATGACATTGAAGCATGTTGTGGTCCAAGAGAAAATGGGAGGCGGGGGTTGAGCCGGGTTATCACAAAAGACTGCTGTTCTCAAATAATTAATTTTTTCCTTGGTGAATGTCATTTCTTAATTAAAAAATATTAGAAATATCTTTGTTTTGCAAATTTTACCACTGGTTCAAGTGTGAAAAAATTTGAATAAATATGGCTGTATGTTACGTTTCTTCATCTTTCTCTTTGAAATTTCGTTTTGTAATTCGCGGAGCCGCAAAACTATTTATTGTACTATTCATTATTTTAGGTTCATAAAATTGCTGGATATTCTTTAGACATTCTGAAGTAAGGGTCGCTAGCGAAAAAATATATGTATATTCTCCGGGTACTACTGCCGCCCATTGGCAGCATCCACCAAACGTTCTCCGGGTACTACCGCCGCGCCTAAAATCGGCATTCACGGAAAGCATTCTCGGAAAGAGAATCATTTATCTAACGACACTCTACAGTATCATTACTTTACTATTCTGTGTGTAAAATTGCCGGCTGCTCTAATCATTCCATTATATGATTAGTAACTTTCTCGTACCACGAATGTATAACCGCCGGCCAGCTCTTCCGTACCGAAAGGGTTAAAAATGGCGAAATTAAAATGGTTTCAAGTGTACGCTGCACCGCGACATTGCCTTCTTTTTGACGGCAGACGAGCGGTTACGAGCAGCAACCGAGCAGCTGTACTTGTCGTCCTTACACCATGTACATATGCGACTGCCACATGATCTAATACAATTATGAATTGTTAGAGAAATTCACTTCACGGGCCTGTTTTTAAAAAATCGGACACTTCAAAATTGACGAAATTAAAATTATTTGAAGTGAACGCTGCACCGCGATAGACAGCCTAGCAGCAGCGCGGTTGGCGCACGGTAGAAGCAGACTAGGCCCAGGGCTTCCCGGGCCCGGGTTCACTTGAAATAATTTTAATTTCGTCAATTTGAAGTATCCACTTACTTAAAAACAGGTCTGTAGAGGGGACACTTGGGGCTATATCCTCATTTTTTAAAATAATACAACGTTTATAATGTTTTTCTGCCTTCGTCACGGCCACGCCACGGCGTCCGGAGTCATCATTTTGTAGTCTTCGATATTGTTTCATATATACATATCATTTGGACGAGTTTAACGAAAACTGCTTTCACAATGCAATGTATAACACAGTTATTAATACAGTTGGAAACATTTTCTTTTTTTATCATTATCACAAAAGGCTGCTGTTCTTAAATAATTTATTTTTTCCTACGCGAATGTCATTATTTATCCATTTACTATTTTAGGTCCACAAAATTGCTGGACATTCTTTAAACATTCTGAAGTGGGGGTCGGCAGCGTTTGTCCTAAAATTGAAACTTTCACGTAGTAAGAAGAAAGAAAATAGGAAAAGTGGTCCGTATTTTATTGGGGTATTGTGCAGTCGGAGTGTACAGGAAAGGTAAATACCATCATTAGCACAGAGGACATTGGTTTTTCCAAACCTGTCGGAGAATAGCGGTCGATCAGTCGTGCACTTACAATTGGCGACCTGAATCGCCGAACGTCGCGTCCTTACCTGGTGTTACCTGTTTGAAACCTTGGAGGCTGCATAAATTAAAAACCAAAATTTCAAAGAGGCATCATCGAAGTACTGCTCTGCAACTATTATATTAAAAGAACTATGATATTCACTTTTTGACCTATCAATCGAATCTCGAAGGATTCTTCGATAGCGAAAAAAATGTTCATTACACAAACCGCTGAAAATGAGTTTTTGGAAGTTTATAGCGAAAACATAAGAATGAGCACGATCTAATGAAAATGGTGACTTGTTTAAAAACAAGTGGTGTCACCTCAAAATCGGCGAATTTGGAATTATTTGAGGAGTGAGCACGTCGGCTGTTCGAGGCGGTGTACCGCGGAGCAGCGTTCGCTTGAAATAATCTGAAGTCGTCGATTTTAGACTATCCATTTTTTTACAAACAAGTCTGCAAAGGGAACACTTGGGGCTATATCCTCATTCCTTCTAAATTTTTTAATGTCCCTCTGCTATTTTTCCCAACATTGTTTTCCCATTCCAATGGAACATTCTTCCAACGTTTGCCATTCGGCAAGGTGTATTGCGGACGGCAATAATGAGGGTAGAACGTGCTATACCGTTCGTTCCACAGCTTAAGCATATAAATTTTATGGCAGACAAAGTCACATGCTGGCCAGCATTAGTACCTGCGACGTGTAAATTACTTTATGACCACCGACCAACGAAAACACGAGTAATATCGAGAAGAATTAAGATGATTTCAAGTGTACGCTGCACCGCGGTATTGCCTCCTGTTTGACGGCAGACGAGCGATTACGAGCAGCGGCCGGGCAGCTGTACTTGTCGTCCTTACACCATGTGCATGGAGTAGCGGCGGAAAGTATGTTGACACCTTTTCAAGAGGAATAACTTTTTTGAAATTGGTCCAAATGTCTTGAATCTTTTTTAGATGTTAGACCAACTAGTTTGCTACAGAATGACTAAACAAACATCTTTTTAGATTGCAATTGGTTGGAATGATAAAGAAATGCAAAAATTATGATTTTTCAACTTTTTTATCCGAGCCTATAACGATAATTTAAAAAATGCGTTTTGTTGATTTCGGTAACTTACATGCATACTGAAAATTTCATCGAAATCGGTCAACTTTGCAATGAGCTACAAACATTTCAAGATGAGAGTTTAAGGGTTAAAGTCGCAGATTTTCGACCTTGCCAGGGAATATTGCCCTTATGTGATCATCTTGAAACGTTTGTAGCTCATTGCAACATTGACCGATTTTTATGAAATTTTCAGTATGCATATGTTATCGAAATCTCCAAACGCATTTTTTAAATTATCGTTATAGGCTCAGATGAAAAAGTTGAAAAATCACAATTTTTCATTTTTTTATCATTCCAACCAATCGTAATCTTAAAAAATGTTTGTTTAGTCATTCTCTAGCAAACTAGTTGATCTATCATATAATAAAGATTCTACTCATTTGGACCAATTTTAAAAAAGTCATTCCGCTTGAAAATGTGTCAACATATTTTCCGCCGCGAGTGTATGCGACTGCCACATGATTTAATACCATTATGAATTATTGGGGATGGTTCAGATTTTATTGAAATTTGAATATGTTGTAGTCTCTGGTGACCTGTCGACGAATCTTGAAGGATTTTTCGATGTTTTAAACATTGTTGATTTTACAGACGCGTAAAAATACGTGGGGGTTAACACGCCTTTTTGCAAGTCTATAAAATCAACAATTTTTAAGATATCGAAAAATCCATTGATTGATAGGTCACTGACGTGTAACAACATGTTCGAATTTCCGCGTTCCCAACAATTGAGATTGTTTATTGTGTGAAACAAATTTCGGGGCGCCCCGACTCAGGTTGGTCGGTTGTAGACCCCTCTTTACCCCAATTATAACTTCAAACCTGACTCCCACCCCAAGGTAAATTACGAGGTTACCTGTGACGAATGCTCGTCACAAAAATCACTTATACTTCTGACTATCGCGAAGTAAGAAAAGACGAAGAAAATGCAGGACGAGCGGCTTATTGAGTGTGTCAGAAATCGGGAGTTTTTATATAATTTGAAGCATGCGAAATACATGGACGCAAAATATAAAGATGCCGCATGGAGGTAAGCATTTACAACATTTTATTATATCATTTTCTTAAATGTAACTCTTACAATTCTACATTGACGGCTGCACTCATTCATCGCTCGCACATACACTCATTTCTATCCTATGTACAATCTACAGTGGGTGTAGAAAGTATTCGTACACCAATAAATTTGACACAAATGTTCGTAAAACTGTTGTTTACTAATTATTTTTTTATAAACAATGAGTATTAACATATTCTAGGATATCTATAGAATAGATGCAGTGCTGAAAAAAAAATGATTTACTTGTATAACTTACAAAATTAACAAGAAAAAACACAAAATCGACGGAAATACACAAGCAATAGATTCTTCTGTGCGATTCTGCATTCGTACAGTTCTTAAGTTCCCAGAAATTGACGAAAAAAACGCAATTTAAATTAATTTAACATTAGAAAATTAAAGAAAAGAATTAATTAATACTTTGTAGGATATCCTTTTGAGTTTATAATTGCTGCAATCCTTTTAGGCATCGAATTAACTAAATTCGATGTTACGTGTGGCGGGATTTTGTTCCACTCCTCTATGAGAGCATTTTTTAGGTCTTCTTTTGAGGAAATTTCATGTTTTTTAATCTGACAGTCCAAGTAATCCCACAAGTGTTTTATGGGGTTGATGTCGGGAGATTGCGGAGGAGTTTTCAGATACGCCGGGGTATTATGTAGTATCCACATTCTAGTATTGTACGCAGTGTGCTTGGGATCATTATCTTGCATGAAAACGAAATTATCTTTAATGTCCATTTTTTCTGCACTGAAAAGAAGATTGCACTTTAAAATATCAATATAAACCCTGTGGTTCATTATTCCGTCGTTAAATTGCAATGTGCCAACACCAGCTGCACTCATGCAGCCCCAAACAGTTACGGAACCTCCACCGTGTTTCACTGTAGGCCGTAAGTTCTTTGGATTCAATTCTGTATTTTTTTTTTCTCCAAACAGTACAGTGTCCATCTGATCCAAAAATGTTGAATTTGCTTTCATCTGTGAAAATCACTCTATTCCAGTACTCCATTGGCGTAGTGACATTATTATTTGCGAATAGTAATCTTTTCTTTCTATTCGTTTCACTTACGAAATATTTTCTACGGGCTACCCGACCATGATATCCTTGATTTCGTAAAAAACTACACACAGTACTAACAGATATATCCGTATTTAAATTATTTTTAAGGTGTTCAACTATTTTTATTGCACTTATTTTTGGATTTTGCTTTACCATTCGAATAATAACTCGGCCAGTATGATCATTAAATTTCCTTGGACGTCCACTTCTTGCGTTATTTTTCAGTGTTTTTCGAAGTCCGTACCTATCAACTATGCTTTGTATCGTAGATCGAGGTCTACTTGCAATGCGTGAAATGTCTGCCAAACTTTTACATTGATTATGCAAATTAACAATAATTTGTCTTTCTGCTATTGTAGTTTCGGCTCGCTTTCGTCCCATTTCTAAACTGTAACTGACAATACTACGAAATTTTCAATGCTACTGATATCACCAACGTTGACAAACATACTGACGATCCACGAAGGACCACGATCGACGGTCCACGATCCTCGATATGGTATGTTTACATTATAAATTCTCCTGTAAGCAGTTCAAATTGAGAACTGTACGAATAGTTATTGCTTGTGTATTTCTGTCGATTTTGTGGTTTTTCTTGTTAATTTTGTAAGTTATACAAGTAAATCCTTTTTTTTCTGCACTGAAAATTCCGCCGTCGCTATTCTTGCCGTATGCTCCAACTTCAACGGCGATAAAGTTGGAGTTGGCGTCAGCCAAGGCAAGCAGGACGATAGAGAAGTTTCTCTTATAATTAAAATACAGCGATCCCGAATTCGCTGGGGCCTGGATGGTGATGTGTTTCCCATCGATTGCGCCAACGTAATTGGGGAACTGGGATTTTTCCCAGAATTGTCGTCTGATTGTTCCCCACATTTCCTGGGTGGGCCTCGGCATGGTCTTCGGCGTCAACCGTGTCACTATTGCCTTGCACGTGTGGGAGTCGGGTGAAATGACTGAGGCCGTGTTCGCGGGTATACGTCTTTATTGGTCGGTGGACCGTCGACTGCTCTGTATCGACGTTCGCGAGCGAGTGTCGATCGCACACCTTTGACTGACCACCTCTCCCTCGCGTCAGTCAATTGTCTAACAGATGGCGACCGCCCCCGGAGCCGATCTTCACGTGTTTCTTTGCGGCTTTCCGAGGACGGTCGCCGCCGCGTTTACAATGTGTATTTGTCGGTAGTCGGCGTGCTCTTTGCGCGGGCCGCCACACACGTTTCTTTTACAATAAGTTCCACAGTAGATCGGCCCATCCTGAAGCTGTAGCTGATTGTCTTGAAAGAGTCGCCCGTTGCTAAATACCTGAAATAATAATATAATGTTAATTATGAAATATTTCTGTTCACAGCTGCGCTTTGCAAAAAAAGGTGGGCAAATATTCGCGACCAATTTAGAAAACACCGCGCGAAAACCGGCACGGTGCGGAGCGGGCAGGCGGCGGATGCCCCGGTCCGCAAATATAAATACGAAGATATGCTTCAATTCCTGTGCCCGTACATCCAGGAGCGGCATATGCTATCGAGTCTCCAGAGGTGGGTAATATTTGAGCAAATAAATATTTGAAATACTATTTGATATATGCTTTGAAATAAATATGATTACTAATTGAAACATTATTTTACGCAGTACTCAATCTCCCGCAGAACCGGATGGAGAGGAGCAGTTGCAGCCGCCCAAGAGGAGAAAGATAGCTGAGTTAAGAAAGATGCAGGCATCTCTCAGAGAGCAGGTGAAAAAATGCTTGGAAGAGATAAAAGTTATGGCGGCCTCGAGATCCGCCGCCACCGCCGCCGCCACCGCCGCCGCCACCGCCGCCGCCGATAAGGACGAACATGAACAATTTTTCAAGAGCATCGCCGCAACGGTGTATTTGTTCGACAAGAAAAAACAGTTGGACGTTAGGCAGAGGATTTTTAAAATAGTGCACGATGTACAAATGGGGCGAGAGCATTCCTAATTTAAGGTATATTAAGGTATATTAAGGTATATTAAGGTAGATTAAGATAGATTAAGTTTTACAATAAGTTACGTAAGTTATAAGTCGATTGAAATACATTGTTTATTGTTAATTGGAAGTAGTGATTGAAATTTCAATTGTTTTACGGCACCCCCCCCCCCTTCCAAAGATAAACAGAGCGGTAGCATTTTACGGTGACATAAGAGCCACCCCATTGTACACTCACCGTAAGCAAACTGCCAATCGATCCTTTGGTGCAATCGGTGTCTTCCATGGAGTAGCTCGCTAGTATTCTCGATAGATCTTCCTCGATTTTTTCAAGTAAGGAGGCGAAGCAGGCCATGGACATGCTGAAGTATCTATATAACTTCTCCTCGTTGTCCTCCAACATTTGGTGGAATAAAACCAGCTCTCCTTCCGTGTCTCGCGTTCGCCAGAGTGGGTGGACGCTGTAGCGTCTTCTTCGGGGTCTTGCTCGCTGTTGCTCTTGCTGTTCCTCTTCTTCGTGTAGGTCGATTAATTTGTCCACGTCGTCTAACGCCACTGTAACTGCATTCAATTTATTGGCAATAGTTGCCAATTGAATCAGTTCCGACTCCATCGTGAGAATACCGCGCAAGGTGCAAAATGCAAGATAGCAGACTGGTTTGGCCAAAAATGGTGCTAAAATCTCGCTTCGCGGCCCTTAAATACACTACCAGCAACCTCTCCTCCACAAGGACATGGATGGGGGTGGAATTTCCCCGGCTAGACCAATCGCAAGCAAAGGTTATATTTTTTAAAGGTTGTACGGAGACCTTTTTAACTGACTGTAGATTGCAGCCGGCATGCGGCCAGCAATAAAACATTTGGCCGCCAGATTTGCCGTTTTGCCTGTGAAGGGCGCCACATGATTCGCAGCGAAATCATCGGTTAGTTTTTCACCATCTCAAGGACAGTTTATTGGTAGGACATATTTCTGCGCGTTCACCATCAACGTTTTTATGATTATATTATGGAGGCCAGAAAAAAGCTCGCATCTGGCCGAGTTCTTGGTCAACCCTCATAAAACAATTTCCCGTTGAAGGTTGAAGACCCGTGCGACCGAAAATCCTGAATTTCTAACATTTGTTTGAAGTAATTGCAAAATAAATGGTGAAAACATCATCTTTTCCAACTAAACCATTTTCATTAGATACTTTTGTGTTACCACTGCATGCATATGCATTCAAATTTGAACAAAATCCGAAACACTACATTCAAAAGTGTCCCTTATCGCGTAGAATGACTCAATTACATAATAATTTGTGGACGATGTAAGACGAATTAATTCGACATAAATTACATCGTTTTGACTTACGACACGAAAAATGTAAATGGAAAACTCCTAAATTCTTGTCCATGATGGCCTAAACATGGTTAGAGGGAAGATTCCCTGGCATAAAGTATGGCGCAAGCCGCGACGTCGCATCTACATCTTGTCCAATGAGACGAGGCAGTAGACGTAAGCATAGCCAGTCGAGTGGGATAGAGTTGAAGTTATTATCCTTCCAAGATAATTAGCAAAGGACGCACGCTGATACTTCACTGCCTCGTCTCGTTGGACAGAGTAGAGGTACCAATGCGCGGCTGATTGGTTCAGACTGGAAGGGGCAGGTCTCGTTTCACACGCATTTTCGGCTGCAGTCCAAATATTGACTACAGCGGTCACACATACTATGTAGCGGGTGACGTCGAAGCCAAAACAATGGGACTACGGACGCAGCTGAGGTGGGGATAGGCATACCTAACGGTGGGCTTCTCAAGAATGATGACACTTTAAAAATGGCGAAATTACAATTATTTGAAGTGAACGCTGCACCGCGGTACATAGCCTAGCACGGTTGGCGCACGGTAGAAGCAGAGCCCGGGAGGCTGTTAGGCCTATGGCCTCCCGGGCACAGGGCCAACCGTGCGAGGCTGTGCATCGCGATGCAGCGTTCACTTGAAATAACTTCAATTTCGTCAATTTTAAAGTTTCCGCTTTTTTAAAACAGGTCCGTAAAGGAGACACTTAGGGCTATAGCCTCAATTTTTTTCAAATTTTTACAAAGGTACCTGCTACGAAAACATAGCATTTGTTTAAAATAATTGCCAAATAAATGGTGAAAAAAACATTTTTTCCAAATGACAACGTTTTCGGTAAACATTTTTATGTTTTCGCTATAATAAGCTTCCAAAAACTCATTTTCATCGGTGTGACAGTTCTAGTCTTATAATATAATGAAAAAAGGGTGACACGCATTTTTACGCGTCTGTAAAACCAACCATTTTTAAAACATCGAAAAATCCATTGAGATTCGATTGATAGGTCATCATCATCGGTGAAGTAGTTTTTAAAATAATACAACATTTATAATGTTTTTCTCCCTTCGTCACGGCCACGCCACGGCGACCGGGGTCGCTGAGTATTCTTCGCAAGAATATTTCGAGAAACCCCGGCCCGGGCCCGGTCGGCTCTACCATAGGATCCTCAGGGGTAAGCGGGGAGTAAACGGTGCTGGGGTTCTGGTAGCTTACCCCCGTGGTGTGCGGCACTTGGCCTTTGTTGCGAGCATCTTGAGCGCCTCTCAAGTCGCCTTCGAACACGGCCAACTCTGTATGGCATAGGGAAAACGTGCCCCGTTCCCGGTCCCGGTGAGACCCGTCTTGTATGGGTCGACCTTAATGCTGTGCAAACCATAAATCTTTCATGGTGCTGGTACGCTGAAGATTTCTCTTCCGGCGCCCAGCTAGCCGCTACAGTAGTATATAATTTTACATATAGTAATATTATACATATACAAGATGGGTAAAGAATAGTGTTAAAGCATATGCTTACCTGTAAATAAGATTTGTTGTAAAAATTGTAAACAGTTTACATAATGATGTTTTCTTCTGTCCAGAATATGATTTCCTTTGATATACATTATTTTTAGTTTTTTCATGTCTAACATATGTTCTTTTTTATGTCTACTAATTGAGAATCTTCTATTTCAAAAAGTTTCTTTGGGGCGTACGCTGTTTCATTTAAAATAAGATCGGCTCTGAATTTTTCATTTATTTCGAAGTGATTTGCTAAAATATCTTTTTCAAATCGTTAAATATTTGATGGAAATATTCTGACACGTGTTGTTCATGTTGCAGACCGAATATATTTTTAATCATTACATTAGAACTGCCACTTCTGAGTTTAAATAAAAATATAGTTAGTGCTTGTTTCACAGTTCGTGATTTCGTCTCTCATACTTTTCAACGTGTTTTCTAGCTTTTCAGTATTGTTCCAATTAAGGCCAGTGAAAGCATGTAGTTGTTCCTCATTTGTGGAACCATCCGATATTTTATCAAATAAAGAAGAATCCACATTCTAAGCCAACTGGTCCAAAAACAAAGAAACTTCACTAGCTTCCACTGCACTATACGTAGAATGAATACGTAAAGAGCAAAGCTCGTCAGTGTAAAATAGTTTTCTAATAATGTGTGTAGAGCAACATCGGTCTCCTTTCGGGATATAAATCCTTTTTTGCGTAAACACCTGGAGGCGTGCTTCTAATGGTATGAGAATCAGTTGCCTCGTCGATCGACATAAGATACAGTATTCATGAGTCGCTACTACTCTTTCAAATGGCAGTTCAATCAAACCTGTCAATTCGGTATTGTTTCGAGTTTGATAATCTGGATCTGTTGCAGGATCATTACTGCTGCTGTCGTTTCTACGTTGGTTTTCTGTTCTATAAACAATTAATCGACATTTGTGACAAAATACAAATCCAACAGTCACAGTTCCGTCACAGTAAGCCTGATACTTCGTATTATCCCTACATTATAATACTGTAATTTAATTTATTTTTCAATATTTAACTATGTTCCACCAATCCGATCATCTTGAAACTTTTGTATACATTAGATAGGTAACAGAACACTGTCCTTGAATCTTTTGGAAGTGGTCACCCGAAGGGTAGCTTGCATCCCCCACCCCAACAAAATTAAATAATTTTTTTCTTCCCTTAATAATTTAATCACAATTGTGCAAAAAATATATGATATGAAGGAGGTAAATTCGAATATTTTCGTTTTTCTTCCATCTGAATAACTTAATTAACAACCGAGAAAAAAATGATACAGTTAAGGGTATTTACCCTTTTATTATCCTTAATTGAAGGGTTGGCGACTTAAAATTTTGGGGGATTATCTTTCAACCTAAAATCATTGTTTTCCACACAATACCAATAAAAATTGTGGTCGGGGCCGCTGGACCATTATTATCCTGCTAGACCCTTTCATTTATTACAAACACGTGGATTAGCTACATAGTGCACAATGCAATTGCATATACACATTAATATATGCAGTATAATATATATATTTATTTATAACAATATAGTGATAAATATAACATAAGCTTTTTATTATATTTTTTTAATAATAACATATATAAATTATATTTATGCTGAATATATGTATATACGTATACAAGGTGAATCACGAATCGTGATCAGTAGAGATTACTCTGTTATTAGCAATCCGATCGAAAATGTTTTTATCAGCTTTTGCATGGTTTCAAGAGACCTTTAACGTGATTATAAAAAATTATTTGTCAACTCTTTTTTTTTATGTTTTTTAAAATATCGGAACATAACTTTTTTTTATCTGGGTCGAGAAAAAATTAAAAACTTTGTATTACAAGGAGTATCATATGTTACGCCGTTGTACGTATTCCAATGTTGTTGACAATTCGAAATTTACCAACCTTAAATGTAGCGATGTTCAAAATGGTGTCCACGAACTGCAATGCACTCGCTTAGACGGTGAATAAAAGATTGTTTAGCATTTATTATGGTCTCTACACTGATGTTCTCGGTACATCTGCATAAACTTTTTCTTTTAATGTACCCCATAAAAAGTAATCTAATGGGGTAAGATCGGGCGAACGTGCTGGCCAATTATCTACACCACCACGGCCGATCCAACGTCCAGGAAACTTTCTGCCAAGTACTTGGCAACCATCATGTTGATACCACATCTGAGTACGATACATTATCGGTACTTCATCAAACAGTAATTGAAGCGCATTTTCAAGAAATGCAGTCTGACCATAATTTATAAACGTCGATTCGTCGGTAAAGAGTACTTTATCGAAAAATGAAGCTTCAGTCTGGAGTTGTTGTAATGCCCACTGACAAAACACTACACGATTACGAAAATCAACTACCAGTCTCTCGAAATGTTTTCAATATCCGCTCAAAAATGCATCGCGAAGGGTGACGTTTATCGGGAAATCGTTCAGCGTATAACTGTTGAGCTAACAGTGAATTACGCCCGCACTCCCCGATGATCAAAATTATCTCCAACTTTTCGTCGATACTGTAACTCATAAGAACCTGTACGCTCACGAATACCGCAAAGACTACTAATGACATATGTGCTCAGATATTATTTAGATGTGTTCCAATGTACAAAACTAAATGTTTACAAACAGTAGGCCAGAGGTCAAAACAAATTTCGATTTGTCAACAACATTGGAACGCGTAGCATATGATACTCCTTGTAATACAAAGTTTTTAATTCTTTCTCGACCCAGATGAAAAAAAAGTTATTTACCGAATTCGTCTTGAAATCCTCTAACAGATAGGCGTAAAAAATTATATGCTTACTTGAAAAAAATTCAAGGTTACCTTGAAAAAACATAAAAAAAAGAGTTGACAAATAATTTTTTATAGACATGTTAAAGCTCTCTTGAAACCATGCAAAAGCTGATAAAAACATTTTCGATCGGACTGCTAATAACAGAGTAATCTCTACTGATCACGATTCGTGATTCACCCTGTATAGATGATTGCTGACAACTCGAAGTTGTACCGAGAATCGACGGGCGCATTCGTTGACACATGCTTCGAAAGTTACGGATCTTTTCTATGGCCTATACCTGAGGTTGTACCTCTCTTAAAAGAATAAGGACCACATGTTCTTAAGGGGGCCGGCAGGCATTTGGCCTTGACTGTTACGCTGTGCCTTTTTTTCTAGACATTTTACGTCTTAAATAAGTAAGTAATCAATTAAAAATGCATACCACCGTGTTTGTACATGTCTTTGCTACGTCTGTCCAGAGCCTTTTTTTCGATACGAACACTAAATCTCTCGAAATTAAGAGAATCTCCAACAAACGGATTAGTAACAAATTTTAATGTTTAATTTTAATTGTTATGATAAATAGTAATAAAGAAATGAATGAAAAACGGTAAGCGTGCTTTGAGACTTATTTTCTCCACTCGCTCTTCATGTAAATTCCACAGTTAGTCTTTCTATTTATTGTTTTATTATAAACTCGTTTCTGTGGTAAGTTGTGTTTTCCCTCCTATCCCCTTTTCGCATGACCCGTTTCATATGTAGATTTGATTTTATTGGAATTAACATTTATGAACGTAA
This sequence comes from Halictus rubicundus, assembly GCF_050948215.1. NCBI lineage: Eukaryota > Metazoa > Arthropoda > Insecta > Hymenoptera > Halictidae > Halictus > Halictus rubicundus. The sequence continues at coordinate 1,475,454 of NC_135154.1, forward strand.
TTAAGACGTCTTTAATATGTAGTGTTTTGTAACACAAGACGTTCAGGAGATGTTCAAAAGCCGTTTGGCAGACATTCGAGACGTCTTTTAGACGTCTGAATGTCCACCAACAGACGTCTTAAAGACGTCTTTAAGACGTCTGTGTGCTATCTGGGGAGACTCGCATAAAGAAGTTGCAAAAAGCAACCTTCAAAATTTTCTCCACGATTCACCAATTGCAAATTAAAAAAAAAAAAGATTCGCTACAGTAAAATATACTTACGTGAGCTAGGAACCTAATTTTTCTGAAATCTCGAAAAAATTGAAGTCGTTTGGTTCAATCTTAAGAAAGTTATCGTCTTGCTAAAAGTGTCTAAATATTACTGGACACGAAAATATAATCTTTGAGTATCTCCTTGAGCATAAATAGTGTCCTCGTTATCACCTTGCATGTTTCTTTTTTAACTATTTGGTGAACAGATGCATGGCTCATTCTAAGACTATAATTAATAGTTTTCAACAAATCTCCACGTTGCTAACTATGTATATCTGAAATAATGATAAAAGGTTAATTAGAAAATATTTCTGTTTGTAGCCCCCGTGTGTAAGAGCAGGTGGCAGAATATCCGGGAGCGGTTCCGGAAGGAATGCATCAGGAGGAATGCGGTGGAATGCCTGCGGAGCAAGCAGGCGACGGACACCGCGGTCCGAAAATACGTGTACGACGATTTGCTGCAATTCTTGACGCCGCACTTACAGGAGCGGGCAACGCTAACAAGCTTTAATTATGTCAGCACGGAAGAATGTAGCAACCGGGCGACGAATGGGCCAGTGCCGCCATCATCATTGCCATTGTTGTCGCCCCATAATTTGGAAAGTAAGGTGGTCAAATCATATGGTGCAGAAGAAACAAAGCCACCACAAAAAGAAAAGAAGCCAAATTCGGCGAAACAAGAGATGGCTTTGGAAAAGAATATAAAAGATTGCACGGGGCTGTTGAAGCATATGGTGCAAGAAAAGGCTGGCGTCGAAACGCCAAGAACGTCGCTTCAACTATTCTTTGATGCTATGGCGGCAAGCGTTTCAAAACTCGGGAGAAAATACCAATCGATTGCGAAGCGGAAAATAATTGATGTCGTAACTGAGTTAGAAGAGATGGAGGAAGACGATAATGACTATAAGAAAAGTTTAGTTACATTAAAATATATTAAGAAAGATTAAGTTACGTTAAGTTAGATTAAGCTAATTTTGTAACCAGGATAATTTACATAAATTATTACAGTGTTTATATATGTGCCAAATGTCTAGCCCATAAAAATCCCAGAACTATCCCTACTGCCGCGAGGTATACCTCGTGAGGGTCCATGAACTGAGGCCTCTAGACTGTAGAGCTTCGCTGTTCTTTTCTACGTTCAGTGTAGATCACATAATAGTATCTCCTAGTCGATACATGTCCCTGACTAAACCCGTATTTTGCGAATAGAAGAGCACGCTTGAGCCGAACGCCAACGTGACGATCTAACGCTATTAGCCTCATGTTATGCGAACCGGTAACTTTAAACACATTTGCCATAGGTAAGGAAATGTTGCAGCGGGTTCATCAGGTGTTCAATCGAATCGGCAGAATATAGCTTCAATCTGACTTTAAGATGTGGCTATTGCGATCATTTTTGAAAAATGGAAATTATGCAAATTTTAAGCATATATTCAGAAAGACCTGGTATATCGAAATGTTAATTAAATTGAAAAAACAAAAGAAGTGCCTTCAAGTGAAAGAAATGCTCTTTCTGTTGCTTTTTTGCACAAGATTCTACGATGATTTTTTCGCTTTCTAGAGTCAGTTAAAGGTAAAAAGACCATTTTTGCTTCAATATTGCATAATTCGAACAAAAAAAATCACACTATGTTCGACAACCAGCTTTCTTGCACAGGAAAGCAGGCGCTTTCAAATGTTGGTAACGCGTTTTATCAAAAAAAATTGATCTCTCACCATTTGATATCTGGAAATTGAACAACTTTTTTTGTAACTATCATAGTCTTCTTTATAACGCTATAACTGGGTTAAAAAGCAACGTAGGTTAAAATTTAAAAAGGCATCTGAAAGTAGAGTCAATCTTTCAAATGATTTGTTAACGATGTCGATATAACAGTTTTTGCCGTAGTTAAGATCACTTGAAAATTTCTCGGGTTCGTAGAGGTGATCCTTTAATTTTTTTGAGGAGAGTATATAATTCATACAGATCTACACAACGTATTTTTTATGTTTTCAATATAGGCCCACCTAAAAAAATTATGAAATACAATTGCAGGCAAAACGATTCCCCCACCAACGTCTCTTTCATGCAGCGCGCACCTTCGCTGTGCAGCGGTGCCTCGTGTCTGCGCACCTTGTGCCTCTAGGTAGCTATCCCTCGTGCCAGAAATTCGCAGGGCGAAATACAATACGTACAGGGTGTAACTTTAGTGTCATGGTTTTGGCAGATGGTTGTACACCTTCGGATCGGTGGAGATTTGTTAAAAGAAATTGCCGCAAAATTGACTGTCCTTGAAATTCAAGGTCAAATTTTTTATGCTGGTATCGCATTCTACTCACCATGGGGACCAAACTTGTCACAGGAACTGTAGGTCGCAACTCAACCGTTCTCTTATAAAACAATGTTAAATATTTTAAAGTCGTCTTCCGTTCCTCGGGTTTCTCGTTCTTTGCCAATTATATAGAACCATCAAGGTCTATCGCTCTTAATAGTCGTGCTTGATCACCGGCTTCGATATGGCCACCATTATTTCGTAAACAGAACGGATGTAAACAAATAGAGGACAGTAAACATCATAACTTTCGGATAACCACTGCCAATAATCACAATCTTTTCTGGTCTCTTGTGTAGTGAGTGTTATACGTCAGTTATGCAAAGGAGAGGAAAAAACTATAACGTGCATCGTTATAACGTGCGTCAGATGCTTCATGCTATTGATGAAGCATTTGGAAATTATACCTCAGCTCGCAATATATATCTTGAATATTTAATTAATACCGGACAACGAAATCCTAGAAATGTGCCAGACAGAAGGGATTTTCAAAGACTGGACCAACGTTTTCAAGATTTTGAATTTGCCATTGCTCCTGGACATCGTAGGGCAGGCCGACCTCGTATTCATTGGAGGAAAGAGGAGTATATAATTGCACTTGTTCGTGCTCATCCTCTTTTGGGTTTACGCAGCATTGCACGTCGGGTTGGCGTGTCGCACATGACTGTGCTACGTGTAATTCGCGATGAAGGATTACGTCCATACCGTATTCGACGAGCTCAAGCTCTTCATCGCGGTGATCGTCTTCTACAGCGCAACTTTTGCCACTGGATGCTAAAGAAATTAGAACACAATCCACAGTTTCTTCAAAATGTGGTTTTCACAAATGAGAGCAATTTTTCTAACACAAATTTTTCTACCAAACTCATTAACTGGAACACGTTATCTTCAGTTTCTTCGGTCGCGTTTCATAATTCGATTGAGGCAAATCATACAACAAGACAGGCGTCGCCAAATTTATTTTGTACATGATGGAGCACCACCACATTATATTAGACCGGTACATAAATTTTTATCTGGAATGTTTGGAAGTCGATGGATAGGGCGAAGACCTGCACCTCGTTTGTGGCCGCCACGTTCCCCAGATCTTGCGCCGATCTTCTTTTTTTGGGGAGCAGTCAAGCATATTGTTAACCGGTCAGGACCGCCAATAAGAACTATGCAGCAATTGAAATCACGAATCGAAGACGCTTTTCACCGTGTGCAGTTTATACCGAACATTTACGAAAAAGTTCGCAAAAATTTGGAAGAAAGACTAAGGATCTGTTTGCGTAATAATGGTGGCCATATCGAAGCCGGTGATCAAGCACGACTATTAAGAGCGATAAACCTTGATGGTTCTATTCTATGGCAAAGAACGAGAAACCCGAGGAACGGAAGACGACGTTAAAATATTTAACATTGTTTTATAAGAGAACGGTTGAGTTGCGACCTACTTGCGGTTCCTTTGACAAGTTTGGTCCCAATGGTGAATAGAATCCGTGCATTTTTGCAATTGGATTGGTAGTTGTTTGACACCGATATCTGGCGACTCTGCGAGCTCGGAACTTCAAAGAGCAGCGACCGACCAACAGCCTACAATGTAAGCAGACGGAGAATCGTGCATTATTGGCAATTTATGCTTGTATGTTGTTAATCAGAACAATATTGTTAAGACGAACGAGTTGTAGAGCTTGTTCCGATCGAAATGAGTCCAAACACGACATTATTTGGACTGTCTTTAATGAGACTGTAATTTTTATCGTAAAATTAGGTATCAGTGAAACTTGTTCGATTACACTCGAATTTGACCTCATTTTCATCAGGAAAATCCCCTCCATTCGCTCGTCACAATTTGATGAGGATATATTGAAAAATCTAAAAGTTTAAACTTTCATTCGTGCGCGATTCTCCATCCGCTTACATTGTATGTCGTCTGTCGTAGCTGGGTCTTTGATGCTCCGCGCTCGGCAAAAGTTATTCGAAGATTTATTCGAAGCCTTCGAATAAAAGATACAGATCAAAGATGAAAAAATTATTCGAAGTTCGAATAAATCCGCTTCGAATAAAAAAAATTATCTTTATTCGTCGGATAAATTCTCGTCGGATAAAAGTATTTAGCCGATACTCGTCGGATAAAGATACTTTTTTTATTCGAACCTTCGAATAACGAATAAAGATAAAGTATCTTTTATTCGAATCGCTATTTAAATCATTTTTTATCTAAATAATGCCCAACTCTGTCCCCTACATCGCGTTCGAACGCTTCCCCCTCTATTGAGCAACCACGTTCGTATTCGTATTTCAAATGCGACTATGTCAATAGTTCGTGAAGACACATAAAAAATGGTACATATATTTCCTATTAATTCCTAATTAATTACATGTTTAAAATGTTGAAAGATTAAGATATGTAATTTATATCATTATCTGCTTCATTATTTATATAATATATTGGTTGATTTTTATCTAGTAATTAGTAACATATGTATTTTATGGAACAAATATAAATACGAACAACATTTCATGAAGACAAAGGAAGGAATAACAAAAGACAATAATTCTTACATACATTACAACATTCATTGCGTTGCACATGTCACGTAATAATCAAGAAGAAAATATAAAAAAAAAACTTTATTGCTCAACCGGAGTTGAGTACCACTGAATTAGTTACAAAGATTATTACAATGATTGAAATACACGGAGAACGTACGTAGGCGATACTAAAACAAAACTGAACGCTCGTGCCCTGGGGCGGCGGCCTCTTATACCGTCGGAGACAACTGACCGCTGAGGATATTTGATCCCTTCTTATCAACAGGACTTCTCCGAAGGTGGTGCCGTGTGCAACGAAGGTGTTGCCGTGTGCAACGAAGGTGTTGCCGTGTGCAACGGGCCATAATCAGGTGTGGTCCCTGTCACACACACATCGACCATACATCATACACAGCATACGTCATTGCTTACATTGATCACGCACTTTAGCCAACAATCTACTATTTTGTTATCATCATTTTTGTTACATGAATATTCTTCCTGAGATACTAAAAATAATAACACTTTTATTAATAAATAAATATGTACAATGTTACAACTATGTCATTTTATTCCTATACAATAAATAATATAGATAGATAGATACTTTATTGATTCCCGTCACGGTTCCAATTTCTATACCACCCGCTCCTTTCCCCTCACGTCGGTCTTATCTTACTCTTATATCTAACTTAAATCTACCTTATTTTCTATCTCTTATATTTAGCGTTTATACCTACTTATTCTATATATACATCTTAAAACTAGATAGGAGTCTAAAACTAAATGAAAGAGAGAGAGAGAGAGAATTATAAAGGTTATAACTAACTTAAAACTACTCCTGTCTTTGACCTCCTACCATACACACACACACACACACCCTCCTCCCTAACCGTGGGACCTCCTCTTCCGGCTACTCACCATTTATCCCAATCTTTTTTATTTTTTTTATTCATCTTTTTCTGTTTTATCTACATTCTCTCCTTCCATTTGCACCTTCCCTTTCCCTCCACTCCTCCACCCTCCTCATGAACTTCTCCCCTCCCCCTTGATCATCCAATACTTCCCACATCTCCTGTCATCCTCTTTCCTCATCCTGCCTCAACCATTCCTCCCATACATGCTTTCACGTCTCATTCACCCATCCACACACTCTACACTTTCTTGCCTCCTCATCCATCCAGTATTTCCCCTCTCTCATCCCTTTTCCCAATCTAAATTTCGCCACCCTCTGCCATCTACTCTTCCCCATCCTTTCTTCAGGTATCCCGACAGGCCCTCTCCCTTCATCATTCCGTACCATTTATTATACTTCTTTCGAATTTCTTATCTTTCCCCGTCTTACCTCCCTCTGCCTTTCCTTCTCCCTTTTTACTAGTTCCTCGCTCGCTCTCTCTCTCTCTCTCTCTCTCTCTCTCTCTCTCTCTCTCTCTCTCTCTCTCTCTCTCTCTCCTCTTCTCTGTCATCTCCTCAAAGCATCCCCGTCACTCCTTCTCCCACCCTTCCCCTATTCCCCCCTCCTATCCCTTCTCCTTATCTCTTCCCAACGTAACCGCGCTAACTCCTTTCCTTTGCCATTTCCTAGCTTCTTTTCGTACCCCCTACGCTTTTAAACCCGCTTTTCCCCTCAGCAACTCTCTTTGCAATTCCTTCCTAACCATGTATCCTGTGTGCATTTTCTACTCCTAGGACCCACTTTAAATATCCATACGTTCCCTCTCCTTCTACTCCCATATTTCCACTCCATAGCTCACCACCGACCAAACTAGCTTGTCAAACAACCAAATCTTCCTACCCCAGACCTTTCCAAATCTCCTTTTCCCTATTCCCCATACTTGTCCCATTACCACCGCCCCCTTCCTTACCCCTTCCGCCACATGTTCTTCCTGACCCCCATCCTGAACGTCTCTGGAACGTCTTTGTTGCAAAACTGTACGTCCTAGAGACGTCTCTAAGACGTCTATAATAAATCCTAAAGGTCCATATGATAATTAAAATAAAATCAAATATACATATGTGATTAGCCATGCGAAAAGGGACTGGGAGGGAAAAAACAAATTTCTACTAAATTTCGAGAAAAAAAAATTTAAAGTTAGACCAATAAAGTATTACTGAACGTGTAGAACTAATTTGCAAATTAGTTTAGTTAGTAATAGTTATGAGTCTAACTTTAAACTCGTTTTTCTTGATATGTTGTTTTCCCTTTCAGTCTCTTTTTACATGACCAATCGCATATGTATAATGAAATTTAATTATAGGAAATATATAATAAAATATATAGTATAGGATTGGGTTTTATGGCATTAACACCCACCATACTATGTAATAAAAACGAATAAGATTTATTAATGGACGAAGAAATAAGTCTTAACGCACACTTATCGCTTTTCATTTATTCATTATAAAATTAAAAATGAAAATAAAAATTGAACTTAAAAGTAAGCTTAAAATTAAAAGAAAAAATTAAAAATAAAAATAAAAATAAAAATAAAATTAAAAATTAAAATAAAATTAAAAATAAATAGATACAAATTAAAAATAAAAATAGAATTAAAATTAAAATTAAAATTAACACTGTTACGTATGGAGAAATTACTCCGCGTTTGTTTATATACGAATAGAATTTTTGTTTATACGAATAGAAACAATCAACCCCTTCGTTTATAGAAGGGATGACTATGCTCCAGCTGGACGCAACCGGCACGAAGCATGATTCATTAACAGTACCGTAGGATTTCCTAATATGGAAATCTCGAGAACATTCCCTTCTGGAATCTGTGAAGATAGTCTCTGATAGGAAACATCCTGGCTAACCCTTCGTTTAACCCTATTGTTGGATTCCAGGTTTTGGAAATCGAGTACAACTGATTATAATAAAATCGAGACGAGTTTTATTTAAGTTAAGTACACGGTGAGGTGTTGAGGTACAACGACGTAAGTTTTGAGAGGAAAATGTGGAGGGGAGTGGAAAAGGTTTGCTGTGGAAAGGGATGACGTGGAAGGGATAAAGTCTAAAGGGTTTGTTTGGTCGTAGTGATTCAAGTGTTCTGGCTGATATGTCTATTGTATGATTATCGTGATGCGTTGGCGTTTAGATAAGGCCTAGGGTTATCGAGTATACAACACTATAAAGAAAGATCCAGTTGCAAACCATGAAATCATTGGAAACGACAAAGACGAGTAGACATACGAGTAGACATACACTAATATATACAGTACAATATATTTATTTATAACAGTATAGTACCACGTACCTAATCCACGTGTTTGTATAAAATGAAATTTACTTTTTTTGTCATTTCAAGTAATAACAAAATTAAGAAACAGTATTTTAGTCATTTCACAGTAAAATAGCCACTATCATAACATCTCCAAGAAATTCAAGTTATTTAGTCTCGAAAAAGACGTTTCGAAAAAGACGTCTTTTAAGGACGCAAGACTTTCAAACGTAAAATGGACGTAAAAAAGACGTCTTTAAGACGTCGCATGATATCTATATATGTAAAGTGAGTCACGAAAGTATTGGAACGCCCTTCAAAACAGTACAACTTTTTTAAAATGGGACCAACCACCTGACTCTTTTTCGAGCAGTGAGAAGAATTAGTTTACCAAATGACGTGGGAAAAAGATTATGAAAACATTGCAACGAGAAAATAAAAAAGGGACTTTCCAAAACTTTTTATTTGAGCTCGTAATAAAACTTTGAAATACGTGTTTCGTAGATTTCATTGACCTTTCATTGAAAAAGTTTCATTGAAGTCGGTTGACGCAGAAAAAAAACGACACGTATCAAAAGATGTAAGAATCTGTGAATGTTAAGCAGAAACCGACCAAAAGTTGTGAAAAACTACAATTTCACCACTTTCAACTACTCGTAGCTCGTGTGTATGTTAATTGATTTCGATGAAATTTGTAACATGTGTATAACTAATATAAATTTAAAAAATGTATATTTTCAATTTTCTTTACAGGCGCAAATAAAAAAGTTTTAAAGAGTGCCTTTTTTATTTTCTCATGTAACTCCTACCAATTGCAATTTTTTCAAAATCTTTTGCACGTTATTTGGTAAATCTCTAACACCTCTACACCTTTTGGTAATTTTTCTAATTGCTCAAAAAAGTCAGGTCGTTTGATCCGATTTTTAAAAAGTTATACTGTTTTAAAGAGCGTTCGAATACTTTCGTGCATGTAGTCTGGTTCTATCAATCAACCCATTGGCACTGCACTGTTTGCCATTGCGCATGGGGGAGGGGGATGTAGAGGGAGGAGGAGGGCGATCTGTGGCTTACAAAAAGACGTGGACGTAACAGTTATCATTGCAAACCGTCAAGGTTGAGAAACCGCGTGGAGTGTCAGTTGTGTGCTTTTCCTCCCGTCGAAGATCAACATGGTAGTCCCTACGGAAGAAAATGTAAGACATCCGTTTGCCGGTGATCACAACCAGAAAGACGATATTCTAATTATTTATTAAAGAATGTTCTTTGAATAATGCTTGCCGATATTGTTGCCCGCAGAAGCCATCTAAGAAGGAATTCACTATCGAAAACAATGTGCTCATAGGGAAAAAGGTGGTGCTCAATTCCAAGTATAGATCCAGTGGAGACCTCTTATACGATACGATGAAGAAAAATCCGAGTTTTATAGGACAGGTATGATTAGTGAATAGTTTAACACTAAACCTACCAAGCACAAAACATATAAAAGTGAGAGATCTCATAGAAGCGAAAGGATTGAATTAAACTTAAACCATTTTCATTATATGTATGCGCTTAAATAGAGAAGTCAATTCAGTAATTTCCAATGAAAACGTTTTTATAATTTCAAATATTGTGAAATAGAAAACCGGTCATTTTGACTGTGGTAGGTTTAGTGTTAAGTATCATACTCTTCGATTTGATTGTGTAAACTGTCTCGCGTCAATGTTACCCTTAGACTGCGGGTTTTTATGCAGAATAGAAATTGTCTGCGTCAATATAGCAAGAGACTGGAGCCAAATAGGCATTTCATTTTTACCTCGATAATTTTAACACGATAAAAATAATCGATTGCGATCCGCAAATTAGTTGAACTCTTCCTACTATTTTAAGTTGCACCTACCCACTTTTGCTATAAGTGCATAAAATTTGCAGTTTAGTCATGATGATATTTCAAAATGTTACCTTGAAGTTTTTCAAATAAAAACTTATTCTTTTATATTTCCATCGAAAATGTAAAAACTTTCTTCGGTAAATATCTAGAAAATGGGACTCCTCACAGATATTGATAGGCTCGAAATATGTTGAGAAGGTCCTGAAAAACTTTTTCTTTCTCTCTTTCAAAAAATTACAAACACTAAATACAGTGCATTCCGCCCTTTTTAATTGACCGAACTCGTGTTTTAGGGCGGGGGAAGGGCGGAGCCCGTGTCCCTGCTTCTCGAAAAACCTTTTTTCTTTTTGACGTGGTGGTAATCGTTCGTTAGGGATTCCCCGCCCTTCTCCTTTTTTTTATCGTGAGGGAAATGTATTTTTTCATGCTCTCCCTGGGGGGGGGGAATGTGGGGCTCCCCCGAAGGTATTCCCAGTAACTCCACCACGGTGACCTTCCTGACCTAACGGAAGGCGGCGAGGGACTCGATGTCAAAGACAACTCGCCGCCCCCCTCCCCAGCAACGCCACCCCGGGGGAACTAAAGCTTCTTCCAAAAAATACCTAAACTATGTAGTGGGGCACCGCGCGGGTCACCCACACGGACGCCGCTCGGCTGGGCGCGGCGCCGGTGACTCTCCTCAACGGTCAGAAGAAGGGGACCCATAGGTCCCCGCCCCGGCCGAGGGATGAAGTCTCCTCTGTTGTTTTCATCTTTATCTTATGAAGGTCTGCTTCTATATACAAAAATTATCTTTTCTTTCTCTCTTTCTTTCTCGCCTAAATTTCTATAGAAGCGGGATGCGACAGCGTAGCTTTGGATAACAGATTTTATTATAACAACCATCAACAAGCTAGCTAAATACGTATTGGTTCTTCTTCGGCACTCACTCTCGGTGTGACATTCGTTGAGCATACAAGTACCTTCCTCGTGCTTAATAGTATATATATAATAGTATATAATTATTTTTTTAAATAATGAACAATTGATCCACTGTGTACTGGTATTTATTTAAAGTTTTTTATCATTGGAGGGTTCAAGTCCACAACATGAATGTAAATATTGTTGGCGAAACTTGGTGTCAGCGAAACACGCTGACGATGAAATGATTGTCGGCGAGGTAAGTGTAACCCGACTAGATGGCTGATAATGATTATATCATTACATCTTGGGACTTTGAAGTTTCAAGTGTCTCATTTAGAAAATCACATCGGCCTGTTGAACTTTGGTTATTACGTCGGAAGTATCGTATTAAAATAACTCTTTTCTGTTTTGCTATTTTCATACACCTTGAAACTATCTTATCATTAATACCACACAAACTTAAGTGCCTTTATCATAGTATACTTGTAGCTCCACTCAAACATGTACTGCCGAAGGAAAGTTTCTGACCACGTAAGGGAGAAAATGATACTAATATAATAGAAAATTATTTTCGAGTCGCCAAAAATTCTTTTGGGAAACATGTTTTTAATGCAGAATGAGGCTATGTGCAAAATTTGGGCTCAATCTGATTTGACAGATTTACGGAACCTCAGCCTTTATGTAAATCAGCGATGAGCACGATAGGAGCTGTGTGCTTTCCCCACCAATGTCTCTTTCATGCAGCTCGCATCTTCGCCGAACTGCGGTGCCTTGTGCCTTCGTCTCTTCCCTCGTACGTCCCGCCGTGGCCGGGAGATGTTGGTGGAAGAAACGTTTTGCCTGCGGCAGGCATCCGTGCCCATCGCTAATGTAACTGAAACAGTAATAACAGTAATAACAGTAAAAACAATAAAGAGTCATTCAGATTTTTTTGTTCAGAGGTCTAGTTATCCATGGTCACGTACTTACGTACATAGTAAAATATTTGTATTTTTATAGCTTTTTGATACTTACATACATAAGCCTTTATTTCTAAGAACTGCTGCACACCTACATGGCATCGATTCAATAAGTCGGATACACCGACTAATAGGTATTGACTTTCATGTTTCTTTCATTATTGTGTACAATTCTTCAATGTTCCCAGATTTTTGTTTCTTACATGTTTGTCTACGTCAATGCATAACATTTCTATACGGTTTAAGTCCGGTGATTGCGCCGGCCGTTTCATTACATTAATATTCTGACAGCTTAAAAACATTTTAACGACCCCCGCAGTGTGTTTCAGATCATTATCCGCTTTGTTGGAACAGGTCTAATCGCGATATCTCTTAAATGATATTATAAGTCGTACGTAATCACGTGACTATTGTAACGCGTGATTCGTAGAGTGTACGGAAACGTACGGTTCTTCTCTATTCGACAGTCGAGGTGGACACACGTGTTTATCCTGCGCAATTCTATATCTTTAATAAAAGTTATATTCCACATACTTCGCGTTGCTCCGCTACAATTTCCAACTACAACTTCCATCACGCTTGATAGATATAATTTTCTGGCATACGTTCTTCGACAAATGGAAGTAACACATTTTTAACAATATCCAAATATATAAATCTATCCATGATACCTGTTATTCGATGAATCGGACCCGTACCGTTTATAGTCATGGAACCCCGAACCAGCACGGATCCTTCACCGTCGGTTTTATGCAATTTTTCTTAAATTCTTCTCCTACTCGGCATCTAACATATACTTTCCCGTCAGATCCAAAGCGATTAAACTTAGATTCGTCCGTAAAAATTACTGTTGATCATTGTTGCGGTGCCCAGTTAATGTGTTCTTTCGCGAATGCAATCCTAGCTCGACGATTCTTTTCGGATATTAAAGGTTTTTCCCTAGCAATGCGTCCATTCAGGTGAATCTCCGTTAACCTTCGTTGCACAGTCCTTACACTAATGTTTATTTCCGAATTTGCTAATATTTCCTTGTGTATGTCAACTGTGGTTTTAAAACGGTCAGTCTCGGATAAACGATGAATCTTTCGATCAGTTTTTTTATCAGATTTTTAATGTTCCATGTTGTTTAATATACCTTATAGCTTGATAGCAAGCCATAACGGATATCTCACGTTCAGAAGCAATTTTCCGATATGACATTCCTTTCTTGCGAAGATGCTGCACTAATTGCCGTTGTCTGGTGTGATATTCTTTCCCTTGCTCATTACTTTCATATTCTACGACATCTAACTACGCACAGAGTTCACGAGATACTGGAAGATATTGTTTACATCGCAAGCATTTCGAGTTTGCTGCATATAATTACAGTGTACGTAAGTAGATGTCCGGCAAAAAAACCATAGATTGATACAAAATATTTATAAACAACAGTATTTCTTGGAATAAATAAAAACCCTAATCCCTGTATATACATCGGGGTACCTATTTCTTAGAAATAATATATACACAGTAGGCCTGCAGCCAAGCTCGGGTCGAGTCGAGTCGGGACTCGCTTTTCGAGCCGAGTCGAGTACTCGCACGAAGCGAGCGGCTCGCATCGAAGAGAGCGGCTCGAAATAAAATCAGGCGTAAAATGACATGATGCGAGTTACAGCGGGAAGATCAGCACATCGATATTATCAAGCAGTTTAGTATATTGAGAATGCTAAATGTTAGCGATGTTTTATTATATTATACAATAAATATAACGTATATAACGTATATAACGTATATCTCGTCGGTGACGCGACGTAGTTCCACAAAAAAAATTTTAACCATTCCACAATGAGTTTTCCCTACTGACCGTTCGAGGACCGTTCGAGAATTGGCGTGACAGTCAAGGTCAAATTCCTGCCGGCCCTGCTGCAATAGTTATAGAATAAAAAAAAAAGAATAAATACTATATTCAAGTATTGACAAAATTCAATCGTTCTTATTGTGATCCGTAGTAAAAAACAGAAAACTAATTTTTTACTTATTTAATCGATAATACCACTTCTAATGCTCGACTGCATTGACTGCAATTATTCACGTAGAGGTAGTAACGAAATAAAAGTGTTAAGTAATGAAACTAACTTTCGAGGGCTCTTATCCATATAATGCTATTTGGAGGCAGTATTAATGCTATTTGTACAAACGCACAGATACACAGATTCTTATATCTTGCAATGCACGTTGTTGTTTTATCCGTCAACCGATTTCGATGAAATTTTCAGTTTGTGTATCACTAACATAGAGGAAAAGACACATATTTTAAATTTTTATTGCGAATTTAAATAAAAAAGTTTTGAAAAGTGTCTAAGTCATTTTAAGTTTTAATTATAATTGTATTGTTTGCTATTTTTTATACCTTATAGTATTGTTTCTTTACATTTTATATTTTTTATATTTTATAAGCAACAAACTTTATGTATAATCAATAATTGTATTGTTAAATTTCATTTTCTGTGAGTAATTGTCAATACATATACATTAGTAACCACATCTAGATTTTTGCCCGAAATACGGCAATTTGTCCGCACTGTGCACAGCGGCGAAATGCGAGCAGTCCAACTCGAGGCGAGAAGGACTCTCCGCGTCTCTTTCTTTTCATACGCTGTCCTTCTTCGCGTCCGAAACTTCAATTGTTCATTACACAAGTAAATATCATCGGAATTATATCATATTTGGTTTCATTTTAATCAGAAAAATGCCACGAATATGTTGGTTTCAGTTTCAGTTTCAGTTGGTTATGTTTGTTTTGTAATTGGATTAGCAGTGGTCTTCTGGTCTCACACCGATATAGCCGACAATGTGTGGCCCACTCCTCGGCGACGGCGGTTCTCGAGTTTCGCTGTCTGCTTCTCCGTGCAACATTATATCGGAGACGGATATTCTCTCCGTTTGAATGCCAGTGATTTTGGTGTGCTATAGGTTACTTATGGCAGAGTTGGGCAAAATATTTATCTAAATAAAAATTTCGAATAACGAATAAAAGATAAAAAAATTTTTATTTCCTTATTCCAAGGTTCGAATAAAAAAAGTATCTTTATTCGACGAGTATCGAATAAATAATTTTATTCGACGAGAATTTATCCGACGAAAAAAGTTACTTTTTTTTATTCGAAGCGAATTTATTCGAACTTTGAATAATTTTTTCATCTTTTATCTGTATCTTTTATTCGAAGGCTTCGAATAAATCTTCTGATAACTTTTACCAGCTCGACGAATAAACGGCGACGACGCCCGACGAGGACCGACGAGCGCCGAACGTCGAAGACCAAGCGACTGTCAAACGGCATACAATGTAAACGGATGGAGGATCGAGCATTATTAGCAATTTATGCTTTTATGTTTTTAATCAGAACAATATTGTTAATACGAATGACTTTTAGAGCTTATCCCGACGAAAATGAGTCCAAACACGACGTCATTTGGACTGTCTTTAATGAAATTGTAATTTTTATCGTAACATTGCGTATCAATGAAACTTGTTCGATTACACTCGAATTTGACCACATTTTCATCCGAAAAATTCCCTCCATTCGATCGTCACAATTTTATGAGGATATATTGATAAATCTAAAAGTTTAAACTTTCATTCATGCGCGATTCTCCATCCGCTTACATTGTATGTCGTTTGTCGTCGCTGGGTCTTTGAATCTCGGCGCTCGGTAAAAGTAATTCGAAGATTTATTAGAAGCCTTCGAATAGAAAATACAGATAAAAGATGAAAAAATTATTCGAAGTTCGAATAAATCCGCTTTGAATAAAAAAAATCATTTTTATTCGTCGGATAAATTCTCGTCGGATAAAATTATTTATTCGATACTCGTCGAATAAAGATACTTTTTTTATTCGAACCTTCGAATAAGGAAATAAAAATTTTTTTATCTTTTATTCGTTATTAGAAATTTTTATTTAGATAAATATTTTGCCCAACTCTGGTCGGAGAATATTACATTTGATAATCGATATGGGTCCGTGATGAATCACCTTCTCACCGACTAGAATTTCCTTAGTGGTCTTCTGCACCGACGAAATACCGTCGTTGGCCTTCTGTTTCTTACTCCAGCCAAAATCTATCCTAGAGGGCAGTAGAAAACACCGTATTTTTCGAGCGACACGTTCTCCCGTAAGGCTGGCAGTCTTTATATATATCTCGTCGGTGGTCGCGTCTACGAGATATCGGTAAAAAAGAATATATGCAATGCCGACTTGAGTAGGAGCAGAAGAGAGAAACGAAAATTGAGAGAGAAAGCTTGCGACTAGACATGGTTGCCACATATCATCCATCGCCTCACTGTTGCCATGTCGTCAAACCCGTAAATGTACAAGCGTTTCGTGAAACTGATTCCTGCCTCATGAGCCCAATTCAGCCGACCAACACATGCTAACACATGCATTGCCACGGGCGCGTAGATATACGCAGGACTTGTTGTCACATTACCTCTGCAGTTTTTCGCTAATATCTCTGAAATGAAACTCGAATGGCGGTCACGTGCATGCAAAAGCTAAGGAAATCATTTGATTTATATTAAATTGAATCAGTTTATTCTTAACATTATAATAATTTTATACATATTACCAGGACTTCTTGAAAATGAGCCGGAATTTACTTCCTGTCAGAAAGAAAATTATATTCAAATCTCATTTAAATGAAATTTAAAGCAACTCTTTTTATGCCACGAAGCGCATAAATGTAATATTATATTTATATTATTATATATATGTATATTTATATATGTCTCATATTACGATATTACAAATTGTATATATATATAAATGTATATATCGTCTATGTCATGCCGTATTTGTTCTAGACTACAAAAATTGGTGTGGCGCGACGGTAGCGTGCCAAGCTTTCACCCGACGACCAGGGTTCAAATCCTGCCTACTAACGCATTTTTCAAAAATTTTATTATGTTTTATCATTATGTATTTATATTTTCAATCGATTAACACGCATAAAATTGCATTCTGAATTATAAATAACATGCACTTATTTACTAACAACAGGATTATTTACTATTATTATATATTATTATTTATATAATAATTATATATTAAATTTTATAAATTTTCTGTGATTTTCCGGATTTCGAACAAGTTACTATTACGTTTGGGTGATGTGACATAAGTTCATCTACCTTTTCTTGAACAAGTGCGGTCTTTTCTCCCTTTTTTTTTTTTTTTTTATCGTGAGGAAATGTTTTGTACATACCCCGACTCCCTGGGGGAAGCCGGGGTTATGTGGGATTCTCCCCGGGGGATGAACCCCCGGAGACTACCCACTAAAACCTCACGCCCACCTAAGCTACACGGGAGGTGCCTGGATCACGCGAGTACTCAACAGGACACCTCCCAGCTATCATCATGCCCCGGGGGAGGGGTTAACCTCCCCCACTGCCTACGCTATAAGACCCCGGGCGGAGGGACCCGCCCGGTGTCCCCATCCCTGGAGCCTTCGGATTGGGCTTCCCGAGCCCCAGCTCGGTCCACCCACAGCTCCCGGAGTCTTCGTGTCCCGCTCGGAGCCGGTGTCCCGAAGGAACCAGCCCCGGCCGAGACAAGAAGACGCCGCCACCGGAAGGAAGGGCCGTTGGAGGCGCGATCCGGCAACGGTCTTTTCTCCCTTATATGATATTATCCTTTCGAACGTTGACTGATACTGACATCCTGTCTGATCCGTAATTAGAATTGCGAGGTGATATTTTTTACTACTTTCCGATAATTTTCGGCGGCCTGCTATATTTTATTCCGCGCTTCTTCATTATGGACTTCAAGCTTCATGCATCAGTCATTTGTGTACCGAGGTCATTCCACGCGAAATCGGGCACATTTTCGAGTACTGCTGTGGGATTTTGTTCAAAGGGCCTAGCCGATTAAGATGGTCAAAACTGCCCTTAGAGGTTTTTCAATGATTAATGAACCATTCGGAAGCTGACCCAGAAAAACCCCTCTGAGCAAAATTTCAACCCTCTATCTTGCCCGTGAGGGTAGTTACAGAGTAAATTAGATTTCGCGCTTTTCCGCGCATTTCCCACACTCTGATGCTTCCTAAAATTCTGAAAAAATGTGGCATATTTTGGATCCTAAGACAGATTTTTGAGAATTTCTTCAGATTTTGTCTGATTGTTTGTTTGTTTTCTTGCAAACTGTGGTCGTAAAAAATGAAAAACCTCAAAAAAATCGGAAAAATGTACATTTCTCAAAAATATGAAAACATGCTATTTTGCTGTTTAGTGTCCCGATAAAGTACCATAACAGGCAGTGTCGTCAATTTTTTTTTAGATTTTTTGTTGTGGGAAGTCCTTGTCAAAAACAAGAAAAACCGAATTTTTTCGCCGTTTCTGCTATTAGGAGGAAAGTTACACTTGTTGGTTTTACCGCAGATATATATTCAGTCATTTTAAACATTGTTACATTGAAACAAGTAAGTGTTTGACCTAAGAAATGTTTTAAGCCGGTTGGCACATCGGTTTAGGCGTCAGACTACGGAGCGGGATAGACTGGGGTTCGAATCCCGTCGGTGGAAAAGTTTTTTTTCCATACATCATCTTTATTTTTTCAATTTCTTATATGGTTTATTCATGTGATTTTAACAATATTTTTTTAATGTTTTAAAAGTATTGAGGTATCATTCCTATGTATGTGCATATATTTGTAGCCGCTTCAACTGCGGCGAACGTAGATAGAAAAGGACAGCATGCAAACACGACCGCGTGGCCGAAGGCGCAAGAAAAAGGCAGCACAACCCGATGATATTATTATCCGATTTGTACCGTGTTTGGGCTTATTTTGTTCAGGAAAACATTTTCAATCGGTAGGTAATGATATCATTATGGTAACGTTAATAAGAAATAATATTAGATTTAGTTGGTAAACGCCAATACGCTACTGGTTACAATGTTGCTCAAGTCATGTGTCGCCTGGAGACAACAATGTAAGCGTTTCACCATCACTTATTAATAACAATAAAATGTTTGTTACAATTCATAATTCTGCCATGGGAACATTATTAATCGATTGCAAATAGTTTGCTGATGAAAACAAGTCTAAACACGCCACAAATCCGACAAGTTAGACGGTGCCAGTATTGAAACGTTTCCTTCGAAGTTCATCAACGAATTTTATTTCACTAGCTGACTGTTCCATTTCGATAGAGTCCGCTGCCGCACCAAAGCATGTTCTACAGAGTCGGTAATTCAGAACCGTAGACAGAAAAATGCCATTGCATGCAATGCCTATTTATGTACGTGTACCTGTACATAATACATAATCTAAAGAGTTCTTTATAAAATTGTCTTAATAACTTAACATCCAGCAGAGTACCAACGGTGAAACCCAATGACATTTCCTTTTATTATAAAGACTTTTACTCATTGCAAAACGTGACGTAAATTGTTTAAGTAATAAAAATGTGTTTATTTAATCAATCCTTTAAGTAATAAAAATGTACTGGTTTAAACAATTGTTTAAATAATAAAAATTTATTTGTGTAAACTAGCGTTTAACTAGTAAAAATGTACTGGTGTAAAGGTTTGTTTCAATAGTAAAAATTTATTTGTTTAAACAATTGTTTAAATAATAAAAATTTATTTATGTAAACAAGCGTTTAAAGTTTAAACGATAAAAAGTGTTCGATTATTAATGGTATTCACTGTACCGTGTTACGTATTTACGTATTATGGCTTGGCAACGTCGGATAAAAAAGTCGGCTATCCGAACTTCGAATACAATTTCGAATAAAAGATACATTTCATTTTCATCTCTGCCAAATACTCGTCACGAATAAATCCTCAAATAAATCGTCTGGCCAAGTCGACCTTCGAATAACGAATAAAAGTTACGAATCAATTTCGCCGCGACATCTGCGTTCGAATACATTCTGAAATTTATTTTTATTCGACGCCTAAAATCGTTCGGATACTCGGCGACGCCGAGTATCTACAAATAAATCCGTCGAATAAATGGTGGCGTTGTATCCGACCATCCGAATAAATCCTGAAGATAGCCAGAAAATCATCCGGAGGCAGGTCGAATACAAATCTCAAAACCAGACGCTCGACGAATCAAGATACAAATAACTTCTCGCGATTCATCCGACTTCGAATAGAAACAAAACAACAGAGAATTTGTATCCGAAAGCCATTCAAATAATTTTTTCATCGGATACTGCCCAACTCTGTAATATTAGGTATATGTAGACAGGGCCCGCTCTAGCGGTTACGACGCCCCGGGCAAAAAAACAAATTGCCGCCCCTTTTTAAGCACTAAGCACCGCGCTGAACAAAATGACCTTTTTTGTTTTTTTTTTTTTAGCAAAACTGTCTGGCAAGGATTCATTGAATATTTAAAACATCAATATTTTTCTCACTCTTACAGCCAATGCCAAAATGGCGCCCCTAAATTTTGGCGCCCCGGGCAAATGCCCGGGTTGTCCCCCCCCCTAGAGCGGGCCCTGATGTAGACTGCTCAGTTTTATACAAAATAAAACTTGTCTGTATTACTTGCAAGACAACAGTTAGTATTTATTAGTCCTGGTAATCTTCTCAGCGAATAGCGAGAATGCGCGTGACTCAACTGTGTTTGCCTGCCCAATCAGACGGTTCCTTTGCGAATTCCTTTCGCATTCCATCTCAGTACAGTAGTATTTCCGTAACTGACGTATCGTCGGGTCTGCCGAGCGACAGTTCTAGTAGAGGTGCAGTTCTTTGTACTGTGCTGAACGTAGAGAAGGATTGCGATTGAGAAAGCACGAGGGGCTAAGATTCGACGCTTCGAGTCTCTGTTTCTCTTTCTTTTCCGTTTACTATCCTTTTTCACGCCCAAAACTTTAATCACTTATTACACAAGTAATTTTGATCATAACTATATCGCGTTTGGTGTTATGTTGGTGTTAAATAGGAAGTGACACGAATACGATGGTAAAAGTTTTATAAAAAAGAATCAAAATTAGAAACGTTGCAATCTTTTACTTCGCTTGCATTAGTGTGAGTCTCGCCAATACTCGACTCCTCGCTCGGTCATCGAGCGTGTTTACCGCTTGATTTGCTTGAGCGTGTTTATCAGTGGTGGGGATAAAATTTTGACAATTACGATAGACACCTTTCGGATAGTTACAGTAGAGATATACTCAATATAATCTCAAATAATTTATTTCGAAAATGAATACAATACTCTATATGGAATGCCCCATGTATCTACTATTTGAATCTTGATCGAGTATTTCAGATAGGATGGTATATTGTAACGGAAATATTTTCACCGTCTTACAAGATTCTTAGAGTCTTACACCGATTCGGTTGAAACTTTGCACACTTATAGATCTCGTTCTCCTGTTCACGAATATATACCATTATAGGGGCAGATACCCAATAGTTTTCGAGATATTGACGATTAAGCTTTCATTATTTCCTATGTAATGCCGTATTTTTTCTGGCCTATACCAAGAGTCGGTGTGGCACGACGGTAGCGTGCCAAGTTTTCAGCCGGACGACCAGGGTTCCTGTCGACTAACGCACTTTTTTTTAATCTCATTATGTTTTATCATTGCATATTTATATTATTAATTTAATACCTAATATTATTAATTTAAACCCGCTGGACAGCGGAGGAGGCAGAGGAGATGTTGGAGGAGAGGATAGAGGCAGTGAGTGAGGAGATAGTGAAAAGGAAAAAGAAGAAGCAACAGGGGAAGAGATGGGAAAAGATAGGAAGAGCAAGGTACAACATGTGGTACGGGAGGGTGAAGGGAGAGGGGGTACCAGGGTATCTGAAGAAGGGGTGGGGAGAGAGCAGGTGGCAAAGGGTGGCCAGGTACAAGTTGGGAAACGAGATGAGAGGTGGAAAGTATTGGTTGGAGGAGGAGAAGAAAGTATGTAGGGTCTGTGGGTGGGAGGAGGAAACGTGGGAGCACGTGTGGGAAGTGTGTATGGAAGGGGATGAGGGGAGAGGTTGGCAGGGGTTGGTGGGGGAAGTATTAGGGGATGAAGGAGAAGGAGAGGAATGGATGAGGAAGGTGGATGAATGGAAGAGGTATGGGAGAGGAAGTATAAGGAGAGAAAGCATAGGAGAATGGAGTAAAACAGAGATCAGCCGGAAGAGGAGGTCCAGGAGGCGGGGGAAGGATGGGTGAGGTGTAGGGAGGGGGGAGAGCAGAGAAGCATGTGTGTGTGGGAGAGGGAAAAATAATAACGCGGCGGATATTAGTGTAAAGCAGCGTACAGACCTGAACATTTCGACGAACATTGCGCCGAACAGCGAACGAAACGCAAAGTCGACATTCATTTCGGCGCGATTTTGCGTTTCGGACGCTGTTCAGCGCGCCGTTTGGCGCGATGTTCGGCGCGATGTTCGGCGCAATGTTCGTCGAAACGTTCAGGTTTGTACGAGGCCTTTGATGTATGTCGAAAAACCGACAAGCGATGGATCGACCGCGCGCACGAACGCAAACGGGTGAGCCTCGCACAAACCTAAACATTTCGACGAACATTGCGCCGAACGCCGCGCCGAACAGCGACCGAAACACAAGATCGCGCCGTTCGGATCGCCGAAATGAATGTCGATTTTGCGTTTCGTTCGCTGTTCGGCGCGCCGTTCGGCGCAATGTTCGTCGATATGTTCAGGTCTGTACGAGCCTTAAGATCGCTCTCTCTCTCTCTCTATGACGTGTTTTAGGATAAGTTTAGTTAAGTTAGGGTAAGTTAGGATAAGTTTAAGGTTAAGATTAGGGTAAGAGCGAGCGAAAGCGGGAGATGTAATTAAAATTGTAACCCCGAGGGGAATCAATAAATGATATATATATATTTCGCTAAAGAAAATTAAATTTAAATGTCTATAAGAATTCAAAGAATTAAGATATCAATAAAATCGGGCATTCAGCTGAAACTTCGTTGACATAAACGGAGTTCTACTGTATTTTGTAATTAAAATTTATGGAATAATTCAATTGTAATTTTGTACAACTCTGATCGAGTGTTACAGGTGGATGCCAACACAGGAAAAGAAGATACATACGCGAATATGCTAGATCGATCGGTGAAATGCGCTCTCTGGTTGAAAAAAGAAGGAGTGAGGAAAGGAGATATTGTTGCAATTTCAACACACAATCACCTCGATAGCTTGATTCCGTGCATCGCCGCCGTTTTCATCGGAGCAATAATGACTCCTTGGGATGACGAGATCAATATTAGTAAGAATCGGACTACACTTAACATTATTGCACTATGTATGTCAGGCATAAGAATTAACTGGCCCCCTTGGCCCCTTGTCTCGGCCGCGCGTTTCGCTCCCCGCGACGGTCCAAGTTCTCAAGCCATTTCAGGCCCGTACCATATGAACTGCAGGTGGCGCATTAGGGCAATTCTCGTATCAAAAGATTTTTACATCACTCATAAGGTAAATACTATTGTCAATGTGTCTTTTTGTCAGTGGTATCTCTTGTAGGCCTATTCCATTGCGTCGCATGATAATTTGGAGAAGTTCATAATTACGTCAAAATGTCGTCGTCAAAATTTTACTGACATTTAAGAAAACTAGATTTTCGCGCACGTTTAGATCTGCTTGGCAAGAAAGAAGACTTGAAATTATGAATACTAAAAATTATCATGCGATGCAGTGGAATAGGCCTAAAGGAGATACCACTAACAAAAAAAAAACGCATTGACAATAGTACCTCATGGGTAAATTAATATATAAATAATTAATTAAGTAGATTAAATAAATTTGTTTTTACATTTAGAAAATCTTTATACAGATTTACATACACAGGTGCACAGTATGTTTAAAAAGAGTAATCTGAATTGGCCTATACTAAAACAATATGTTTCCTTTTTTTTTAATTATCTAAAATAGAATAACACAAACGCCCATAAAACACCAGAAAATGTGAAAAATGCTATTAAGTTTTGAAATTCATCATGTGTTCAATAGACACTACTGTTCTTTACTTCAGTGAGTCGTTAAACGTTATATCGTCTAATTGTACGTAATGGCCATAGTATGGAGTACGTAATTAATGTCTTTACAGATCTTTTTACAGATCTTTTACAGATCTTTTTACAGATCTTTTACAGATCTTTTTACAGATCTTTTATAGATCTTGTTTTGCTTTGTAGATCTTGCGTGTCATTTCATGAGAATAACAGAGCCGAAAGTGATTTTCGCAAATGAGAAATCGGTGAGGATTATTCTGCATGCAGCGAAAATCGAAGATTTGGGGGCGAAGGTTGTCACATTCGGCGAATTTCCCGGCACTGCATCCTTCTCGGATGTTCTACAAGGTCATAGTAAATCCGAGGTGGCTAGCTTCCGGTGTCAGATAATCAACGACCTCAATGACACAGCGTTTATACTGTTCTCTTCCGGTACTACGGGTTTACCGAAGGGCGTGGAACTATCTCATAAAACGTTCCTCGAGACATTAGAAGCTTCAAAACTGACACTGACCAAGGATACACCACTGTGGTTCAGTTCTTTATGTTGGATTAGTGGATTGTGTTTGAACTTCGTATCTATCGCAAGAAATCTCACGAAAATAATCCCCCGGGAATTCCAGCCGCAGAGAACGTGCGAGATTTTGGAAAAATACAAGGTGCTTGATTAATTAAATAAGTGTCTAGAAGAAGGATGTACGTTAGAAATTTTCCAAAATGGATTTTTACGTATAATGAGTGCCAATGTGAAGTACGAATTATTTCGGCGAAGCTGTTAGTATTCAACAATGGCACTGGTGATTTTATGGTATAATTACAGTAGTATTTCCGTAACTGTCATATCGTCGGATCTGCCGAGCGACAATTCTAGTAGAGGTGCTATATTCTTTGAAGTGTGCCGAACATAGACAAGGATAGTGATTGAAAAAGAAAGAGAGGCTGAGATTCGACGCTTCGACTCCCTGCTTCTCTTTCTTTTCCACTTACTACACGAGTAATTATGATCACAACTACAGTGGTTACTCGATCAATGTCGACAACATGGGTCTGGCGGGGGACATATATCGGATAGGAGACACTATTCTTTGATCCACGCCGAATATCAATATAGAGAAAAGGACAGCGAAGATCTAGAGGCCTCGGTTGCCCAGGAATACTGCTGGAATCGTAAATATTCCCTACTCGATGCATGTCCAAAATACAGGTAACACGAGTCTGCCCGGGACAAGAGAAGTCTGGGAGAATATCATTCTTTTATACACTGCCAAACGTAGAAAAGGATAGCGAAGCTCGAAAGACCTCGGTCGCCGAGGGGTGTAACAAAATTCGGGTCGGGAATATCGGTGTGAGACCAGGAGATAACTTAATCCAATAACAAAACTTCTTTATATTTCATTATTTTTTGTGGGACTTTCACCAACATATTCGTGGTATTTTTCTAATGAAAATGTGGGATCGGTAGACGAGGTAGTCAGGATGTAAATCACCACACAATATCGTGTCTTGATGAGCGTCTCGTGACGAACTGATCTTCGGCGAAGGAATTCGGCGACTCCACGGCGCGGGTACCGACATACAATGTTGCATCGCCGATCGTTGGTCGCCGTGCGCGAGGCTGCGTGCCTTTGTATATTTTCCCTTCGCCGAAGTTTCGGCGGGCGACGATCGCCGTGCGCGAGGCTGCGTGCCTTCGTATGTTTTTCTTTCGCCGAAGTGTCGGCGGACGACGGTCGCCACAAAAATAATACCAAATATGATATAATATATGATATATAATATATAATATATAATATATGATATTATGATATGATTCCGATGATATTTACTTGTGTAAGGGGGATAGTTATGGAACTTTTATCTGTTAGGCTTTTGGGACATACATGGAGTAACCACTGCATACAGTGAAATCTCGCCATAAGTCAGTTGCGCGGTTCTGGCGAGTGACAATTGGACGAAATCTGAAGTTCTCGCCGAACGTTGCATCTGAAATACACAGTGCATACTGGAAACCCAAGAGTCACTATCCGTCTCTAAGTCATAAACCTATGACTATATTTTAAAATGACTATATTTTCTGGCTGAGAAAATGTCTTTCTCCGATACAATGTTGCACGTAGAAACGGACAGCGAAGCTCGAGAGCGGGGTATACATACCTCGCGGTGGTGTGGGTAGTTCCAATGACTCCCAACCGCGAAGCTGGTATTGACTTACAACGGGAATTCACTTTATCGTGTTTGATGTCATTTTAAATAGGAAAACGAGACGAATACGATGGTAAAAATTTCATTTTAAAAAATATCACAATTAGAAACGTTGTAATCTTTTACTTCGCTTGCATTAGTGTGAGTCTCGCCGATACTCGACCCGTCGCTGGCTTGGTCGTCAAGCGTGTTTACAGCTTGACTGGTTCCTAGGAAGATTGCTCCAGTGGTGGGGATAAAATTTTTACAGTTACGATAGAGACTTTGTCGACAGTTACAGAGATAATACTGTAGAATGTTACACTGCCCAATTCTTTCACTGCTGCATCGAGTAACCTATTCTATTTATATCTTCGTGTAAACTACACGAAACACGTGTAGACAATGTAAACAATACTGGACACTTATTCAATTATTGTTTTAGTATTTCAGCAGGACTTCTACTATGCCAAAACTTCATTTGTCTGAATGTTCGAGTCACCAAACATTTTGCTATTTGAACGTACTATCTACCAGGGATCAAAAGAATTCGGAAACTTTCTAATCGGTTTTATTAAAACGTAGATCGTGGAATTTTTTAAAAAAATGTTCTCACACTTCAAGTGCCGCTTAATTTCATCGCATTAACTGATTTCTAATTTATTAATTATTGTGCCATAGGTTTCGTGGTTAATGATGGGCACCAGTATGGGCAATCGATTTATTAGGTACGAGGGCTTGTCGAACTATGATCTTTCAAACCTAAAAGTCCTCATGATTGGTGGTGCTACTTTGAAACAAGAATCTCATGATGCGTTGAAGAAACATTTACCAGATATAGCAGTGATACAAGTTTATGGTAAGCATTGCATACAATACTTATATTGCAATGTATACACATGTACAGTGTAATCCAATTAAATATTTCACCTAAATTACATGTAAACTACTCTATCTGCCCCATAATAATAGTAGCAGTTGATGAATTTAATTTGTCTCATAATAATAATTGCAAAAGAAAATAAATATAGAACGCAACATTTATTATCAAAAAACTAGATTAAATTAAACAATAAATTAAAAGTATTACTTCTAATTTTTATTTTGAGTGTTCAGATAGTTTCTGGATTTTTCAATAATTTCGTTGCTGCACTTTAAACTTATAGGTAGAATCCCTTGGCTGCGAAGTTTTGCTTTCTCTATATGCGTGACCTTAAAATTATTGGAATTATCGTTCTTCAAACTCTCTTTTTTTCATGTTACTTTTACAATGATATTCAACTGAAATAAATCCTAAAAAACCTAAAAATTGAAAGATGTGTCAAAACAAATGACAGACATCATGAAACATTGATTTTGATTGAAGGCTTCGCAATTTTGCGCTACAACATAACTTACAGCTGCATGCGCCAATAATTCCCGTTTAAATATTCACTTGCTACTTGGTAGAGGCCCCTCAAATGCCTGCTTCTCCCACCAACCTCTTTTTTATGCAGCGCACACCTTCGTCCGAAACCATAAAACTTTCGGTTCAACCATTTTCTCCATAGGTTACAAGTAATTTAGGTAGCAGACTTAGCTGAATCACCCTATAGGTATTTACAAAAACGGTATTTCTCATGTGAATGCGAAGTTTTAGAATATTTCGTGAATAGCAATATTTTTATTGGAAATGCATTCAAACGGACATCTTTCAATCGACGCTTTATGAACTCCAATAGATTGAAGCAAATCGTGTTAAAAGTGATTTGGATTTTTGTTTAGAACAAGTTAAATCAAGATCGTGTAAGAATGGAGTTGTGTAATAATAAATAAACTTTTGTTCTAGGTATGACAGAAACGTTCGGAATGGTTGCAATACAATCGCTAGGTGGTACCAGCGGTTCTTGTGGAATAGTCGGCCCTAACTGTGAAATCAAGATCATTGATACCCTGACGGGGAAAACTCTAGGTCCATATCAGCAGGGTGAACTCTGTGTTAAAACAGTCAACATGATGAAAGGATACTATAGAAATCCAATAGCGACAATGAAAATCATACGTAAAGGCGGTGGGTACAAAAATATTGACTTTACTAATAGTACAATCTGCCTGAAACTTGAATTATCATTGCACATTCCTATTAAATGGTACTACCCAGTAAGCAAAATGCCAGTAAATTGGACCAACGTTTGCACAACAAGACCGCGGTTAGTCTTCCCATTTGTTTCCGCAACTAAGCGTAATCTCTGCTGGAAGCAGAGCCTGCTAGCAGCGGATTTTTATCAGATGCCACCATCTAGCGTTAGACCATTTTAGTGACTCGCTAGTCAATCTGCAATTTCTACGCTTTTAATTTCCAAGGTATAGGGCGCTCATATAGAATTACAGTGAATCCGCGTTTTATGTCAGCAGCCCGGGTCTTGTCGTCGTCGGAACACTATTCTTTGATGCAGTGCCGAACGTAGAAAAGGACAGAGATAGTCATCACCACTTACAATTCGACGCGGTCTATAAACTAGAGCTAGTACCTTTAACCGGGTATGTGAGATACCCGGCTATCCGAGCACCCATAGGACACCAAGGTAGAGCAAAACTATCCGGGTATCTCATGAGACGACTACTTGAATGAAGCATACAGGGCGGCGCGGCGGCTCAGGAAATAATAGCTCTTGTAACCAGATGTAAGATCTCATGAAATACTCGAGTACCCGGGGACTCGAATTGCTAAACACGAATTGATTTGTAAACATTAACAAAATCGACTATCAAGTAATGTTACACAAGTAAATATCGTCGGAATTATATCATATTTGGTATCATTTTCATTCGAAAAATGCCACGCATATATTGGTGAAAGTCCCATAAAAAAATAATGAAAAGTAAAGAAGTTTTCTTATTGGATTAGTGGTGGTCTCCTGGTCTGATACCGACATATCCGACCGACCCGTGTTATGTTCACATTCGTCGGCGGCTCTCGAACTTCTTGGCCCCTTACGGGGTATACCCCGCGGTGGTGGGGATAATTCCGCGACGGCTAACTCAGAAGTTTCGGCGACGTGTATCCCGGATTCTCTGTATACAATTAAATGAGCTCTAGGTTTAAAGAGGACTACAAGCAACTATTTTAATTATAATACATTATAATAAATTAATTATAATTTAAATACATTTCTGACATACAAACGTGACTGACGTTCAAACGGAAGGAATATCCGTCTCCGATATAATGTTGCACGGAGAAGCGGACAGCAAAGCTCGAGAGCCGTCGTCGCCGAGGAGTGTGCCACACATTGTCGGCTATATCGGTGTGAGATCAGAAGACCACTACTAATCCAATTACAAAACTTCTTTATTTTTCGTTATTTGTTTATGAAACTTTTACCAACATATTCGTGGTATTTTTCTGATTAAAATGAAACCAAATATGATATAATTCCGATGATATTTACTTGTGTAACAAGCGATAAAAGTTTCGAACACAGAGAAGGACAGCGTATGGGAAGGAAAGAGCCGCGAAGAGTCGCGGCCGCCGGCACAGATCGAAGCTCGCGTGAGCGCAGGCCTTTATTAATCCATCGGCTATTACACAGATATTGATTGGATTTTCATTACCATCGATTTTTATTCGTACGTTGAATTGGCCTATATGTAGTCTTATTACTCAGGGATCCAATTCCGCAAAACTTTATTTCTCGTTATACTGTGAAATATTACAAATGTTCCTCACATCATCTTTCTTCGGACAATTCGCCACTACGAAATTGAAGCGAACGACATTTCTGGGTACTTCCCTTTTCTCGTATCTCTCGACTCTTGGTGATGTAAACCTCTCGTTCTCCCTCGGTGGTCGCAATGGTCTCTCTTCCACTCGCAACGGTCCATGCGCTCTGTCATCGGATCTCAGTTGGCGGTGCATCCTTTCTTCTTCCCTCGGTGGTTGAAACGTCTTCTCCTCGGTCCTCCATGGTCGAAATGTCCTCTCCTCTACCCTCCGTGGTTGAAACGAATTTTCCTTAGCCCTCGCATATGATGCATACGTCGTCGACAAGAATTTCCCATACGTCGACACCCCCTCGAACGCCTCCAACAAGATGGCGGGCAATGTTTCTTAACGTGAAATCTGGAATTCCCTCAATAATGTAGTCCACGACGTCTCTGTCGCTCATGTCAAGACGATTTGCCATGATCACTTTCTCGTGCATGTATTGGCTAAATGCTTCGTCTCGTCTCCAAGTAAATGGATCCTGTTTGGCTCATAGTAAAACATTTCTCGTAAACCTTTCAAAAGTTCCTTGATCTTCATCGCGATGCATTCGGGTTTTGAGTGAAACCACTTGAACGCTTTTCCTTTCAAACGCGACGAAATAACCAGCCTCATCGTTTTATCCGTCACCAGATAAGTTGCCTTCAGTAAACGCACTTGTTTTGCCACCAACAATACGGAAACTAGAAACTATAGGTTTAACGTTAAATGAATCAATCGGAATATATATGAGTAGTATAATACATTTAAAAAATATTCCTGGTGATTGCGGTGAAAAAATGAGAAAAAAATGTAATACATACTACTTTAGAAAAGAATGTAGGGTTTTCTACATTATCGAAGATTTCAAGCATTTTAAATAACGAGGGCGTAAATTTAAATACGCACCGATTACTTCGTGTGACGTAGAGCGGTCATTCTCCGCGTATAAATTAATTTTGACAGACAAACACCAGCAATTAACAATATTAAATTTGGAAAAATTCTTGTAATTATTTTCACGCGAACAATACGCGTGAATATTCTGTAACATACTAATATATTGCTTATTATACTACATTTTATATATACCTATATACTTTGCATATTTTGCATATTTTTCGTGCATAAATGTCACATGCATGTTACATATTTATCGTGCATAAACTTCCGCAGTCTAGTTATCACTTTTCCTCGCGAAAAAACCAAACCTATCCAAACCTATACGAATTTTCGTAAAACCGGACGAGCCCCCATGTTTGTAGGGATTTTAGGTAAATGGGGATTGATTCTTTCCAAGACGAAAGTAAAAACAAGAATATATAATGACAGAGGAAAATAAAAAAAAAACAAAATGATATAGAATAAACTCGCTCGCTCACTATTTAGATTCTAAACTCGACCTCTCGCACGACTCCTCACGTTCTCACGACTCACAACGCTCTGCCCTGCATCTCAATCCCCGAAAACGATCTTTACAAGCACACACTCATTCATACCGATAATATGGACACGCACTCCTTAAGATCTACAGTTCGTAGGATCCTCGAGACAAGGACCCCACAATAATGAGTACACTAACATTCATAAAAAATGGAAGTTTTTGTATGAATTCCTTGTTCAAAAATGTATTTTGTATTTAAGGAAAGCAGATTAGTTCATTATATCCTTCCGTTTCGTCATCAGAAAAAGCACCACGATTTCGTACATCTTCAGCGGTTTTAATTGAGTTAAAAAAAGGGGGTGATAAATAGATGGGATACACTTCAGTAGATATAGCAAATCCCTTTTTTCCAAATTGTTCCAAGTGGTTCGTTCTACTAGTTTAATGACGAAAGAACTCTGTTTGTAAATAAATGATGCCTTTAAGGTTCGAAAAACAATATTAACTCAAATTTTCAGAATTTGGACTTACACCACTATGATTACACTGTCCAACACCAAAAAAATTTTGCAATACCTGTTGGGTGATTCTTATACACTTTGTCATCCTAAAACCGAATCTGAAAGTAGAATTGCTCCATCACGCAACGTTTTCGAAAAATTTTGGTTTTTGTAAAAATGCCCGATTTTGATACGAAACGACGTGTTACGCAAAAACTAAATACGCGAGAAAGTTCAAATTTGAGTCAAGGGATAGAGGGGACTCTCCTCTACATATTCATATAGTCAATTATATTTTTATGTACTTCCTAATAGTTGTAAATGGTTGTTAAAGTTTGAAAATGTGCCGACGCGGGTACTTTGTACGCTCTATTTTTGTATTTATGTGAAAAATCCTTTATCTAGCAGGAATTTACTATACAGGAATGCATTCTACAGACATTTCTGGTAAAGAAACCATTCACGAAAAGTATTTGGTTCCCTTAATGTACGAGAAGGATCAGAAAATGTTAATTGACAGCGTGTGCGCGACGCGTTCGCGCCAGACGGCCATTGCAGCCTTTTCGCGACTCGCCAGGGCCGTCGCTATGCGTAGTCCACGTTGGTACCACTCAAGTATGTCTTTTTGCTTACTATGCTTAATTAAATACATTTTTTTTGTCTTTTTGGGTGCCAATCATTACAAAAGATTATAAAACTACGAGTTGTATTCACATTTCATTGTGGAAATGCTTAATAAAGAAAATTGACCGCAGCAATGCGGTGACTGGAAAATTTTATTTTCAGTAATTGTTGTCTTATCTTTATAATTGTAATACCAATGGACATTCAAGATTCTTCCGATTAAAATAAGTCCAAAGACTATGTAAATGGGACTATTTTTATCGATTTTATTGATCGAAGTACATAATTAAGACATAGATCGCTCTATATTAAATCGATAAAATCTCGCGGAAGTGTATAAATCAGCCGGACTGTTTTTGTTATATTCATGACGAAATTATTTTAAAATCAAAACAAGGAATACAATTCCAGCATTAATCTTTCATCAAGATATTTCAACAATGGAAAAACGTTACAAAGGAAAAGACTTATGTGCGGATGCTTGCTGATTACTGCTGGACACTTATTATTGAAAATCGGGATACCAGGAACAAACGTCAAGCAAGGCGGAAACATTTTTAATTTGTTTACATCAGAAATAGGTAAGTTTTTGTATTCAATTTTCTTTATTAAGCATTTCCACAATGAAATGTGAATATAACTCGTATTTTTATAATCTTTTGTAATGATTGGCACCCAAAAAGACAAAAAAAAATGTATTTAATTAAGCATAGTAAGCAAAGACATACTTGAGTGGTACCAACGTCGACTACGCATAGCGACGGCCCTGGCGAGTCGCGAAAAGGCTGCAATGGCCGTCTGGCGCGAACGCGTCGCGCACACGCTGTCAATTAACATTTTCTGATCCTTCTCGTACATTCAGGGAACTAAATACTTTTCGTGAATGGTTTCTTTACCAGAAATGTCTGTAGAATGCATTCCTGTATAGTAAATTCCTGCTAGATAAAGGATTTTTCACATAAATACAAAAATAGAGCGTACAAAGTACCCGCGTCGGCACATTTTCAAACTTTAACAACCATTTACAACTATTAGGAAGTACATAAAAATATAATTGACTATATGAATATGTAGAGGAGAGTCCCCTCTATCCCTTGACTCAAATTTGAACTTTCTCGCGTATTTAGTTTTTGCGTAACACGTCGTTTCGTATCAAAATCGGGCATTTTTACAAAAACCAAAATTTTTCGAAAACGTTGCGTGATGGAGCAATTCTACTTTCAGATTCGGTTTTAGGATGACAAAGTGTATAAGATTCACCCAACAGGTATTGCAAAACTCGAAAAAAGTTTAATTTTGTTGGACAGTGTTATCTGTCTTTGTTGTGAAGTATGTTCCACGTGACATCTTGACCCAGATAGCACGCGACGTCTTAAAGACGTCCGTTTTACGTCTGAAAGTCTTACGTCTGGAAGGCTAACTCTGTATGCCAAACGACATACAATGTAAGCAGATGGAGAATCGTGCGTTATTGGCAATTTATGCTTTTATGTTTTTAATCAGAATAATATTGTTAATACGAATGAGTTGTGGAGCTTATCCCGATCAAAATGAGTGCAAACACGAGACCATTTGGACTGTCTTTAATGAGATTGTAATTTTTATCGTAACATTACTGTGGGAAGGGACGAAGGGGTGCATCGGGGCGTTGCGACGGTAATGTTTGGGTTCGCGAGCGGAACAGAGACCGATGCTCAAAAACAATTAATAGTTTTAACAAGCGAACATAAAGCAGCGCAACTTTCAAGGCGGCGGATTTTGGTGAAACGCGATCTCGGCGAAAGACGTTTAATTATAAAAAGTAATCGCGGTCGGCGAAATATAGACGATTTAAGTGATTAGACGATAGACGATTAAGATTTAGAATTGTTCAGTTTAATTCGGTGCATTTCAGTTTAATACAGTGTGTTTAATTGTTTGATATTAATGTAATCGTTGTTTATAAAATATATCGTCATTTTCATATTATCTTCCTTGATCCTACAAATTTGGGGGCTCGTCCGGGATCAAGAGTAATAAGGATCGGGTAGTGAGTGAAGTGACGATACGAATCGTGAGTGAAACGTTACTGACGGTGCAAAGACATTTAAATACAAAAAATGCCGAGGGACGCGAGTGATTATACCGTGACTAATTTAAAAGAACTCTTAAGAGATCGCAATTTGTGCACGTCGGGCACGAAAGCGGAGTTATTAGCGCGGTTACACGAGTTCGATCCCGCGTGGTTGAATACCGACGAAGACGATGAAGTTTTTTCGGGCGATGCCGCGGAGAACGGAGGTGCTTTTGGAGGAGGGGACGTGCCGGCCAAGATCACGAATGAGGAGATCTTAAGGCAACAGCGTCTCGAAATGGACTTTCTTCGTTGAGAAAAGGCTCTGATAGAGAGAGAGCTTGAGTTAGCGCAGCGTGAAGTGGCTTTAGCCCGGATTTCGCAACAAGGGGGGTTGACTGGGGCAGAACAGCCCCCGCAAAACGCACGAATAGGCGTCAAGACCGTTGCTGAACTACTCAGCTACTTTGACGGAACATCGGAGGATTTCCCGAGCTGGTCCAAGCAGGTGCGGATGCTGCAAATGACTTACCGCCTAAACGACGACGAGGCGAAAATTCTAATGGGCATGAGGCTGCAAGGAAAGGCCCGCGAATGGATGCATTCTCGCCCTCGGTTCATCGAGATGAGCGTTAGTGCGTTACTGGCGGAATTTGAAAGCATCACAGACCGAGTACCGTTGTCGCGCGTCAGCGATTCCAAGAGCGCACCTGGAAACGAGGCGAGCTCTTTGAGGATTATTACCATGACAAGATAATAAAAGCAAATCGTATCCCGATTGAAAATCAAATCGAGCTGGTTGGCTATCTGGTAGAGGGGATACCGGATCAGATATTGCGAAACCAGGCGAGGATGCACTGTTTCAACACACCAGAAGCGTTGCTGCGGGCATTCGAACGGCTAACGTTGCCGACGGGTCTACAAGGAAACGTCTTCAGAGGGGTCCAGTCGAAACCACCAGAAGCAGTACGGCAGGAGAGGATCCAACGGGACGGTGCAGGGACAGTCAGAAGAGAAGATGCAAAATGCTTCAACTGTGGAGTGATGGGCCATCTCAGCAGAATGTGCCCAACCAGGGATCGAGGTACGAGGTGCTACAGGTGCGGGGAGCACGGGCACATCTCTACGGTATGCCCAAAGCGTGAGAGTGAGACGACTAAAAATACCAACGTGGTGGAGCTGGCCTCGGAAGAGAAAACACAGAAAATGGTAATAGTAAATGGCGTAGATGTAGTAGCGCTTATCGACACGGGTAGTGATTTAACACTGATGAGGGCGGAGTCATATGTTAAAATGGGTGCACCGCGACTACAGGCCAGCGAAATAGCGTTTCGTGGGGTCGGAACGGGCGTGAATAAAACACTGGGCAAATTCGTGACGAATCTCCGCGTCGACGGTAACTCGTACACTATCGAGATAAATGTAGTATCAGACATATTGTTAAAATACGACTTGCTTATAGGAACGGACTTTCTAAAGTCGGTGAATCTTACGGTAAGGCAAGGTGTAGTGACGATCGGGAAAGTGAAGCAGGGTTGTACCGACAATGAGAGTGTAGCAGAAATATTTCATATTGAATGCGACGAAAATCGGCCTCGTGTAGATTTGTCACACCTTAAGGACGACGCGATTAAACGAGAGGTTCAGGACATAATCGACGGCTATACCCCTGAAAGGACGCGTGAGGTGGACGTAAAAATGCACCTCGTATTAAAAGACAATGTGCCTGTCTATCAGAGAGCGCGGCGTTTAGCTCCGATAGAGAGGGAAAAAGTTAATGCGCAAATTAACGAGTGGCTGCGGGACGGTATCATACAGCCATCGCTTTCTGAATATGCAAGTCCCATTGTCTTGGTTAAAAAGAAAGACGGCTCAATGCGCCTGTGCGTTGACTACCGGAAAATAAACCAAAAGATTGTAAGGGACCGGTACCCTTTACCGCTCGTGGAAGACCAACTGGACGCGTTACAGGGTGCTAAGGTGTACAGCATGCTTGATTTACGAAACGGTTTCTTTCACGTGGCAGTAGGCGAAAACAGTCACGAATTCACGTCGTTTATTGTACCCGACGGGCAATATGAATTCTTACGTGTACCGTTCGGACTGTGTAATTCACCCTCTGTCTTCATGAAGTTTGTTCACGCGGTTTTTAGAGAACTAATTAACAAAAGGGTTGTATTGGCGTACATAGACGATTTGATTATACCGTCGAATGATATGGCAATTGGAGTACGAAACCTTAGAACGGTGTTGTCAGTGGCGAGAGACGCGGGATTGGACATTAATTGGAAGAAGTGTAAAATATTACAGACTAGAGTCGAATTTCTTGGCCACATCGTGGAAAACGGCAGTGTCCAGCCGTCGGAAGGCAAAACAGACGCCGTTCTAAAGTTCCCGAAACCAACGAATGTTAAACAAGTCCAAAGTTTTCTAGGTTTAACCGGGTATTTTCGAAAATTCGTGCAAGGGTACTCGCTAATCGCAAGACCACTGACGAATTTGCTTCGAGCGCACGTAAAATTTAGATTTGGAAACGAGGAAATGAAAGCGTTCGAGGAATTAAAGGCTAGTCTATGTAAGCAGCCAGCGCTTAAATTGTTTAACCCTTTTAGTGCCGAAGGCCGATATATCGGCCCATGCTGCACTGTCGAAAAGTGCCAGAGCCGATATATCGGCCCGCACCTTGTAGCGCTTTACTATTCGCATTGCGAGAGAACACTATCTCAAAATAAATTTATAATACGTTATAAATGGTCTAATTTCATTACGAGAGAATTAAAATAAATAGTTTTTCGGTTTAACTTTCCCTTATATTCTATATGTTATATTACCTATAACAATTACTTGTTTCGGATGAGATAATCCGTCCGGCGCCTACCATGTACCTTGGAGTTATTCTTTGTGTTTGTTGTGCAATATTATTTATTTTGTTACAAAATATATTGGAAATGCAAAGTATATACTTTGTAATAAACGGTCTATAGAAAGTTATGATAAAAAGATGACTTTTCGTATGTACAATTATGTTTTGAAAGAGAGAACTCAATTTTTCTCTTCTTTATGATCACTTGTACCTTTGTTATTTATGTAATTTTCAATAAATATAGAAAAATTAGCGTCACTGTTTTACTCTCTATTTCGTTCTTGATATACTGCTTTTTGAATTATGTAAATATTGCTTTTCGTTAGGTTTTGATGAGCCTTTTTCTAAACCCTAGTAAAATCGTGAAATTCGGCCGGTTATCTTCGCATAGGCACCTCTTTTTCACCCGGCACTAAAAGGGTTAAAGCGGGAGCACAAACCGAGCTGCACACGGACGCGTCGATATTCGGCTTTAGATCAGTTTTGCTGCAGCGTGACGACGACGACGACGGGGAAATGCACCCTGTGCATTTTGCGAGCGGGAAAACAACACCGGCGGAGGCGAAATATTCAAGCTACGAATTAGAAGTTCTGGCAATTGTACGGTCGCTCAAAAAAATTCGGGTCTATCTGTTAGGGATTCATTTTAAAATTATAACAGATTGCAAGGCGTTCTCACAGACAATGAGCAAGCGAGATTTGTGTATGCGCGTAGCGAGGTGGGCGCTACTGTTAGAAGAGTTCGACTACGTTATTAAGCATCGGTCAGGAAAACGGATGGCACACGTAGATGCACTGAGCAGGCATCCCTTACCAACATGCTTGATCATCGACGAGGATGAGGGCGGCATCACGGGAAAAATACAAAGAGCGCAACAGGGGGACGAAAGGGTACAAGGAATTTTGGAACTGGCCAAGGAGGGGAAGATAGACGGCTATCTGGTGAGAGGAGGTATACTCTTCAAAATAGTAGACGACGACATTTGTTTGGTCCTCCCGAAGAGCTTGCAATCGCAGTTTATACGACGAGTACACGAGAAAGGACATTTCTCTGTTGTTAAAACGGAAATAGCACTGAAGAAAGATTATTGGTTCCAGGACATGAGATCTAAGATCGAAAGAACAATTAAAAATTCCGTAGAATGCATACTGGCAGAAAGGAAGGCGGGAAAACAGGACGGTTTTCTGGCACCAATCAACAAAGGCGAAGCCCCACTCGACACATACCCCATCGACCACCTTGGACCTTTGGTATCAACAAAAAAAAGCTATCGTCACATTTTGGTTGTCATTGATGCGTTCACCAAGTTCGTATGGCTTTACACCACGAAAACGACGAATACCAACGAAGTGGTGCGACATTTGGAGAAGCAGGCGGTAACGTTCGGTAATCCACGGCGTATCATTTTCGACAGAGGCACTGCGTTCACTTCCGGAGAATTTAAGGAGTATTGCGCGAAAGAAAGAATTGAACACCTCCTTATTGCAACCGGAGTCCCACGAGGCAACGGACAGGTGGAACGGGTTAATCGAACACTCATACCGGTACTAACGAAACTAGCAGCGCCTAAACCGGAAGAGTGGTACAGGTATTTAGAGGTGGTACAGAAATACCTCAATGCAACGCACCACCGAAGCATAAATTCCACACCATTCCGGTTGTTCTTCGGAACACGGATGAGAACAAGAGACGAGGCGTCAATCAGGGAGATACTTGAGCAAGAGTGGGCAGCGACGTTTGAAGAAAAGCGGGATGAAGAAAGAAGAGAAGCTAGTGAAAGCATTGCGAAAATTCAAAAAGAGAATCAGAAAACATATAACAAAAGGAGGAAAGAAGCGCGTACATATCGCGATAATGAATTAGTAGCAATCAAGCGAACGCAAGCGGGACCAGGCATGAAGCTAGCAGCGAAGTATCTAGGCCCTTATAGGATCACAAGGGCGCTGCGAAATATCCGGTACATAGTAGAAAAGATTGGAAACCAGGAGGGGCCAAAACAGACGACCACCGTAGCGGACTACATGAAACCATGGGCACAAGCGGATCATGATTTGAGCAGCGACGAAAGCGATCCTGAAGACGCAGCATCTGAGGGCAGATGCTAGAGCAGGATGGCCGAGTGTGGGAAGGGACGAAGGGGTGCATCGGGGCGTTGCGACCGTAATGTTTGGGTTCGCGAGCGGAACAGAGACCGATGCTCAAAAACAATTAATAATTTTAACAAGCGAACATAAAGCAGCGCAACTTTCAAGGCGGCGGATTTTGGTGAAACGCGATCTCGGCGAAAGACGTTTAATTATAAAAAGTAATCGCGGTCGGCGAAATATAGACGATTTAAGTGATTAGACGATAGACGATTAAGATTTAGAATTGTTCAGTTTAATTCGGTGTATTTCAGTTTAATTCAGTGCGTTAAATTGTTTGATATTAATGTAATCGTTGTTTATAAAATATATCGTCATTTTCATATTATCTTCCTTGATCCTACATTACGTATCAGTGAAACTTGTTCGATTACACTCGAATTTGATCTCATTTTCATCA
Organism: Halictus rubicundus; assembly: GCF_050948215.1. Taxonomy (NCBI): domain Eukaryota; kingdom Metazoa; phylum Arthropoda; class Insecta; order Hymenoptera; family Halictidae; genus Halictus; species Halictus rubicundus. Next base: position 1,515,317 of record NC_135154.1, read on the forward strand.
GGAAAATCCCCTCCATTCGCTCGTCACAATTTCATGAGAATATATTGAAAAATCTAGAAGTTTAAACTTTCATTCGTGCGCGATTCTCCATCCGCTTACATTGTATGTCGTCCGTCGCTGCTGGGTCTTTGAAGCTCGGCGCTCGGCAAAAGTTATTCAAAGATTTATTCGAAGCCTTCGAATAAAAGATACAGATAAAAGATGAAAAAATTATTCGAAGTTCGAATTAATCCCCTTCGAATAAAAAAAATTATCATTATTCGTCGGATAAATTCTCGTCGAATAAAATTATTTTTTTGACAAAGATACTTTTTTTATTCGAACCTTCGAATAACGAATATTCGAATTGTTCTTTTAATAATTTGTTATCTAAATAGTGCCCATCTCTGTTTGGAATGCGCTACGCATTCGATTCCCGGTTCGGCGAGGCGTACATTTTGCTATAACTTTTGAACTAAAAATGATACCAAAGTGAAATTTAAACTGAAAAAATTAAACAGAATCGGGTTTAATGGTATATACTGAAATATATTTTGTATTTTTAAATAATTCTTTTTGTTTTTTAAATTTAATTACCCTTAAAAAATGTTCAAAACTAGTTATTATAAATATTGTTGTTCAATCTTTTATCAATCCCAAATAATTAAATTTATTAGAATATATATGCTGCAAATGAAAAGCAATATCAGAAGTAGATTGAGTAGGTAGCTATTAAATAGTCAAATGAAATTAGTGATATCAACGTCGTATTTTATTAAATTAAATTTAAACTAAGTTCTTACTTTTGGCTAATATTAAACTAATTTAATTTCTTATAATTATGTTATTACACTGTTGTAATTGTAATTGCACAGGGAAGAAGACTGATGTATTAGAAAAATTCGATCTGGGACCAAAATATTCTCAGCTGGAGACGTTACGTTATTATTATTATTACATTACGTCTCCTTCGATGCACTCGCGTAATAGGCGTAATGGAATTAAAAGGAAACAACATTCTTTTGTTTCATTCATCATATAGTCCTAGCATCCGCACGGTGTCAAAACTAGAATACTCGACATGAGATTTAAAATTCTATCAGCAACAGCGCCATTGTAGAATATTGGTTCCACAATATTAGTTCTGGATGATACGGTAGGATGTGACACGGAATGGTACGGGGGCTCTAGAGTAGGCCTGCAGCCAAGCTCGCATATGCGAGCCGAGCTCGGGTCGAGTCGAGCCGGGACTCGCTTTTCGAGTCGAGTCGAGTACTCGCACGATGCGAGCTGCTCGCAACGAAGCGAACGGCTCGAAATAAAATCAGGCGTAAAATGACATGATGCGAGTTACAGCAGGAAGATCAGCACATTGATATTATCAAGCATTTTAGTATATTGACAATGCTAAATGTTTGCGATGTTTTATTATATATTTTGATAGTGAAATGTTGATTCAGAATTTGTATAATCCTTATTGAAAATAATTATGCAATAACAACTATTTCCTAGATTTATGTAAATAACTAGATGTGAAGAACGGTATTTTATATATTCCTTTATATTATACTCCGGTTCAGTGTACAGTCGTAAAAATGTGTTGTCGCAAAATTGTTTATAATGTTGAAAATTAACGTTAAACTTCGTTAAATAGTTTTTCAAAGGAATGGATATATAAATATTGTATAATATTGATATGTATTTATACGCATTCGTGCCAATATGTGCCAGTCTACAACCTTCCACAAGTTGGAAGTTCCAACAGCCTGTCATTCGGTACTGTGCACGTATAGGTGAAAAGATTTATTAGGATTGGGTATTTAAATAATCGACTTCACTGGAGAATTCTTTCTATATCTGTTTTATTAAACAGCGCGGAAGGACGATGTAACCAGTTCGGCTAACGGACTCGAAGTGAAGAAAAGAAAAAGCAGGGGCGAAAGAGAAATCTTTCGTCCACTTGAAATAAGGGAAAAACCCAGGCCTGCATCGTTTATTGCCCTGGCCCTCGGGTACGACAAATACCAGGCCTATGGGCCCGATGACATCTGGTCTGTTATTCTAAGGAAGAGAAAGCTACAGTGTTTCTCATGGACAACGTAATTTATTTTTGCTCTTTTGGCAGTTGCATTATTATTGCTAATAATCCAACAAGATTTAAAAAGGCATAGCCGATTAAGATGGTCAAAACAATTGGAACCGCAAAAAATTCCATTTCAAACAGTATTAATTTCTTGATTTTCTGGAAATGACAGAAGTGGATTTCAAAATTCTTTTCACGGAATCTTACCAATTTTCACAAGCAATTTCATATCTGGCGGAAATCGTGGACGAACACAATAATATAAATATTCATTGCCTAATCAATGTTACTTCAATATTTTTAGAACATTAAAAAAATATTGTTAAAATCACATGAATAAATAATATAAGAAATTGAAAAAATAAAGATGATGTATGGGAAAAAACATTTACCACCGACGGGATAAGAACCCCAGCGTATCCGCTCCTTAGTTCGACACGTCTGGCGATGTTACAAAACTTTACGAACATTCTGGTATATATCACACAAAATACAATTTATTCTTTCTCTTAAATCACATTTCTTAGGTCAAACAATTACTTGTTTCAATTTAATAATGCTAAAAATTACTTAATATATATCTGCGATAAAACCAACAAGTGTAACTTTCCTCCTAATAGCAAAAACGTCGAAAAAATTCGGTTTTTATTGTTTTTTGACGATGATGTCTCACAACAAAAAATCTAAAAAAAATTGACGACACTGCCTGTTATAGTACTTTAACAAGGAACTAAACAGTAGAATAGCATGTTTTCACATTTTTGAGAAATCTGCATTTTTCCGATTTTTTGGAGGTTTTTCATTTTTTTACGACCACAGTTTGTAACAAAAAAATCTGAAAAAATTATCAAAAGTCAGCCTTAGAATCCAAAATATGTCACATTTTTTCAGAATTTTAGGAAGCATCAGAGTGCGGAAAATACGCGGAGAAGCGCGAAATCTAATTTACCCTGTAACCAACCTCATGGGCAAGATAGGGGGTTGAAATTTTACTCAGAGGGGTTTTTCTTAGTCAGCTTTCGAATTGTTCATTAATCATTGAAAAACCTCTAAGGGCAGTTTTGACCATAAATCGGCTAGGCCCTTTTAAAAGGATCTGATGTCTACGTTCAACACTCGTCATACTTTCTGTTTAGTTAATATTTCAATGTTTGTAAAAAGTTTACAGATTTTCATCTCGAAATCGTTTTTCAATTTGCAATTGTTGGCTCTTCTCCGTGGATAACAGTCGATCTTTTATACGATGGTCCAAAATCATGCTAACTACCAAATAATTCGTAGTGGCAGCAAAGTTAAATCTACTTCCTAGCTCGACAATTAACGCAATTATATAACGCAATTTTTCCTGAGTTTTCATTACATGTCATCTAGTAGCTGTCTAGAAGCTGAAGTCGTTTGGTCGATTTATAAAAAAAGTTATTCTGATTTAAAGTGTCTGCCATCAATTATGAGACTGACTGCATAATGTATAACGAGAAGCGGCCGCACGTTTCTCGCTAAGCAACCTGCGCTATCTCCATGTTTATAATTGTGCAGTGTGAAAATAGTTTACTGCCTTTTTGGTTCGTTATCTCGGCCATTTCTTCTAAAAAGTGTACTTCCGTACAATGGGACAGTAGGGCTCTCATCAGCGAGCTAAGGTTTATGACCGGCTCGCCTGCACTCGCCCACTTAGGTCACCCGCTCTGAGTATTTAATCTACCTGCACGCGTATGCGTTTTGCTCTTCCCTCCCCATCGAGCCACTAGCTAGTTATTCATTATCGAAAAATATAAAAGTCTAAGACAATCTATTCTCAGGTTAGTTAGCTCAGATTCTGTCAAACAGTTTTTCTCAGCTTACCAGAATTCAGTCTTTTGACCTTTGGTGCGAGTACCAGTGTGGCGGCCTGTGCAAAGAGCACGCCGACGAACCGCCAGCATACATTGTAGACGCGGCGGCGACCTCGTATAAATACACATCAATATTATACAATATTTATATATCCATTCCTTTCAAAAACTATTTAACGAAGTTTAACGTTAATTTTCAACATTATAAACAATTTTGCAACAACACATTTTTACGACTGTACACTGCACCCCGGAGTATAATATAAAGGAATATATAAAATACCGTTCTTTACAGATCACAGCTAGTTATTTACATAAATCTAGGAAATACTTGTTATTGTATAATTATTTTCAATAAGGGTTATACAAATTCTGAATCAACATTTCACTATCAAAATATATAATAAAACATCGCAAACATTTAGCATTGTCAATATACTAAAATGCTTGATAATATCGATGTGCTGATCTTCCCGCTGTAACTCGCATCATGTCATTTTACGCCTGATTTTATTTCGAGCCGTTCGCTTCGTTGCGAGCAGCTCGCATCGGTGCGGATAGCTCGCATCGGGGCGGGTAGCTCGCATCGGTGCGAGTAGCTCGCATCGTGCGAGTACTCGACTCGACTCGCAGTTTCAGTTTAGCGACCCGCTAACGGACGTTCAAAAGACGTCTTTAAGACGTACAGTTTTATAACAAAGACGTTCACAAGACGTTCGGAAGACGTTCTTTAAGACGTCTGAATGTCCATCGACAGACGTCATTAAGACGTCTCTGTGCTATCTGGGGACGTCCTCAAAATGAAAAGCTTTATAACATTATTTTAACTTTAATTCTAGGTTGGCTGCACTCGGGCGATTTGGCTTACTATAATGACAAGGGGGAGTTGTTCATCGTCGATAGAATAAAAGAGATCATTAAGTATAGGGGATATCAAATAACACCAACCGAAATCGAGAATGTTTTGCAAACACATCCGGCGGTTTTCGAAGTTGGAGTCGTCAGTATGCCGCATCCTACAGACGACGAACATCCCATTGCTTTTGTCAGCAAGGCGCCAGATAAAGAAGTATAATTACCTGCTATAACCATCTTAATTATCTAGTTACACACTAACCGACATTACTATAAACGCAACAAATCACGCTGATAGATACAATCATATGTAGATAGGGGTGACTTCAATTTCAGCGTATTGTCCCGTCGCTAATTTTTCCGGACCTCCAATGGGAGTCGGAACCGGAGGCGACACCGGGTATAGTCTTTTTTCAATATATGTCTCAAATATCTGGCCTATAATTGTCACAGAACTATCCCCACTGTGACGGGCCACGAAGCTCGAGAGCCGCCACTGCCGAGAAGTGTGAACATAATACGGGTCGGATATGTTGGTGTCAGATCAGGAGACCTCTACTAATCCAATAAGAAAACTTCTTTATTTTTCATTATTTTTTTTAATGGGACTTTCACCAACATATTCGTCGCATTCTTCTAATGAAAATGATACCATATATGAAATAATGAAAATATTGAAAATGATATGATATAATTCCGATAATAATGAACTATTGAACTTGTGTAATGAAGGATTAAAGTTTTGGATGCAAAGAAGGACAGTGTATGGGAAAGAAAGAGACGCGGAAAGTCGAAGCGTTCGGGAAAGATGAAAGACTGGCGTGAGCTCAGACCTCTAAATCCAAACTTAAACTTTTTTATTATGAATTATTTTTTTACGAGACTTTCGCCAATATATTTGTGGAATTTTTCTGATTAAAATGATACCAAACACGATACAATTTGGATCATGTTTATACTAATTTTCCGTCAATATGTATAATTGCAATGGGAAGTAACTTTCATCGTTCATTACACAAGTATTACACAAGGTTTTTATTATTCTTTTATCAGATATATACATTTTTTAAGTTTGATTTGCTCATAAATATACTTTTTATCTACTGGTAGCAGAGTTGGGCAAAATATTTATCTAAATAAAAATTTCGAATAACGAATAAAAGATAAAAAAATTTTTATTCGTTATTCGAAGGTTCGAATAAAAAAAGTATCTTTATTCGACGAGTATCTGATAAATAATTTTATTCGACGAGAATGTATCCGACGAATAAAAATGATTTTTTTTATTCGAAGCGGATTTATTCGAACTTCGAATAATTTTTCATCTTTTATCCAGCGACCAGCGACCGACCAACAGCCTACAATGTAAGCAGATGGAGAATCGAGCATTATTGGCAATTTATGCTTTTATGTTTTTAATCAGAACAATATTGTTAAGACGAATGAATTGTAGAGCTTGTTCCGATCAAAATGAGTGCAAACACGACATCATTTGGACTGTCTTTAATGAGATTGTAATTTTTATCGTAACATTACGTATCAGTAAAACTTGTTCGATTACACTCGAATTTGACCTCATTTTCATCAGGAAAATCCCCTCCATTCGCTCGTCACAATTTTATGAGGATATGTTGAAAAATCTAAAAGTTTAAACTTTCATACGTGCGCGATTCTCCATCCGCTTGCATTGTATGTCGTCAAACGTTATTTGAAGATTTATTCGAAGTCTTCGAATAAAAAATACAGGTAAACGATGAAAAAATTATTCGGAGTTCGAATAAATCCGCTTCGAATAAAAAAATTGTCTTTATTCGTCGGATAAATTCTCGTCGAATAAAATTATTTATCCGATACTCGTCGAATAAAGATACTTTTTTTATTCGAACCTTCGAATAACGAAGAAAGATAAAGTATCTTTTATTTGAATCGTTATTTAAATAATTTTTTATCTAAATAATGCCCAACTCTGACTGGTAGACTAGGACGCCCGGCATAATTTTTTTATTGATGATTAACGTGATACCTGTCTTTTAGTTTATCGAAAGTCAAGAATTCCAGTGTGGTTTTCTTTTACATACATCTTTTATGATTTAGGTATTTATTGACAATGTATTTGTTGTGATTAGTTTAATTTTCAGGTGACCGCAGAAGAATTGATATTGATCGTGGAGAACAAATTTCCGGATGCTTATAAACTACGGGGAGGTGTGCAGTTTGTACCAACACTTCCTCATACTTTTTCTGGCAAGATATCAAGGAAAGACCTAAAGGCTATGGCAAAGTCTATGGCAGTTCAGTAAATGTTTACATATTGTTTTTACAAAAAGGACTAGTAGTTACTTTTTGTAGAAATCAAATTATTTTTGTATGCACTCGGTGCATCTAAACTGTATAATAGAAAAGGTGTAACATAATGTATTTTTTAATTTTTGTCTGTGGCAATGGCAGACTTTATGTACATAATAATTTAAGAATACTTGATAAAATAGATGTGGATAAACACTATGTGTATGTCAGAGAGGTCTATCGAAACCCGTATCGTCCAGCGGTTCTGGGGTAAGTGCTGAGCGGTCTCCCACAGTCCTCTTACCGGAAGGCATGCTTGCCTTCCCCACTCCGTGGCCAGATCCGCCCCGAAATCATCTCGATTGTTTCTTCATCCGACACGTCACCGATGACGTCGCGTCAACGGTAGCGTCGGCAATCGGCAATTAGGGATCGGTGTCTCTGTCACCTATTTCAAAGCGTCGGCCGACTCTCAGAGGTCGCCGCTCAAGGCATCAGCCGACTCTCAGAGGTCGCCGGTCAAAGCATCGGTCGACTCTCAGAGGTCGCCGGACAAAGCATCGGCCGACTCTCAGAGGTCGCCGCTCAAAGCATCGGCAGCCGTCCCTGATTGGGCCCGAAACATATTGGCGCTAACATGTATTTACGTTTAATACTCTTATTACTAAACTGAGCATTTTATGTGTTCATGACAAAAATGAGTGAGCAAAACAAGGAACAGCAAAAACATCAGAAAAATTTTAAAGTACCGTCATATTGTTAACATTAACTTATTAAGGTTGTTTAGACACGGTCCAGAGGACCAATCGTGACGTGGCGGTTTGCATGATAGTATAAGGGTCGATGCATACCTACAAGTCCGGCAAGCCTGGCGGTTTTTCCCCATTTATACGTATTTTGGGGTCCCGGAAAGCCACTTGAAAGGGTTGAGATGCTGTGAACAAAGGCACAGCGTATCGTCTGCTGCCAGAACCCCAGAGGTTCCCAGAACTGTTTACTCCCCTCTACGCCCCTGAAAACACCAATGCTATGAATTTCTTGGTAAAAATAGTATTTACTGTTGTGTTTTCCGCGTAGGAGGTGCGATATTATGATTTAGTATGAGGAAGTCCCTTTCAGCACGTGTTGACCGTGACTTTTCCTTCGTTTTCGTCGGACGGTAGTCATAAAGTAATTATCTCGTCGCAGAAACTAATTTTTACGCTAGCCTCATTTTTAGAGTTGACCAGCATCTGACTTTGCCCGTCATAAAATTGATGGGCTTGAGCTAACGGACGAACGGTACAACACCTTCTACTTGCATTATTGCCGTCCGTACCATACCTTGCCGAGTGGAAAAACAATGTAGGAGATAAATAATTTTTAGGTTCTTATGGATAGGAATTTTTAAGTCGAGTGTCCTTTGCACTATGGATGGTATTAATTTGTACTATACACTTGGAGTGTATGATACCACAACAACAATTTAGGTAAAATAAAGAACATCTCGCGTCCACTTTCCTCGGGTTCTGTTTTTTCACTACGTGAAAGTTTCAATTTTAACACTAAACCTACCGACATTTCATATATACCTAATTCTACCATGAGCGGTCAAATGACCGCTTCAAAAAAAAAATATGTATCTTAACATAGAAAGAGATTTTAGCCAATTGGATAGTAAACAAAATATTTTTTTCTATTTAGAAAAGTTTTATTTACATTTATGCATTTTCAGCACATTCAAGTCAAGAAGTTACATGGCGATACAGTAACGTTGTATACAAGAAATTCTAAACGAAATTTCAAAAACGGTCATTTGACCGCGCGTGGTAAGTTTAGTGTTAAGACAAACGCTGTCGACCCTTATTTCAGAATGCCTAAAGAATATACGGCACTTTTATAGATCCAAAATAACAAATAATTCACACCTGGCAGTCGTTTGTAGTTATTGGAGTGTATCACATCCCATGTGTACCGTATGAAATTTTTATACGGTGTGTACAGGGTTAATTAAGTTACAAAGTATCATAGTCGGCGAAATAACACTATTGATTTCCCTAAAATAAACATTTTATTATTTTCCTGTATATCTGAAATAAGTATTGAAATCATATATTAGGTTGGAGGGAAAGTTCTGTCGTATTTTAAATAAGCAGGTAATTTTGCTTATAAATCAAAAACACATGTTGCTATTGCGTCATTGGAAAACAAGAATGGACAGGTTACCTGAAAGATGGCAACAAGTTGTTACAAATAATGAAAATTATATCATTGAATAACATTAAACATATATTTTTGTAAATTGATTCAAATGTTTTCTTTAAAATACGATAGAACTTTCCCTCCAACGTAATGTACCATGCACAGCAAGGAACTGTCACCTCGCTCTCGAAAGGCCACCTGAAAATGCACAGACGTTCGAGCTAAATGGCCCGACAGCCCGAAGCAGAAAATATTGTTGCGGAGGCTTCGGCTCCGCCTCGCCGGCGAACACATCTCTCAACTAACACAATAACACCGAATACTATTAACAACTAAATAACTATTTATTAGTTGTCAACGGACAATGTCAAAAGATGCGATATAGGTTCGTGCTCTCGCTTCGACGACTCGAGAGATTCTGTCGTCTTTCTTCTTCTTAACAACAACACCGTTGGCCGGATACCACAATATCGATACGACGGCCAACTTCTCTCGATCTCCGCAATCGACAGCTTCCATCGTAACAATATGTTAGGAAGCCTGATAGGCCTGTCCGCTTCTAAATGCTAGATTCAAAACCAGGGTTGTAATATTTTGTCCACCAGCCTGACCTGTGAGGTACGCATTGACCCTAAATGGACGTTCGAATGGCTGGGAAATTGAGCGCGTGACTCTGGCCGCTCGCGTTGCTGTTGCAGCAACATCAGGTATTCGGGGAACGGACCCAGAAGTGGCCCAGGTTAGCAGGTGCTATAGGGAGCCCCAGCGGTTGAAAAACGTCAGTTGGGTGAAACTCATAACTAGACTGCGGATTTATATGCAAAAGTAAAATTGTCTGCATTCATTACAACAGGAACCACATACATAGAAATTTTTTTCTTTTCTTAATTATTTTTTTTGACAAAGGCAAGTCACGTTTATGGCTTGGTACTTATATTTGATACTTTGATAAGCCAAAAGTCAATGTGTAATGTTTTATCGATTTCTTTTTAAGCAATTCGAAATTTTCATTTCCGATCGTTTCGCACCAGACAGATAGTAAACCTGCGACGACGTATCTGTTAAAGTGTTACATATTTTTCCGTCAATCATGGTAAATAGGTAAATGTGGTAAATTTTGACGTTGAAATTGAGGTGGCAGGTACGACAATAAAATAAACACGAAAACCTAACCACACTCTGTTTGTTCATGCGAAGTTTATTCCGCAAAGATATTATTTACAAGGAATATTTACACGGCTATTTACACGGAAGTATAGAAAAACGTACAACGGTGATCATGGATCGTAGAAAAATGACGGAGACCGAACAACTGCTCTCGTCAGCGTTAAGCGAAGTAATGACCGCCTCCGACGCCTCCGGAAGTCTATTTATTTGGTCCTTAAAAAGGACAGAGTGTCCCGCTTAAAAGGGATGGACGAAGGCCAGCGGGAAAACCCGCCAGCCACGAAAACGTGCAACGAAAAAGTCCATTGGTCGTGCGAGGCCAGCTATCAGTTACACTCCCATACAAAAAGATAGCACGCGTGTGCCATCTTTAATTTCTCGTGTTAAGATTACGCTAGCATGGAAACTCTAAAATATATGGAAAATGTACCTTCTACGTATATGTAAACATAACACAGGTTGACTTTACTTCAATGAGTTCTCTCAGTTGAAAAAGGAACACATAATCTGACGCAGACAAAATGATAGCACACTGGAACTATGTTTACATATTCTTCAGTGTTTCGTGAGCTTGCACGGAGTTACAGTGTTCAAGTTGTATCTAGAGCTTTGTCATATTGCTATTCTCATAATGAGTCGTGGCAAAAAACTTAGTGAAAGCGAAATTAGCACAATTTTAGCTCTGAGAAAACAAAAGTTGTCTATTACTAAAATTGCAAAAGAAGTTAGTTGCAGTCGAAAAGATATATATAATTTGTTGAAAGATACAAGTGCATACGGAAAGAAGAAAAGTAGAGGAAGGCCAGCAGCTTTATCTGAACGCGATACACGAGCAATTATACGTGCTGCTTCCAATTCTTGTGGTACTGCGAGGGAGATCGCTAAGAAAGCTGGAGTCGAAAGAAATATACAAACTATTCGTCGTGTACTTCAGACTAGTAACATTATAAACTGGTCTGGAATAATAGCGAAACCATCATTACATGCCAAACATAAGGAGGCACGTTTGTTATTTGCAAGAGAACATGCGCTTTGGAAGAAGACTTGGAGAAGAGTAATTTTTACGGATGAAAAGAGGTTTAATCTTGATGGACTAGACGGATGTAAATATTATTATCATGATATTCGTAAGAAACCAATAACAAAAATTCGACGTCAAATGCGTGGAGGTGGAGTAATGGTCTGGGCTGGTGTCGGATATAAAGGAAAAACGGGAATCTAGTTTATTCAAGGAACAATGAATAGAGTCCGATATCTCGAATTAATAAAAAATCAAATTTATACATATGGGGAACGCATTATGAAAACGCCATATATATTCCAACAAGACAATGCTGCAGTACATACTGCTAAAATTATTAAGGAATATTTTTTAAACGAAAATATTTCCACTCTTCAATGGCCGGCGTGCTCACCCGACCTGAATATCATTGAAAATTGCTGGGCAATGCTTTCGCAAGCAGTGTATGCTGAAAGCCGACAATTTTCAAACATAAATGAATTAAAAACTTGCATTGTAACTGAATGAGAAAAAGCTCAGGCAAAAATTAAAGAACTATATAATTCTTTACCTAAAAGGATGGTGGAAGTCGTAGAAAACAAAGGAGGTTCCACACATTATTAAAAAAATGTAGTTTGGCGTATATATTGCTATAACAAATATGTATACTTTTGTTTCATGAAACATACAGTTGTGTTGTACGAAATATATATCTTTATTTTTCAAGTGTGCTATCATTTTGACTGCGTCGAATTATGTGTTTCCCTTTCAACTAAAAGACGTAATTGAACTGAAGTCAATCTATGTTCTGTTTACATATTCGCGGAAGGTATGTTTTACATACTGCACAGAGTTTCCACGCTAGCATAATTTTAACACGAGAAATTAAAGATAGCACACGTGTGCTATCTTTTTGTCTGGGAGTGTATGTACAAGTACCTGAGGTAGCTGGGCTCGTCACAGACCAAGGACACTTGCTGGCGGGACGATATCGGCCCAGAAAAGTCTGGCTGCCAGATGAGTCGGGGGACTCATTATGAGCAGGCACGTACCGGGCCCAGGTAAAAATTCTGACAATTACTTTTATGACAAAGGGATGCCAAATTCCCCGGGACATGGTAGCGACGACGTCGCTACAAAATTATAAAATTTAACAGCTGCAGGTTCAAGATTATCAATTTGATTTTGTATTATTTCCTTTTCGTGTTTGACTAAGTGAGGAGTTCCTTTTTGAAAAAGAAATCGAAGGGGACGGCAATATCTAGTGGAACTAGGCCGAGGATTGTGCCATTAAATTTGAAAATTGAAGACATTTAATTTGAATCCGTGATTTGAGTGGTACCAACGTCGACTACGCATAGCGACGGTCCTGGCGAGTCGAGAAAAGGCTGCAATGGCCGTCTGGCGCGAACGCGTCGCGTACAAGCTATCAATGAACATTTTCTTAACCTGCTCATATATTGAGGGAACCAAATACTTTTCGTGAATGGTTTCTTTACCAGAAATGTCTGTAGAATGCATTCCTGTATAGTAAATTCCTCCTAGATAAAGGATTTTTCACATAAATACAAAAATAGACCGTATAAAGTACCCGCGTCAGCTCTTTTTCAAACTTTAACAAACATTTACAACTATTAGGAAGTACATAAAAATATAATTGGCTATATGGATATGTAGAGGAGAGTTCCCTCTATCTTTTGACTCAAACCTGAACTTTCTCTCATGTTTAGCTTTTGCGTAATACGTAATTTTTTATCAAAATCATGCATTTTTACAAAAACCAATATTTTTCGAAAAAGTTGCGTGATAGAGCAATTCTGCTATCGGATTTGGTTTTAGAATGACAAAGTCTATAAGAATCACCCAACAGGTATTGCAACACACGAAATAAGTTTTATTTTGTTGGACAGTGTAATCTGAACCACCAAATAGAAATAAATCTACAGTTTTGTCCTTACTTTCAACTGCTGAATTCATGTTATTATGAATATAAAAATCTTATTACAGCCAGATAATCACAACACACGTTCTCACGGGTGATTGAATTGTGTTTGTTCTCGTTTATTGGTGGTTTTGTGGGAGTATCGTTCTCAAGACAGTCGAAAAATATTCCGTAACGGTTCTAGGTGGAGATGTTTGAGCAAACCTTGTCCTTACCTGTGCCGATGATCACGGTTGTGTTGGAGTTAGATAAAGAGTGCGATCTCTGCCTGATGGTGTAGGGATCAGTATCCCTCCTTGACCTCCTCCTTTGCTGGATTCATGAGCCCGGAGCTGGCAGTGAATCCAGGGGCTTTCGGGTGTTTTAGCCTTTCAGGTTAAATTCTGCGTTCTCTGTGCCTTGATGAGGATGAGCAGGGGGACGATGTTATTTTGAAGATTCATGCGTATGATCTTGAACACTATCACAACTGATTTTCACAGACACTGGTATGAGGGAGCCGATGTGTACGATACGATTGTGCGTGATCGAATCGAATTGAGTATCGAATGAATCCGTGATATCCGCCGGTTTCGTCGCCGGGCGGTCCTTTTATCAAGAATTCGGCAGCGCGGATCACGAAGAGTGACAGCGGCGCGTATTCCAGTGCTGTGCGCTTATTGGTGCGGGCTTGGATCGCGCGGTAATTGGTGTGGACTAAGTCAATCCTGAGACGTAAATATTTCGTGTGTGTCGTGGCTCGCGATATTTATGTCCAGGCTTCCCTATTTCGTGAGCATGCTCGGCAGCGATAAGATCGGTGGCTGTGTCGTTGCATCGTTAACGTTTGTTACTTTTTGCTTCGTTTCTTTTATTTCTCCCTAATTACACAACAAGCGTAGGCTCATTTTAAAACATACCTGCTAAAATCAAGCATAATACAACATGTATAAACTTGCATCATATTGAAATCCAAGAACTTTGTCATCTCCGATAGTAAACTAGTGATCATGAAAGTGAGTAGAGCATCGTAAAACAGGATATCGAGACTTTGATAACCTTCAATAAACAATGACGTAATGTATTTAACAATATCCAACAGCACGACTGATTATGCGATACCCCTTACCGTACCGAACTTCTCCATCGATATCGTTAGAAAGTTGGCGGTTGTGATGGAGGCTGGTTCCATACAATTTTGCATAATGAGCAGCAACGTCTTCTGGTCTGAGATCGATGCATTGTACCATTCACCATAGTAACTGTGACATGTATCGTTATTGTGCCTTCATTATACGCTAATTGTGTAATGCTAATAGAAAATATGTGGTCTACATTCATGATTAATGAAAGCAGACACTACTACTTAGAAAGTACAACAATATTAGGTTCAATAAAAAGTACCAGTCTGCCAATTTTTTAATGAAAGTTTTAAGACACATTTCACTTTGTGTGACTGAAGTAAACAATACTTTATTAACCCATAACGGCTGAAGTGCGTTCGATACAACCAACTATTTTTTCCTCGGGGGATAAAATTTTCTCACTTCCTTTGAAACCAAATATTCAGGTCTTAGTTCGTACACAAAAGTAAATAACATTTTTATAATTTTGTTTGTGTTACATATATTGAAATAATTATGAATTTAAAAAATTTCCTTATTAAAAGTAAATATCATCGGAATTATATCATATTTGGTTTCATTTTAATCAGAAAAATACCACCAATATGTTGGTAAAAGTTTCATAAAAAAATAACGAAAAATAAAGAAGTTTTGTAATTGGATTAGTAGTGATCTTCTGGTCTCACACCGATATACCCAACCCGTGTTAAGGTCGCCCCAAACAAGACGGGCAAGATGCCGAAGTTGTTTGGGCGGCCAGATTCAAGAACACGGGCTAGAAATTTGCCGGTCAGGAATTGGTCTTCGTGCTCGAAATCTTTCCGGGGTCGCCCCGACGTCGTTGGGGCCATAACTTTGAACGTCCAGATGGCCTTTCGAGAGCACGTTGACACGTTCCCTGCTGTGCATGGCACAAAAAAAATGTTTTTAGGGGCTCCACAGCTCCTTAGGTAAACTATCGGTATCTCTCCTCTACAACATCATGGGGATAAGAATTGTGCCTGTCGCTTGGTGAAACAGCATCACACATCCTTATGTTATACGTGAATTACACAATTTTTTTAAGGAAATATCCAAATTAGGAAGGGGGTCATTCCATGTGAATTAAATCTTTTTTTGGGGACCATGTTTCGAATTTGGATGAAACTGAAAGATTGAGCCATCATTTTGTAATCTTCGAAATTGTTTAAAGGATACGGACCATCAAAGTTTGCTATTTGGGATGAGTTTTACGAAAACTGCCTACACAACACATTTTATACCACAGATAAAAGACATAAAAACAAAAAGATAAAAACAAAGATAAAAAACATTTTCTTTTTTTAATCATCATCGCAAGAGACTGTTCTTTTTAAATAATTCATCATTTTATATTCGAATGTGATTACTTAATGCAAAAATATTACTAATATCTTTGTTTTGCAAATTTTACCATCGGTTGAAGTGTTAAAAAATTTGAAAAAAAATATTAACAATTTTCATAACAAAATTTATTTTTAAAAACTAACAAATTAAAAACGAAATTAATGATAAATGAATGTTATTCGCTATCCGACTCATTCTCAGTACTTTCAATGTGATCCCTGTTCACGTTCTTCCAAACAATCTGGATCTATCTTTACATTCTTATTATTTTCGGATAGGTACGAAACGTATAGTAAAAGCAAATTAAGAATAAATAAAAATGATTGACATATTATTATTGCAAAATTGTTTATGCATAGAAATTATTATTATGATTATTAATAACAATTTCCATTCTCATATACATACGCATTTAGTGTCATACGCATTCTATGCAAAAGGAATGTATTTAATATCGTGATATACACGAATATTGAATTTTTCCAGTAAATTCTGCACCGTGACTGCGTCCGTATCCGCAGAGATTTCTAACGCTGCTCAATCTTGTCTGTGGGTTGCCCGTGGGCAACACGCTCCAGCATAGGCATCTCGGGGGTGTAGAGGGGAGTAAACAGTTCTGCGGTTTTCGGCACTTGGCCTTTGTTGCGAGGACCGTCGAGCGCCTCTCAAGTGGCCTGTCAGTTCGCTCGGTCCTTATGGACAGCGACTTCGGCCGTTCGAACAACTTCGGCATCTTGTCCGTCTTGTTTGGGCGGACCTTTATGTTTACACTCCTCGGCGTCCAAGGCCTCTCGAACTTCGCGACACCTCACGAGGTAGACCCTGCGATAGTGGAGATAATTCTGGGACTTTTATGTGTTAGGCTTTTAGGACATATATAAAGTAAACACTTTATATCCTAGAGCGCGTTAGAAAATTCCGAATGTGGGGTTATTTGCTCTGCTGCGCTATTCCACTAGTCACGCGCCAAGTAACTGCACTGTCACGAGGTTGGTAACGCCAACCGCGTGGCGTGATAATCGACATAGGCGAGAGACCGCCATGTCGAGGCCTCTTTTCCGTTCCGTCCGTCACAAGTATCGGACGTGTATAAACGCTCTTGTTTTCTGATCGTCTCAACGTATACGCGTGTTCCCTACAGTCTTGTACGCTCTGTAAAGTTTCATGCAGCTCGCCCCGAGCTGCCGGGAAATACATATCTTGTTAAGTTTAAAAGTGAGTTCTTATTTCATTAACTAACGGATTCCTACAGAGTAGGCTGCAATATTCAAAACGCATGCGAATAGCCGCGCTATTTGTAGTTTGTATTTCCCTCACGGGAGACGAAAATCTACACGAATTATTCGAGTGACACAACCTCGCGTAAGGCTGGCAGTCTTTAACAGTATCTCGTCGATGCTGCTGGTGAATAGCGGTCGATCAGTAGGTGCACTTATGATTACCTGAATCCCCGGACGCCGCGTCTTTTGCCAGCCTTTCCTGACTGCAATTTTTGATGCCCGCAAAATAAAAAACGAAATTTCAAGGAGGAAGCATCGAATTAATACTTTCTAATAATTCTATAAAAGAAACTATTATATACACTTTTTCATCAAGTCAAATTGTTAATTTTAAAAACCGATGAAAATGAGTTTTTAAGGGCTTATAGTAACAACATAAGAGTATCATCTAATGAAAATAATGTCCGTTGAAAAAAATGGTTTTTTCACAATTTATTTTGAAATTGTTTTGAACAAATGTCGGAGAAAATACCAGGGGAATATTTAAAAATTTGAAAAAACGAAGAAATAGCCCCTTTACGGACTTGTTTTTAAGAAAGTGGACACTTTGAAATTGGTGAAATTTAAATTATTTTTAGAGCGAGCACGTCGGTCGTCCGAGGCGGTATATCTCGGTGCAGCATGAATTATTTCAATTGAAATAATTTTAATTTCGTCGATTTTAAGGCGTCACCATTTTTTAAAACAAGTCTGTAAAGGGAAAACTTGGCGATATGTTCTCACTTTTTTCAAATTTTTAAATATTAACTCGCTAGAAAAACACCTCATTTGTTTAAAAGAATTGCCACATTAATGGCGGAAAAGCACTTTTTTCAACTGAAACAATTTGTATCAGATACCCTTACATCTTCATTATGAACTCTGAAAATATCATTTTCATTAGTTAGTTAGTACCGCAGTTAGAATTTAATAAAAAAAAGGGTTGACACTTCACTTTGACGTCTGCAGATAAACAATTTTTACGATATCGAGAAACCATTTGACATACGTTCATATATTACTAAAGACTGCAATATATTCGTATTTGAACAAAATCCGAAAACTTACTCCGAAAAGTGTCCGACTTTACTTTTGAGTTCATTTATGAAAAATGCAAGTGGCTTTATACGTAGAAATCTCGCGTTATTTTCTCTTAAATATTTTTGTTTTTCTTGAAATAAATGGTCAAATAAAAGAAAGAAAGAAAAGAAAAGAAATTTTCTTGAAATAAACGGTGTATCTATTTTTTGAACCCAATATTTACGCTTTCTTCAATTAATTACGATGTGGTAGCAAACAAGTTATTCGTTGGTGTGGAATAATGATAGGAATTTATTAAAAAAAAACATGGTGGCTTATAGAAATTTCGAACAGTCTATAATATCGGTACTTTACATTTCGATAGAAGTCCTTGCTTTCGATTAAAGAAGTTGCATTCCTCAGACAAAATATTGTACAACTCTTTTGTCATATCAGTCCATATTGTTCTTTATTATATCGTAGTATATCGTATATGGTCTTTATTATATCGTATTTTAAATAAATGTTGCATTTATTTTACACATCTTTCTTTCCCATGAGGAAGTTTAATTTCGACAGGTTTAATTCTGTGAAACAAATTTCACGATGGGCCGCTGAAGAATCGGAGCGCCCCGATTCAGGTAGGTCAGTTGCAGACCGCCCAGCGATCCACGTTACTTACTCCATTCAAATTTCAGACCGCGTTTCTTACCCGCACGCAAAGGCTTACGAGGTTGCTTTTGACGAAAATACGTCAAAAATATCACTGCTAGTTTCGACAGTGGGATAGTGAAGAGCAACTTGAAATGCAGGATGAGCGATTGATCGAGTGCGTGAAAGGCCGGGAGTTTTTATACGATACGAGTCATGCCAAGTACATGGACAGTAAATACAAATCAGCTGCATGGAGGGAGATAGCAGAAGAATTAAATCAACCAGGTTAGTATTCACTGTATTTTAATAATAATTTAGTTTACACATTCCTCATTATTACAATTCTATCTTAACGATTCATACTACGTTTCCATTCATCGCTAGCACATACACTCATTTTCATCTTATTTCCTAATTACCTATTCCCTCTGTATCTATAATATCTATAATATCCTATCACTCGGTAATTACATTAATTGTAGCGGAAAAAATTTGATTGTGAAAGTGTTGTAAATGAAAGTGCCAAACAAATTGATTTTGATTGTGAATAATGAAATAGCTGCAATAGAGAAATTTGTGAGAAAGAAGTTATTGTAATAAATGTTCAAAATTATTTCTTCAGTCAGCATTTGTGGTGTTACAGCAGTATTTTAAATTTTCAATATAGGCTTAAATAAAAAAATTACAAATTTTCTCTACGATACTGACCAATTGCAATGTAAAAAAAATGTGCTACAGTCAAATTTACTTACATGAGCTAGGAAACTAATCTTTCTAACATCTCGAAAAAATTGAAGTCATTTAGTCCAATCTTAAAAAAGTTATCATCTTTTTAAAAGCGCCCGAGTATTACTGTGAGTCATTGTAAATATTTCTTATGTCGCACAGTGTGCGAGCTCCTGGACGCGAAAATATAGTCTCTGAATTTGTCCCTAACATCAAAAGATTCTCTCGTTGAATTACCTCCAAATTGGTTCAAAGTATTCCACGTGGCACTCTGTGCATTTTCTTTCTGCGGCAAATCATGGGTCCGACCCTTTTGGCTTCGCCTGTATCCATCTATTATAGATTCTAAATTTTTGGGCCAATATCCCGAAAGCATGCTCCACTACCCGTCGAGTAATTGACAGGCGTGTATTGAAGTATGTCCTGTCCTCGTTTCCTTCCGCCTGCTTGCCGGAATACGGCCTCGGAAGATTCCTCTTCAGTGGGAAGGCCTCATTGCCCACTATGACGCAGGGCGCTCAAATCGATGTGCCCGGCAAATTAGTGTCTGGCAACATCCGATAGGACCCCATCGTTAATTGTTCGTCTAGTTGCGATTGGGCAAAAATCCCAACATCGCTATTTTTTCCGAATGTCCCAACATTTACAGCAATAAAATTTGAGTTAGCGTCAGCCGCGGCCATTAAAACTATAGAATGGGTCTTTTTATAGTTCACATGTAATGATCCCGAGTTTGATGGGGCCTGAATATTTACGTGTTTGCCATCGATGGCCCTTAAACAATTGGGGAACTGGCACTTTTCCCAAAACTACTGTTTAATTTTTTCCCACATTTCAATGCTGGGCGTGGGAATCGTCTCCGGCAGCAGTGTCCCCGTTATCACCTTGCATGTTTCTTTAACTATTTGGTAAACGGTTGCACGGCCCATTCTAAAACTATAACTAATAGTTTTCAACGAATCTCCCGTTACTAAGTATCTGAAAAAATGATAAAAGGTGAATTGGAAAATATTTCTGTTTATAGCCGCGCTGTGTAAAAGTAGGTGGCAAAACATCCGGGACCAGTATCGGAAGTTCCGCGCCAGGAACAGTGCGGGGCGGAGCGGGCAGGCGACGGATACCCTGAGCCGGAAATACAGGTACGAGGATTTGCTGCAATTCTTGACGCCGTACTTTCAGGAGCGGGAAATGCTGTCAAGCATTGAATATGCCAGCATGGGAGAATGTAGCAGTCAGACGACGAATGGACCGCCTCCGTCGTCGTTGTCATCGTTGTCACCCCATAATTTGGAAATTGATGTGGACCATTCAGACGGGGCAGAAGAAACACAGCCACCACGAAAAAAGAAAAAACTCAATTTGGAGGAACTGGGCATGGCTTTGGAAAAGAATATAACGGACTGCACGGAGCTGCTGAAGCATATGGTGCAAGAAAAGGCGGGCGTTGAAACGCCAAGGACGCCGATTCAACAATTCTTTGACGCTATGGCGGCAAGCGTTTCAGGACTCGGGAGGAAATATCAATCGATTGCAAAGCGAAAAATAATAGAAATCGTAACAGAGTTAGAAGAGATGGAGGATGATGATAATGACTGTATGCAAACTTAAATTAGATTAAGATAGATTAAGTTAGATTAAGCTAATGAATTAATAAATAATATTAACTCCTATACCACAAGTTTAAAATTTTTTATTGTAACAATTATGGTCTCTGTTTGTAACTATTATAAATAATGTAAATTTGATATTGTTAGCAACAATAATAAAAAAATGTTCATAAAAAATAATAAATTGTAGACCCACGTACCGCAGACAAACTGCCAATCGTTCCTCCAGTGCAATTGGTGCTTTCCTATGCATACATTTTTTGACCAGCTGACCCTCAATTTTCCACAGTAAGGTGGCAAAGCAGTATCTACTCATATGGAAATATCCATAGAACTTTTCCTCGTTATCCAGTAACATCTGCTTGATTAAAATGAATTCTCCTTCAGTGTCTCGACTTCGCCATAGTGGATGAACACTGTAACGACTTCTCCTTTTGCATTTTGCTTCCTGTTGTGCCTGCTGCAGCTGACGCAGTTGGTGCAGCGCGATTACTTGTCGGTTTAATATAATGTTAATGATTGCCAGTTCATCGTAACTGAATTCCATCCTCTTGTTCATAACACCAAGTAACTGCTATACTTGGTTAGCCAAAAATGATGCTAAAATCTTGCTTCACTGCCTATTAAATACACTACCGACAACCACCTTCTCCACAACAACATGGATGACAGTGAAATTTCCCTGGCAAGATGAGTCTTAAGCATTTCTACTTGGAAGTAAGGCACAATGCATTCTTATATGTATGTGATCGGTTCTTAAAAATAATCTAAGAAATGTTTCCACACATTTGTGTAGTAACTATACATGTAGGAGCGCCATAATAGCAAAAAGATTTAGAGATTTAGAGATTCTTAGATTTTTATACAGTCAGTCATATAGTACTCAGGTTGACCATAGCCTGACTCAGGACCATAATAAAAATTATACTATCCTCTCAGGACATGTTTTCCGCTTCCGCACTTTCTTAGAATTGGTTCAGACGTTTTGAGTTTTTTCGAAATGTTACAAAGATTAGTTTCCTAGCTAGTACAACAAATTTTTCGAGAAATATGCATTTAGTCGAAATTGCGAAGAGAATACTAAGAAGGTTACATTTTATAATTATTTTATCTTAGCCTTTAATGGAAATTTAAGAAATACTTTTTGTAGCTTTTCTGCAGCCTTGGCAGAGGTTTGAACTTCGAGGTAGGGCGGGAACCCGATGAACTCGAACTCGTCAGTTTTAATGTATGTGTATATATAATTTAGTTTTTCTCGAAGAATGTCTCGAATTCGCACAACACACATTGCAATGTAAGACACAGAATGTACAGTGACGCAACGAGATCGCTTGTCAGACATAACTGAATTTTAATAAAGAACGGTTGCTAAATAATATGTCAACGGTTTGGTACTGTTGTTTTCGTGTATCGCTCGGCGGTAGCCCTGGTATCCCGTAACTTTGGCGCACTTGTCGCTGCGACTGGCTGGAACACACAGAGGTACGATACCAGAGAGGATATGAGAATGCTCACACCCGGAGTTTTTGTGCCTCCGGTATAGTGTTGCCGCCACACTAACTTTTAGCCTGGATCACATCTGATCACATCTCACACCACAGACAAGGTATCGGAGTAAACCAGGCTTGACATTTAACTGGCCCTTTCTTGAAGGGCTAGCCTTTCTTGAAGGCTATGCCCCTTTGACACGGCCGCGCGTCTCGCTTCCCGTGACGGTCCAAATTCTCCAGTCACCTCAGGCCACTGATATATATATAATATATATATACTAGTATATATATCAGTGCCTCAGGCCCATACCATATGAATTACGCGTGGCCTTAGATCATATAAACCTATAGACACGGCACAGATATTTTTTCTTGAAAAAAAGATAACTGAATTCGAAAGATGTATAAGCACAGACGAGGTATAAGATAGATCTAACATCCAATGCATTTTCGTGTCCCGCGTTTGTGGGGTCACGTAACCCCATTACCATTTTCGTGACACATCCTGTATTACCAACTGGAACTAAACCCTGCTGACGGCGTTGTTAGTGGTAGCACCACAGACGAGGTATAGGAGTAGACCAATCACCCAATGTATTTTTCTGTCTCACGCTCTAGAGCCCCCATACCATTCCGTGTCACATCCTACCGTATCATCCAGAACTAATATTGTCGAACCGATATTCTACAATGGCGCTGTTGCTGATATAATTTTAAATCTCATGTCGAGGATTCATATGATGAATGAAACAAAAGAATGTTGTTTCCTCTTAATTCCATTACGGCTGACACGCGAGTGCATCGAAGGAGACGTAATGTAATAATAATAATAACGTAACGTTTCCGGCTGAGAATATTTTGGTCCCGGATCGAATCCCGCATGGAATGATTTTTTTTTCGTTAAACACTTTTTTCTTGTTCTTTCTACTACGTCAGTCTTCTTCCCTGTGCAATTACAACTACAACAGTGTAATAACATAATTATAAGAAATTAAATTAGTTCAATATTAGCCAAAAGTAAGAACGTAGTTTAAATTTAATTTAATAAAATACGACGTTGATATCACTAATTTCATTTGACTATTTAATAGCTACCTATTCAATCTACTTCTGATATTGCTTTTCATTTGCAGCGTATATATTCTAATAAATTTAATTATTTGGGATTGATAAAAGATTGAACAACAATATTTATAATAACTAGTTTTGAACATTTTTTAAGGGTAATTAAATTTAAAAAGCAAAAAGAATTATTTAAAAATACAAAATATATTTCAGTACATACCATTAAACCCGATTCTTTTTAATTTTTTCAGTTTAAATTTCACTTTGATATCTTTTTTAGTTCAAAAGTTATAGTAAAATGTGCGCCTCGCCGAACCGGGAATCGAATGCGCTACTTCCAGACATAGTTGGGCACTATTTAGATAACAAATTATTTAAATAACGATTCCAATAAAAGATACTTTAACTTTATTCGTTATTCGAAGGTTCGAATAAAAAAAGTATCTTTGCCGAATAAATAATTTTATTCGACGAGAATTTATCCGACGAATAAAGATAATTTTTTTTATTCGAAGCGGATTTATTCGAACTTCGAATAATTTTTTCATCTTTTATCTGTATCTTTTATTCGAAGGCTTCGAATAAATCTTCGAATAACTTTTGCCGAGCGCCGAGCTTCAAAGACCCAGCGACGACAGACGACATACATTGTAAGCGGATGGAGAATCGCGCACGTATGAAAGTTTAAACTTTTAGATTTTTCAATATATCCTCATGAAATTGTGACGAGCTAATGGAGGGGATTTTCCTGATGAAAATGAGGTCAAATTTGAGTGCAATCGAACAAGTTTCACTGATACGTAATGTTACGATAAAAATTACAATCTCATTAAAGACAGTTCAAATGATGTCGTGTTTGGACTCATTTTGATCGGGACAAGCTCTACAACTCATTCGTCTTAACAATATTGTTCTGATTAAAAACATAAAAGCATAAATTGCCAATAATGCACGATTCTCCATCCGCTTACATTGTATGCCGTTTGGCAGTCGCTGGGTCTTCGACGTTCGGCGCTCGTCGGTCCTCGTCGGCCTTCGTCGCCGTTTATTCGTCGAGCTACCAAAAGTTATCCGAAGATTTATTCGAAGCCTTCGAATAAATCTACGGATAAAAATGCTAAATACAGTCCAATTTGTACCGTGTTTAGTGTCATTTTAATCAGAAGAATGCCACGAATTAGTTGGCGCAAGTCCCATAAAAAAATCATGAAAAACAATGAAGTTTTGCAATTGGATTGGTAGTTGTTTCACACCGATATCTCGCGACTCTACGAGCTCGGAACTTCAAAGACCAGCGACCGACCAACGGCCTACAATGTAAGCAGATGGAGAATGGTGCATTATTGGCAATTTATGCTTTTATGTTTTTAATCAGAATAATATTGTTAATACGAATGAGCTGTGGAGCTTGTCCCGATCAAAATGAGTCCAAACACGACATCATTTGGACTATCTTCAATAAGAATGTAATTTTTATCGTAACATTACGTATCAATAAATTTGTTCGATTACACTCGAATTTGGACTCATTTTCATCAGGAAAAGCCCCTCAATTCACTCGTCGCAATTTTATGGTGGTACATTGAAAAATCTAAAAGTTAAACTTGCATTCGTACGCGATTCTCCATCTGCTTACATTGTATGCTGTTTGTCAGTCGCTGGATCTTTGAAGTTCGGCTCTCGTCGGACCTCGTTGCTGTTTATTCGAAGCCTTCGAATAAACGATACAGATAAAAGATGAAAAAATTGTTCCAAGTTCGAATAAATCCGCTTCGAATAAAAAAAATTATCTTTATTCATCGGATAAATTCTCGTCGAATAAAATTATTTATTCGACAAAGATACTTTTTTTATTCGAACCTTCGAATAACGAATAAAGTTAAAGTATCTTTTATTCGAATCGTTATTTAAATAATTTGTTATCTAAATAGTGCCCAACTATGTCTGGAAGTAGCGCATTCGATTCCCGGTTCGGCGAGGCGCATATTTTGCTATAACTTTTGAACTAAAAAAGATATCAAAGTGAAATTTAAACTGAAAAAATTAAAAAGAATCGGGTTTAATGGTATGCACTGAAATATATTTTGTATTTTTAAATAATTCTTTTTGTTTTTTAAATTTAATTACCCTTAAAAAATGTTCAAAACTAGTTATTATAAATATTGTTGTTCAATCTTTTATCAATCCCAAATAATTAAATTTATTAGAATATATATGCTGCAAATGAAAAGCAATATCAGAAGTAGATTGAGTAGGTAGCTATTAAATAGTCAAATGAAATTAGTGATATCAACGACGTATTTTATTAAATTAAATTTAAACTAAGTTCTTACTTTTGGCTAATATTAAACTAATTTAATTTCTTATAATTATGTTATTACACTGTTGTAGTTGTAATTGCACAGGGAAGAAGACTGACGTAGTAGAAAGAACAAGAAAAAAGTGTTTAACGAAAAAAAAATCATTCCATGCGGGATTCGATCCGGGACCAAAATATTCTCAGTCGGAGACGTTACGTTATTATTATTATTACATTACGTCTCCTTCGATGCACTCGCGTGTCAGCCGTAATGGAATTAAGAGGAAACAACATTCTTTTGTTTCATTCATCATATGAATCCTCGACATGAGATTTAAAATTATATCAGCAACAGCGCCATTGTAGAATATCGGTTCGACAATATTAGTTCTGGATGATACGGTAGGATGTGACACGGAATGGTACGGGGGCTCGAGAGCCCCCCGAGCGTGAGACAGAAAAATACATTGGGTGATTGGTCTACTCCTATACCTCGTCTGTGCCCCTACAGTCTGTAGGGATATTGGCGCTGCCGCGCCATTCCCCTAGGCACGCGCCTAGAGAATATGCTCCGACGAGGTTGGCACTCTCAACCTCGGGCAATGCAGGCGAGAGAACCGCCTATGTACTCTCTCGCTGCCGGACACTCGATCGAGACAGACGTCTCGATCCTACGCTCTCGAAGTGAAGTCGAATAAAGTTGTTCTGTTACATACACGAGTTTATCACTATCGATAAAAAGTCTCCCAGCGGTTCTGTGCAGAGTAGGCTGCATCTTGGTTCCGCATTTATCCGCGGGACCCTTAAACCTACAACTGGTGACCCCGACGTGATTTGGAAATCAAGAACCACGCTGCACGTGCCCGGAAACAGGTGCACGTTTTCACGGAGACCACCAGGAAGAGATTGCCGGTTCCTGGCGGCGGGCAATCCGCTCGCTGCACGCTGCCGTTGCTGGTTCCTGGCGGCGAGCAATCCGCTCGCTGCACGCTGCCGTTGCCGGTTCCAGGCGGCGAGCTATCCGCTCGCTGCACGAGGTCGAACACTGCACATCGGATGCCATCCTGGACGTCTACAGAGGACGAGCTTGCTGGAGTTCCGCTAATTGCGTGAAGCCACCGACCACCGGCGCCTTGACGAGCATCACATTGCAGCCAGTCTATCGACGAGCCCAACCATGCGTGCGCCGACAGGTATCGTTCCGATTATGCGAAATTTCGTCTCATTATTGTAAACGATCGTGGTCGCCGCGCGGTACCTCGTGGCGAAAATAATCTACGAAGCCATTTTCGTATGCCTGTTGATTCGACCGTTTCGCGACCTTCGCGTTGTTGTGTTTATGCCGTGTCGATTCCCCCATCGACTCGTGTGACCGCTACGACACCGGGTAGTTCATGTTTACCGCGTCGCGCCGTGCCCTTGCGAAACTGCGTACGTCTGCGCAGAGCGCGCGTTACGAATAATTCGCTGCCGGTCCAAACACACGAGTGTTCGAAAATCGCGCAAAATGACTACCCCCGCGCAGCTCACTCAGGATGAACTCCTTCATGCGCTGTTACAGGGTCGCGTCGATTCATACCGGCAACCAAAAGTGCCCGATTTCTTCAAAGATGATCTCGCGCTTTGGTTCGCACAAGTCGAGTCATCCTTGTCCGCGGCAAGAATTACCAACCAAAAAACAATGGCTGATGTAGTGGTGGCCGCGTTGAAGTACGACGTTGTCACTACGGTCAAGGACATACTATTCATGTCGCCTCCTCCAGAGGATTTATACGATCGAATAAAAGCACGAATCATATCTAGCTACGCTGTTTCTGCCGAGAGCAAGCTCCGACAGCTCTTGAAGGGCGAAGTTCTGAGTGAGGGCAAACCGTCCCAGATATTGACGCGCCTCCTCAACCTGAACGACGGGTCTTGCAGCGATGAAATAATTCGCGCCGTATTTCTAGAACAGCTGCCGTCGCATGTCCGTGCCGTCCTGGCCATGGCGAACGTTTCCGAGCCGCGGAAGCTCGCCGAATTAGCCGACAAGGTCGTTGAGGCCTCCGGAACCGGCACATCCGCGATAGCTGCCGTCTCGTCCCGAGACGCCTCCCTAAGCGCGTTAGAAGAGAAGGTCGACCGTCTCACGCGCCAACTAGCATCCATTACCACTTCGCGCACCCGCGAGAGTCGCGTCCGCCGACGAACCCCTTCACGGAGTAGGAATCGATCGCGCGAAAACCGCTCTCTGCCGAAGGAAACCGCGTGCTGGTTTCACAGGAAGTTCGGGAAAGATGCGCGTCGTTGTGTCAAGCCGTGCTCCTGGGAGACGGGAAACTGAAAAGTACTAGCTGTTTGGAGGCGAGCCCGTCTAGTACCGAATCTCATCGTCTCCACATAAGAGACCGCGATCTCGGTCTCACGTTCTTAATCGACACCGGAGCCGATCTCTCTTTGCTGCCGGTTGCCAAAGGCTCGCGTCGCCCAACGGGTTATAAACTCTACGCGGCAAATGAGACAATGATTGACACGTACGGCGAGAAGCGTTTGACTTTGAATCTCAACCTCCGCCGTTCATTCCCGTGGAATTTCTGCGTCGCATCGGTACCGTACCCGATAATCGGTGCCGACTTTCTAAAACATTACGGGCTGCTCGTTGACTTGCGCCTCCGCAAACTGATCGACCCCATGACGAAGATAGCCGCCATCGGCACTGTAAAACCTTCGTCCGTGCGCGATGTTAAATCGGTCGATCCAGCGTCCGCGTTCGCCGGAATTTTAACCGAGTTTCCGAATGTTGTCGGGCCGTCACAGAATAATGACCGTACGCCACAAGACGTCCTTCATCATATTGTGACCGAAGGTCCACCAATTGCGGAACGCGCACGGAGGCTAGCGCAGGAAAAACTGTGCGCCGCGAAAGCAGAGTTCAAACAGCTCGTCAGCTCGGGAATTTGCAGGCCTTCTAGCAGTCCTTGGGCGAGTCCTATTCATCTCGTCCCGAAAAGGGACGGGGGCTGGCGCGTCTGCGGCGATTACTTCCGTCTCAACGCAGTAACGATTCCGGATAAATATCCAGTCCCCCATCTTCACGATTACTCCGTGAACCTTCACGGAAAATCGGTTTTCACGAAGCTCGACCTTCACCGGGCATATCAACAAATTCCGATCGCCCCGTCTGACATTCCGAAAACGGCGGTCATTACCCCGTTTGGACTCTTCGAATACACGGTAATGCCCTTTGGCCTTCGTAATGCCGGACAAACCTTCCAGCGTTACATCTACCATGCCCTCGGGGATTTAGACTTTGTATTCGCGTATATCGATGATATTCTCATTGCGTTCTCGAACCGAAAGGAGCATGAAGATCACCTACGCGTAGTCCTGCAACGCTTGCAGGAATATTGTCTTCGGCTAAACACCCAAAAGTGCGAGTTCGGGAAGTCATCTCTCGAATTCCTCGGTCATGTCATTGACCAGCACGGGTCTAGCCCAATTCCCGAGAAAGTCAAGGCCATAATAGATTTTTCAAGGCCTCGGACCGCTGCCGATCTTCGTAGGTTCCTTGGCATGGCCAATTTCTACCGACGTAGCATTCGACACGCTGCCGACGTGCAGGCCTCCCTGCACGAGTACCTCGGCGAGTCGAAGAAAAATGACAAACGCGAGATTGTATGGACTCCTAAATCTGAGGAAGCGTTCGCTCGGGTCAAAAGTGACCTCGCCAACGCGACCATGCTCGCTCATCCCGCGGCAAACGCAGTGACGCGTATCGTCACTGACGCCTCCGATTTCGGCATGGGCGCGTCACTCGAGCAAAAGCTCGGAGATTCCTGGAAGCCCTTGGCTTTCTTCTCCAGGAAATTCAGTCCTGCCCAACGCAATTATAGTGCGTACGATCGCGAGTTGACTGCCGCTTATGAGGCACTAAAATACTTCCGACACTTCTTAGAAGGTCGTGAATACAGCATTGTGACAGATCACAAGCCTCTCACGTACGCGTTTCGTCAGAAAGCCGACAAGGCATCTCCTCGACAGCTCAGACAGTTGTCGTATATCTCACAATTCACCACTCGCATTGAGCATCTTCCTGGCTCGGAAAACGTCGTTGCCGATTCATTATCACGAGTCGACTCGCTGCGCCTCGCCGCGAACATTTCTCTGGATGAACTGTCCAAAATGCAAGAGAGCGACGAGCTTAAGGAACTACTGCGCTCCGCTGACCACTCGTTGTCCCTGCGACAGATAAGGTGGGGACCTTCCCACACTGCGATCGCGTGCGACCTCACGGGCGAAACCTTGCGTCCGTACATTCCACAGCCGGCTAGAAAAAAGATTTTCGACACTTTCCACAACCCTGCGCACCCCTGTGCTAAGATCACAGATCGGGTAATTCGGAAACGTTACGTCTGGCCGGACATGCATCGCGACATTATTAAGTGGTCCAAAGACTGCTTGGACTGTCAACAGTCTAAAGTAACGCGGCATAACCACGTGGCTCCTGCGGAATTCGTAGCTCCCGATAGCCGCTTTAAACACGTCCATATGGACATTGTCGGTCCGCTGCCGGTTTCCGACGGCAATCGCTATTGCCTTACAATAATCGATCGTTTCTCGCGATGGCCCGAAGCCATTCCGCTGCCGGATATCGAAGCAACCACCGTGTGTAGAGCTTTTGTAGATCACTGGATCTCGCGATACGGCACGCCAGAAACGCTAACAACTGACCAAGGTAGTCAGTTCGAATCCAAATTGTTCACAGCGTTATTGCAACTATCCGGTTGTCACCGGATACGTACTACCGCGTTCCATCCCGCCTCTAACGGCATGATCGAACGATGGCACCGCTGCCTGAAAACTGCGATAATGTGTCACGCGAACACGAAATGGTCACGAGTCCTGTCCACCGTGATGTTAGGGTTGCGAAACAACGTGATGGACACCGGGTCCTCACCTGCCGAATACCTGTACGGCACGACGTTGCGTATTCCGGGAGAGTTTGTTCTTCCCGACGACGGTCCGTCCGACCCGCAAATATTCGTCGAAGAGTTTCGCGATCACATGCGCCAAGTGAAACCTGTCCCCGTGGGACAGCGACATAAGAAACGCGCGTTCATATTTAAAGATTTGTCAACATGTTCGCACGTGTTCCTTCGCGCAGGCACTCTCAAGAAATCGCTTGAACGTCCATACACGGGACCGCATAAAGTCTTAAAACGCGTCAACGACAGAGTCATCGAAATCGAGGTCAATTGTAAACCGCGTTCGGTATCTGTTGAAAATGTAAAACCCGCGTACGCAGTTCGCGAATCGAACTTAGAAGCTGCCGGCGACCCTGCAGCCGTTACGGGAAGCAGCACGATCCGCACGTATGCAAATAAAAAGCGTGTTACGTTCGCTGCCGAAGCGAGTAAAATTACAAAAAGAAAATTGTAAGTGCATGCAGTATGTATTACACTTCTCCTTGTTAAAACAGCGGTTAATTTAAATGTCGTATACACTCGGGGGGGGGGGGGGGGGGGGAGTGTGTAGGGATATTGGCGCTGCCGCGCCATTCCCCTAGGCACGCGCCTAGAGAATATGCTCCGACGAGGTTGGCACTCTCAACCTCGGGCAATGCAGGCGAGAGAACCGCCTATGTACTCTCTCGCTGCCGGACTCTCGATCGAGACAGACGTCTCGATCCTACGCTCTCGAAGTGAAGTCGAATAAAGTTGTTCTGTTACATACACGAGTTTATCACTATCGATAAAAAGTCTCCCAGCGGTTCTGTGCAGAGTAGGCTGCATCTTGGTTCCGCATTTATCCGCGGGACCCTTAAACCTACAAGTCCTCCTACTTAGGCGCCACCTGATGAGCTCCAGCTCAACTAAACTTGTCACATTTTTTGCTCTATATTATCAGAGAGGATAGGGATCCTCTCTGATATTATCGATATCATGAATTCTGACGCTAGAAAGCCATGCCGAAACGGGAAACAAGTTTTCGCCTTTATTTCGCAACAGAATCAAGACAAATTATAGCTCAATTTGTAGCTGGAGATATTTTCTAATGCGGGCTGGTCTCGACATCATCCACAAAACTCATCCAATGGCATAAAAATGCTTGAATTCCACGGCACGTGCATCGTCAACGTTTGGCCTACTTCTAACGCTCATATTTCTAAATATCTCCATAATCTCGTCAGCTCATGACCAGCCCGCATTAGATTGAACCTTCCTCTTTCGAATGAGCCCTTTACCAGCGACAAAATATTCCTTTTTAAGGACGAAAACTTGATCCCCGTAAAACCATATTTTGTCGGTAACGTAGTCACTCTACTTTTGGCACCCCGGGCCCTTAACTGCAAAATTCGAAATGTTGTAAACAGCCAAATATTAATATGTACTTTATAAATGAAATGTATACGCGAATAAATTCATTGTTCAGAACTGTATTGTTATTGTTATAGGATGACATCATTTTGTTTCTATTATTAATTAACTTCATTGCTTTGAACAATAATTATTATATTGTAACCGTATTATTCGATCTATTCTATCTTCTTTCGAGTAGGTTAACTTACTCTATGTCTCTTTCGTTTTCGAAATTACCTTTACCGTGTCAACTAAAATAAAATCATCACATTCATTCTCATTCTCGTTTTCCAACCTCTCTGTTGACATCGAGCGCACAGAATTTTTTTTCAGAATTTCTTTCTTGCCACTCATCAGTTGCAATATTTTGAAATAAGTCTGTATCTATATGTGCATCAGAAAGATTATCGTCGACTTGCATTTTTTCTTTCTGCCTTTGAACAGTTTCAGGAATTTCATGCTTCTCTATGTCATTCTGAGAATTGGAATCAATTATAGATTTTTCTTCCGATGCTAAACAGGTATCGAATTTAGAAGTATTCTGAGTTACGTCTACGTTTTCTAATGTTATGTTGATAGGTTCTAAGGAGGATTGCGCCACATTAGAAGAGTGACTATTTTCAATCGTATTAGTTAGATTATTTTCATTTTTATTTGCAAGTTCAAAATTATTTGACCGCGTATGTATATCGAAAGATTCCTTCCTTATACTTTCATGACTAAGAACTTTAGCAGCCATTCCTGCTTCTGGTAAATCATTTGTAATAGATTCCCGCCTAGCCATTTTTGTCTCTTGTAAATCATTTAACCGCGGGTTATCGTGCATAGTGACACGAAATTGATCGGCGAAGCATGGCCAATCTTCACATTTTCTGGAAAATGTGGGTAAACGAATTTTTGGTAATTGAATCTTTGTCTCAAAGGCTTCTGAGATTGATTGCGGCGTTGCTCGAAAATCACGAAGGTTGCTAGCTGACGATCCTTCGCCAGTATTTTCTGATGTTTTCCCATTTATATATTGCTGTGTACGCGCACGACAATGTAAATATAATGTTTTTAATTGAATTCTATCTCGCATAAGTGCTCCTGTGTCGTCAGCAGCATCAAGATCTGATTGTGTTTTTGAAAACGTGGCATATTCGGTTTCTAAGTCTTCTAAACGGAATTTCATCTCTAATGGAGTTGGACATAACTCTGGTGCATCGAGCACCTCTTTAAGCTCATAGAGTTCTATACGAAATGCTTCGCGCTTGATCTTCAAACTTTTAACGCGATCTTCGACGGACGGAGCCATTTTAACGACTTGTCTAACGGATATTGTGTTTATGAACACAGACAAAGAGGGATGCGAAAGAATGCAGGACGGTGATTTAACAGAAACGTGACTTACCGGACCGTTGCAAGGTAATGTCACCTGATGTAGCGCGTGGAACCTGGATTACGCCGCTCCTGCTTTGGTTGTCCTCTGCTTCGGCTGTCCTCTGCTTCGGCTGCTGTCGGCTCGATGCAGGTGTGATGTGCACCACAAATGAGATGCAGACGTGGACGATGAGTTGTCCTCTCTGGTGCTGACTCCTTTCGTTGCTGTTTTTGACCTCTGGCGCTTCCGTGGCAGGTAGCTGGTGCTCCTTACGCTTTTGTGGTAGGTACCTGCTCCTTGCGCTTCCGTGGCAGGTAGTTCGGCAATACAGCCCGTGGAGGTACACCCCTGGTGTACTAATTATAGTTGTTGCGCTTTGTTGGCAACAATTATGTGGAGAGTACTGTGCTTTGTCGACAGTATACTTTTCCCACTGTTGATTTGAGTCTTCAGCGTGACAGTTTCTTGATAGTTGTTGATGTGTGGACTCAGACACCTCTAACTGAATCCGGCTCGAAGGACCAAAATGTTCTTGTTCGTGCATGGACGGGAAAGACCAGTGGTTTCGGTTATTTGTAAGAGGTGAGGTGTTTTGAGTGTTACTTCAACAACTTGTTAATAACGATAACTTTAATAATGGTAACTGGTACAAAACATGTAGCGGAAACGAGGAGTGTATGTTTAAAGTGCCGGAAGATTTGCTGAAGACTGGCGACGCGCCCGCAAAGATGGATATTTAAGGGCTGTAATTCTATGGTGGAGGTGGTAAAATGAGAGGAGAGAATGGGGGTGAGAGAGAGAGAGGATGGTGAGATTTTCCAGACGCGCTGCCTTAAAATGCGTGGAAAACTCGGACGAGTCCCGTCGCTTCGGGTTCACGACTCTTCGACCCTTAGACTAATTTATGTTCGGGGTTCGAAGTGCTTGGCGTTGCGTGTGCTGAATGTTATTGGGAGGAAGTTGGTTTTTAGGATTCGACATTGACCAGGCGCAGTCTTTGATTGTTTCTGTTCTGGCATTCGAGAGTCTAGGAAGAGTCCCGTCGCGTCGGGCTTAAGAGTTTTCGCTCCTTGAGGTAATTTATTGCGGATGGTCGCAGTGATTGTATTTCTGTCTGACATTCGAGAACTCTTTTATGGGTCTCGCATTTCGTTGCGTCCCAACAACCGTCTCACAGGGCCGGTTACTACCCTAATCTCTCTAAACTCGTAAATTCTCGAGATAGAATGAATTCGTGCCTCCAGGCACTGGAAAGCGGTGAGGTTTGGACGAGTTAAATAAGATATTAGAGACCCAAATAGAGTAACAAAGGAACTATATTCTAGAAGGAACTGTATACAAGTTTGTATGGCACTAAATTCCGCCGCGGTGACGCGTAAGACAATGGGCGTCGTCCTTCCGTGGCGAAAGTTCGCGACGCGTAAATAACTCGCTACCAATGCGTGACGAATGTTCGCGGTACGCTCGCTCGACTCTACGCCTGGTTTCTGAATCACTTAGATGAAAACCCAGTACGGATCGCGCCCCGCGATATAGCAGTACGTGACCCGTCTGACCATCCCTGCATTCGGCCGAATGATCGTACGAGTGGTCAGGATGGAGACCTACGCGCAAAATCGCCGTCACTCCACGCTCCCAAGAAGTCTGCCCTTCGGCACGTTACGTGGCCTCTGGGCAATCTCAGATCAAGGAGGCGGCAGAGTGTCACAGACCGCGCAAAGTCCGATCGCTCTAATCTGACCCAAAATCCGCGACCGAACGACATCGCGGATCAGACCATCCAGGCACTTGGCTGATATTCGTACAAGTGGCTTGGGTGGAGACGCACACTAGACCTTGGTCACTCCACGGGACGCACGAGTCTACCCTCTGACATGATACATAGCCTCGGAGTGTTCTCGGGTACCGGTCACGACAGAGTGCCCACGATCGTGCAAGGCTCGATCGTCTCGATTCAGTAGAGACACACACTAAACCTCGGTTATTCCACGGGACGTATAAGTTCACCCTTTGGCACGATACGTGGCCTCGGAGTGATCTCTGACAAAGGTCACGACGGAATACTCGGGATCGTGCGATGCTCTATCGTACCGATTCGGGGGAGACTCGCACTAAACCTCGGTCGCTCCACGGGACCCAGGACTCTACCCTTCGGCACGATACGTGGCCTCGGAGTAATCTCTGATAAGGTCACGACAGAGTAGCCGCGATCGTACGAAGTACAATCGCCTCGAATCCGGTCGAGACCCACACCAAAACCTCGGTGATTCCACGGAACCCAGGAGTCTAACCTTTGGCACGGTGCGTGGCCTCGAAGTAAGCTCGATTAAGGTCACGACAGAAAAACCGCGATTGCGTGAAATGAAATAGTCCCGATCCGAACGAGACCCACAGAAAACCTCGGCAGTTCCTCGGAACCCAGGAGTCCACCCTTTCGCACGATTCGTCGCCTCAGAGTACGCTCTGTCGAGGTTTCGAAAGAACAACCGTGATCATGCGATGATTGACTGTCTCGCTTCGACCCGGGCGGTACGCACAGTATCTCTCAAAGGATACTTCTACGTATCTTGTAATTAATCTTGAATTAGAATTTGTATCGTGAGACGAATACGTTGTGTCTGTTCGACGCGATGATCGCACGCAACGCGACGCGTTTCTATTTCCGCGAGACGCAGTTCTTTAAACTTTATAAAATCGTGTCGAATGGACGCACGGCGCTTTCCGCTCGCCGTCGCTTCTCGCCAAAGCGACTTGCTCGCTGCAAGTTACATCCACTGACGACCGGAACACTTTTCCTTTATAATTCATAATTTAAACACTTCCCAAAACAATATTTAAACACGTGGAAATTCTATAATTCCGATTGACTACTACGTGGTCGCGACCGAGAGTCACGGAGCTTTATAAAAATGTTACGACAGTGCCACGGCGCGCCGTGCGCGGGGGATGCGCTGGCGCCGACAGGGGCGTCTGGCCTCTTGGCCTAGATAGGGGCGTTGATCGACGCGAGGCTGGCGTCCTTCCGCGGTGAGTTGGACCGGCGCACAGTGGTCCGATTCGCAGAATTTAGTGACATTCGAACAAAAAGTCGACTTTTCGAAATTAAAAACTAATCAATTTGTATTGCTTTGTAAATGTCCACAGACCTCGAAAATGAAGAAATTAATGAAATTGAATACATATTTTAGCTTCTATGATCATTTAAAGTTGAACGTTTTGAAAGTAGCCTATTTCACCAGGAAAAATTGCATAAGTTCTTTGCGATGTCCTCATCGTCTCGTCCCATATTTTCTCTTAATTTTTTTTTGCATGATATAGAGCATTCCTTTCCAACAAGAAACCATATATATTTTTAGTAATAACTAATAATAATATATTTAAAAAATAATGCTGAATGATACATGACAGATTTAAAAAATTTTATATGTTTGTCAGAGGAGATCTTTTTTATCCCAAAAGATCCCAGGCTCTAACAAACAGGAATATGTTCGGTACAACTTTCTTTAAATAACCGTACAAAAATCTTTTCCTACCTCGTCCTACTTTAGAAGTTATAGTTGTTTAAAGCTGACAATGTCGTGGCGACCGCGCGGTCGCCGCATGTTGGTCGTTGTGAAACACGAGATAACCCAAGAACTCTTAGCACTGAAATCCGAACTCTAAACATCCGAAATGCTTATATTTATTATTAATAAAAAAATTTCACGTTATACTTCAAACAATTTCCTCGCCTTATGAAATAGACACAGACTTTGGACAATACGCACAAAGCACAGCAAAATATTTTATTGACCACTACGGGTGGTATTATATGCCAGCCTCCATTCATAAATTATTAATTCATGGAAAGGGGATAATACAGCATGCATTACTTCCGATTGGCCAATTATCTGAAGAGGCTCAAGAAACAAGACACAAAGATTTAAAAAAAATTAGGACCAAAAATACTCAGAAAATTTCTAGAATCGCTAAAAATGAAGATACACTGCACAAATTGTTATTAACATCGGACCTACATATTTCGGCAACGAGAATAAGATCTTACAAGAAGAAAATCAAACAATTGAGTCCAGAGGCTAAAGAATTATTTAAAAAATAAAGAAAACAAAAGCCACCTACTTCTTCAACAACAAAATGGTAAGATTAATTAGTATACTTATTTTATCAATTAAAAAAATATTAATATTACTTTTGCTCGCAATATATATTTGTGACGTTAGATACCGTACTTAATAACTTGTATACCTGTACATTTTATCAAAAATTTTAATAACATAATTACATTATATATAAAAAATTATAAGATTTGAATTTCGAACTATTATACAATGGTTTTAATAAGGAAAGCAACTGATTCAACAACTAAATAAAAGTTTATAAAAATAATTAATTAACAAATTAAACAAAAAATATTTTCTAACATGTACGATTAGAAAGAGATTATTTTACAATATTTTTTAGTTCAAACCCTATTTCAATATCTCAAACGGTTCAAAAGTTATATACAAATGTCACTAAATTCTGCGATCCGGACCACTGACCGGCGGAACGATCTTGGGCCCGGTGCCCCGGCCGCGGACGGGCGTGGAGCCTCTCAGCCCCTGCCCCTGCCCATGCTTCCGTCGCCCCCCGCCCCGACCCCTGCGTCCGGGCCGCCGACGCCTGCTCCCGCCCCGGTGCCGGGCGGGAACAAGAAAAAGAAGAAGAAAATGGGTCAGCAGGATGCTGGAGAGAACCCCATGACGAGCGCCCCCGCCCCATCCCCTAAAAAACGGCCGGCGAGTCCCCGCCCCGCCCCGCCCCTTGTCCCACCGGCGAAAACACCGGGTAACTCCGATGGGGACACCTGGTCCAAGGTGGTGGGCAGGCGGGCCAAGACAGCGACGACGGCCGTGGCGGCCTCTCCCAAGGCCGCGACCGTAGCTCCGAAGGGCAAGAAGGCTGCGGCTCCCGCCCCGAAGGGCGGAAAAGCGGCCGCGAAGGTAAAGGCCACTCCCCGTTCGGCGGCAGTCACCATAACTGTCCCGGAGGGGAGCAAGGCCTCTTACGAGGAGGCGGTTAGGAGGGCCCGTCAAGGCATCGACCTCGATGCCCTTGGCATTTGGGCCCGCCAATGGAAGAGGGCGGCGGGCGGGGGCCTAATTATTGAGGTCCCCGGTACCAATGGGGGCCCCAAGGCCGATGCCCTGGCGGCCAGAATGACCACCGTCCTGGGGGGTATAGGGGTCAAGATGGCCAGGCCCGCGAAAGAGGCGGAAATCCGCCTCGCGGTTCTGGAGGTGTCGGTGACCCCCCAGGAGGTGGTGGAAGCTGTGGCGCGGGCCGGTGACTGCACCCTCGAGTCCGTGAGGGTGGAGGAGCTGAAGGCTCCGCCCAGCAAGGCTTGCTCCCCGCCTCCGAAGCTGAGGAAGGGCACGAAAGGGGGTGGCAGTGTGGCGCCACCCCAAAGCGTGCCGGGGAGGGACGTCGGGGGGTGTTCAGGCCACTCCCCCCACCTCCTTCCAGCTAACAAGTATGGAAGTGGATGCGGGCCCGAGCGTGGTGGTCACTTGCCCCCCATCCTCCACGTCAATCGCTGAGGGGGGAAGACCCACAGGCGCCAAAAAATGGCCCACGCGCATCGACGGTCTACCCTGCCGGTGCTGCAGGCAACCTCAACCACTGCCGCCGGGCGCAGGACCTGATGGTCCAGTGCCTGGAGGAGTGAGGGTTGGCTTTGCGGTCGTCACGGAGCCGTACAGCATCCCAGACCATCTACACTGGTTTGGTGACGTGGACGGCTCCGTGGCAATATGGTGTCGCCGCCGGCCGTGCCACCCTGCTCCGTGGTCGAACGGAGCAGGGGGAAGACTTCTGGTCGACGCTACAACTCACCCAGTTGCGACTCCGCCGAACTCGGGAGATTTTTGCACCGGCTGGGGCTCATAATAGCCCCTTATATGGCCGGTCTGGTGCTGGTCCTGGGGGACCTCAATGCGAGGTCCTCTGCTTGAGGAAACCCAAGGACCAGCGCCCGAGGCGGAGTCCTAGAAAACTGGGCGGAGGGGTTGGAGCTCCGGCTGTTAAACCGAGGCTCCGTGCCTACGTGCGTGAGGTGGAACGGTTGGTTGGTAGAGGATGTATCGTTCGCGACCGCCGCCGCCTCGCGCCGTGTGTCTAACTGGCTGGTCTGGGATGGTGAAACGTTGTCGGACCACTGCTACGTCCTGATGGACGTGGCGGTGGCCTCGGACTCGCCAGTGGACACGCCCCTCCGACGTAGCATCCCGTCGACGCCCATGTAACGCCCTAAAAATCCCCGAGCTATACCAGATCATATTCCATTCGACACCACAGCATTTCCCGAGTCATTTGCACAAGTCAGCATTCCCCGAGCATTCACCTCGACACCACAGCATTTCTCGATACACGCGTACGCAACAGCATTAGTCAAATCACATCCGCCTGATTTCGAAAGCCCCCAAAAAAATGCATTACTAATCAATAAGGTCAAGCTATAAGTATGGGAACATTCCCAGGGCAGTCAATCTTGGCTGAACCTCCGTTTTGTAACTTTGTCTTAAATAAACTTATACTTTTTGTCAGTAAAGAACGGGATAAAGAGCTGGGTAACTCCCACTCTCCTTTTTTCAAGTATTTTTACCCAGTTTACGTCACACCCAGATGGGCGCTGAAGCGACTGGACGGGGACCTAATGAGGGCCGCGATTATCGGTTCCGCCTGGCCTTCGGCGGGCCAGGGGAGGGCGCGGACTGGATCCGAGACACATTGCAAATGATTTGCGATGTGGCGATGCCCCGGGTCCGAGCTCAGCCCCCGAGAAAGTCCGTATACTGGTGGTTGGGATGACTGGCCGAACTACGCAATTCGGCCGGCCGAGCCCGCCGCCAGTACACCCGCGCCCGTCGCCGCCATTTTCTGGGCAGCGATGCAGAGCCGAGGGTCGCCGAGCTGTACGGGGAGTACAGATCGGTGGCCGTGGCCTTCAAGCGAGCAATAGCCGCTGCCAAGACCAAGGCTTGGGACACATGGGGACGCCCGTATAAGGCGGTGCTTGGTTGGATTCGTTGTGCTTGGTTGCGGAGAGGTTGGACCCGGAATTATTGGGACGTGTCGTTAGTACCCTCTTCGCCCTCAATGACGAGGAGGGGGAGGGGTGAACGCGCCCCGGAACCGACCAAGGAATGATCGGACGAATTCCGGGGCACCGAGTGGGAGCTGTACCGGGCCGTTCGGGAACTCCGGGCTGGGGGCAAGAAAGCTCCCGGCCCAGATGGGGTTCCCGGTGGTATAAGGTCCTTGGCCCTAAAGGTCCTCGCCCCGGCTTTCAGGAGCATCATGGACGCGAGAGCGCCGGGGAGTCTTCCCCAAGGTATGGAAAAATGCATGCCTGGTTCTCCTCCACATGGAGGGAAAACCCGCATTGTCTCCCTCTGCATACCAGCCGGCATGTTTGCTCGACGAGGCGGGCAAGCTATTCGAAAGAATTATTGCTGCCCGCCTCGGGCACGAAAAGTAAAAACCAATATTGACAATTTTCTCTAGAATCCTCGACAATTACAAATTAAAAAATTTTTTACACGCCATTTAGTAAACTAATCTATCTAAGTTGTGGAAGAAGCTCAAGTTGTATGGTACATTTTTAAAACAGTTTTATTTGAACTGTGTACGGAGACTTTTCTGACTGACTGTAGGTTGCTGTCGGCATGCGGACGGCAATAAAACATTTGGTCGCCAGATTTGCCGTTTAGTGGAACGGAAGCGGCGCGGTGGCACGGGAACACGGACGAAATTTTACTACTTATACATAACGATGAAGCCTAAAGGCTCGTACAGACCTGAACATTTCGACGAACATTGCGCCGAACGGCGCGTCGAACAGCGAACAAAACGCAAAATCGACATTAATTTCGGCGAACCGAACGGCGCGCTGCGTCGGACGGCTTAATTTCGGCTTTTGTGTAGTTTCCCAAATTTCTTGCAAACTATGGAAGCTGCAGCAGCATATATTTACATTCACTACTCGTTAACCGCGAAGGATAAACACAGAACATCTAGAAGATGGTGGCAAACCCATTTATATACACGAAGGAACAC
Source organism: Halictus rubicundus (assembly GCF_050948215.1). Classification (NCBI taxonomy): domain Eukaryota; kingdom Metazoa; phylum Arthropoda; class Insecta; order Hymenoptera; family Halictidae; genus Halictus; species Halictus rubicundus. The sequence continues at coordinate 1,557,025 of NC_135154.1, forward strand.
AGAAAATGTTGGCAGTTTAATGGGTGATTTAAAATTTCAAAGTATAAGTGGACATTATAAAAATTTTACAAGGATAACGCCCTCCGATTTCGAGTACTTATTAAATAAAATTGGCAATAAAAAACAAAAACAAAATACAGTCCTAAGAAAGGCAATAACTGTTCAAGATAGATTGACGTTAACCCTCCGTTTCTTAGCAACAGGAGATTCATACACCAGTCTGCAATATTTATTGAGAATCTCAAAACAGTCAATAAGCAGCATAATTCCAGAAGTTTGCCAGGCACTCGTAGATGTTTTAAAGGAAAATATCAAGGTAAGTACAAAAATTATTTTTATTTTTATTCATTTGAATTGGGAGTGTAATGAAATGGTTGCAATTCGTGATAAGACTGTGGACTATTGATGTTCGGGATTCGAATTCTGGAGTTGCCGGCCGTTACGACAACCGTCGAGCGTTCGCTCTAGTTTCCTTTTTTTTTCTAATGTGTACCGAGTCGCGTAGCGATCGCTCGTTACCGTTGGGCGAGGTCGCATAATATTTGTCAGAGTTCATTGCCGGTAAACCTCCTCTATTTGAATCTCAACCGTGTGTTTACCGGTATCATACAATCAATCATAACCAATAGCGTACATCCACGTCTGCCGGTCGAAGAACATTTAAGGCTCTCCCCTGGCGGAGCAGCTCTCTTCTTTCTCAGTTCTCGCTCGAGTCAAATTCAGCATCTATCAGCTTCATTCTCGTACTATCCTTTCGCAACTTTGTTCTTCGACCGACCGATATTTTCGTGTCGCGTTGCGTGATTCTGCTCGCGACAAGATTTTCCGACGCTCGCGTTGAAAATTTTTCGATCGCGGCGGCCCTTGTCAAGGTGCCTTTCAAGATTTCCGGCTCGATTCACCAAGAGAGACGATCACGCGCAAGATTTCCGAATATCGTACGAACACCAGCCGGTCTCCGGTCGTTATCGCGTGAATAAAGTGAATTTTATCCGAAAGGACAACAGTCTTGTTTCTCCCGTGTTCTCTTTGCCTCCTCGCGCGCTCATTTCTGAGTGGTCCCGGCCCCCAGGCGACTCCGACCGTCGGTTGACGCCAAACAATTGAAGTGAGAAAGGGTTTGTGAACGATTCTGTGTAGAAGAGAGTTGTTGATTGAAGTGAGGAAAGGTTTGTGAAGGATACTGTGTAGGAACAAATTGATGATTGTTAATAAAAAAGGTTTGTGAATGTTTAGGAGGGAGTTGCTGATTGTTGATATTATAACAACCTCTATCGGCTTTAAATAATATTTTCATCAAATCTTCTTGCACCATGCTGCTGACGTAGACTATAGCAAAAAAATAAATGCGCGCATTCCCTTTGATGTATGTCGAAAAACCGGTAAGTGATGGGTCCACCGCGCGCACGAACGTAAACGGGTAGGACTTGTAAATCTGTTTGCAGCACAGATCGCATAATTGATAAAATCGTCCGTTGGCACAAGTGCGCGCACAAATGCATACGACAGCCTTCGTGTATATAAATTGGTTTGCCACCATCTTCTAGATTTTCTGTGTTTATCCTTTGCGGTTAACGAGTAGTGAATGTAAATATATGCTGTTGCAGCTTCCATAGTTTGCAAGAAATTTTGGAAATTACACAAATGCGATCCATTCGTTGCGCTGGTCACCGAATTAATGTCGATCTCCGTCCCGTCCGCCGATCGGCATGCCCTCCGGCGCGCCGTTCGGTTCACCGAAATTAATGTCGATTCTGCGTTTCGTTCGCTGTTCGACGCGCCGTTCGGCACAATGTTCGTCGAAATGTTCAGGTCTGTACGAGCCTTAAGAGTGGGGGAAGTACCTAAGCCGGGAAGGAACCGCGTGTGGCTCGCTAGCAGTGTGGCCAGATCAAGACTTGTTCCCCTACTCTAATTTCCCCTCCTGCTGCGCTATCCCCCAAGTTTCATCACGTACATGTTTACATGTACTTGAACACGTAGTAATAGTGAATAAACTGCCGGTGCAGCGGTCGTGGGCCTCGTACCAAAGGAAAAGTCGACGTGGACATGGTGGGGGCTGACTCGCCAAGCAAGCGAAGAGGAGAACACTGCTCGTTGAGCAGGCCTGGCGTGGACATATTCTCGGGTGTAGAGAGGAGTAAACAGTCCTGGAGTTCTGGTAGCAAAGAACACGATGATCGGCACTTGGTCTTTGTTGCGAGCATTTCGAGCGTCTCTCAAGTGGCTTTCGGATAGGCACGGACGTGTACAAACACAGAAAACGGACCCTATTTATTGCCAGGCCCCCTGTCCGATTAGTATAACTCGACCCACTCTATCCTAATCCGCCGTGCCAGGGTTAATAAAGGGATTTTATCTTTATGAGTCTAGTAAAAAAAGTTTTACATAATACAACATCCACCTAACACTAGGTGTATTGGACCTGTCAAATTGACGGACTTAAATATTTTTCATTTACGATTATTGAGCTTGCAAAAATATTGTTTGGGTAGACACACTTTTGTAACGTTTGTAAAGTAATGGAAAGTAGTCACTTTTAGTGCTCCATAAACCTAGTGTTAAACGCATCGTGATTTTTACAAAAATATTTTAGAACAAAACGTAATGTTCCGCCTCGTATAAATGTCATATTTAATAAATAAGTTTATCAATTATATACAATATCTGCTTTTTCGTTTACGCAAGTTGAGACGTAAGTATAATCAATGAATTAATTTTCTCTTGCATTTTTGATAAATATTATCCACTTCCTTCGGAAAAATACAAACTGTGCAATATCTCTTTTAGTTTCTCCAGGATTTTCGAGAAATATCATTTGCTTCTTTATTTTTGAAGAAACAAAAAATATCAAGAATTCGGAAATACTAGACAGAGCTGTTAGAAGTGATCGACGATTTCACCGCCCAAAAGCCTCACGCGTGTACCGAGCAGGTCGTCCATTGTTCGTCGGCGGCGAAGACGAGCATCGCCTATTTGCACACAAGCGACAAACGGACGACCTGAAGAGCGAGTGCAAAAAAGCAAGAGCTAAGGTGCGAGAGAGACAGCAGCGTGGCGCACAGTGGTCCAAAAGCGCCAAAACGTAGCCAAAATAGGAAGGAGTACTTCAATTTAGTTCAAAATTGATACTCATAGGTTTCTCGGGTCGCTGATTATAAATCTGATGTCAAAATTACAAAAAACAAAATGACGGATGCGTAACCAAAAAAATTATTGGACTTTCTTGAAAATTAGTATTCCCATATTTTTCGAGCCAGCGAATATGAATCTGATGTCAAAATTACAAAAACAAAAATTAAATTTTTTTAAACAATAAAAAAATTATTGTTGAAAAAAAATTGTTGTATCAGAAAATTCTATAAGTGGAACCATACAATGCTTATTTAACCAATTTTATTATAACTTCTAAATTTCTCGAGAAAACATGCTTGTAACTAGTACCATGACTACCTCTGCGTCACAAAAATGGATCGCATTACGAAAGGGGCAGTTTCGAGCAGCTACTTTTTCAAAATAATGTTAAATAACAGTATCTACTACAAGACTCGACAAGAATCTCCGTGGAATATTGTGGAATATACAACTTTTAGTATACATTTGTAAAATCTGTGCACTAAGTTTTATCGTTCACTTCATACATTCCAAACATTAATTAATATAAATCCAATGTTATTATTATGCATAGTAATTACTTCCAGGAACAGCATCCATCGTACATGCACAAAAAATTCAATTTCCGTAAAATTGTAAGTGTGACACCTTTTTTTTCACAACGTAGTTCACTGCACGAAACTGCGAGACGACTGTATGGGATATTTGTACTCTCACCATTTAGCAGGTATAAATAGTAAGACCTTTTTACCTTCGGTTTCTTATACACTCATTACCTGAGTATCCAATACGACAAGAGCCATACCCCTAACGTGAAATTCATTTTTTGCATTTTGGCCACGTTTTGGCGCTTTTGGACCACTGTGTGACGGTGCGAAAACCGCAAAGTCCGTATGCGAGCGTATGTGAGGGGATTAGCGGCCTATATACAGTGAACTCCCGATATAAGCCCCTACAAGCCTAGCGTTTACAGGTCCCTGAAACTACCCACACAACCGCGGGGTATACCCCGTGAGGGGCCAAGAAGCTCGGAAGCCGCCGCCGCCGAAGAGTGTCCGTCTACGATGCGTCGCGTTAGAGACGCGTACGCGTTGCGTGGCGTAAAAACCTAAAAACTGAAAGTGTATGTATGTGTGGAAATTGATGCAGGAATGAGTGAAAAGGGAAAGCGAGGGAGAGTGAGTGAAAGTTTCATAAAAAATAACGAAAAATAAAGAAGTTTTGTAATTGGATTAGTAGTGGTCTTCTGGTCTCACACCGATATAGCCGACAATGTTGTGGCCGCGAAGCGACGGCTCGATAGCCTCGGCCACTTACTGCGGTGGTGTGAGTTTTTTCACTAACTTCAAATTGTAAGATAGGCACTGTCATATAATGAGAATTTACTGTAGTGGTCTTCTAGTCTCACACCGATATACCTCTCGGCGGCGACGGCTCTCAAGCTTTACTGTCCTTTTCTGCAACATTGTACAGTAAAGATTCGAGTTTTGTCACTTTTTCGGTTCTTCAGAGTGACAAATCCGGGGAACGTCGGACGTTTCTCGCCGGCGTCCCAGGTGGTGACGGCGAAACTCGAGAACCGTCGCGGCCACAACATTGTCGCGTATATCGGTGTGAGGCTAGAAGACCACTACTAATCCAATTACAAAACTTCTTTATTTTTCATTATTTTTTTATGAAACTTTTACCAACATATTCGTGGCATTTTTCCGATTAAAATGACACCAAATATGATATAATTCCGATGATATTTACCTGTATAATGAACGATGAAAGTTACTTCCCATAACAATTACATTAACGAAAAATTAGTGTAAATGTGATCCGAATTATAACGCGTTTGGTATCATTTTAATCAGAATAATGCCACGAATACATTGGTGAAAGTCTCATAAAAAAATAATTAATAATAAAGAAGTTACATTTTTCATTTAAAGGCCTGCGCTCACGCGAGCTTTGATCTTTTCCGAACGCTTCGACTCGTCGCGTCTCTTTCTTCCTCATACGCTGTCCTTCTCTGTGTTCGAAACTTTTAATGCTTGTTACACAAGTAAATATCATCGGAATTATATCATATTTGGTGTCATTTTAATCGGAAAAATGCCACGAATATGTTGGTAAAAGTTTCATAAAAGAATAATGAAAAATAAAGAAGTTTTGTAATTGGATTAGTAGTGGTCTTCTAGCCTCACACCGATATACGCGACAATGTTGTGGCCGCGTCGCGCCGGTTCTCGAGTGGTGTGAGGTGTCCGGGTGACAATAGCTGGGAACGTCGGGAGTGACAAAACTCGAATCTTCACTGTATTATTCTTGGGTCATTTACGTGTCTAGCGTCCACTGTGTATTTCAAATGCAACGTTTGGCCAGAACCACAGATTTCGTCTAAATGTCCTTCGGCAGAATCCTGCAAAGGACTTATATGAGGAATTCACTGTATGAATCTTCTTTTGAGAGAGAGAGAGAGAGAGAGAGAGAGAGAGAGAGAGAGAGAGAGAGAGGGAGAGGGAGAGGGAGAGGGAGAGGGAGAGGGAGAGGGAGAGGGAGAGGGAGAGGGAGAGGGAGAGGGAGAGGGAGAGGGAGAGGGAGAGGGAGAGGGAGAGGGAGAGGGAGAGGGAGAGGGAGAGGGAGAGGGAGAGGGAGAGGGAGAGGGAGAGGGAGAGGGAGAGGGAGAGGGAGAGGGAGAGGGAGAGGGAGAGGGAGAGGGAGAGGGAGAGGGAGAGGGAGAGGGAGAGGGAGAGGGAGAGGGAGAGGGAGAGGGAGAGGGAGAGGGAGAGGGAGAGAGAGAGAGAGAGAGAGAGAGAGAGAGAGAGAGAGAGAGAGAGAGAGAGAGAGAGAGAGAGAGAGAGAGAGAGAGAGAGAGAGATATGTATAAACGTTCGTTTTGTCTTGAGCAACTCGACATTTTCTTACAGACATACTTATGCAGCCGTACTACAGGACTTCTATGCAATAAGGTTCGTATGAAAAAGAATCAAAGGAAATTGGTTAATTACTCACATTTGACGAAACACTTTCGAGCTGGCGTCTATGAGCTTCTGTGCCGTAACAGCGTCGACGTAAGTATAGAATAAGCATGCAGCATACTGGATTGTGAGTAAACCAATTTCTTGATAACATATCGAGTTTTCGATATCAATATACGCCTAAATGTCAATGTTTTCAGTAGAGTAAATAAACCAAGTGGTTGTGAAAGCTGTTTACTAAGTAGTATTAATTAGTACTTTATGACCCTTATGACCTACCCTTTAAAATCATTGATCGTCTGCTTGATAGCAGAACTGTTACACAGAACTATTTTTTGTATTACATAAAATTATAATATGGTGGAGTTGTATAACATTGTCTAACTCCATGTCTAGCAAAACCTTGGTAGCTCGCACTCAGCGATAAAAATAACTAGAATATAAAAAATAGTTATATTAACTTTGTTCAGGATTCAAGCTGTGAAATTCGGTGTCTATTGTCTTTACTGGCGACTGCTGTTTCATACGGTTTTTGTCGCGTATGTCAACACGCGGGAAGAGCGCGTGTCGCCATTGCTCGACACCGCGCAGCAACAGTTTTCACTCTCATTGGCCGAATTCCACCGCTTGAATCCTTCAAATCATGACAAACAAGGATCGTCCGATTCGCGAGCTCCAGCACGGTGCTCCACATTCGACGGTCTTTGTTATTTAAGGCACCTGCGTATGCCTTCTCGCACTCTTAACGCTCTTAACGCTCGTCACACTCTGCACGCTCGTAACGTTATATTTCTCTGGCACTTTTGCATTTCTGTTCGCGCTTGTCTCGCTCTGGGTAGATCTCAATATCTCTCGCTCTGAGACTCTCGCGATCTCGCACTACTCGTTCGCAGTGTTCTTGCGATCTTCCGCGCCGCGTTACGTGCATTCTGCTTCGCGGCAAGATCTCCGTCGTTCGCGTAGAAGATTTCCGTCTCGCGGGCGGCACGCGTTTCGTGCCGCTCAAGATTTCCGCTTCGCGATCCGACGGCAGAAGTTTGCACGAGCAAGATTTCCCTTCGTCCCGCCGCAGAGTGCGGACAAGTCGGCACATCTCACTACCTTTTTATTTGACGATGCACGAAACTTTCATTTGGCAGAACTCTTTATTAGCAGGAAATGCATATTATTATTCATTTAAAAATCATTTAACAATTTTTTTTATGCATAAAAATAATTTTTTTTCAACTTATTAATTTTATTGTTAAATTTAATTTTTTGTGACTAATTACCATTGCATGTGCATTAGTAACCAAATTTAGATTTTTGTAAAAAAATTTGGCCATGGAGGCACTCTCTAAAGTGCCAAAAATCGAAAAATGTTATATTAACTGTAAATGAGTGTGCAATAATAATTCTGTGTAATGGAAAGTTCTTACCAAGGAATATGCATTCTTTATACATTTAATAAAGTAGATTTATTTTTTGTACAAATTTTCAAGTGTGGTTTTATTTGTTAATTGCATATAAAACTTTAAATTAACATAAAACAAAAACGGCAAAATATATCCTGAGATTCATGCATTCGAATACATTACTTATTATAGTTTAAGAATTTCATAGTTTTGTCTGCGACTTTTTGCGACTCTCAATTTTATAAACTTTTTAAGAAGTGTCCATACCTTTCCTTTAGGACCTATCGTGGAAAATTTGTTATTTTCTTTTAAATGTATTAGTTATATTGTTAAATTTCATTTTCTGTGAATAATTAACAATAAGTATACATTTGTAAACAAAGGGCCTAGCCGATTAAGATGGTCAAAACTGCCCTTAGAGGTTTTTCAATGATTAATGAACCATTCGAAAAGCTGACCCAGAAAAACCCCTCTGAGCAAAATTTCAACCCCCTATCTTGCCTGTGAGTGTAGTTACAGGGTAAATTAGATTTCGCGCTTTTCCGCGACATTTCCCACACTCTGATGCTTCCTAAAATTCTGAAAAAAATGTGGCATATTTTGGATCCTAGGACAGATTTTTGAGAATTTTTTCAGATTTTTTTCTTGCAAACTGTGGTCGTAAAAAATGAAAAACCTCAAAAAATCGGAAAAATGTACATTTTCCAAAAATATGAAAACATGCTATTTTGCTGTTTAGTGCCCCGATAAAGTACCATAACAGGCAGTGTCCTCAATTTTTTTTAGATTTTTTCTTGTGGGCACTTTTTGTCCAGACAAGAAAAACCGAATTTTTTCGCCGTTTCTGCTATTAGGAGGAAAGTTACACTTGTTGGTTTTACCGCAGGTATATATTAAGTCATTTTAAACATTATTACATTGAAACAAGTAAGTGTTTGGCCTAAAAAATGTTTTAAGAGAAAAAATGGATTGTGTTTTGTACGGTATATACCAGAATGTTCGTAACGTTTACAACATCGCCGGTTGGCACAGCGGTTAGGGCGTCGGACTCGGGTCTCTCGCTGACCTGCATGGACGACGGACGTGCCCTTGAAGAGTCTCTGCGATCGCGCGTTTCTTTTTGCTTTTTGGTCGGTGCTTTATGCGTCCTTCAAGCTTCGTTAGTGTTTTTATCTGTGGTGCTAAATCTACGGATAAGTGTGTATGGTGTTGTGTAAATTTATCCCCCCTGCCTCGGCAGGCCTGAGCCGTTTCTGGCCTCAGGTCTTTGATACCTTCCACCATGGAGTCTCACAGAGCACAGGGCTCCAAGCGGTGCATTTCGCCTGACTTCTCCGACAAGGAGAACGATGAACCTAACCCGACAATTAAGCCGAGGGTGCCGAAAACCCCCAAACTCCACTCGCTCGAGTTGGACAGGCTTTATAAACAATTTATTAAAGAAAATAAGGCCAGCTCCTCCAAAATCGCTCCCAACCTTAAAATGGCGCGCAAGCCAGAACCTTCAGCGCCCCTAGTGAACGCGTCCCCAAGTGCGTCCCCTGATGGGCACCCTTCCACACCGGCCGAACTCTGGACTACCCCTAAGAGGACAGCTAAGGCCCATTGCGACCCTTCGGATGCTCCTACAGAGGTCCCTAGTTGCAGCTCCAACAGATTTGAGATTCTGACCGACCCCGAGACGGAACACGTGGACACCGCACCTCCCGCAACAAGCCCAAGGAAAGCACCTAAACCTCCTCCGATCTTCATGATAAATACGGACCTCCATACCATCATTAATACTGCAAAATATCTCAACATCCCCAAAGCTGATTTCACCATCAAGGAAGTTAGCAGTGATAATCACACTATATACACCAGCCAGATCGAACATCATCAAGCCCTAGTAAACAAACTGAAACTGGAAAAAATCCAGCATTACACCTTCACCCCTAAATCACTTAAACCAAAATCTATTCTTATAAAAGGAATAAGAGGAGATTTTAGCCCTGAAGATATCCTGAATGAGCTGAATGAGCTTAACATTCCAAGGGTTAAAATCACCAAACTGTCCAAATTTACATACAACAAGTCGCAGCCTGGCAACTATCACCACCTTATTCAGCTGTCATCCGACAGCAAGCCAGCAGACCTCTTCAAAGTTAAGACGTTAGCACATCAGCGCATTAGATGGGAGCACCTAAGACGCCCAGCCATCTTCCAATGCAAGAAATGCCAGCGGCTGGGACATGCAAGCAATAACTGTGCGATGACATTCAGGTGCGTCAAATGTGCTCAGTCTCATGAACCCGGGAAATGCCCCATTCCCCAACACGAAGACAAAGCGGCCCTCAGATGTGCCAACTGCAATGAATCCGGACACCCTGCATCCTACAAAGGCTGCCCCTACATTAAATTTGCCCTGGAAAAAAAGAAGGCCCACATCAACAACAGTCGCAGTGCGGCCATAACTAGAGTCCGGAATCTAGCCTCAACAGTAAGGGAAAACCTTTCATACGCGCAGGCTACTACACGGGCGCAACCGCAGCCCCGTCATAAACCCACTCCAGCCCCAGCACCCTTAGTTTATGGCACCCGACACGACCCGCCTCTTTCATCACCTAAGATCGTCTTCGGCAACCACGACAACCAGAATAATCAGCAGCACTCCCCTCCGGCATGGATTCTGGACCTCAAAAATGAACTATCTGCACTTATCAATTCTCAACTACAGGCAATAACATCACAAATAACCGCCAACGCTGGAAAAATAGAATTTATCATGAATTCCCTTTTCACTGACTAAATGGCTTCTTCAACCCTCAGTCTTCAAAGATTAATCAACGTTGCTGCCATCAACGTGAACTCCATTATTACAAACGCCCGGAGGCTCGATTTACTTCAATTTATGGAGAAACACAACCACGACATCCTGCTACTGTCGGAGACGAAATTGAATGACAAACACAACATCATCTTCAAAAACCACCTTGTATACAGGACAGACCGCCCCAATTCTTCGCAAGGAGGAGGGACAGCCATCGTCATCAAGAGGGAGCTTCCTCACTAGAAGATCGCCTTTCCCCCCTCATCGGTAAATGAAATCTTAGAGTACACGATAATCAAAATTCCATTAAATAGTAATAAGAATTTATTCATAGTTAGCGTATATGCTAGACCCGATAATAGAAAACTTTTCTATCTAGAATTATATAATCTCTTTGATTCTCTTAATCTACATAGTGATAAAAACCTTTACATTATAGCGGGCGATCTTAATGCTAGACGTAAAGATTGGGGAGACAGGGTAGATAATCAGCGAGGCAGGTACTTAAAGCAATGGGAGGCCTACTTCGGCTTTACATTTAGATTAAAAATATTCACCCCGGCTTTTCCGACCTTCAAACCTGCCAACTTCTTCCTCGATATCTGCCTTGCTGACTCAAGACTAAAATTGATTGATAATATTCATGGGAAAGCACAAACCCTCCCATATGACAGCGATCACTCTGCAATCTCATTTAAATTCGATCTTAATAGCAGCAGCTTGTCTATCTGGCACCCGTTCGCAGAAAGCCACCGTCTCAATTTTAAAGCTACGAACTGGCAGAAGTTCTCCAAAAGACTAGCCAGAAGTTACTCCAGTTACTCCAATAGCCTTCCCTCTTCTCGCAACCTCACGATCCCTGAAATAGACAGCAACCTTGAGCTTATCACCAACACAATATTCTCCACAATGCAGAGAACAGTCCCTAAATTCAAACCATTCAATAATACACATAGATACCTCAATCACAACATCCGCAAGCTCCTAAAAGCTAAAAGCTACCTCGTCTCACTCCTACATAATCTTCACATTTCCGACCCTTACTCATCCAGAAATATCACATCAATCGCCAAAAAAGCCCTCAAAGATACCAACAATGCTTTAAACCTAGAACTCAAGCTCTCAATTGACCGCTATTGGACCAACCAAATCAAGAAAATAGACTTCCGTAAAACAGACTCCTTCTTCCCTAAGATCAATGCGATTTTCCGTTCTAAAAAACCCCCCCAAATCAAAGAATTTCACATCAACTCTGACGATAGCATACTCTCAAGAAGTAAATGCGACCTTACGAAGGCACAAAAATCTAACGATAAATTCATTTTTTCCGACCCCCAGGACAAGCTCAATATTATAGGAGCCTTTTATGAATCCATAAACTCACCCCGACACCTCAATTCCAACTCCCATCTTAAGCTTTTGGTTGACTCAGCGGCTGACTCCATCAAAAATCTTTTCACCTCAAACAGAAATTCCTCCACAACATTCACCCAATTCACCAGTGACAACCCTTCCAGCAATCCAAAAACAACCCCACTCGAACCACATCCCTTCTGCAACACCTGGCTAGTTGCAAAAACTCTGAAGAATCTCCCAAATAAAACATCTAGCGGCCTTGACAACATCCCTCCTATCATACTCAAGCATCTTCCTAATTGCATTATACAAGACCTCACAATAATTTTTAATAATGCCTCCAACCATCACTATTTTCCCACAGCCTGGAAGAAAGCTAAAGTGCTTCCGATCATTAAAAAAAATAAGAACCCCTGTGACCCATCCCGTTATCGCCCTATAAGTTTAACTCCTAGCTTAAGCAAAGTTTTTGAGGCCATTATCAATTCCAAGATAGACGACTTCTGTAGGAAAAATAATGTAATTCCGCATCAACAATTTGGCTTCAGACATAAACACTCAACCACCCACGCAATACACAAGCTTTTATCAGACCTCTCACTCCTCATCCCTTCCGGCCAATTTGTAGGCGCAGCTCTCCTAGATATCGAGAAAGCCTTTGACTCCGTGTGGCTTAATGGCTTGCTTTATAAACTTCAAAAGAAGCACTGCCCCACATGGCTTTTACTTCAAATATGGGATATGATTAAAGACAAATCATTCCACACTTGGGACGGATCCCAGCTTTCGTCAGAAATCTTCCATATCAGCGAAGGATTACAGCAAGGAACGGTTAATTCCCCCATTCTTTTTAATATTTTTCTTAGCGATCTCCCTAGGCTATTTAATCTCAACTGTAACACGAACTCTTCCGCCTTAGCGTACGCAGATGATTTAATTGTGTACACTACTAGCAATAAAGCCAAAACCACTCGCGATAATCTAGAATCACTTGTAGAAAAAATCAACCAATATTATATAGCTTGGAATCTGAAATTAAACCCTAATAAAAGTGAAACTATCCTATTTAGAAAACCGCTTGACAACCTCTCCTCAAAAGCTAAGGCAGGCAGCAAAAACTTTGAGATCCGTACCACAACCCCCGGTACAAACAACAAAGAACCCATCCCCCACAGGAAAACGGTTAAATACCTTGGTATTCATCTTGACTACCTGCTGCGCGGCAACGTTCATATTGATATCCAAGTTGATAAAGCCAAAACCGCATTTCAAGCCAATAGCCGAATCTTTTACAACAAGCACATTTCCAACAGAACAAAAGTCATACTATACATGCTTCTCATCAGGCCCATTCTAACCTACTCCGCACCCACTTGGTGGAATATCAACCACACCGTAATGGAAAAAATCCGCAGTTTCGAAAGGAAATGCTTAAGAGCCTGCCTCAAGCTTTACAGATCCCAGCACTCCAACTGGCAACATTTTGTTAAAAACAAAACACTGTACGACACTGCAGATATCCCAAGGATAGATTCCTTCACCATCAAACTCACCAGAGATTATTTCAGCAACCTTCCATTCATTGATAATCCTATTATTCAATCTCTCGCATTACAAGATACTACAACCTCCCAAAAACAAATAGAAACTGGATACACCTCTCCTCAAGCTTTCATCCACTGTGATAAGATAGGTATCATCCAAGACGCAAACAACATAAATTTAATTTACCATTGGAGACGAAATAAAGCTGACAAACGCATCGCGTTCCGCCACACAGACTACTACACCAACAAAGACAAGTTCAAACTCTCCACGGCAATCCCAAAGAATGACTTCGACAACTTCCACCGTCTAGACCTTGAGAGATACTGGTGGCTATCGCGCACTGATACCCATCTATCCGATCTCTACAGTCGTAGCTTAAGATCGCCCCCCCCCCCCCGTTAGCCCTAAGCTATTAGTACATAAACCTGACTGCGATATTTATCTGCAATAAATCTATCTTTAAGGTCCTGGCACTTCCTGCACCCCCGTACATACCTCCCCTTCACTCTATCCCTCCGTTGTTAAGTTTTCAAAGTTTACCCTCCTCTCTAGTTATAAGTAATAGTTTGTAAGCAAATAAAGATATTGTTTTTTGGGGTTTTTTACTCATTTTCCCTGCGTTTTTTAATTCATAGTCTGTTTAGAGTTACTTTATTTTTACTCCAGCAATAATTTAGATCGTAATTAATTCTAAGCTATCGCCCAAAGACTGACTAGCTGCAAGAAACGTACACAAACGTACAAGTAGCTAGACACTATTACTATTATTATTTAGTTTGGTATTTTTTTCCTATGTTTATTGTTACCTCTCCACACCAAAGATTGTATCCCCACTTCAATAAAACATGTTTTTCAAAAAAAAAGGGCGTCGGACTACGGAGCGGATACGCTGGTGTTCGAATCCCGTCGGTGGGAAAGTTTTTTTCCATACGTCATCTTTATTTTTTCAATTTCTTATATCGTTTATTCATGTGATTTTAACAATATTTTTTTAATGTTTTAAAAATATTGAGATAACATTTTTAACTAAAATACATACAAAAATAGTTTCGCAGTATCTATTATTTCCTCGATTCTCTAATTGTATATGTTCATCATTGCGGTCCTTTTTAACATTGTTAATATTAAAATTCATTAATCTAGTTTCTAAGCCTTGCGTCTTCAGAAATTAGGGAGGAAATAAGAAGAACTCTGAATAAATAACACGCAGCAAAGTATTGGTTTTTGTCAAATTGAGAGAAAAGGGCTACATACTACCACTATTTTGAAAGTGAGGTATCAGGTACAAATAAGGCTAAGCCATTCCTCTTTATTGTAAGGTACATGAGGAAGTAATTCCCGTTTATAGTTACTTGAATGAAAGACTTGTTCTGTGGACATTTATGATACGGATCAGGAAGTTCATTATTTTCGGTGGGATGCAGAGGCAATTCATAGTATACTAGGTCAAAAGTACCAGCTCCTACACAAACAAGTAGACAACAAAACCTTTCCAAAAATTGGAAACAATTGGAACTGCAAAAAGACTCCATTTCAAACAGTATTCTCGGTAGATACTCTTGATTTTCCGGAAATGACAGAAGTAGATTTAAAAATTCTTTTCACGGAATCTTACCAATTTTCACAAGCAATTTCATATCTGGCAGAAATCGTGGACGAACACAATAATACAAATATTAATTTATTGCCTAATCCAAGAAAATAATATCATTAAATTCGAAGTAAAATCGGAGTGATATAAATAAAAGTTAGTTAAAAATGTTACCTCAATATTTTTAAAACATTAAAAAAATATTGTTAAAATCACATAAATAAACCATATAAGAAATTGGAAAAATATAGATGACGTATGGAAAAAAACTTTCCCACTGACGGGATTCGAACACCAGCGTATCCGCTCCGTAGTCCGACGCCCTAACCGCTGTGCCAACCGGCGATGTTGTAAACGTTACGAACATTCTGGTATATATCGCACAAAATACAATCCATTTTTTCTCTTAAAACATTTCTTAGGTCAAACACTTACTTGTTTCAATGTAATAATGTTTAAAATGACTTAATATATACCTGCGATAAAACCAACAAGTGTAACTTTCCTCCTAATAGCAGAAACGGCGAAAAAATTCGGTTTTTCTTGTCTGGACAAAAAGTGCCCACAAGAAAAAATCTAAAAAAAATTGAGGACACTGCCTGTTATGGTACTTTATCGGGGCACTAAACAGCAAAATAGCATGTTTTCATATTTTTGAGAAATGTACATTTTTCCGATTTTTTTGAGGTTTTTCATTTTTTGTGACCACAGTTTGCAAGAAAAAAATCTGAAAAAATTCTCAAAAATCTGTCTTAGGATCCAAAATATGCCACATTTTTTTCAGAATTTTAGGAAGCATCAGAGTGTGGGAAATGCGCGGAAAAGCGCGAAATCTAATTTACCCTGTAACTACCCTCACGGGCAAGATAGGGGGTTGAAATTTTGCTCAGAGGGGTTTTTCTGGGTCAGCTTTCGAATGGTTCATTAATCATTGAAAAACCTCTAAGGGCAGTTTTGACCATCTTAATCGGCTAGGCCCTTTGGTTGTAAAAAATGTTGCCATTTGTTCGCCACAGTTACAGTGGGGAATTTGCTGGGAAAGTTCAATATTCGTGTATATCACGATATGAAATAGATTTCTTTTGCAAAACATGCGTATTAGGATGGAAATTGTTAATAATAATCATATAATAACCATTTTTATGCATAATACAATTTTGCAATAAGTATATATCAATCATTTTTATGTATTTTTAATTTGTTTTTAATATATGTTTTATAACTATTGAAAAAGTAATAAGAATGTAAGGATAGATCGAAATGTGTGCAAGATCACGGGAGTCAATGATTTTGAGTCGCAATCAAAGTACTGAGAATGACTCGGATAGCGAAGCAGCAGCAGCATGCTCGGATAGCATTTTGTTGAGTTTATTCATTTTATTCACTAGTATTATAATTTGTTTAAGTTTATTATTGTTAATTTTACTAATGGTTCATTTATTATTAATTTTGTTCTAAACTTGTTAGTTTTAAAAAATAAATTTGTTAATTTTTAATAATAAATTTTTTTTTCTAAAAATTTTTTTGTTAAAATTAGTAACTATATTGGTAAATATAATTGTCTGTAAAAAATTTCCTCTATATATGCATTAATAACCGAACTACGAGAAGTGCCGAAAACAGGCGATTTGTCCGCACTGTGCGCCCGCTCCCGACTCTCGTTCGCGTGTTCTATCTCGTGATCGTGCGCACTTCGCGACGCTCTCGTTCTCTCTCGCGCCCGCGAGTGACTCGCGTCTCGTGCTCTGTAACATTGTGCGTGCAAAATAAAGTGCAGTTAAATCCAATCTCTCTCTCTCTCTCTCTCTCTCTCTCTCTCTCTCTCTCTCACTGTCTCAACCTCTCACTGATCCATTCCCGTGGATTTCCTTGCGCGCTCAAATCTGAGTGGTCCCGGCATCAGGCTGCTCCGACCGTCGGTCGACGCCGAAACAAACTTAAACAAACATAGATTATCTTCAATGTAGCGTACGATTTTGTTTGATAACTTCATCTGCTGAATCTTTTTTTTTTTATTTAAGCTTACCCAAACCTCTAACTGAGGTTTACATATACAGCTGAACGTTTGCTGAATTTTTATACATGTGTAAAGTTGGATTTTTTCAGCGAAAAAGATATTTTTGTTTTTAACAGTCGTCAGTTTCTCATTTTTTAATATTATTAAAAAAAAACCGTATGCTACATTGAAGATAATCTATTTCCGTTCAAGTTAATACAAAAATTTTTTATTTTTTATATTCTAGTCACTTTTACAGCTGGGTGCAAGCTACCAAGGTTTTGATGGACATGAAGTTAGATAATGTTATACAACTAGAAATTAGATAATGTTATGTGGTTATATCCACCATTTTATAATTTTATATAATACAAAAAAATATAAAAATAAAGCTAAAATGTTGCTTAATGTTCTCTAAAAAAATCTGTTTTTACATCTGTTTTTAAAATCTGTCTTTATACGCGAAAAGAAATGGTAGATTTAGTCCGTTCTATTAGGCATACAGGGTTGCATACCCTCTTGAACGAGGGGTAACTTTCTCATTGGAATGCTAATAAGTTACATAATAAAAATAGTCTGAACTAATTGTAAGATA
Organism: Halictus rubicundus; assembly: GCF_050948215.1. Lineage (NCBI taxonomy): Eukaryota > Metazoa > Arthropoda > Insecta > Hymenoptera > Halictidae > Halictus > Halictus rubicundus. The sequence continues at coordinate 1,574,394 of NC_135154.1, forward strand.
CATGAACTACGTACAACATTTCTATGTATCTTTAATAACTTTAATGAGCTGGAAGTAATACAATAACATTTTCAGATTCTTCAAATGTTGTCCTTTTTTTGATAGTTATTTAGTATACTAGTTATTATATTTAAATAGTCTTACTTGAACCAATAATGTGCTGAGAATAGCACATCCTATTATCAGGAGGGGTATATAATAGAATGTATAAGTAGAGTTCACTGTAGCTACATACCTGTAAAAATCGTAGCTAAGACAGTAGAGTATTATTTGCAATATGTGTACACTTTTTTAAAAATTAGAACGTCGACATACTAACTTAATTATTTCGTTATGATACTCGACCGTGTGAACAAGAATTTCTTTTACGCTGTCATTTCTGGCACGTTTTCTCGAACTGGCCCGGAACACGTGCTCCAAACGATATCTACGGAAGAATCAGTTCAATCGAGCTATTTTAATACATAACAGGTGATTTTAAACCTGAATACTGACCCAAAGATAGCGAACATTCCACATGCGTGATTAATGATCATAATCCACTGAACGGTCATGGCGGTACACGAGATAACCGCATAAATGAAGACGACAATCAAATATGATAGTATAACTGCATAATATTTATCCTGATCGATCAAAAATTCTCCTCGAGCTGGCTGTAGGAAACGAGCGATGTTACGTGATATCGGCATGTTCAAGATCTCTGGTATGAATTGAAGGATGAACACGCCAGATGACAACAGGTACATAGTTACTGAAACAAATGAAAGCAGAATCTCCCGTGATCTCGAAACTCGAGGAAAAGAAAACCTTTTCACCAGTTTGTTAATGGAATACAGGTGATGCTACGTTTAGAAATAAAAGCTTCATCTTCGATTTAAAATCGTTACAACGAAAGCAGATAAGTATTCTCAACATAGAGTCAATCGATCGGGTAAATTTACCACTCTCTCCTTTTTCTCCTGCACAATCCTCATTCGTCAACCTTCTTATAAAATTTCGATAAATGTTTGAACAAGGGAAACAACTACCTACAAATTTTTCCCCCAAACCCATCTGTATCAGGTTCCAAGCATAATTGTTTCCTTACGTAAGTATAACCTACAACATCTCCACCCTTGTTCGGCGTTAGCTTTAAGAATATGATCCTCGTTGTTCAGTGTCGCGTTATGCCAATCGTATTGTATTCTATTCATCACTTTCTTCACCTGAAATATAGGCGTAACAAATTTATTTCCTTGTTTTTGAAACAGACAAAATTAGGGCAAGTAAATCAATAAAGCGTCCAACTTGCTATTGACATCAAATTTTTCAAGAATGTATGTACACTCAGTCCTCCTATAACACCGGTACTCTGCGAAGACGGTTTTGATATAACGCGGTGCAAAAATTGCGACAATCCTTTTGTAATACTATATGCTTGTACACATTTTCCATATAAAGGGGCAACCCTTTCACAACTCTCTTCATTCCCCTGATCACTATTACTTCTAATGTGAAAGTATCGCTCAACACGGTTGCGGTACAACACGGGACGAATTAACCGTATTATAGGAGAGTTGACTGTACTATAGAGGTGAAATAAATTTACCGTTCCTGAATTGATCCAGATCGTTAGATATTTTACACTAATAGCAGCGCATAACAGAAGATAAGGTATGGCCTCTAGAAGTGGTTGAATTTGGTGTCTTGATTTGATGATGTGTCTAATCTGTACAGTAAATTACAGCATCTTTTTATATAGTTAAGTAACCGGGCAATAGCGATCTGATCAATCAACATTACGAAATGAGAACTAACTGACTCTATTCTATAAAACAACTGCATTTACTACACGTATGAAATTTTGACTGTAGTTATGAATAAATGAAGGAACTTTCTATATTCACAGCACACTAATCGTGTAGTTTCCTATTAAACCTTTCATGCAACTGCAACATTCTTCCGAATATACCTGTTGAAACTAATTCTACAGAGAACCCCTTTCACGTTATCTCCATTCTTTATAACAATTTTGCACGACGCAAATATTACAGTTACGATTTGATGAAAGAATGATATTAATAAAAACGGTTGTCTAAGTATTTCCTCTTGCGACAAATCAAATGATTACTGGCAATGAGTACATCACTAATCCTCCCATTGTGTTTCTCACTATTCCTATGCACGTGAATTGTACCTCGGCGCTTATAAAAGCTGTTGTCAGAAACGTTACACAAATTTGTATGGGCACTGCAGTTAACTTGGTTTGGTACGGCCACTGACCGATGAGCAACAGCTGCAACCGGCAGTAGCTGAAGTACCTAGTCTTGAAGACGTCCATTCATAAGCAGCCGGTGGAACACAACTGTTGCGAGGAGACTCGCTTGTCGATTTTCACCCCACTCTATAGATGAAATCGTGTCCCCTCTTCAAAATCGCAACCTATAATTTTCGATATCCCATGAATTTTACCAAGAGACGTGGTAAACGCTGGTGAACGTCTATACACGTGTATAGTACCGTTGAACCATTTTTTAACGTCCTCCGATTCCCGGAAGCAAATTACAAAGGCAGGGTTGAAATATAAAAGGGTAAATAATCCTTGGATTTCTTAGTTCTCTCGTATTTTCATTTTTCGAGTGAAAAGAGACACTTGCGACGGCATTGACAATCGATGTATACCTACACTTGTGCAAGTGGCAGCATGTTGCAACTCGAAGAGCCGCAGTCGCTGTCCGGAGTTGCTCGAGTACGGATCCAAATAAACCAGATATAGGAAGAAACAGTTAAAGACTTGTAGTGACGTAGTAATTTTTGTGTTGAATGACAAGATGAAAACACCGCCCGACGAATGAGGTACGGATAACGTTACTGTAGATTTATATTTAATTGGTCATATATTAAAGTAACAAGTTGATTCGAATGGGTTTTATGTTGGAAATTATAATAACATTCCCTATAAACAAATTAACCCGCTCGCATGGTTCAAGATGAAATTCTTCCACATGTACCGAATAGGATTTTGCCCTTCACTTTCAGAATTACGTAATTTCAACAGTTGTGCTGAATTGTGCTAACAAGGGAACATATAGTTCTTCGAAAATTATTTGACACGTGTTTTTTTATCGGCAACCATCCACTTTGTAGGGGTGAAAACAGTCCTCAAAGTTGGGGGTCAAAACCAGAGGCCGAAAAAATTATAATAAAATTTTGTCTTCAATTCTGTGCTTTCCAATGGGAAATCGCTGGATAGTCGCGCAAGAAAATTTTGACAAATTTTTTTTGTTTAAACAATACAGGGTGAATTCGATAAAGCAGGACACCTAAATATCTCCGTTACTTTTCGTTGTACAAAAAAACTTCGTAGGACAAAGTTACACTGCTTGAAGGGCCACATATAACGGTGTAAGGGAAAAAAAATTTCAAGGTCATTTTTATGAGATTTCAAGGTTATCGATGTTTTTTTAAATGGAATGATATATTTTCGTTGACGTAATGTTGTAGCTGACAAAATAACGAATTCATGCATGTAACACAATATGACCTTCAAATGACCTTCAACCCAGAAAAATGGTATAAATAAAATTCAACGTGTAAGATTCATTTGATGTATTTCTGTTACGCCAAATGTTCAAAAATACATCCCTTGAGCTGCTATACATTCATTCAGCCGTGAAGTTACACAACCAAATTTGTTTACAAATGTATACTTATTGTTAATTATTCACAGAAAATGAAATTTAACAATATAACTAATACATTTAAAAAGAAAATAACAAATTTTCCACGATAGGTCCTAAAGGAAAGGTATGGACACTTCTTAAAAAGTTTATAAAATTGAGAGTTGCAAAAAGTCGCGGACAAAACTATGAAATTCTTAAAGTATAATAAGTAATGTATCCGAATATGCATGAATCTCAGGATATATTTTGCCGTTTTTGTTTTATGTTAATTTGAAGTTTTATATGCAATTAACAAATAAAACCACCGTTGAAAATTTGTACAAAAAATAAATCTACTTTATTAAATGTATAAAGAATGCATATTCCTTGGTAAGAACTTTCCATTACACAGAATTATTATTGCACACTCATTTACAGTTAATATAACATTTTTCGATTTTTGGCACTTTAGAGAGTGCCTCCATGGCCAAATTTTTTTATAAAAATCTAAATTTGGTTACTAATGCACATGCAATGGTAATTAGTCACAAAAAATTAAATTTAACAATAAAATTAATAAGTTGAAAAAAAATTATTTTTATGCATAAAAAAATGATTTTTAAATGAATAATAATATGCATTTCCTGCTAATAAAAAGTTCTGCCAAAGGAAAGTTTCGTGCATCGTCAGATAAAAATGTAGTGAGATGTGCCGACTTGTCCGCACTGTGCGGCGCACAGTGGGCAATTTCGACGAAATCGGATTCAAAATCAAAGAACTTTCGATAGAAATGAGGTAGAGCGATGAAACTTTTTTTTAAATTAAAGCTGAATCTTTTTAGAATATGGGAAAAATAGGGAGATTATGGTACGAACGTTTTTTAACCTTGAGAAAATTCGTTAAACTTGCACAATTTCAAGAAAATTATGGTTTTCCCAATACCACGCGCGGAAAAAATTTTTTTTTAACATGCTATACATCATTTCCCATAGATTTTTTCACGCTGATTTCAAATCTGGTCTCAAAATTTGTCTACGACCTCAGGATTTTGCAAAAAATAGATTTTTGTGACAAAAACTAATGAAGTCACTTTTTCGTTGAAATGATTGGATGGTAATAATCTCCCTATTTTTCCCATATTCTACAAAGTTTCAGCTTTCATTTAAAAAAAATTTCATCGCTCTACCTCATTTCTATCGAAAGTTCTTTGATTTTGAATCCGATTTCGTCCAAATTGCCCACTGTGCGGCGTGGCGGTGTAAGGGTACCGATTGTTATAGCCAATTCGCATGAATTCGCCTGCGAATTTCAGCGATCATTGGCCCTTAGGTCGAAATAAATCTGAAACCGTTTTAAACTGTGGATACATAAGATAATTGAAACTGGAGTTTTCCACGTTGTATACAGTAGCTCTGAAAAGAGCTGATTTTATTTTGAGTTCTTCTTGTTCCAAATCTTCTTCGTCTTCGGAAACATTAAGAAAAGTCGGTTCGTAAGTTAGGTCGCCGAATATTAACTCTTGTTGCGTTTCCAAATCCATGTAACCTGCTTCTCCGTACCTATCAATCAGGTCTATAATATTGTGCCAGTTCACTTTCCTTCCCATTCATGGGTGTTTCCTTGTTATTGTTGCTGTGACTATATGTTTCCATCAAAATGTTTATAACATTCATCGGATTGACCTTCATATTTGTAAAAACGAATCTAAAACTGAACAATCGGGAAAAGTAAAAATAATATGATTATCGTATGTTAAATGGCAAAAAGCCGTTTATAAACAATTATTGTTAAATGGCAAAAAGAAAGAAATCCTAGAACACATATCCCCTATTTTCGGGCCTATTTTTAATTGTTCAGCCGCCCAATTAAAAAAGTCAACTTTGATTGGTGCTCACCGAACCGTAGCAATGAGTGAACCCACTATATAAGTGGAACGCAAAAGCGACACACTTTAGTATCAGTGTGTCTCGAGACCCCATGATGAAGCTAGCTGCAATGCTGGCGAAACTTTGGGAAAACTCTTCCTTCAGGACACGGCTTACACCAGAAAGCCTCAACAGACACAAGTGTTTGATGCCGGACCGTGAAAGCCTCAAATCTCTGATTAGTTCTACATTGTACTTGAATATTGAAACTGTAATATCAAAAGTGCGATAAAATTCGAGAAAAATGATTTTTAAAGTAGCCCCATTTTTAAGTTTTTACAATTTTCTCTATTGTGCTAAGAAAGGAACGTATTAAACTTACACAAGCCAATTTTGATAAAACTTGTGTGAGACATATTTCCTGCAAAAATATTTTACACTTGTTTCTTTTATCACCAACCATTCACTTTGAAAGTGTGAAAACAGCCCTCAAAGTTGGGGATCAAAACCACATTTCTGAAGTTATCTCGGAAACAATAGGTTGATAAAAATTGAATTTTTTTTAAGTTGTCTGTTTTTGAATGGGAAATTCAGTCGTGCAAGAAAATTTTAACAAAAGTTGTTTGTTTAAACAATAAACTCGGATGTGTAATTTTTTATTCAATATTGGGGATACGTTTTTTGAGTTTTTTTTCTTGCCATTTAACAATAATTATATATACCGAATGATATTCTTGCACCTCGTGCAGAGAAAGGAATTCTGGCTTGTTTTGTAGAAGCATAGGCATTTACTATAAACGTTTATAGTATTTTGAACGATAAAACTGGGTTATACGTCGTTAATTGGTTTATTAGTAACCAAAGGTGGTAGCACAGATACAAGCGCGACACGGTACTAGTCACCGCTGCGGTGTAAGGATATTGTCTTTTACAGCCAGTACGATTGAGAATTTAACCGTGGATTCTAATGTGCGTAGAAGTCGAAAATGCGGGTTAAGTTTTTTTGGTTTCTGGCTTTGTTTTCGAGAAAATCGACTTTGTAGATCCGTCATGGTTGCATGTCTAGCATTTGTAAGAAGTAGAATGTGTAGGTCATGATCACGTCAGACGATTCCTATTCGATAGCCCGCGTGTTTATCAAATTTTCTCGAAAACAAAGTCTCAAACAAAAAAAAATGTAGTATCCACAGTTAAATGCTCAAGCATATTGGCTGTAAAAGACAATACCGTTACACCGCAGCAGCCATTAGCACCGCGTCGCGCTTGTACCTGCGCTACCACCTTTGGTTACGGATAAACTAATTAACGACATATAACCTAGTGTCATCGTTCAAAATACTATTGAAGTGGATAGGGTACAGGTGAAATGAAATGCCGATAAAGACTATCCACTTTCGGATTTGCAAACACAAAGTTTATTTTAATCTCGCGCAATGTATAGACATCGAGTGCAGAACTAGAAGGACGCGAGGTAGCGACATGTGGAAGCGGCGGTGATGACGGCAGCGTCACGGGGAAGTCAATGAGGCCCTCCGACCCATTCCGAGGGCTATTTATTTCGTCCTCTACAAAGGACAACAAGTTCCAGGGAGGGGGAGAGGAGACGAAGGGTCGTTAACGGAAATTCCGCCAGATGCGGAAACGTTCGCGGAAAATTTCTTGATCGTGCGGGGCGTGCTATCAAGTATGTACTGTGAAGTTGCAAATTTTGCATCGCCACTTTACCGCTCCGAGCAACAGAGCGAAGGGACCGGACTGCCTAAAATAACGTTAGGGCGAATAGTACGACGGCTCGATAGGTCAGGAAGCGCTCCCCGAGGAACCTCCGGATCGACATAAGATCCAACTTTGACGAATTTCGCGCGCGCCGAGCACGGCAAGTTTCAGACGTGCCTGACGGCACCAACATACCCAGCTATCGAAATCAAAGGGCACCTTACTTCGCGGGACCATCCAACGACAAACCGATGCGGGACGAAGGCCCCTGTCGACCAGCCGACACTCCATCTCGCGGTCCTGCCGCCGCCTCACCTAGCCACTTGCAACGGGGCCTCGGCGAGGGTGGTGTAGGCGCCCCCATATCAGGGGAGATCGGAGATCTGCCCCTTTTCCCCGGTCGCGAAGCGCGGCCGAGATGATTTTCGCGTATAGTCTGGGGCCCAAGGACCAGTCGCGGACACGGTCCTGCGTTTCACGATTTTCGCGCGAGTAGCGCGCCCAATTAGGGAAAGCCGTACTAGGGTGTAGAGGGGGGATAGCGAGGACCCTGCCGTCGCGTTACCGTCTCGCGAAGGATTACTGTCGTGGTAACTTCCGCCTCGCGCGAACGCGTACAATTCCCATGCACCGCGAGTACGATTACCGAGTTCCGTCGTGCAACGATTAATCCCGCCGCTCCACGCGCTTACCGATTTCGCCCCCGCGAGTGTAGTGCGGAAGCTAACTACCGTAAGCGGAGGCCGGCGAGGGCCAGGCACCGAGCCGGAAGGAGAACGAACCGGTGAGAGCGAAAGCCGAAACGGTATGTCCACGCAGTGATCCTTCGCTGTACTAATTATCGCGGGTTGGTTCTCGGGATCCTATCCGGGGAACGTCGAGGACGGACGACGGCGATTCCGTGCCCTCGCGGTCTCGCGAGCTCGCGGGTCGTCCGTCGGACGTGTAATATCGCGTATCGTTCCCCGAATTTTCGCGTGCCGAGGCGCTTCTCGCCTCGTGCATTTCGCTCGCACCGAATCCGTCGGTGCTGTGAGCTACGACGCCGAGTTCCCGTCGAAATACCGTACGGAAGTCTTCCTTGGAGGAGCCGCCGTCGTTAGAAATTGCAATCGTCCGTTATTCGCGTTTTCTTCTCGCGTTTCGTCGCGTAGCGTACCGCGTACTTTACGCCGAGCGTTTGCCATCTGTCGGAACCGAAATCGTACCACGACAGTCCTACCGTAATCGCGCCGCCCACCAGCGCGCCGCGAAACTCTCACTCCTGCGAGAGTAATTTCCCCTGCCGAATTACCGCACACGCGCGGATTATTTTATCGTTCGACTCCCACGCGCTGCGATACCGACACCGATTCGCAAATATTGTATAAAGAGCGCGGGCTCTCGGGTGCGGCCACGTGGCCGCCTGCTTGTAATATCTGATGTAGAGCCCACTTTGTTTTCCGATCTTTTCAGCCTGCGCGATCCGCCCTGCTGTGAGGGCTGCCCTCACTATTTCCGTGTCCGAATCCCCGACCCCTTTCGCGCCTCTCGTTCTTCTCGCGGTTCTCGAAGGTTCGACTCCCGCCGTGAGCCTCGGCCGAGGGCGAAATTCTTCCGCGTTTCGCGTGGCACCCTTCCGGTGCCTGGCGCCCGAGCAGAAGGCTCCTTTTCGGCTTCGGGAAATCTTCGAGAACGCGTTAGTACCGGGAGGACCGCGTATTCACGGCCGTACACGGCCCGGCCTCAGTGCCCGTAAATTCCCGGAGTTGGCCCCGTTCCCGTCTCACTACGCGGCGAAAAGGGCTTTGGTATGTGTGGTCGTTTGGGTGTTAAGTAAGGATTCACCCAATAGAACGATAACCATTTATTAACAAAACAAAACTCAACAACGTAACAAGAACAAAGAAAACGGAATAACAATGAAACAAAAACTTCGGGTAGACGACTACGAACAACTGACGGCGAATGACGACTACTCACAACGACTGACTGACTTGAACTGACTGACCGACCTGAACTGACTGACTTGAACTGACCCTGTCATCCGTCAGAATCCGCGCTTATATCTATTCCCCGCGCCTCCAGGAATTTCCTTCGAACAAGGAAACTTCTGGAGTGGGGATGTCGCTTCCTGTACGTGCCCCTTGGAGAAAGTTCGTGTCCTTGCACCGAACATCCGTGTTCTGGCGAAAGTCAAGGGTTGGCGGCCAAATGTGCACGCCAAGGAAAAACCCCGAACCTGGTCGCCAAATGTGCACCCCAGGTAGGAACAGACTTCCGGCGACTAAGTGTGCGCTCGGGAAGAGCTTGGGCCTGGCGACCAAGTGCGTCCAAGGTCCCAGCTCGCAGACGACGCTCCTACCTGGGTCCGATCAACCCTTCTCCAAGGGGTCCGCCACAGGGCCAACGTTACAGTACGTATACCTGAGATAGCTGGATCCGTTACGAACCAAGGCCATTTACAGGCAAGACGGTATCGGGCCAGGCGAGTCTGGTTGCCAGATGTATGGTAGACCCATCCTCGGCTGGTTCGCACCGGGCCTAGGTAAAAACCCTCCGGCTAATTTCCGTCGTATAAAAGACAGGGGTTTTCCCGGGACGTGGTAGCGGTCGAGTCGCTACACTATAAACGTTTATATTAAATGCCTATACTTCTATGTTTCGCGATGCGACGGTCGAGTGTGGCGCGCGGATCTCGACTGTACATCCACCCGAGGTTGTAAAGCTGCGTAAAGCGTGTGTCTCGGACCTTCACGGGCCTTGAGGATGACAGGGGCGTGAGGACCAGGCGTGACGGTAAAGTTCGGCCTTCGAGACTCTTGCCGAGGTAACTTTAGAATTACAGTGCGAGTTGTAAAACAAACTATAAACCTGTTGTCGCGCGTAGTAGATGTCCGATCACGTCTGGAAACCAAACATCTACAAAACAAGCTAGAATTCCTTCTTGCAAGACTATCATTCGTTATGTACAATTATTGTTAAATGGCAAAAACAAAAAGAAACCCAAAACGCGTAGCCCCTATTTTGAAAAAACTGCAAAGAAAATCTAATTTTTGATATATTATTTAAACAAATAACTTTTGTTAAAATTTTCTTACGCGACTGAATTTTCCATTCAAAAACACACAACTTAAAAGAGTTCAATTTTTTTCGACCTCTGGTTTCCGACATAACTAAAAAAATGTGGTTTTGACCCCCAATTTTGAGGGCTGTTTTCGCCCCTTCAAAGTGAATGATTGACGAAAAAAAACACGTGTCAAATATTTTTCGAAGAACTATGTCTCACATAAGCTTCATCAAAATCGGCTTGTGTAACGAATATGTTCCCTTGTAAGTTGTGCTAAGTTGTGCACACATTGTGCTTAAGTATTATTTTAAGAAAGTAACAACGAAAAAAGTTATGGTAAATAATAGTTTTGGATATGCAATTAACGTTTAAGCTAGTATCACTTGTCCAAATAGCATATCCATAATCATCTTATGATTGCATATCTGAGTAGCGCTATCCTAGCATAAGTCAGCACAACTGCAGATTTTCCCAGCACAACGATATCAAGAGCACTTTACTCTTGTCCGCGGCCCTTCGCGCATGGTTTCTGTATCCTTAATTGGACTATGTGGTCATCCGATAAACACAATATTACATATCTGAGTTGTGCTGTCATATATTACTGGTACCAATTAGTGGAGCAATATTCTGTGACTCTTCCTTTTCGACAAGGGTTGAGAGTATTGGGCTCGAATACACCAGGCCCGGGCGGAGGTGTTTACAGAGTGGGAGGGACTTTTGGCCCCCTCAACACGTCCGACCGTCCGGGCCCCCTGCCCATATTCGATACATGGTGCAGGAGGCGGGGAAGGTTGACCTTCCGTATCCCGCAGGTGCTCTCCGGCCACGCTTGCTTCGGAGAGTACCGGCACACCTTAGAGGAGTGCCCGGCCTGGGCAGAGCCGCGCCGTGTCCTGAGAGCTGCAGTGGACGGGTGAGACATCTCGCTTGCGGCCATGGTCGGCCACATGGCCAGCAGCGAGGGGTCCTGGATGGCGGTGGCCTCCTTCTGCGAGGTCATAATGACGCAGAAGGAGGCCGTCCAGCGGGCCCGGGAGAGAGACCCGGGCTCGGCGAGAAGGGTGTGGGGGCGGGGACGCCCCCCCCCCCCCCCCCCGCTCCGTGAGCCCTCCGCTCGATGATGGGCGATGGATGGGAGGGCGCGGGGATTCGGGGGCTCGGGTGTGAGCTGACCCAGCCCCCCCCCCGGGGGGGGGGGTATAACTCGCCTCGTATTGGGACGACACCCTCCGGGATAAATCTCGGTGTGGGCGGGTGTCGGTCCGTCCCTCCTCTACAAGGGGAGGGGGATTCGTGGAGGATTTTGGGTGGGAAGATCTTCGACGGCCCTTCCTTCCGGTGGCGGCGTTTTCTTGCCTTGGCTGGGGCTGGTTCCTTCGGGACACCGGCTCCGGGCGAAGCACGAAGACATCGGGAGCTGTGGGTGGATCGAGCTGGGGCTCGAGAAACCCAATCCGAAGGCTCCAGAGATGGGTGGGTCTCTCCGCCCGGGGTCTTATAGTGTAGACAATGGGGGAGGCTAACCCCCTCCTTCGGGTACCATGTTAGCTGGGAGGTGTCCTGGGCTTCCCCAGGGAGCCGGGGTATACAAAAAGCATTTTCCCACGAAAAAAGGGGGTTGAGAGTATTGCCGGGAATCGTCGTGGTGGGGATCGAGATCAATAGTTCAATGTTTATAAAGCTTTGTTATGTTACTTACCTGGTTACACGGTAAAAGAAAAACTTGAATTGTTCGTGTATAACGCACGTGAGATATTCGGCGGTTAAAGGTTACAGCCACAATGAGACAGAAACGCGAAATTCATTTAAATAGGATACACAATGCATTGATATAGCAACGAGCGATGTTTTAGCGGTTGATGTAGATCAGGCCTGGACACGGTGGGGACCCCTCAAATATTTGATACCCCCACCAACCTCTCTTTCATGCAGCGGGCATATTCGTCGCGTTCGCTGGTGCCTCGTATCTTCGTTGCCCCACCATATATACTTCGGTTGCTGCTCGCGACAGGCCAAACACGTCCTTTCTCTATCATAACGGCAGTTGCTGGAAGGGGATAATGAACCCTAAGGTGGGGCTCAATTGAGATGAACCTGCCCAGGCCTATTGTAAACTGATAATTGTTTTATCGGTCAGGCATTGACTTCATCAGTTGTCTTGAATCAGTGTGCATACGGATGGAGATTTCATTCAACATTTAGGAATACAGCGAATAAACTGAAACAATTGTACAGTGATCGCGTATAAATTATTTACGTGAGCCTGATTGTAAAATGAAGAGAGATTGACTCTGACTACTGGATAATTCCATAGGGCGGTTATTAGAAATGCCCTTGTGGATTTTAACAGGGTCAATGTCATCCAACAATTAATTTGTAAATCCTCAGAACATTTTCACCTCGCCGGGGCACCAAATGATAACCAAGGTAAGCATGCATCTGTCACTTGATGCATGACTGTCGCGCGCGTCTATTGTGTACGCAAAGAATGCCTTTGTCGGACGGGTTGCAGCATTTTAGGCGAATTTTTAATTATTGCGACGACACAGCAATCCATCAAGGCTTACTGCTGCCGAGCATGCTTACGGGACCGCTAGGACACGAATACTGCGGCCCGGTCCTTAGAGCTATGCTCGGGTGGGAACCTCTTTTCAACAAGATTATGTCGCAAAAGGAGGCGGCGGGGGAGGACAGAGAACCAGATTCCCCCTCTGCCAGGAGGATGACCGCTCGTGGACGAACCCCGAAGAGTACGACGACTCTCGTTAGAGGTGTCGGAGTTGACGGTAGTGGGAGGGGCTGAGCCTGAACCAATGCCGTCAGGGGGGTCGATGCTTGTATCAGGTACACCCCCTAGGATAGGCGGATCGGCTGGATGAGTGGCCACATTTGCCGTCCTGCCCGGGGCAGCAGGCGCAGCGGGTCACCTGGACTTAGGGGGGGGGGTCAAACCATGCCGGCACATGCTTTTGATGACCCCCTCTTTCCGCGCGCGACGACCTCTTTCCTCGACCGGGGGCGGGATTTTGGTCACTTCCCTCTGAGCGAGGAACGGTGTTTCCAGAGGTCGACATCTTGAGCCGGAGCTCAGCATGTCCAACGGGTGGCCTATATGAAGGGACACCATGTGATTGACTTGCACGGTGTCCTTATTAGAGTAGATGGAGGAGGGAGTAGGCGCCCCTTCTCCCGGGATTACACGAGGTGGGAGGGTGTCTATTTGCGTTCGGGTTTGTTACGAGAGAAAACGTAACGTAACGAAGAGGTAGCGCCTAGCGACCACGTTCCGTAGATACGGATGGACGGATGGTCGGATAGACGTTAGAATTAAACACAACGTTTAGTCTCTTCGACTGACACAAGAACTTTGACACTTTATTGTAGTTTTACAGGCTTAAGTACTATTTCCTATCGGTACGGATGCGCTGGATTTTGGGAGTGGGCGGATACAGTCACCAGATATTATTTACTATGGGCAAGGTACAGGGCGATCGGTGGCTGGTGCACGTGCGCGCAACGAAGCGCACTTTGTTACCGCTGTGGGGCGGTGGAGCATCGAGCGGCAGCGTGCTCTGCGCCCTCAGGTGTCCGCTATGCGTGGACCTGGGGAGACCCGACCCCTGGTAGAAAGGGGGTAGATTGGAAGGGAGCGGGGAAGAAGTCGGGGGCTGCGAATAACCCCGACACGCGCTAGTGTTCGCGCCCCCTACTCTAATGCCGGTACTGTAGATCAACCTCAACCACTGGAGGGCGGCTCAAGAGTTGTTTGTGCAGGCCGTCCTCGAGAGGAGGGTCATGTTAGGAGTAGCGGCGGAGTAGTACAACATTGGGGACCACCTCGTCTGGGTGTCCAGTTTGTGCAACTCCGTCGCTTCTGGAACGAGGGGCGAATTCGTGGCGGTAAATTGGGGGGACCTGGCGATCATCACGGTCTACATTTCGCCCAATTGTGGCTTCGGAGTGTTCCGAGGGTTCCTGGACGGGTTTCAAACGTGTGTTGCGCAACACATGGCCCATCCTGTTGTCGTCCTAAGGAACTTCAATGCCCATGCGGTTTCATGGGGGAGCCCCAGGACGACTGTAAGGGGCAGTGAGGCGTTGAATCGTAGATCCACTCCGACATTCGTGGGCTCTCGATTGTTGACCTTGCATAGGCAAACCCCGCAGCTCTGCGTCGAGTGTCGGCATGGACGGTGGGGGGAGGAGCGATTGAAATCTCCTCCGACCACACGCCAATAGCGATGGATGTGCGGACCACCCTCCCGAACACTAGCATGAGGGTTTGTATTCACTGCTGCCAGAACATTAATTGTGTTTGCTTCATTCCTTACAGTCCTCACCTTTGTACGTTTTTTATTTTCGACACTACCAGTTTCACGGAATTTATTTATCAAATTGGAGTAAACGGAAACTGATGGACAATTACGATTAGGAAATCGGTCCTTGTACAGCTGCACGGCTTCTCTTAAACACTGTCGACTTTCTCCATAAATGAAAATCATATCAATCTTATCTTCCTTCGAGTAACGCATTGTGAAACGTTCATCGATAAACTGATCGAGAAATCTTAGAAACTGTTGAAATCTGATAGCAAGAAGGTCTTCTGAGTAATTAGTAGTGGATAAACACGATTCTGTACGAACGTATAGATGAAGGTATATCATAATTGTCCTCCTGTCAACACCGAATCTGTTATTATGTTATGTATTGCGATACATTTGAATGTATAGCAGCTCAAGGGATGTATTTTTGAACATTTGGCGTAACAGAAATACTTCAAATGAATCTTACACGTTGATTTTTATTTATACCATTTTTCTGGGTTGAAGGTCATTTGAAGGTCATATTGTGTTACATGCATGAATTCGTTATTTTGTCAGCTACAACATTACGTTAACGAAAATATATCATTCCATTTTAAAAAACATCGATAACCTTGAAATCTCATAAAAATGACCTTGAAATTTTTTTCCCTTACACCGTTATATGTGGCCCTTCAAACAGTGTAACTTTATCCTACGATGTTTTTTTGTACAACGAAAGATAACGGAGATATTTAGGTGTCCTGCTTTGAATAGTTCTTTCTGAGATAATAGCGGTGTACTCGCTATGGTCGAGGGAAGATTTGCTTTGTGGCTAAAGGTTAACTCAAATGGGGTGTACCCAGTTGAATCATGTATCGCGGTATTGAAACCCATGCAAACGAGTTGCAAATTTTCGTCCCACTCGTTATTATTGTCACGCATGCATAATAATTTGAAACTGTGACTCAAATGCTTGCATCAATTTGCTGATAAAATTTGATCTCTGATCAGTCAGTATGTGTTCTGGTGAAAAAATATGTAAATGTAGTGTCGTAGAAGTTCGTCGATAATCGTCGTCGTGTTTGTTGCTTCTAAAGGAATTAATAGTAAATACTTCGTTAAAACGTCTTGTATAGATAGGATGTATTTATAATTTCTATTAGTAGGCGTCTGTGGTCCGAGTATGTCCATTGCAATTTTATCGTTCGATGCGCATGGCGTGTCAAGTATAATTGCGAGTTCCTTACTACGAATTCTAATTAATTTTTCCCTTTGATAGGATTCACAACTTTTGACAAATTCCACCACATCTTCTTCCATATTGGTCCAGATGGCTTTTTCCCGTACTCGTTTTAATGTTTTATTTTCTCCAAAGTGCTGTGCTGCATTACTGTTATGACATTCATTTATTAATTGTGAATGTTCTTCCATAGAATTTTCCGAAAAGATCTGTCGTTCTATGGTGGTTTGCATAATATTTTCTAATCTAACTAGCCATTTCAGAGGGTCATAAGGGCCTAACATATCTTTATGAAGTGGCTTCCAAACTTTGCCGACGGGGTTAGGTCGAGTAGGTAAAACGTACGTAGTATTGGGGTTTTATTTCCAATTTTCATATTCTACGGAAAGTCTGAGTCGTCGATTCCTTGCTCTAATGGGGATAGAGTATTTTCTTTGCCTTCAATGTATGCGATCTCATAATCGTATTCTTCTAAGCGTAACCGCTAACGCAACAATCTGGATGATGGGTCTTTTACGCTAAACAACCACTTCAAAACCTGATGGTCCATTAAAATTTTAAATTCTTTTCCTAGAAGGTATTGTCGCAAACGTTTGATGACCCAAACAATAGCTAGCAATTCTTTTCCGGTTGTTGTGTAGTTCGTTTCTGCTTTGTTCAATGTGCGACTAACATAATAACAGGGATAGCCTTCTTGGGGTAGGATTGCACCTAGTCCGAAGTTTGATGCATCGGGTATTAAGGTAAAAAGTTTGTCGAACTCAGGATACGTAAGGATATGAAATGGTGTATCCTTTTGTGTGAGTTCTGACAGGGGCTTCGCGAGTTTGACGAAGTTTCGGATAAACTTCCTATAATAACCAGCGATGCTTAAAAAGGGTTTCACGTTTGTCGCGGATTTTGGCGTGGAAAATTTTTTGGCTGATTTGATTTTATTTGGGTTTGATTTGACTCCGTCTGCGGTTATAACATGACGTAAATACTCAAGGTCAGATCGGAAAAATTCGCATTTCTCGGGTTGAAGCTTGAGTCCTAATACCCTGAGTCTTTGGAATAGGACTGCTAAATTTTTATTATACTCCTCTATGGTCGTACCGAATACAATAATGTCGTTCAGGTATATGAAACCGATTTTACCAACAAGTCCTCGTAAGGTGTTGTCTATCATTCTTTGAAAAGTGGCCGAATCGTCCATTAAACCGAATGGCATTCTACGATATTGAAAATGGCTTTGATGTGTACTAAACGCGATAAATTTCTTTGAATTTTCATCCATAGATATTTGGTGAAATCCTGAATTGAGGTCGGAAAAAAATTTCGCCTTGCATAGAGAATTTCGTCTATTGGTGGCAACGGATATGCATCTTAGTCTGTTTCTTGGTTTAATCGTCTAAAATCGATAACTAGTCTCCATTTACGGTTTCCTAATTTGTCGGGTTTCTTAGGCACGATCCAAATTAGCGATATGTAGGGTGAATCCGAATCTTCGATAATTTCTCGATCTAACATTTGTTTGATTTGTCTGATTTGTTTGTCTAATGTCATTTTATTGTTGGTGATTTTATTTTGGTATTGCTCCAGGAATGGAAGTCCAATTATACAGAAGGAGGAGAGAAAAAGAGAAAAGAGAGAAAAAGAAGGAGGAGAGAACGAAATGGGAAAGGGAACTGGAGGGGGTGAAGACGGAGAAGCAGGTATGGCAGGTGGTGAACAGGGAAAGAAAGAAGAGAGCTTGGATAGATGAAGGAATAAAGATGGAAGAATGGAATGAGTATTTCAGGGGGTTGTTGGGTGGGGTGGAACGGAGGGTAAGGATGGGGGGGGGGTAACAAGAAGAAGGCGGGACAGTGAAAGGGAAATAGAAAGAGGGGAGGTAATGAGGGTGATAAAGGGGTTGAAGGAGAACAAAGCGGCGGGTGGGGACGGGATAGGGAATGAGGTCTGGAAATATGGAGGGAGCGAGGTGGAAACGTGGTTGTGGAGGGTGTGCAATAGGGTATGGAAGGGGGAGGGCTGGGTGGAGGAGTGGTCGGAAGGGACAGTGATCTCCATTGCGAAGAAAAGGAATAGCAGAAAGGTGGAAGAGTACAGGGGGGGTACGCTGTTACAAACAGCGTACAAGGTATACGCAGCAATTCTGACGGAGAGGTTGAGGGAGGAGGTGGAGGGGAAAGGCTTGTTACCTGCGAGTCAGACGGGGTTCAGGAAGGGGGTGGGTGCGTAGACAATATATACGTGCTGAATTATCTGCTGAACAGGCAGGTGAGAAGAAAGGAAAGGAAGATGGTGATCTTCTTTGTGGATCTGAAGGCTGCATTTGATTCGGTGGTCAGGGAAGAGTATTGGTGAAAGCATTAAGGGAAAGGGGAGTAAGGGAAGGGCTGGTCGTGAGGTGTGAGATGTTGAAGAAGACGAGGAGTAAGGTTAGGGTGGGAGGGGAGGAGGGGGTAAGTTTTTGGTCGGTAAGGGGGGTAAGGCAGGGGTGCCCATTAAGCCCGTTGCTGTTCACGCTGTTGCTGGCGGATATGGACGGGGTGCTGGAGAAGGGAGGGTGGGGGGGGGAAATTAGGGGGAAGGAAAGTCTACACGCTGGCGTACGCGGACGACGTGGCCATGGTAGCAGAGGATGAGGAGGGGATGAGGGGTATGATGAGGGGGTTGGAGAGATATCTGGAAGATAGGAAGCTACAATTGAACGCGGAAAAGTCGAAGATGATGAGATGCAGAAGGGGTGGGGGCAGGTGGAAAAAGATCACATGGAGATGGAAGGGTAAGGTGCTGGAGAAGGTGTCAGAGTTTAGGTATCTGGGGTATATTATTATGAGGGATGGGGGGCAGAGGATGCACGTGGAGGATAGAATTAGGAAGGGGGCAGCGGTAATGGGACAAGTATGGGGGATTGGGAAGAGAAGGTTTGGAAACGACTGGGGAAGAAGAGTTTGGTTATTTGACAGGTTGGTGTGGTCGGTAATCAGTTACGGGATGGAAATTTGGGGATGGAGGGAATGGGTAGGGCTGGAGAGGTTGCAAGATAGATTTCTGAGATGGGTGCTAGGGGTAGAGAGGTGTACGCCGGGGTACATGGTAAGAGAAGAATTGCAGAGGGAGATGTTGAGAGGGAGGGCGGGGTTAAGGGCATGGGGCTACGAGAAAAAGCTGAGGGAGGGAAAAGGGGGGGAGTCAGCAAGGATGTGCTTGGAGCAGGTAAGGGGCAGGGGTAGAAGGGAGGGGAGGTAGATGGTTGGGAGAAAGAGAGAAGCCGTTTTTGGGAAGTGAGAGGATGGTTAGCGGAGGAGGCAGAGGTGATGATGCAGGAGAGGATAGAGGAGGTGAGTGGGGAGATAGTAAAAAGGGAAAGGAGGAAGCAGCAGGAGGAGAGATGGGAAAAGATAAGGAAAGCGAGATACAATGAGTGGTATGGGAGGGTCAAGGGAGAGGGGATACCAGGATATTTGAGGAAAGGGTGGGGAGAAAGCAGATGGCAAAGAGTAGCAAGATTTAGGTTGGGTAATGAGATGAGGGGCGGAAGGTACTGGATGGAGGAAGAGGAGAGAAGGTGTAGGGTATGTGGGTGGGGGATGGAAACATGGGAACATGTGTGGGAGCTGTGCTTGGGAGGGGATGGTGGGGGAGGTGTTAGGAGATGAAGGAGAGGGAGAGGTATGGTTGAGGAGGTTGGAGGAGTGGGGGGAAGGTGCGGGGGAGGGGGTAGAGTAGAGTAGTGCAAGGCATGAACGTACAAAAATGGCAAAAATGAATGCAGCCGGAAGAGGAGGTCCAGGGGGTAGGGGAAGGATGGGTGGGAGGTAGGGGATTGGGGAGTAGAAATGGATGTGAGTGTGTGAGATACAGCAGGAGCGTGGCGGTTTTTTTAGTTTTAAGAAGTCTCTCTCTCTCTCTCTTACCGAAATGTTTTAGGTTTTAGGATAAGTATAGATTAAGTTTAGTTTAAGATGTAGTAAGTAAGAGCGATAAGTAATTGGAATTGTAACCCCTAGGGGAACAATAAATGATATATATAATAGTGGAAAATCGTTTGGTACTACATGAAAGAAATGAATTTTGTCAAAGAGATTAAATGTGATTTTTCCTATACTAATGTGTTTATCATTACCCATGAGAAATGTCCATTCTTCGTTTACAATTTCGCGATCGGTAGAATGCTTTTCTTTTATTAAATTCAATCCTGCTCCGGTGTCGAGGAGGAATCGCCCGATATTTCAGTTTCTAAAATGGATTCGTATGAATCGCAATCTTTCTGATCGTAATCTAGTGCGTGTAATTCTTGGTTGGAAACTAGGTTTGTTCGCGGCGGCGGTTTTCTGTTGAGGCGAAACGCAAAAATTTTGGGACTGATTCGCGTAGTGCTGGTTGTCGATCTGCTGTTTATGCCTTTGTTTCTGGAATCTCGCTCCCACATTTCAGGCCTCTAGCTTTCGGTTACTCAGTTTGTTCGGATATACTAATACAGCAAGTTCATAGCGCAAATTTGTAACGTATGTTCTGACGACTTCCTTATCCAAAATGCTAAGAGAAGAGAGAAGAGAGCTATATTCGTTTAATTTCTGTCTAAAGCGAAGAGTATAACTCATCATACTTTTTGTTTTTCCTTGGATTACGTTATACAATTTATCTCTCGCGACGTTCGGTGAAACAGTTGGGAACACGCACAGTTCATCGTAACAATTAATTTGCAAATGCCGAATACATCTTTCCGCTCGATCAATGGTTTTAGTAGTGATTATCGTATCAAGTAAAATATCCGGTTCGTAACAACGAGATCTAGCGCACTTAACAATTCGTATAAAATCTTCAACCCCGGAGTCATCCGGCTTTCTGAGAGGCTTTATAGTGTCGACTAGGTCTTTGGCTTTTTTAAGCCCATGTTCCTCATACCTGAACTCTATATTGTCATCAACCTGGTCGGAATTCTATCGAGATGTATCTGGTGACTCTCGTCGTCCGTGAGTATTGGTTTCAGAGCTTTTTGAAATGTCAGAATCTTTTGTCTCCTTTTGTCATTTTCTGTTACCAACATCACGGTATTTTCCGTAATTTTTTCCTGAGTACCACAATGGTTTCTTCGAGGGGATTGGACATTTTGGTAACAGTTGTGGGTAAGGGTTCTTAGTCACTTGTGCAATGACAGGAGGAGGATTTCGGTATTTATTGAAAGCCAGTGTTTCGGCTTACCCTGATTTTATTTTCTTGGTCGGTACACAATGTCTTATTGGTTCAAAGGTGTCCTGAGTCATTCTAGTCGTTACAAGTTAGAGTTCCTGGCACCCTCCTAATTAGTCTACGGATCGGATCGCCGGGGTGGAGTTAATGGGTATACCCAGACCCCTGGCCAAAAATACATGAATCTGGGAAAATTCGGAGGAATGTCTTTCAGATTTTCCCATACCCCCACTGCCATTTATAACCAAATTCGACTATATAAAGAGTTTCAGCTTGCCCATAAGCGGGTTAGTACGAAACTGAAAACGGAGCACACACACGAAAGCGACACACATCATGAGATCGGGTTCATAGTCCCCTTCGATCAGTCCTAAAAACGTTACAAACCGTTATTCTCAAAGCAAGTTAACTCGATGCATCAAAACCGAGAGTTTAGTAACAGAAGTATTCGCGACAATAAATTACACTTCAATAACTGTAGATACCTACTGTGTTTCTTATAAAGAATATGTTGTGTTCTTATCAGATATATGAGAGTCATTAATCTCATATACTCATCCTTTTAAACTCCAGTGCCTAGTATTCTTCCCGCTACGACACACCTTTACTGCTCGAGGTGTATCAGTATCCGTAAACGTTCCGAGAGCCGATTTCCGAATACCTTCCGCTCACCCATCCCGTGACATTTTGTGATAAACCAGATATCGGCTAGTTCACGACTGTCCCGTGTAAACGAACAAACCTCGGTCCACGCATAAACCGCCTAGTCCTTGACTCGTAACAACTGGATTACCACATCATAAAAAAAAGGGCACGAATATCGCGAACCGCGACGTACGCTAAATATTTACGTGCCGCGAGTAACTACTCTCCATGGCCTGCGCCGTCGAATTCTCAACTATAAATGAACCGCCCGACGACGAACTGCCCGAACCAGTGGACATCGCGTGAAGCAGTTCTCCGAAGATCATCTCAAAGTATCCACTAGTCGTGGCCGTGCGGCAGTTCGACTTCCCGGGTTTATCCGGTGCGAGCGTTTTGGAGGACTTCCACCGGGTATATCTAAGAAGCCTCTCCAAGTCCACGGCTGTATTAGGCCTTTACCCCGGCGAAGCTCTCTTTCTCCGCAGGAACGGCCCGAGCCGTGGACACATTTACTTATGTAATGAACCATGAAAGTTACTTCCCATTAGAATTATATTAACGGAAAATTAGTGTAAGTATGATCCGAATGTTATCGTGTTTGGTATCATTTTAATCAGAAAAATTCCACAAATATATTGGTAAAAGTCTCGTAAAAAAATAATTCATAATAAAAAGTTTATGTTTTGATTTAAAGGCCTGAACTCACACCAGTCTTTCATCTTTCCCGAACGCTTCGTCTGTTTGACGTCTTACAGACATTCATAAATGTTAATTAATAAGTTCACTAATAAATAAATTTAAATAAATAAAGCAATATTTTAATTAAACAAAATAATTGTTATTGTTACTACTTATTATAATAATCAAAATATACATTAAAATTAAAATTGAAATTGAAATTGAAATTGAAATTGAAATTAAATTTAAACATTACAATAAAGATTAAACATTACAATTAAAACTAAACATTAAAATTAAACATTTGTGGTATCGGGAATATGCGGGCACCCGGTACATAGTTTTAAGATATAGACTTTAGGTGTAGACTTTAGAGACACTTAGAACAGGCATGCAGCGAAGGCCGGAAAAAGGCCATAAAAAGGGAAAGCGACAGTGACCAGCGTTAGATTGCGAGCGACGATGGGCCTTCGGCCCATTGACGATGTTCATGCCCATATTTGGGCATGGTGAAAACTCCGGAAGGGGCGAGCGTGGGGATGAACCGAGTCTTGCGAGATGAGGGATGAGTGAGTCGTAGCAGTAGTCGTTGTCTGGTAGTCGTAGTCGTTGTCTGAGAGTCGTGTCCGAAAGTTGTAGAGTAAGTTGTAGGAAGTTGAGGGTTTTAGTTGTATAGTTGTCATCGTGTAGTTTAGATTAACAGTTAGTAGCTAAGCGCGCATCTATTGTACACTTAAGTTTATTTCTTTTCGGTTCCTTAAATAAATAATTAATTATACGTGATACCACACATTAACCATTAAAATTAAAATTAAACATTTGTAACGTAAGGATTGCGGTGGATGCATACAGAACGCATGCATACAGACAATATATACAGAAATCGATATAAAATGCGGAACATTTTGCAAGCGTAGTCGGCCTGGCCGTTCGACGTGCCGGTCGTTGGGTGTAACATAATGGAGGGTCAGGTACATCGGTGAGACAATAGTAATGCAATGTCATAATTTTTTCGTTTTTCATTATCTATTCATGAAACTTCTCTCAACACATTCATGTCATTTTCCTGATAAAATTGACACCAAACATGATATAATTTGGATCATATTTACTAGGCATTCGTACATTCGTGCGAGGCGGCGATGTTTCAGACTTCAGAGAATGACTGTGTTTTGCACTGAGGTTACAGGAAAGTTCTTTCGTCTTCGGCGGGACAGTGTCGTGGAAGGGCTAATTTATGACACCCTCCAGTGTCAATGTCACGGCACGGCCCATCGGCGCAAGATGCTAATTCGCAACAGATTGCTTTCGACCATTAGAGTAATAGAAATCAAATTTTTACTGAAAATATTTAGAATGCGTTCTCTTCTATCTAGAGATAAAAACCAGAAAAAATCAATTGTTTAAATAGAGTTTGTCAAACTATTTGTTACATTTCGTAAACAATAATTTTTATTCTTTTCAAAAACTATATAACGAAGTTTAACGTTAATTTTCAACATTATAAACAATTTTGCGACAACACATTTTTACGACTGTACACTGAACCGGAGTATAATATAAAGGAATATATAAAATCCCGTTCTTTACAGATCACATCTAGTTATTTACATAAATCTAGGAAATAGTTGTTATTGCATAATTATTTTCAATAAGGGTTATACAAATTCTGAATCAACATTACTCATTACTCATTATATCCATTTCACTCAATATATTAAAATGCTTGATAATATCGATGTGCTGATCTTCCCGCTGTAAACTCGCATCATGTCCTTTCACGCCTGATTTTATTTCGAGCCGTTCGCTTCGTTGCGAGCCGCTCGCATCGGTGCGGATAGTTCGCATCGTGCGAGCCGCTCGCTTCGTGTGAATACTCGACTCGACTCGAGCCGAGCTCGGCTCGCATAAGCGAGCTTGGTTGCAGGCACCGACGAGATATATATAAAGACTGCCAGCCTTACGGGAGAATGTGTCGCTCGAAAAATGCGGTGTTTTCTACCGCCCTCTACGATAGATTTTGGCTGGAGTAAGAAACAGAAGGCCAATGACGGTATTTCGTCGGTGCAGAAGACCACTAAGGAAATTCTCGTCGTTGAAAAGGTGAATCATCACGGACCCATATCGATTATCAAATGTTACATTCTCCGACCAGAGTTGGGCAAAATATTTATCTAAATAAAAATTTCGAATAACGAATAAAAGATAAAAAAAATTTTTATTTCCTTATTCGAAGGTTCGAATAAAAAAAGTATCTTTATTCGACGAGTATCGAATAAATAATTTTATTCGACGAAAATTTATCCGACGAAAAAAGATTATTCTTTTTATTCGAAGCGGATTTATTCGAACTTCGAATAATTTTTTCATCTTTTATCTGTATCTTCTATTCGAAGGCTTCTTCGAATAAAGCTTCGAATAACTTTTGCCGAGCGCCGAGCTTCAAAGACCCAGCGACGACAGACGACATACAATGTAAGCGGATGGTGAATCGCGCACGTATGAAAGTTTAAATTTTTAGATTTTTCAATATACCCTCATAAAATTGTGACGAGCGAATGCAGGGGATTTTTCTGATGAAAATGAGGTCAAATTCGAGTGCAATCGAACAAGTTTCACTGATACGTAATGTTACGATAAAAATTACAATCTCATTAAAGACAGTTCAAATGATGTCGTGTTTGGACTCATTTTGATCGGGACAAGCTCTACAACTCATTCGTCTTAACAATATTGTTCTGATTAAAAACATAAAAGCATAAATTGCCAATAATGCACGATTCTCCATCTGCTTACATTGTATGCCGTTTGTCAGTCGCTGGGTCTTTGAAGTTCGGCTCTCGTCGGGCCTCGTTGCTGTTTATTCGAAGCCTTCGAATAAAAGATATAGATAAAAGATGAAAAAATTATTCCAAGTTCGAATAAATCCGCTTCGAATAAAAAAAAATTATCTTTATTCATCGGATAAATTCTCGTCGAATAAAATTATTTATTCGACGAAGATACTTTTTTTATTCGAACCTTCGAATAACGAATAAAGTTAAAGTATCTTTTATTCGAATCGTTATTTAAATAATTTGTTATCTAAATAGTGCCCAACTATGTCTGGAAGTAGCGCATTCGATTCCCGGTTCGGCGAGGCGCATATTTTGCTATAACTTTTGAACTAAAAAAGATATCAAAGTGAAATTTAAGCTGAAAAAATGAAAAAGAATCGGGTTTAATGGTATGTACTGAAATATATTTTGTATTTTTAAATAATTGGTTTTGTTTTTTTAAATTTAATTACCCTTAAAAAATGTTCAAAACTAGTTATTATAAATATTGTTGTTCAATCTTTTATCAATCCCAAATAATTAAATTTATTAGAATATATATGCTGCAAATGAAAAGCAATATCAGAAGTAGATTGAATAGGTAGCTATTAAATAGTCAAATGAAATTAGTGATATCAACGTCGTATTTTATTAAATTAAATTTAAACTACATTCTTACTTTTGGCTAATATTGAACTAATTTAATTTCTTATAATTATGTTATTACACTGTTGTAGTTGTAATTGCACAGGGAAGAAGACTGATGTAGTAGAAAGAACAAGAAAAAAGTGTTTAACGAAAAAAAAATCATTCCATGCGGGATTCGATGCGGGACCAAAATATTCTCAGCCGGAGACGTTACGTTATTATTATTATTACATTACGTCTCCTTCGATGCACTCGCGTGTCAGCCGTAATGGAATTAAGAGGAAACAACATTCTTTTGTTTCATTCATCATATGAATCCTCGACATGAGATTTAAAATTATATCAGCAACAGCGCCATTGTAGAATATCGGTTCCACAATATTAGTTCTGGATGATACGGTAGGATGTGACACGGAATGGTACGGGGGCTCTAGAGCCCCCCGAGCGTGAGACAGAAAAATACATTGGGTGATTTGTCTACTCCTATACCTCGTCTGTGACGGTATCTCGAATCCATAGTATATATATATATCAGTGACGTGACCCCACAAAAGTGGGACACGAAAATGCATTGCATGATAGGTCTATCATCTATCCTATACCTCGTCTGTGCTTATACCTCGTCTGTGATTTGGGCTAGTGAATCGAAGCCGTCGGTGTAAACAAATGTCTTCACCGTTATTGTCTATTAAGCATAGTAAAATGTCAATAGCATAAAACTTTGTATTTATAAGAGTAAAGAATACTAATGAACAGTAACAAAAAATAGCTACGGCTGGACAAATAGTAAATTCTGTACATAAACGTAGTGTTCTAAGATTTTCTGCGTTTTTCCAGTTGAGGTTATACATATATAAATATATATACATTTATATCCTCAAAATGAATGAAAAACAGAAGGTGTTAATTTGTGGAGACGTAGAAGGTCATTTCAAGTTTTTGTTCAATAAAGTCGAGGCCATCAATAAAAAGAGCGGTCCCTTTGATTTCTTACTATGCGTGGGAAATTTTTTCGGAGAAGATAATGTTGAACTCGAGGTTTATAAAAATGCTGCTAAACATATTTCAGTCCCAACTTATATTATTGGCGCAAATAGGGAGTCAGATTTAAAGAATTATCCAGATGAAGATGGTTGCGAAATATGTCATAATCTTACATATTTAGGAAAGCGGGGTGTATACACTGCTACATCAGGGCTCAAAATAGCCTATGTCAGTGGTACAGAAAGTGATTCTTCTGAATTAAAACCTATTTGTTTCAATGAGAGCGATGTTGTGTCAATTAAAAATTCTTGCTTAAGAGGTCAGCCTAGTTTTCGTGGAATTGACATATTGTTGACATCTCCTTGGCCTGCTGGAGTTACAAATCTGGATCCAAATAAACCAAATTTTACTTATCAGGGTTCAAAATTAATTGCATGGCTGGCTGCGCAAGTAAAGCCAAGATATCATGTATCAGCATTAGAAGGAATCCATTATGAAAGACCACCATATAGGTAAAGATAAGAGTTGCTTAGTATAAGATGACAATTTACTTATAAGAACAATGTGTTACTTTTTAGGAATCAAAGTCAGCAGGATGGCAACATTGAAATAGCAACAAGATTTATAGCACTTGCACCTGTAGTGAATACTCAAAAGAAGAAATGGTTGTATGCACTAAATTTGACACCTGTCGATAGAACACGTTTGTCTGATTTGGTCATGAAAACAACGGATGAAACAAAAAGTCCTTATCCTAAGTCAATGTTATCAAATCAACCTAGTGCACAAAGAGAAGAGCCAACGAAATGCACACAATACTTTTATGATATGGAATCCAAAGACACTACAAAAAGATTGAAACATTCAGAAGGACGTAATAAAAGAGCAAAACCAGAATTTGATCAAGCAAAATGCTGGTTCTGCTTGTCCAGTCCTGAAGTTTCTAAACATTTGGTAATATCGGTTGGAACAGAAAATTATGTTGCTCTTGCTCGAGGCGGACTAGTTGAAGAACACTTTTTAATTTTACCAATAACGCATCACCAAAGTCTTTCTATTTTACCACAAGATGTGAAAGAAGAAATGGATCGATATAAAAATGCTATTGCAAAATACTATGGTACTGTAGATAAAGTACCTGTATTCTTTGAGCGAAATTATAAAACTTCTCATTGTCAGTTGCAAGTTATACCTGTTCACAAAAATCTAGCACCTGCTTTGAAGGAAACATTTATGGTAAATTGTTGTGTTACTATTCTCTGATAAATGCTAATTAATGTTGTACTTTAATTTACTATTTTTAGGAAATGGCGGAGTGTAATAATTTCAAAATTGTTGAACTACCACTACATTCAGATTTGCAGCAAATTGCAAAACCAGGTGTATTGTATTTTTATGTAGAATTGCCGAATGGAGAAAAATTGTATTATAGAATCAAAAAAGATTTTCCACTCCAATTTGGAAGAGAAGTATTAGCAGCTGATAGAATATTGGATATCAGTGACAGAATTGACTGGAAAGATTGTCAAATGACCAAGGAAGAAGAAATTGAACTGGCAAATAGAATTAGAAAAGAGTTTCAACCATTTGATTTAGATATATGAAATTGTATAAAGAATCAACAAATTTATATTGTAATATATGTATATAAATTGATACATGAATTTTTTCTTAAAATATGTAACAAAAATAATTCTTTATAATGAAGAACGAGACTACTGTTATTCATTTAGTGTTCCATTTTTTTGGTACAATAATTCATAATCTCCTGGAGTTGCTAGAGGATCTAATCCATCCTTTTTCATTTGCAGTGCTATGTCAAACAAGTAATCATAACATTCCGTCCTATAAAATATATATAAAACATTATCATAAGGAAAAAATATAGTACAGTCATGAGAAATTAATAGTACGTACATAGTCTTTGCATGTTGCCATGAATCGCCCCAAACATAAATTCCATGTCTTCTTACTAATACAGCACATGTTTCTGGATAAGCAACAATGGTTTTATCTAATTCGTCTCTTAAGTCCTCTTCAAATGGTGTATTTTCAATTATAGGGACTACGAGTTCTTCATCATAGCGATATGCTCTCCCTAATTTCTGATTTTTTATGCCTATTACAATTTTTAGTATATTTTTACAGATGTTGACATATACACTCATATAATATTTAAATAAATTTATACCTTTTATCATTTCAAGATGAGTGATACGAAATTCTTTTCCAGGCCAATGCAATGTAACCATCACAGCAAATTTCGAATGAGTATGAATTACAGCTCCTGCATTTCTTCTCAAATATGCACACATAAATAATGGAGTACATTGTGATTTTTTCAATTTTTTGTCCGATGGTGGTAATTCTAAATCCGTCCCATTAATATCTTGTACAAACATCTCATCTGTACAGATACGTTCCTTTTGGACACCAGATGGTGCAATATATATTTTGTCTCTACAAAAAAATATCATTTTAATAATACATGTAATATTATATTATATGGATAATGATAAATGCATAAATATGACTAACCCATGTTTAATAGATATGCCCCCACCAGTACCAGTGACCCATCCGAGATTATAAAATTGCCTACATAATTCAGGAATTAGATTTCTTGGGTGTTCCTGTAAGATAGAACAATTTATATAACAATGTATGAATTTTGTAATAGCAATATGTACTGTCAAATGTTTTTAATATACCTGATCATATTCTAAATCAATCGAAGACATTTTTCACTGTTCTAACAGTTCTGCAATGAATTCCGTATTATATTTCATGAACTTTTTATCAAATTCTTATCAGTTTTACTCGGTAATCACGAGCGCGGTAACGCGGTATACTGTTTACATATACCCATAGACATCAGTGTAAAAGAATCTGTTTGTGACAGTTGCACAGTTGCACTGAGACTGCCTAACTGTGGTATGTTGTATATATATGTACTACCACTCCGCTACGTCATATATACTTGTAAATATACGTCAAATATACATATTTTCAGCATACAATTGCATATCCAATATACCATGATCAAAGGAAATAGAATCAAATACAATCAAAATAAGTGGAAACAGATCTTTTCTGCTGGAAATATTGGCGACTCTCCCCTGGGGCAGTGACGAGATATTGTGCGGGCTTTTTTGGGCATGTGTGTTCAGTGCAGTAACATATTTATATTGTGGCCAGAGAGGACATGAGATTGCTCACGCTTAGGGTTTTAGTGTCCCCACTTTTTAGCCTGGACCAGAACCTGCATCATCTTTTAGGCTGGATCAGAGCCTACATAGAAGACCCTCTTTTAAGGGCCAGTTTTCCTACGTAGCCTTGAGTCGCCACGCTCCAAACAGGAACTAGGAGAAGCTTCCTAGCGATCTTCACGCTACAAACGGCCGCTAGGAGAAGCTCAAATGACAGTGTGTGTGCCGTGTGCGTGTGCCATGGTATGCCCCACACAACGCTAGATCCGCAAGAACGAAAAAGATTGCAAGGGTTCGGGAGGCGGCAAATCATTGTTCGATAATGCAAAGATGGGGCTTTCCAGGGGTGAAAAGCGTTAGATAAAAGATAAATCTAGAGCGCTCGCGAACGAACAGGTCCTACTTTTGCGTTTTCTAGGCGTAATTTGCAATATTCGGCAGAATGTAGATATAAGGACACATTTTCTTAAATAACCGGGTTCTTATTGAGAATGTTGACGGCGAGCGCTCTAGCGGTGACATATACAATGTCAATGCAACGCCTATTATATTGTATAATTACGTATTAAACAAAGGATTTGCCGCCCCCGAAAAACCATCCCACAGCTATTATTTTGCTCAAATATAGTTCCGGCATTTTTCGCTACGAGCGCTGTATTCTCTTTCCGATCATTGTCGTCGTCAGCAGTCACTATGCTCGAATGAGAGTCGTGCGGCACACTCACACACCGCCAGGTCGACGTGTACGTGTACCGATGAGAATAGCAAGTGTCCGGGATGCCGCGAATCATTCCTCGATAATGCAAAGATGGGGCTTATCAGTAGTCAAAAGCGCTAGATAAAAGTTAAATCTAGAGCGCTCGCCATCAAACAGGTCCGACTCTTGCATTTTCGAGCAACATTTTGCATTACTCGGTCGCATGGTGCCTGCCGTAGCTTCGTTCGAACAGCCGTGCCTCGGCACACTCACACACCGCTAGGTCGGCGTGTACGTGTACCGATGAGAATAGCAAGGGTCCGGGATGCCGCGAATCATTTCTCGATAATGCAAAGATGGGGCTTATCAGTAGTCAAAACCGCTAGATAAAAGATAAATCTAGAGCGCTCGCCATCAAACAGGTTCGACTCTTGCATTTTCGAGCAACATTTTGCATTATTCGGTCGCATGGTGCCTACCGTAGCTTCGTTCGAACAGTCGTGCCTCGGCACACTCACACACCGCTAGGTCGGCGTGTACGTGTACCTACGAGAATCACAAGGGTCCGGGATGCCGCGATTCATTGCTCGATAATGCAAAATGGCAGAGTTGGGCAAAATATTTATCTAAATAAAAATTTCGAATAACTAGTAAAAGATAAAAAAATTTTTATTCCTTATTCGAAAGTTCCAGTAAAGAAAGTATCTTTATTTGATGTGTATCGAATAATTTTATTCGACGAAAAAAGATAATTTTTTTTATTCGAAGCGGATTTATTCAAACTTCGAATAATTTTTTCATCTTTTATCTGTATTTTCTATTCGAAGGCTTCTAATAAATCTTCAAATTACTTTTACCGAGCGCGGAGCTTCAAAGAACCAGCGACGACAGACGACATACAATGTAAGCGGATGGAGAATCGCGCACATATGAAAGTTTAAACTTTTAGATTTTTCAATATATCCTCATGAAATTGTGACGAGCGAATGGAGGGGATGTTCCTGATGAAAATAAGGTCAAATTCGAGTGTAATCGAACAAGTTTCACTGATACGTAATGTTACAATAAAAATTACAATCTAATTAAAGACAGTCCAAATGATGTCGTGTTTGCACTCATTTTGATCGGAACAAGCTCTACAACTCATTCGTATAAACAATATTGTTCTGATTAAAAATGTAAAAGCATAAATTGCCAATAATGCTCGATTCTCCATCTGCTTACATTGTAGGCTGTTTGGCAGTGGCTGGGTCTTCGACGTTCGGCGCTCTCGGTCCTCCGGTCCGACCGGTTTATTCGTCGAGCTGGCAAAAGTTAGCCGAAGATTTATTCGAAGCCTTCGAATATATCTACAATTAAAAATATTAAACACAGTCCAATTTGTACCGCGTTTAGTGTCATTTTAATCAGAAGAATGCCACGAATTTGTTGGCGCAAGTCCCATAAAAAAATAATGAAAAATAAACAAGTTTTGCAATTGTATTGGTAGTTGTTTCACACCGATATCTCGCGACTCTACGAGCTCCGGACTTCAAAGACCAGCGACCGACCTACGGCCTACAATGTAAGCAGATGGAGAATCGAGCATTATTGGCAATTTATGTTTTTACATTTTTAATCAGAACAATATTGTTTATACGAATGAATTGTAGAGCTTATCCCGATGAAAATGAGTCCAAACACGACATCATTTGGACTGTCTTTAATGAGATTGTAATTTTTATCGTAACATTACGTATCAATGAAACTTGTTCGATTACACTCGAATTTGAACTTATTTTCATCAGGAAAATCCCCTCCATTCGCTCGTCACAATTTCATGAGGATATATTGAAAAATCTAAAAGTTTAAACTTTCATACTTGCGCGATTCTCCATCCGCTTACATTGTATGTCGTCTGTCGTCGCTGGGTCTTTGAAGCTCGGCGCTCGGTAAAAATAATTCGAAGATTTATTAGAAGCCTTCGAATAGAAAATAAAGATAAAAGATGAAAAAATTATTCGAAGTTTGAATAAATCCGCTTCGAATAAAAAAAATTATCTTTTTTCGTCGGATAAATTCTCGTCGAATAAAATTATTCGATACACATCAAATAAAGATACTTTCTTTACTTGAACCTTCGAATAAGGAATAAAAATTATCTTTTATCTTTTACTAGTTATTCGAAATTTTTATTTAGATAAATATTTTGCCCAACTCTGCCATTTTGCATTATCGAGGATTGATTCGCGGCATCCTGGACCCTAGCTATTCTCGTAGGTACACGTTACGCCGACCTACCGGTGTGTGTGTGTGCCGAGGCACAGCTGTTCGAACGAAGCTACGGCAGGCACCATGCGACCGAATAATGCAAAATATTGCTCGAAAATGCAAGAGTCGGACCTGTTTGATGGCGAGCGCTCTAGATTTATCTTTTATCTAGCGCTTTTGACTACTGATAAGCCCCATCTTTGCATTATCGAGGAATGATTCGCGGCATCCCGGACCCTTGCTAGTCTCATCGGTACACGTACACGCCGACTTGGTGGTGTGTGAGTGTGCCGCGACACGGTTGTTCGAACGAAGCTACGGCAGCGCCGTCGTTTATGATGTCGACCACGCATGCTCAGATCGCCTCTATTGTCAGAGATCATGCGACCGAATCAGAGAGGATACTCGGAAAATGCCACTCGACACTGAATGTGGAAAGTGCACCCAGCTCCCCATACTGGACGAAAATGTTACTATTTAGCTTCTTCTAGTGGCCGTTATAGCGGTACTATCGACTGTTCAAGGCCACCTGGGAAAACTGGCCCTTAACATAGAAGTAGCATCACAGACGAGGTATAAGCAGAGAGGAATGAGAGTGCTCACGCCCGGGTTTTCGGCGTTCCCGATATAGTGCTGACATCTGCTCAGCCTTAGCATGGCACAGAACCGGTCAGTCTTTCCTAGAACAGAACCGGTCAGTCTTTTAGCATGGCACAGAACCGGTCAGTCTTTCCTGGGACAGAACCGGTCAGTCTTTTAGCATAAAACTGAACGCACATTATTTTTTTAACCAGGATTAGAACGTACAGCTTAATTGTTGTATATGAAATATGTAACTAACATGTAAATCTTGTGTACAAAATCTCTAATTAATATAAATTAAGAATAATATTAATTGTAATGATACGTATTTTATTTTTTTTCCAAGTTTGTAGTTGCAAACTTTAGTTGTAAAAAATGGAAAATCCGGAAAAATTCGAACAAATACAGATCTCATATCGAAGTTTAAAAGCGACCATTGTCATCAACACTATCTTAAATTTTTCATATATATAGCTACTGTTATTATTAATTAAACAAAATTTTCTTTCATGAATAAATATTTTTTCCACCTCAGCACCATAAGATTTTTACTAGATGACTTTAAAAACACATTAGAACTATTTTTAAATAATTTTACTCGAAAACATTCTAGTTTACTCTTTATTTCACCGTTCTACTAATTTTTTATGGGCTGCATTGCAGCTCTGTTTAACACCCCTTTACAACCCAATACCATGGTACCATCCATATTCAAGGAAGAACAATTTTTTGCGACGATCATTGAAAAAATAAAAGTGTTTCCTTCATTTCAGTCCTTTAGTGCGTTGGTGACGTAGCGCCCAGCACACCTACCTGTGTTCTGTGTCACATCTGGAGTTTTATGGTACGCTAACAATCCCTATTGAGTCGCAAGCCAGACCATACAAACGAATGCATCCACAACTTCCAGAGACCTGCCTCCAAAACTAATTAAAGGAAGGCTAGACATGCAGTGTGTACTAAACTCCTCAAAAGAGGCGGATTCCAGTCGCTCGTGTTATAAACCTCATTCGATACTTCATCGAAAGGGTGATCTTACATATTTCTGTAACAGTTCCAAGTGCATGCACTTTGTTCATGATACACTCTTTGTAATTATTAAATTCAATTAAATATTAAGTAAATCTTTCACGGTGCTAACGGCCCTCGCAGAGATGGGCATTATTTGGGATAAAAAATTATTTAAATGAAAATTTGAATAAAAGATACTTTATCTTTATTTGTTATTTGAAGGTTCGAATAAAAAAAAGCATCTTTATTGGACGAGTATCGGATAAATAATTTTATTCGTCGAGAATTTATCCGACGAATAAAGATAATTTTTTCTATTCGAAGCGGATTTATTCGAACTTCGAATAATTTTTTCATCTTTTATCTGTATCTTTTATTCGAAGGCTTCGAATAAATCTTCGAATAACTTTTGCCGAGCGCCGAGCTTCAAAGACCCAGCAAGGACGGACGACATACAATGTAAGCGAATGGAGAATCGCGCACGTATGAAAGTTTAAACTTTTAGATTTTTCAATATATCCTCATGAAATTGTGACGAGCGAATGGAGGTGATTTTCCTGATGAAAATGAGGTCAAATTCGAGTGTAATCGAACAAGTTTCACTGATACGTAATGTTACGATAAAAATTACAATCTCATTAAAGACAGTCCAAATGATGTCGTGTTTGCACTCATTTTGATCGGAACAAGCTCTACAACTCATTCGTCTTAACAATATTGTTCTGATTAAAAACATAAAAGCATAAATTGCCAATAATGCTGGATTCTCCATCTGCTTACATTGTAGGTTGTTGGTCGGTCGTTGGTCTTTGAAGTTCCGAGCTCGTAGAGTCGCGCGATATCGGTGTGAAACAACTGCCAATCCAATTGCAAAACTTCTTTATTTCTCATTATTTTTTTATGGGACTTGCGCCAACTAATTCGTGGCATTCTTCTGATTAAAATGACACTAAACACGGTACAAATTGGACTGTATTTAGCATTTTTATCCGTAGATTTATTCGAAGGCTTCGAATAAATCTTCGGATAACTTTTGCCAGCTCGACGAATAACCTTTAAGGTCGCCCCAAACAAGACGGGCAAGATGCCGAAGTTGTTTGGGCGGCCAGATTTAAGAACACGGGCTAGAAATTTGCCGGTCAGGAATTGGTCTTCGTGCTCGAAATCTTTCCGGGGTCGCCCCGACGTCGTTGGGGCCATAACTTTGAACGTCCAGATGGCCTTTCGAAAGCACGTTGACACGTTCCCTGCTGTGCATGGCACAAAAAAAATGTTTTTAGGGGCTCCACAGCTCCTTAGGTAAACTATCGGTATCTCTCCTCTACAACATCATGGGGATAAGAATTGTACCTGTCGCTTGGTGAAACAGCATCACACATCCTTATGTTATACGTGAATTACACAATTTTTTTAAGGAAATATCCAAATTAGGAAGGGGGTCATTCCATGTGAATTAAATCTTTTTTTGGGGACCATGTTTCGAATTTGGATGAAACTGAAAGATTGAGCCATCATTTTGTAATCTTCGAAATTGTTTAAAGGATACGGACCATCAAAGTTTGCTATTTGGGATGAGTTTTACGAAAACTGCCTACACAACACATTTTATACCACAGATAAAAGACATAAAAACAAAAAGATAAAAACAAAGATAAAAAACATTTTCTTTTTTTAATCATCATCGCAAGAGACTGTTCTTTTTAAATAATTCATCATTTTATATTCGAATGTGATTACTTAATGCAAAAATATTACTAATATCTTTGTTTTGCAAATTTTACCATCGGTTGAAGTGTTAAAAAATTTGAAAAAAAATATTAACAATTTTCATAACAAAATTTATTTTTAAAAACTAACAAATTAAAAACGAAATTAATGATAAATGAATGTTATTCGCTATCCGACTCATTCTCAGTACTTTCAATGTGATCCCTGTTCACGTTCTTCCAAACAATCTGGATCTATCTTTACATTCTTATTATTTTCGGATAGGTACGAAACGTATAGTAAAAGCAAATTAAGAATAAATAAAAATGATTGACATATTATTATTGCAAAATTGTTTATGCATAGAAATTATTATTATGATTATTAATAACAATTTCCATTCTCATATACATACGCATTTAGTGTCATACGCATTCTATGCAAAAGGAATGTATTTAATATCGTGATATACACGAATATTGAATTTTTCCAGTAAATTCTGCACCGTGACTGCGTCCGTATCCGCAGAGATTTCTAACGCTGCTCAATCTTGTCTGTGGGTTGCCCGTGGGCAACACGCTCCAGCATAGGCATCTCGGGGGTGTAGAGGGGAGTAAACAGTTCTGCGGTTTTCGGCACTTGGCCTTTGTTGCGAGGACCGTCGAGCGCCTCTCAAGTGGCCTGTCAGTTCGCTCGGTCCTTATGGACAGCGACTTCGGCCGCCCAAACAACTTCGGCATCTTGCCCGTCTTGTTTGGGCGGACCTTAAACGGCGACGACGGCTGACGAGGACCGACGAGCGCTGAACGTCGAAGACCCAGCGACTCCCAAACGGTATACAATGTAAACGGATGGAGAATCGCGCATTATTGGCAATTTATGGTTGTATGTTTTTAATCAGAACAATATTTTAAGACGAATGAGTTGTAGAGCTTGTTCCGATCGAAATGAGTCCAAACACGACATCATTTGGACTGTCTTTAATGAGATTGTAATTTTTATCGTACCATTACGTATCAGTGAAACTTGTTCGATTACACTCGAATTTGATCTCATTTTCATCAGGAAAATCCCCTCCATTCGCTCGTCACAATTTTTTGAGGATATGTTGAAAAATCTAAAAGTTTAAACTTTCATTCGTGCGCGATTCTCCATCCGCTTACATTGTATGTCGTCTGTCTTCGCTGAGTCTTTGATGCTCGGCGCTCGGCAAAAGTTATTCGAAGATTTATTCGAAGCCTTCGAATAAAAGATATAGATAAAAGATGAAAAAATTATTCGAAGTTCGAATAAATCCGTTTCGAATAAAAAAAATTATCTTTATTCGTCGGATAAATTCCCGTCGAATAAAATTATTTATCTGATACTCGTCGAATAAAGATACTTTTTTTATTCGAACCTTTGAATAACGAATAAAGATAAAGTATCTTTTATTCGAATCGTTATTTAAATAATTTTTTATCTAAATAATGCCCAACTCTGGCCACAGGTGCCTTTTGGAAGGACAGCCCACCTGTTATTTAAACATTCTTTTAAAGTCCTTTTTTTACAGTCGCAGAGGAAGAAACGCTCTGTATTTTGGATTTCAAGTAATTGTAGACACTTGTATGATTCTGTTATATATACTACTTTGACAAAATTAGAAAATAAAAATTATGTGGCGTGTGTAATGTCGTACAAAGCAGTTTCAGATGAATGATAATGTGTTCAGGAACTGTTACAGAAATATGTAAGATCACCCTGTCGATGAAGTATCGAATGCGGTTTATGACACGAGCGACTGGAATCCACCTCTTTTGAGGAGTTTAGTACACACTGCATGTCTAGCCTTCCTTTAATTAGTTTTGGAGGCAGGTCTCTGGAAGTTGTGGATGCATTCGTTTGTATGGTCTGGCTTGCGACTCAATAGGGATTGTTAGCGTACCATAAAACTCCAGATGTGACACAGAACACAGGTAGGTGTGCTGGGCGCTACGTCACCAACGCACTAAAGGACTGAAATGAAGGAAACACTTTTATTTTTTCAATGATCGTCGCAAAAAATTGTTCTTCCTTGAATATGGATGGTACCATGGTATTGGGTTGTAAAGGGGTGTTAAACAGAGCTGCAATGCAGCCCATAAAAAATTAGTAGAACGGTGAAATAAAGAGTAAACTAGAATGTTTTCGAGTAAAATTATTTAAAAATAGTTCTAATGTGTTTTTAAAGTCATCTAGTAAAAATCTTATGGTGCTGAGGTGGAAAAAATATTTATTCATGAAAGAAAATTTTGTTTAATTAATAATAACAGTAGCTATATATATGAAAAAATTTAAGATAGTGTTGATGACAATGGTCGCTTTTAAACTTCGATATGAGATCTGTATTTGTTCGAATTTTTCCGGATTTTCCATTTTTTACAACTAAAGTTTGCAACTACAAACTTGGAAAAAAAATAAAATACGTATCATTACAATTAATATTATTCTTAATTTATATTAATTAGAGATTTTGTACACAAGATTTACATGTTAGTTGCATATTTCATATACAACAATTAAGCTGTACGTTCTAATCCTGGTTAAAAAAATAATGTGCGTTCAGTTTTATGCTAAAAGACTGACCGGTTCTGTCCCAGGAAAGACTGACCGGTTCTGTGCCATGCTAAAAGACTGACCGGTTCTGTTCTAGGAAAGACTGACCGGTTCTGTGCCATGCTAAAGCGGCGATGTTACGAAAGTGGGAACGCCGAAACCCCGGGCGTGAGCACTCTCATTCCTCTCTGGTATAAGCAGAGAGGAATGAGAGTGCTCACGCCCGGGGTTTCCGCGTTCCCACTTTCGTGACATCGCCGCTTTAGCATGGCACAGAACCGGTCAGTCTTTCCTGGAACAGAACCGGTCAGTCTTTTAGCATGGCACAGAACCGGTCAGTCTTTTAGCATAAAACTGAACGCACATTATTTTTTTAACCAGGATTAGAACGTACAGCTTAATTGTTTTATATGAAATATGTAACTAACATGTAAATCTTGTGTACAAAATCTCTAATATTAATTGTAATGATACGTATTTTATTTTTTTTCCAAGTTTGTAGTTGCAAACTTTAGTTGTAAAAAATGGAAAATCCGGAAAAATTCGAACAAATAAAGATCTCATATCGAAGTTTAAAAGCGACCAACCTGAATATTAATTTAATAATGAGCTATTGTCATCAACACTATCTTAAATTTTTTCATATATTTAGCTACTGTTATTATTAATTTAAAAAATTTTTCTTTCATGAATAAATATTTTTCCACCTCAGCACCATAAGATTTTTACTAGATGACTTTAAAAACACATTAGAACTATTTTTAAATAATTTTACTCGAAAACATTCTAGTTTACTCTTTATTTCACCGTTCTACTAATTTTTTATGGGCTGCATTGCAGCTCTGTTTAACACTCCTTTACAACTCAATACCATGGTACCATCCATATTCAAGGAAGAACAATTTTTTGCGACGACCACTGAAAAAACAAAAGTGTTTCCTTCATTTCAGTCCTTTAGTGCGTTGGTGACGTAGCGCCCAGCACACCTACCTGTGTTCTGTGTAACATCTGGAGTTTTATGGTACGCTAACAATTGCTATTGACTCGCAAGCCAGACCGTACAAGCGAATGCATCCACAACTTCCAGAGACCTGCCTCCAAAACTAATTAAAGGAAGGCTAGACATGCAGTGTGTACTATACTCCTCAAAAGAGGCGGATTCCAGTCGCTCGTGTTATAAACCTCATTCGATACTTCATCGAAAGGGTGATCTTACATATTTCTGTAACAGTTCCAAGTGCATGCACATTGTTCATGATACCCTCTTTGTAATTATTAAATTCAATTAAATATTAAGTAAATCTTTCACGGTGCTAACGGCCCTCGCAGAGATGGGCATTATTTGGGATAAAAAATTATTTAAATGAAAATTTGAATAAAAGATACTTTATCTTTATTTGTTATTTGAAGGTTCGAATAAAAAAAAGCATCTTTATTGGACGAGTATCGGATAAATAATTTTATTCGTCGAGAATTTATCCGACGAATAAAGATAATTTTTTCTATTCGAAGCGGATTTATTCGAACTTCGAATAATTTTTTCATCTTTTATCTGTATCTTTTATTCGAAGGCTTCGAATAAATCTTGGAATAACTTTTGCCGAGCGCCGAGCTTCAAAGACCCAGCAACCACGGACGACATACAATGTAAGCGAATGGAGAATCGCGCACGTATGAAAGTTTAAACTTTTAGATTTTTCAATATATCCTCATGAAATTGTGACGAGCGAATGGAGGGGATTTTCCTGATGAAAATGAGGTCAAATTCGAGTGTAATCGAACAAGTTTCACTGATACCTAATTTTACGATAAAAAATACAATCTCATTAAAGACAGTCCAAATGATGTCGTGTTTGGACTCATTTCGATCGGAACAAGCTCTACAACTCATTCGTCTTAACAATATTGTTCTGATTAAAAACATACAAGCATAAATTGCCAGTAATGCTCGATTCCCCATCTGCTTACATTGTAGGCTGTTGGTCGGTCGCTGGTCTTTGAAGTTCCGAGCTCGCAGAGTCGCGAGATATCGGTGTGAAACAACTACCAATCCAATTGCAAAACTTCATTGTTTTTCATGATATTTTTATGGGACTTGCGCCAACTAATTCGTGGCATTCTTCTGATTAAAATGACACTAAACACGGTACAAATTGGACTGTATTTAGCATTTTTATCCGTAGATTTATTCGAAGGCTTCGATAATTTTTGCTATAACTTTTGCCAGCTCGACGAATAAACGGCGACGTCGGCCGACGAGGACCGACGAGCGCCGAATGTCTAAGACCCAGCGACTGCCAAACGGCACACAATGTAAGCGGATGGAGAATCGTGCATTATTGGCAATTTATGCTTGTATGTTTTTAATCAGAACAATATTGTTAAGACGAACGAGTTGGAGAGCTTGTTCCGATCGAAATGAGTCCAAACACAACATCATTTGGACTGTGTTTAATGAGATTGTAATTCTTATCGTAACATTACATATCAGTCAAACTTGTTCGATTACACTCGAATTTGACCTCATTTTCATCAGGAAAATCCCCTCCATTCGCTCGTCACAATTTTATGAGGATATGTTAAAAAATCTAAGAGTTTAAACTTTCATTCGTGCGCGATTCTCCATCCGCTTACATTGTATGTCGTCTGTCGTCGCTGGGTCTTCGACGTTCGGCGCTCGTCGGTCCTCGTCGGCCGTCGTCGCCGTTTATTCGTCGAGCTGGCAAAAGTTATCCGAAGATTTATTCGAAGCCTTCGAATAAATCTACGGATAAAAATGCTAAATACAGTCCAATTTGTACCGTGTTTAGTGTCATTTTAATCAGAAGAATGCCACGAATTAGTTGGCGCAAGTCCCATAAAAAAATAATGAGAAATAAAGAAGTTTTGCAATTGGATTGGCAGTTGTTTCACACCGATATCTCGCGACTCTACGAGCTCGGAACTTCAAAGACCAACGACCGACCAACAACCTACAATGTAAGCAGATGGAGAATCCAGCATTATTGGCAATTTATGCTTTTATGTTTTTAATCAGAACAATATTGTTAAGACGAATGAGTTGTAGAGCTTGTTCCGATCAAAATGAGTGCAAACACGACATCATTTGGACTGTCTTTAATGAGATTGTAATTTTTATCGTACCATTACGTATCAGTGAAACTTGTTCGATTACACTCGAATTTGATCTCATTTTCATCAGGAAAATCCCCTCCATTCGCTCGTCACAATTTCATGAGGATATATTGAAAAATCTAAAAGTTTAAACTTTCATTCGTGCGCGATTCTCCATCCGCTTACATTGTATGTCGTCTGTCTTCGCTGAGTCTTTGATGCTCGGCGCTCGGCAAAAGTTATTCGAAGATTTATTGGAAGCCTTCGAATAAAAGATATAGATAAAAGATGAAAAAATTATTCGAAGTTCGAATAAATCCGCTTCGAATAAAAAAAATTATCTTTATTCGTCGGATAAATTCTCGTCGAATAAAATTATTTATCTGATACTCGTCGAATAAAGATACTTTTTTTATTCGAACCTTTGAATAACGAATAAAGATAAAGTATCTTTTATTCGAATCGTTATTTAAATAATTTTTTATCTAAATAATGCCCAACTCTGGTCACAGGTGCCTTTTGGAAGGACAGCCCACCTGTTATCTAAACATTCTTTTAAAGTCCTTTTTTTACAGTCGCAGAGGAAGAAACGCTCTGTATTTTGGATTTCAAGTAATTGTAGACACTTGTATGATTCTGTTATATATACTACTTTGATAAAATTAGAAAATAAAAATTATGTGGCGTGTGTAATGTCGTACAAAGCAGTTTCAGATGAATGATAATGTGTTCAGGAACTGTTACAGAAATATGTAAGATCACCCTGTCGATGAAGTATCGAATGCGGTTTATGACACGAGCGACTGGAATCCACCTCTTTTGAGGAGTTTAGTACACACTGCATGTCTAGCCTTCCTTTAATTAGTTTTGGAGGCAGGTCTCTGGAAGTTGTGGATGCATTCGTTTGTATGGTCTGGCTTGCGACTCAATAGGGATTGTTAGCGTACCATAAAACTCCAGATGTGACACAGAACACAGGTAGGTGTGCTGGGCGCTACGTCACCAACGCACTAAAGGACTGAAATGAAGGAAACACTTTTATTTTTTCAATGATCGTCGCAAAAAATTGTTCTTCCTTGAATATGGATGGTACCATGGTATTGGGTTGTAAAGGGGTGTTAAACAGAGCTGCAATGCAGCCCATAAAAAATTAGTAGAACGGTGAAATAAAGAGTAAACTAGAATGTTTTCGAGTAAAATTATTTAAAAATAGTTCTAATGTGTTTTTAAAGTCATCTAGTAAAAATCTTATGGTGCTGAGGTGGAAAAAATATTTATTCATGAAAGAAAATTTTTTTTAATTAATAATAACAATAGCTATATATATGAAAAAATTTAAGATAGTGTTGATGACAATGGTCGCTTTTAAACTTCGATATGAGATCTGTATTTGTTCGAATTTTTCCGGATTTTCCAATTTTTACAACTAAAGTTTGCAACTACAAACTTGAAAAAAAAATAAAATACGTATCATTACAATTA
Organism: Halictus rubicundus; assembly: GCF_050948215.1. NCBI lineage: Eukaryota > Metazoa > Arthropoda > Insecta > Hymenoptera > Halictidae > Halictus > Halictus rubicundus. Next base: position 1,617,793 of record NC_135154.1, read on the forward strand.
ATATTATTCTTAATTTATATTAATTAGAGATTTTGTACACAAGATTTACATGTTAGTTACATATTTCATATACAACAATTAAGCTGTACGTTCTAATCCTGGTTAAAAAAATAATGTGCGTTCAGTTTTATGCTAAAAGACTGACCGGTTCTGTCCCAGGAAAGACTGACCGGTTCTGTGCCATGCTAAAAGACTGACCGGTTCTGTTCTAGGAAAGACTGACCGGTTCTGTGCCATGCTAAAGCGGCGATGTTACGAAAGTGGGAACGCCGAAACCCCGGGCGTGAGCACTCTCATTCCTCTCTGGTATAAGCATAGACCTATCATCTTATGGGACTTCGTGTCCGATGTTCTGAAATATCGACCGTTCAAAAAATCAGAGGTTTTGGTATGCCCTCTACGATTTAGAGTGGTGAGTTTAGGAATTAAATTTAATCACAGGTATCGAAGGCGTAGTTGCCAAACCACATCGGAGAATATTCGTCGCATAGTTGCCAATTTACTGTTACTGCCGTGTAATGCACAGCGCGTATTTCGGCTATTTTCCAAGTTACAGTCGCAATTCTGCAAAAGTAAACGAAACGAGATATTACATGATTAATTCAACCTGAATATTTCATCTCTGTTTAAGTACAATGCTTTCTGTTTCTATACCCATTTTAAAGCTAAATAAATGCTTTTTCAATTTATATAAATAAACTTTTATTTATTGATAGTAAACATAATAATAATTGTTGTTAAAAATTGAAATACCTATTTAGCGCTATTTTTATCTTGAAATTGATTTATATGAACTGTTGTTGGCTCCTTTGAACGTTCTTTTTATCAAATACAATTTTCAAAAGAACGGAAAAATATTCAAAAGATTGTCAACAAAAATTTTAATGACAGCTGTTATGCGAGGTTCCATATTCGTTACAAGTTGCAGCGTGTCTGTTATTATATGTTAACATTACACATACAATTATTAGTTCTTTTTTCCAAATATTTTCATAAGTTGTGCAAGAACTTATTAATTATAAACAATAAATCTGTATAAAATTCTGTTTATTGCTGATCTGACTTATCGTTTAATCGTAAAAGCATACAGGAGTTCAGATTTAGTTGATCTCTTACCATTATTGTTATCAGTTTTGAAGTAATTGTTTATCAATAATAACAATATCGATAATAACAGACATGCCGCAACTTGTAACGAATATAGAACCTCGCATAACAACTGTCATTAAAATATTTTTTGACAATCTTTTGAATATTTTTCCGCCCTTTTTGAAAATTGTATTTGATAACAAAAGGTTCAAGGAACCAACAACAGTTTATATGAATCAATTTCAAGATATAAATAGCGCTAAATAAGTATTTAAATTTTCAACAACAATTATTATTTTGTTTACTATCAATAAATAAAAGTTTATTTATATAAATTGAAAAAGCATTTATTCTGCTTTAAATGAGTATAGAAACAATTTAGATTAAAAATGATAAAAAATAATTCCTCTCCATAAAAAAATACTACTTAATTTAAATAATAATAATTTTATGTAATTTAAAATAAAATGAAATAAGAAGAATACGCTTATGTACAAGATTTAATGAAAATTTATGATATAGAGGTAACGGTTATTTAAATTTTAATTAAGCTTATTATTTACACGAAAAAGGTATACTTTTTTTTCTTTAAGTAAGAGGAGGAAAATGCCTTACGCACATCCCAGAATGGGGTAGTGTGGGGCTCAGATAGCAGGTTTTTGGCGTACCTAGATCCACTAAAAACCTGACCTCACTCGGGACACCACGTTTTTCACCGACATTTCATGAGATAAAACGCGAAGCCGCAGGTTGCCGCAGTATAATTTTGGATTTATTATTTACTTAGACATCTACAAACGTGTTTTTGGCATGCGCACGTTGGCACACGTTGGCGCAAGAGAGATATCACTTTTTAAACTTCATTAACGTTACTCTTTTCCACGTTTAATGGCATTACATGTAAAACTACTCGAAGAAATTAAAAATAAATTCGAGTCTTAGTACTCGAAGTAAGCCAGGAAAAAAAAATATTTTTCGTATTTCTATTTTTACAGGCGCATACGGTTTCTTCAAACATGCGCTTGAGTTCATTCTGAAACCTAGGTATGCTTAGCATGGCCGAATTTAATTCATTTTTATGGAATTGCCGAATTTGATTCATCCTTGAAACGTTTTGATTTAATCCCCTACTAGTAAAAAATATAACAAATTTCATTTTATAAGACACTTGAAAATATGGAGTTTTAGCCGCTCTCAGACCACTGTGCGGCGGAGTAAGGGTATCGACTTTTATAGCCAATTCGCCTGTGAAATTCCGCAATCGTTGGGCCTTCGGTCAAAAGATACCTGCAGCCTTTTTAAACTGTGAATCCTCGAAGCTGGAGTTTCCCTCGTCGTTTATGGTAGCTCTGAAAAGAGCTTATTTTGAAAGAAGAGCTGTCCGCAAAGATTATTCCACATAATTCTGGCAATATTGATATTCTGCGGTTATTGGGCCTTCGGTCAAAATATATCTGCAACCTTTTTAAACTGTGGATCATTAAAGTAATCGAAGCTAGAGTTTCCCTCGTCGTTTGTGGTAGCTCTGAAAAGATCTGATTTTGAAAGAAGAGCTATCCGCAAAGATTATTCTACATAATTCTGGCAATAATGATACTCAAGGATAAAATGAGAAAAACATAAATGTTCTTTTCACCTAGAACATTTAAGTACAACTACATTTGAACAATGGAAACACGTTAGACCATCTAATTTTGTAAAGCAGAACTCTACGGGATTTTCAAATTCTCCTGGCCGTTCTTCTATATATCCACTACGGAACCAAGCATATTGAAACAGCCGTTCATAACGCGCAGCTGATAATTGGTTGTGGATTAATGAGTGTAGTTTAATAATATTATCTCTTGCGTGTAGATTGATATCAATATTTAATAATATTGCAAGGTCGGAAAGTTTTCGTGCAAAATTCTTCCAAATTCGGAACCCATACACGTCAAGTGGTTGGATTAATGGCGTCGTATTTTTTGGTATCGTTAATACCTCTAATTGTTTGTTCTCTGGCAGGACGTTACGTATGATCTCGTCGTTATATCCATTCCATGAATCAAGAAGTAAAACAGAATTTTCTGGAGCAGATGGGAGAAATACTTCAGTCAACCACGTTCTAAATAATTCTTTCGTTAGTTTACCCGATGTGGAAGCTTCAATGTGGACATTAGGTGCCGCGAACACACTTCTTCGTACACAAGGTCCTAACTGCCCTTTGACTTCTTTCAAAACAATATACAATGGCGATAACAACTGTCCATCAGCTGAAATTGTGGGCTGGATAGTGTAGCTGTGAGTTGTTGACGATATTGATTGGACAAGAGCACCCGTTTCTTTTTCACCTTTGTGTGAAAGTGTTCGACCAGAGTGCAATTCCAACTGGAACCCACTTTGATCACTGTTGAAAATATTGCTTGCGCCATAATTTTCAAAATACCCTTTCACATGACACACAAAATCTTCTGCTGCTGCGGTCAAATCTGTTAAATGGTTACTATGATGGCGGGTAACGAGTTTCGTCGTTTTTCTTGATACTATATTATAGTTCTCTTCAAACTTCCACAACCAGAATTCCTTCGTACGCACGCCAGGTGCAAGACTATCTTCCATTATGCATAATTATTGTTAAATGGCAAAAAAAAGAAAATCCTGAAACATGTATCCCCTATTTTAGATCAAAGATCACACACCCAAGTTTACATTAAAATGAACTAACAATAAATAAGAGAAACTGCAAAAAAAATCAAAATTTTAATATATTGTTTAAACAAAAAACTTTTGTTAAAATTTTCTTGCGCGACTACATTTCCCATTGAAAAACACACAATTTAAAAAAAATTCAAATTTTTTTGACCTCTGGTTTCCGAGATATCTCAAAAAATATGGTTTTGGCCCCCAACTTTGAGGGCTGTTTTCACCTCTTCAAAGTGGATGACTGCCAATAAAAACAAACACGTGTCAAATATTTTTCAATGAACTATAAGCTCCCATAAGTTTCATCAAAATCGGATTTTCGCATCTGAATATGTTCCCTTGTCAGTCATTAAACCCTGATTCGGAACATTATTCTAAAGCATTCGCCTATGACAACCCAGTTCCTTCATTGTGAAAAGCTCACACGTTCGTTTGTCGATCGCTGTGATATATTTGTAGAAACAGTTGATGATCGGTCGCACGATGCTGACGCATACGCGTGCTTCGGACGTGCACGTATAGACAAAATTCAATGAGGCAGTAGCTGCAGCTTTTCGTGAATATCTCGTAAATTAAGGCTGAGAGGCAGTTACATGTATAGGAAAAAGTTGTTCAGGATGTTGAGCTTTTCATATTTAAATTTTATCAAAATCTGTGAGGAGGAACCTTTTACGCACAATTACCAAAACCCAAAAAATGGTATTGCTCGCAGAAAATTTTCACAGCTAGTTTTACCCTTGATTATTACCCTATAATAAAATATGCTCCGACCCGAAACTCATTTCGTAATTTCGTATTTCTTCATCATCGTTCGACACCTCACAAAAATTTTTTAGTAATCTAATGTCGATATATTATTACTAATCATTTCTATGATTTTCTTCTACATAAGCCACAAACGACAAAAAGATATCAAAATGTGGTTAAAGTAAAAGTTATATCGTATGTGAGAAACTAGGAGTTTCTGGTCCCAAGGTTCTGGGGTAAGTGCCGTGGGGTTCATCACATTCCTCTTACCAAAAGGCATAGCCTTCCCCACTCCGTGGCCAGATCCTTCAGGACAAAGAGTCCCTTGTCTTTGGCACTACGACGTCGGGTCGCTTGCCTTTTCTAATCATTCTCACCGTCAATAAACAGTCAATGCTTAGACAATCGATAGCGGTGAGACCCAAATCGGTCATCAGCTATCGCGTCGCCTGCTGCCAGGACTGTTTAGCCTCACGGGCCACAGACATCATAAAGCCCTGCCATAAATCTGTCAAGGAATAAACATCCCTTCGACCATCCCACTAAAACCTCTCGTTAAAAATGCGTTGACGCTAACACGTATTTTTGGGCCCATTGTGCAAACAATTTTAAAAATTTATAATTTAAAAAAAAATGTTTAAATGATTTTTCCTAGAAAATTTTCGCACAGATTTATAGGCCTAAAATACGATATAACTTTTACTTCGATCAGTTTTTGCTATCTTTTATCGTTTGTGATTCATAAGCACTTACATAGAACGGTCAGTTCGGACAAAAGGTTGACTTCTCTCTTAAAATAAATTTGTTTACGAACGAAATACTGCGAAATTCTTAGATAAATCTAATGAACACTTGTGCAAAGTATTCTACATTAATCTTGATTGTTTGTAGGGAGGGACATTTTTCAATTTCTTCGAGGCAGAAATAACATCTGTGCGTCCAGTAGTGTTGGTGTCCAAAATTCAATGTATGAATATGTGGTTCAGACATGCAATTTTGAAAATTTTGGTAGACGTCAGAAGATTTTGTTAGAAAAATAATTAAACAATTTTCTATCAATTTAGTAAAAAAAAATGGAAGAACAACGAACGCGATGTTGATAGAGTTCTTTTAAAATGTCCCGATTGGTTTGAACAACAACTGTTTGAATTTGAAGGACGCAGTGAAGATGGACGACCAAAAAAGGGTTTTCTGAGGCAAGTGACAAGATAAATCGCAGGCAAATAGAAAGCCTGTTGACGCAGTACACCACGGAAGAGTTGGAGTACATAGCACGAGTTGCACACAGAGCATCGGGGAATGAATTTATATCCATGGTATTATATATTGGTAACTGTCCACAAAGTGCTCATACAAGGTGCTGATGTGGTAGAAAGCATCCTATTATCCATCGGAAATCTTTCAGAAGATACCCAGGAAGCAACGCATAAGGAATTACGATCATTTCGCGAGTACCACACTCGGAAAATTTCTCGACGGGCCACCAACCAAGATCTCAGTGACCCAAAAGAAGCCATCTGGGGATGTTTTAAACATTTCGGATAATCTGGCAGAATAATGTTTCCAACAAAAGTTAATCGATACTCAGTTATCTATAAATCCCAATAGAAAAAAATTTTTTTGATAAAAAACTATGGTTATCTTAATTTTTTAAGTAAATATAAAACTAAGTATTTTTTATTACATGTTGTTGTAGCTGATGTTAAGACGAATCTTTTATTTATTGTTAACAAATATAGTAATAATGGTGTTCAAATTTCAAATATCTACTAATTTGAGGCTATTTATATATAACCAAGTTACGTTCAAAGCTTGGCTTTGTAGTTTTTAGTAAGTTATTAAAACATTTGTCTTGTAATGTTCATGAAAATTTTCATAAAAACCATTTAAAAAATATTTATATAATAATTACTGTTCAAAGCAATGTAGTTAATTAATAATATTAACAAAATGATGTCATCCTATAACAATAACAATACAGTTCTGAACAATGAATTTATTCGCGTATACGTTACATTTATAAAGTACATATTAATATTTGGCTGTTTACAACATTTCGAATTTTGCAGTTAAACATATTCTTTATTGTACGTACAGTTTCATTCATTTGTTATTTATACCCAACATACAGTTTAACTAATCATAACCGAAATTAGTATTTGAAATCGTTAAAGCGTTTTAGAAAACAATATTCTATTGTATTCGCGAGACTGCAGTGACTATATATATGTATAGCTATTTTTAATTTTAATTCCTACCACTAACGACGCTGTCAGCAGATTTTAGTTCCAGTTGGTAATACAGGATGTGACACGAAAATGGTAATGGGGTTACGTGACCCCAAAAACGTTGGACACGAAAATGCATTGGATGATAGGTCTATCCTTATACCTCGTCTCTGGTAGCATCCACTTTGGCATTATTTGGAACTAGGGCTGTGCGAGTACCCGAAAATGCGAGCCGAGCTTAGCTCGGCTCGATTGTGCGAGTCGAGTCGAGTACTCGCACGATGCGAGCTACTCGCATCGATGCGAGCTACTCGCACTAGGCCTGCAGCCAAGCTCGCATATGCGAGCCGAGCTCGGGTCGAGTCGAGCCGGGACTCGCTTTTCGAGTCGAGTCGAGTACTCGCACCGATGCGAGCTACCCGCACCGATGCGAGCTATCCGCACCGATGCGAGCTGCTCGCAACGAAGCGAACGGCTCGAAATAAAATCAGGCGTAAAATGACATGATGCGAGTTACAGCGGGAAGATCAGCACATCGATATTATCAAGCATTTTAGTATATTGACAATGCTAAATGTTTGCGATGTTTTATTATATATTTTGATAGTGAAATGTTGATTCAGAATTTGTATAACCCTTATTGAAAATAATTATGCAATAACAACTATTTCCTAGATTTATGTAAATAACTAGATGTGAAGAACGGTATTTTATATATTCCTTTATATTATACTCCGGGGTTCAGTGTACAGTCGTAAAAATGTGTTGTTGCAAAATTGTTTATAATGTTGAAAATTAACGTTAAACTTCGTTAAATAGTTTTTGAAGGAATGGATATATAAATATTGTATAATATTGATATGTATTTGTACGCATTCGTGCCAATATGTGCCAGTCTACAACCTTTCACACAAGTTGGAAGTTCCAACAGCCTGTCATTCGGTACTGTGCACGTATAGGTGATAAGATTTAAAAGGGCATAGCCGATTAAGATGGTCAAAACAATTGGAACCGCAAAAAGATTCCATTTCAAACAGTATTGATTTCTTGATTTTCTGGAAATGACAGAAGTGGATTTCAAAATTCTTTTCACGGAATCTTACCAATTTTCACAAGCAATTTCATATCTGGCGGAAATCGTGGACGAACACAATAATATAAATATTCATTGCCTAATCAATGTTACTTCAATATTTTTAGAACATTAAAAAAATATTGTTAAAATCACATGAATAAATAATATAAGAAATTGAAAAAATAAAGATGATGTATGGGAAAAAACATTTACCACCGACGGGATAAGAACCCCAGCGTATCCGCTCCTTAGTTCGACGTCTGGCGACGTATGTTACAAAACTTTACGAACATTCTGGTATATATCACACAAAATACAATTTATTCTTTCTCTTAAATCACATTTCTTAGGTCAAACAATTACTTGTTTCAATTTAATAATGCTAAAAATTACTTAATATATATCTGCGATAAAACCAACAAATGTAACTTTCCCCCTAATAGCAAAAACGTCGAAAAAATTCGGTTTTTATTGTTTTTTGACGATGATGTCTCACAACAAAAAATCTAAAAAAAATTGACGACACTGCCTGTTATAGTACTTTAACAAGGAACTAAACAGTAGAATAGCATGTTTTCACATTTTTGAGAAATCTGCATTTTTCCGATTTTTTGGAGGTTTTTCATTTTTTTACGACCACAGTTTGTAACAAAAAAATCTGAAAAAATTATCAAAAGTCAGCCTTAGAATCCAAAATATGTCACATTTTTTCAGAATTTTAGGAAGCATCAGAGTGCGGAAAATACGCGGAGAAGCGCGAAATCTAATTTACCCTGTAACCAACCTCATGGGCAAGATAGGGGGTTGAAATTTTACTCAGAGGGGTTTTTCTTAGTCAGCTTTCGAATTGTTCATTAATCATTGAAAAACCTCTAAGGGCAGTTTTGACCATAAATCGGCTAGGCCCTTTTAAAAGGATCTGATGTCTACGTTCAACACTCGTCATACTTTCTGTTTAGTTAATATTTCAATGTTTGTAAAAAGTTTACCGATTCTCATCTCGAAATCTTTTTTCAATTTGCAATTGTTGGCTCTTCTCCGTGGATAACAGTCGATCTTTTATACGATGGTCCAAAATCATGCTAACTACCAAATAATTCGTAGTGGCAGCAAAGTTAAATCTACTTCCTAGCTCGACAATTAACGCAATTATATAACGCAATTTTTCCTGAGTTTTCATTACATGTCATCTAGTAGCTGTCACGCCGACCAAAGATCACGCCGATCAAAGAGCACGCCGACGAACCGCCAGCATACATTGTAGACGCGGCGGCGACCTCGTATAAATACACATCAATATTATACAATATTTATATATCCATTCCTTCAAAAACTATTTAACGAAGTTTAACGTTAATTTTCAACATTATAAACAATTTTGCAACAACACATTTTTACGACTGTACACTGAACCCCGGAGTATAATATAAAGGAATATATAAAATACCGTTCTTCACATCTAGTTATTTACATAAATCTAGGAAATAGTTGTTATTGCATAATTATTTTCAATAAGGGTTATACAAATTCTGAATCAACATTTCACTATCAAAATATATAATAAAACATCGCAAACATTTAGCATTGTCAATATACTAAAATGCTTGATAATATCGATGTGCTGATCTTCCCGCTGTAACTCGCATCATGTCATTTTACGCCTGATTTTATTTCGAGCCGTTCGCTTCGTTGCGAGCAGCTCGCATCGGTGCGGATAGCTCGCATCGGTGCGAGTAGCTCGCATCGTTGCGAGTAGCTCGCATCGGTGCGAGTAGCTCGCATCGTGCGAGTACTCGACTCGACTCGCACAATCGAGCCGAGCTAAGCTCGGCTCGCATTTTCGGGTACTCGCACAGCCCTAACTCGCACCGATGCGAGCTACTCGCAACGATGCGAGCTATCCGCACCGATGCGAGCTGCTCGCAACGAAGCGAACGGCTCGAAATAAAATCAGGCGTAAAATGACATGATGCGAGTTACAGCGGGAAGATCAGCACATCGATATTATCAAGCATTTTAGTATATTGACAATGCTAAATGTTTGCGATGTTTTATTGTATATTTTGATATTGAAATGTTGATTCAGAATTTGTATAACCCTTATTGAAAATAATTATGCAATAACAACTATTTCCTAGATTTATGTAAATAACTAGATGTGAAGAACGGTATTTTATATATTCCTTTATATTATACTCCGGGGTTCAGTGTACAGTCGTAAAAATGTGTTGTTGCAAAATTGTTTATAATGTTGAAAATTAACGTTAAACTTCGTTAAATAGTTTTTGAAGGAATGGATATATAAATATTGTATAATATTGATGTGTATTTATACGAGGTCGCCGCCGCGTCTACAATGTATGCTGGCGGTTCGTCGGCGTGCTCTTTGATCGGCGTGATCTTTGGTCGGCGTGACAGCTACTAGATGACATGTAATGAAAACTCAGGAAAAATTGCGTTATATAATTGCGTTAATTGTCTAGCTAGGAAGTAGATTGAACTTTGCTGCCACTACGAATTATTTGGTAGTTAGCATGATTTTGGACCATCGTATAAAAGATCGACTGTTATCCACGGAGAAGAGCCAACAATTGCAAATTGAAAAATGATTTCGAGATGAAAATCGGTAAACTTTTTACAAACATTAAAATATTAACTAAACAGAAAGTATGACGAGTGTTGAACGTAGACATCAGATCCTTTTAAAAGGACCTAGCCGATTTATGGTCAAAACTGCCCTTAGAGGTTTTTCAATGATTAATGAACAATTCGAAAGCTGACTAAGAAAAACCCCTCTGAGTAAAATTTCAACCCCCTATCTTGCCCATGAGGTTGGTTACAGGGTAAATTAGATTTCGCGCTTCTCCGCGTATTTTCCGCACTCTGATGCTTCCTAAAATTCTGAAAAAATGTGACATATTTTGGATTCTAAGGCTGACTTTTGATAATTTTTTCAGATTTTTTTGTTACAAACTGTGGTCGTAAAAAAATGAAAAACCTCCAAAAAATCGGAAAAATGCAGATTCTTCAAAAATGTGAAAACATACTATTCTACTGTTTAGTTCCTTGTTAAAGTACTATAACAGGCAGTGTCGTCAATTTTTTTTAGATTTTTTGTTGTGAGACATCATCGTCAAAAAACAATAAAAACCAAATTTTTTCGACGTTTTTGCTATTAGGAGGAAAGTTACATTTGTTGGTTTTATCGCAGATATATATTAAGTAATTTTTAGCATTATTAAATTGAAACAAGTAATTGTTTGACCTAAGAAATGTGATTTAAGAGAAAGAATAAATTGTATTTTGTGTGATATATACCAGAATGTTCGTAAAGTTTTGTAACATCGCCAGACGTGTGTCGAACTAAGGAGCGGATATGCTGGGGTTCTTATCCCGTCGGTGGTAAATGTTTTTTCCCATACATCATTTTTATTTTTTCAATTTCTTATATTATTTATTCATGTGATTTTAACAATATTTTTTTAATGTTCTGTCAGATACTCTCACACTCCTACGATCATACCTACCCTAGCCTACGCCGTTTTAACCATAAGGGCCCCGAACCCAATAAATCACCTTCCGGAACTGAGTTTTCGTCGCCCATAGAAAAGTCAACCGTCCTCTCCGTCCTCTCACTCTTCCCCACCCTTTCCTTCTCTACTTTCTCTTCTTAGAACCAAATCGCAACAAGACTTTAGCCATCCTTGAAATAGACGAAAACCAGACATCCTCTCCAGCGACCATCCCTTGACTTGTTTCCGACTTTCACTTTTCCTCCCCCATAATTCTCCTACCCTAAAGTCATCCTTCTCCCCATTTTTCCTTGCATCACCAGCTCAGAATTCATTCGCACTTCGAACCGAACGCATCGTGACACTAATTGTACAAAATAAAGAAATCAACTAAGAACGAAAGACTTTCTCCTTCCGGGATCACGACACAAAATTTGGCGCAGTCGGTAGGACCTGTCAGTGGTGGAAGAATAATAAGACTTTATTAAAAGTGTTCTTCATCTGTGGATTTTTATCCTTTGTGACGGGAACTAATAGTGTCAACCGGAGAGTCTACGGATCTGATCAGCCCCTCAGAGAAGGAAGTCAATCGCTGTCACGCACAGGAACTACTTCGCTGGTAGACGACAGGTACATACACCTTTGAATTTTGTTGCTTGTTGATCATCTTTTGTACTCAGATCACGATGTCTTTACCATATCCAGATAATTCCCCTAATTCCTCTAATTCCCCTAATTCCTCTAATTCCTCTAATTCCTCTAATTCCTCTGATTATCCAATACAATTTCTATGTAACCTAATTCCAAAAGAATTTTCTGGTAACCGGTACGAACTCGGGCAATTTATAGCCAATTGCAATAATGCAGACGAGCTCGCTTCAGCGAGACAGAAAACGCCTCTTTTGTACTTCATTCTTTCAAAAATCTCGGGAAATGCTAAAGAACAGCTTGCCCTTCAGAATTTTAGTACTTGGACAGATTTAAAAGAACAGCTTAAAATATTATTTCAAGATAAGAAACATTATTGTCAAATAATGGAAGAACTAAACAATAGTAGACAACATCATTCCGAAAATATTACCGCTTTCTACCAAAGATTATTAACCTTGTCCTCAAGAGCACTTAGCGCAATACAACAATATTCAAATGATCCTCTAGAAATTCCAGGAAAAAAAAAATCCGTTGAAGAAACGACCTTAAATCGATTCGTTTATCATAGTTGTCCTCAGATTTCTCAAATGCTGAGATGGAAAGAATTTAGTTCCTTAAATTCCGCATATTCCGCCGCCGTCGCAGAAGAACAAGCCTTAAATATGCATAAATACGCTAGGCGAGAATCTTGTACCATTTGCGGTAGAACAAATCATGGATCATCACAATGTAGATCAAGATTACCTGGCCCTGATCGTAATAGAGTCATTAATAACGTACAAGTTTCTAAACCAAATCAAAGCTCTTATCGAAACCAACAGCAGTATCAATCTCCGAATGAATTTCGCCAACCTCAAATGCAAAATCGAATTCAACATCAAAATCCTATTCATTCAGACACGATTCAACATGCTAGCCAATTAAAGTTTTGCAATTATTGTAAAAAACAAGGTCACGTAATTATAGAATGTCGGAAAAGACAATATAATAATAATCGAAGGCAACAAATAACTAATAATACGACTCGACAGACCGAAAACGCCGCGGTACATTTAAACTCCCAGGAACCCCCAGCAACGAACACCGAGCTGGAGGGTCCGATCTCTCGCTTAACGGTGTTCGAGAATTAACCATGTCCATACCATGCGATAATTTAGATTATATTATAGTACCATCGTTACACTCGAAAAACGCAAATCAAGCCTTCACATTCTTGGTAGATACAGGCGCAAACATATCGTTAATTAAAGCGTGCAAATTAAATCCTAACACGTATTTCAATTCTAGAGATAAATTAGTACTACAAGGTCTTAGCGTGAATACCCCAGTCGAAACTGTAGGCAGTTGTTTGATTCCTGTACAAGTAGGTGATTCCACTATCGACATAAAATTCCATATCCTAAACCAAGCAACAAACGTCCCTTTCGACGGCTTATTAGGTAAAGATTTTTTACAGAAAGAATCTGCGATTATCGACTATCAATCACGCACTCTATCTCTTAAGTCATCAACGATACCAATTAACTTAAATCATCAAAAATTTGAAAACCAAAATATAAATTTAATCAAGCTTAAGGCGCGAACTGAAACCCTCATTGAAATCGAAATACAAAATCCCGAAATCCAAGAAGGTATTGTTCCGGAATTAGAATTACAAAAAGGAGTTTATTTGTCAAAAGCAATCATTAAAGTAAACGAAAATAATAGAGCTTATGCTACGATTTTAAACACGCGCATAATAGATTTACAAATAAAACCAATTTCGGTATACTTAGAGCGACTTCCGCACAGCTCCGCGATCCTTGTAACAAATAATTCAAACTCACCTATACTAAAGCGACAACAAGTATTAGAAAACAACATGCGGTTGGAACATCTAAATTCAGAGGAACGACGATCAATTTTAAATATTTGTAAAGAATATTACGATATATTTCATCTTTCCGACGATATATTAACTGTAACAAATACTATGGAACATGAAATTAACTTAACTAATCCTACTCCCATTTATACTAAATCATATAGATACCCGGAAATTCACAAACACGAAGTAAACAACCAAATAGATAAAATGTTAAAACAAGGAATAATACAACCATCTACTTCTCCATGGTCATCCCCCTTATGGATAGTACCAAAAAAATCGGATTCCTCCGGTGAACGAAAATGGAGAGTTGTAATTGACTATAGACGCCTAAACGACGTTACAATCGGTGACGCCTATCCCTTACCCAATATCGAGGATATTTTAGACCAACTAGGACATTCAAAATATTTTACAACCCTAGACCTGGCATCTGGGTTTCACCAAATTCCGATGCGAGAATCCGACAAACAGAAAACAGCCTTCACCACCCCTCTAGGACACTATGAATTCACGAGAATGCCCTTTGGGTTAAGAAACGCTCCTGCAACCTTTCAAAGGCTAATGAACTCAATCCTAACTGGTTTGCAAGGTCTCCAATGTTTCGTTTATCTTGACGATATCGTCATTTATGCATCATCGATCGAGGAACATTCAATAAAATTGAAATCCATTTTTGACCGTTTAAGAAAAAACAATTTAAAACTACAACCTGATAAATGTGAATTCATGCGACATGAAGTGGCATACTTAGGCCACATTATATCGGACAAGGGTGTCCAACCAAATCCTGACAAAATTAATGCCATTGCTAAATTTCCTACACCTAAAAATCAAAAAGATATCAAAAGTTTCCTAGGCCTTGTCGGCTACTATCGAAAATTCATACATAATTTTGCTGCTATCGCTAAACCATTAACGATTTTATTAAAAAAGGATACATTTTTCGAATGGACCTCCGAACAAACGAAATCTTTCGACAATTTTAAGCAAATATTAACAACACAACCAATTCTCCAATATCCCGATTTTAATCAAGAATTTATTCTTACCACCGATGCCTCTAACTATGCAATCGGTTCTGTACTAAGCCAAGGTCCTATCGGAAAAGATTTACCAATTGCATACGCTTCTCGTACCCTAAATAAGAGTGAACAGAATTACAGTACAACAGAGAAGGAGTTACTTTCTATTGTTTGGAGTGTTAGGCATTTTAGGCCCTACCTGTATGGCCGACGGTTCTGTATCGTAACAGACCATAAACCGCTTACCTGGCTATTCAATTGCAAAGACCCGGGAAGTCGACTACTACGTTGGCGACTGAAATTAGAAGACTACGATTATGAAATTACGTATAAACCAGGAAAACTCAATTCGAATGCGGACGCGCTATCCCGCGCTCCATTAATAAATGTCATTCAAAATAGCCAACCTTTCGACAGTTTTATACAATATCATTATAAAAATCTGGACATCCCAAAAATCAAATCTATTCCCTGTGACAAATTTAATTATTTCCCAAATGTCTTATTTTATTCGAAAGATTTAGACGAGAGCAATTTATTTTCAGAAGCGTTACGAAACAAATACGACATGTCCAAAAGCAAAGAACCCGATGACCTGTACTCATGTATAAAACTCGTTAACGACACGCAAACCACATATATCTGTATTTGTAAAGCATTTCACTTCGATAAATTAGAATATAAAGAAATATTTTACTCACTACAAACTTTGAATAAACATTTGCAAGAAAACAATTATTCCGGAAATCTTTATATCCACGATGTTACAATTAATAATAAAAATATTAAAAAAAGCATGTTCGGTGAAATTATATATTATATTTTCAAGGATACGAATATTACACCTATTATCTTAGATACTGAACGCGTCACTCCTAAAACAAAAGACGAAATCATACAAATCTTACAAGAAAATCATGATTCCAAGTTGGCTGGTCATTCAGGTTTCCTTAGAACATATAGAAGAATCAAGGAATTTTATAAGTGGGACTCAATGAAGAAAGACATAAAAAATTATATAAAGAAATGCCCCTCTTGCCAAATAAATAAAACCAATTTCCGACCCTCTAAGGCTCCAATGGAAATCACGTCTACGTCCAATAAACCCTTTGAGAAACTTGCAATCGATATTGTCGGACCTTTACCGCAAACCTTAAACAACAATCGTTTTATACTCACTATGCAAGACGACTTAACAAAATTCTCATATGCTATTCCTATTCCGAATCATGAATCTGAAACCGTTGCCAGAGAATTGTCGAAATTTATAACCTTATTCGGAATTCCTAGATCTATACTCACCGACCAAGGAACTGATTTTATGTCACGTTTAATAAAAGATCTAACTAAACTATTCAGCACCAAACACATAGTATCTTCCCCTTATCACCCTCAGACTAATGGCGCTCTAGAGAGATCGCATTTAACTTTAAAAGATTACTTAAAACATTACATTAATGACAAACAAACCGATTGGGACGAATACATAAGTTTTGCAATGCTAGCATACAATACGCATGTACATAAATCAACCGGATTTTCTCCATACGAAATACTCTTCGGAAACAAACCATATTTACCGAGTAATATAACTCAGGAACCTACACTCAACTATTCTTACGACGATTACGTAGTTAATTTGAAACAAAAATTAAATCATACACAAAAAATAGCAAGAGATAACTTAATACAGTCCAAAACAAAATCAAAAACTTATTATGATAACAGAATCATTTTACACAAATACAACATCGATGATTTAGTATATATTTTAAATAAACAAAATACCCCTGGATTAAACAAAAAACTTACGCCTAATTATAAAGGCCCCTACAAAATAACAAAGGTTAATCCTAATAATACAGTTCAAATTCTAAAGAATAGGAAACTAATCACATACCATACTAATTTACTGAAACCTTTTGTTTCAGGCAATGAGGATGATTAGGAACTATTATTCTCGATTCACGCTACCATTGCTAATACTCCTCTCACTAACTCCCACCTATCCTCGCACAATTAAACCCTATTATGAAATTTTTAAAATAAATAATAACGTAGGATTATATTACAACCATGTAGGCAGCATAAAACTATCAAACTCGCAATATACTTTATTGACTCATATCAATCTTACAATCGCAGAACGACGATACGACCAACTTTTTAGATTTTATACGAAATCTTTAAATATGTGTGCAAATAAACCCACACAAATACTTCATAATGATAATGAGTACTTTTGTCACCAATCTCTTCAAACTATACAATCGCGTATCTCAGTAATTAAGGATAAAATTGAAACTTTAAAGTACATGATAAACAACGAATCAATTAAAGGTAAAACGATAACAAAAAGAGGATTATTTGACAGCACTGCTTATATTCTACGTTGGCTATTCGGCACTCCTAGTATCGAGGACGTCGAATTTTATAAGAAAACAATAGACTCAACTACCTTTGAAAACAGAAATGTCCAGTTATTAATGAAACAACAAATCTCAATTATTAGCAACACCATCCAAAATTTCAACTCATCTATTCAAAACCTCCGTGCTGATGAGGATAAACTTAATGAAAACATCAAACTATTCAATAACTTTTCTAATTTAACCACTAATTACCTTAACGATATTTTTAAACGACATCTCATTCTCGAACAAATATTTTCTCTATCACAAATATCTTCGGAACTAGATGACTACTACAACACGATTATCTATTCTATCACATTAGGAATTCATAACATATTACACCCACAGATAATCACCCCTCAAAACCTACTCCATGAATTGAACAATATTACTCTCAGAGAAGGATTGAAATGGCCTATTGCATTAACATATTCCAACATATACAAGTACGAAAAATTGCATCAATTAAACATTGTCTGTATCAATAATATATTAATATTCAATATTAAAATTCCATTAATCGAGGAAACACATTACGAGCTCTACGAAATGTTACCGTTCCCTGCTCCTCTCAACCCTTCAAATACCTACTCATATATCCAACCGAGTTCTTCCTACATCTTACTGAGTACAAATAAGGTGTATTACACATTGCTTCAAAATCTCGAAGCATGTTTATCAGTCGATACCGGTGAACGCATTTGTTCCATCAAACACGTGACTCGAACATCTGGACAACCAACATGCGAGTCAACGCTACTCACCTCCACTGTCAAGAGAATACCATCATCGTGTCAGATTCATACAACCGAACCTGATTTCGAGATGTGGCACTACATCCAAAACAACGAATGGATCTTTACCGCCGTGCATCCTTTACAATTAACTCTGACATGCTCTCCGACACATATTGAAGACGTCGAACTAACATCCGCCGGAATTATTCGACTTCAACCCCAATGCAAGGGTTATACAAAAACAATAGTTTTGGAACCGTCAGAAAAAGTCACTACAAATCGTAGTCATAATTCAACACCGCACAACATCGTTGAAGATGATTGCTGTCCCAAAACACACGGGAATTCCATAATTACGCCAGTACGTTTGACACCAATCAAAATCACAAATACGAGAACAGAAGAATTTAAATATCTAAATCACAAAGTTACTCAACTGGATACTCTCCTACAAGAACAACTAAAAAAACCGACAACCATCTACCATAACCAATGGCACACGGTTCTACTAAGTGTCACAATATCCATTGTCGGATTGATACTTATAATCAACCTTTTACGCTACTGTGGATTACTGCGGCCTACAATGAGACACCTGTGTTTCGCTAAGGAATCAAAATCAATAAAGGATACCTGCTGCTTCAAAGTAATCAACACGAACATCAACACTGCACCTGTGACGAGGACACAGTTGTCACAAATTCTGGAAGAAGAATACAGGGCCAAGTCAGAAGAGAGGGAATTTGACCCTCGCTCAACCCATAATTTTGATGGTTACCGCCAAGTTGATCCCTCGATCCAGCCGACCTTACCACATGGACTAAGAAGATCATCATCCCGTACCCCTTCCGTAAATATGGATTAATCCCATTGCGATTCATTAATAATAATAAAAATATATATATATATTATAGATAAGATTACATCATATCGCGATCCGTATTTATAGTTTAATATTGACATCATTGCGTTAATTTTATTATCCTTGCGTTATATCATCCGCATCCCTAATTTACAAACTCGTTAATAAAAAAAAAAAATTTGCTTTCCGTTCTCTTTTGCTAGTATACGTAATTAAGATTAATTATAATTTTCGACCTACTAACAATATTTAGATTAGATCATTTACCTATTTAGCACATATAAACTTTTCCACGCATTAATATCTACACATTCATAATCTTTCACATGCGAACTACTTACTAATACTATCATTATGTAAACCAATATCATTAATGTAAAATTATTGCTAGATATTATTGTCATTCCGTATTACTAATTTTTACCGTACCACGTTTATAATGTCGACCGCAGCGATAGAATCTAATTAATTCACGTTTTGATATCCGTAAATTAATCTACAGGAGGGAGGTGTCAGATACTCTCACACTCCTACGATCATACCTACCCTAGCCTACGCCGTTTTAACCATAAGGGCCCCGAACCCAATAAATCACCTTCCGGAACTGAGTTTTCGTCGCCCATAGAAAAGTCAACCGTCCTCTCCGTCCTCTCACTCTTCCCCACCCTTTCCTTCTCTACTTTCTCTTCTTAGAACCAAATCGCAACAAGACTTTAGCCATCCTTGAAATAGACGAAAACCAGACATCCTCTCCAGCGACCATCCCTTGACTTGTTTCCGACTTTCACTTTTCCTCCCCCATAATTCTCCTACCCTAAAGTCATCCTTCTCCCCATTTTTCCTTGCATCACCAGCTCAGAATTCATTCGCACTTCGAACCGAACGCATCGTGACACTAATTGTACAAAATAAAGAAATCAACTAAGAACGAAAGACTTTCTCCTTCCGGGATCACGACAGTTCTAAAAATATTGAAGTAACATTGATTAGGCAATGAATATTTATATTATTGTGTTCGTCCACGATTTCCGCCAGATATGAAATTGCTTGTGAAAATTGGTAAGATTCCGTGAAAAGAATTTTGAAATCCACTTCTGTCATTTCCAGAAAATCAAGAAATCAATACTGTTTGAAATGGAATCTTTTTGCGGTTCCAATTGTTTTGACCATCTTAATCGGCTATGCCCTTTTAAATCTTATCACCTATACGTGCACAGTACCGAATGACAGGCTGTTGGAACTTCCAACTTGTGTGAAAGGTTGTAGACTGGCACATATTGGCACGAATGCGTACAAATATATATCAATATTATACAATATTTATATATCCATTCCTTTCAAAAACTATTTAACGAAGTTTAACGTTAATTTTCAACATTATAAACAATTTTGCGACAATACATTTTTACGACTGTACACTGAACCGGAGTATAATATAAAGGAATATATAAAATACCGTTCTTCACATCTAGTTATTTACATAAATCTAGGAAATAGTTGTTATTGCATAATTATTTTCAATAAGGGTTATACAAATTCTGAATCAACATTTCACTATCAAAATATATAATAAAACATCGCAAACATTTAGCATTGTCAATATACTAAAATGCTTGATAATATCGATGTGCTGATCTTCCCGCTGTAACTCGCATCATGTCATTTTACGCCTGATTTTATTTCGAGCCGTTCGCTTCGTTGCGAGCAGCTCGCATCGGTGCGGATAGCTCGCATCGGTGCGGGTAGCTCGCATCGGTGCGGGTAGCTCGCATCGGTGCGAGTAGTTCGCATCGTTGCGAGTAGCTCGCATCGGTGCGAGCAGCTCGCATCGTGCGAGTACTCGACTCGACTCGAAAAGCGAGTCCCGGCTCGACTCGACCCGAGCTCGGCTCGCATATGCGAGCTTGGCTGCAGGCCTATTTGGAACCCGCTGCTAATGATGCAGGTAAGATGATGCAGGTTCTGGCCCAGGCTAAAAATTAGACTAGGGGGCAGCATTATATCGGGGACACTAAAATTCCGGGCGTGAGCACTCTCCTATCTGATCACAGTCCGCAACGAGTCACACGATCATTCATGCCATGCAACAGTGGTTTTGGCAGGAATAGTAGCGTCCAATAGCAGCAAAGATTGGAACATCAGTCACGTCCAATCACGTTTAATCATGTGATGGCTGTGAACGTGGTGCCATCTAAGCTCATTCCCTCGCAAGTGAACTAAGCGGTCCAAGGTTATACATAAGAGTTTTCTCCCCCTGCTCCTATCTGCTCCTATCCTCTCTGCATATACAGTGATATACAGAGAGGAGCTCCTCTCTGATATCTATCTGTATCTATCACTCGCGGTGTTGCCATTTTTACTTTCAGCACGGCTAGTACTAGAGTCGGCTGTGGTCAGCTGTGGTTGGCTGTGGTTGTATTCAGTGACTCTATTAACGTTTTATATGAACATTTTTGTTTAACCTATAAACGTTGAATAACATGGCAACTTGGATTACGATGACTCCGCGGTAGTATTTGAATCATAGAATTTTTGTAATTTCGCAATTCTTTTGAAGTAAATGATACTAATTAGTGTACATTTGTTTCTAAATATTGTTTAAAGTAGATATTTTGAAAACGTTATATATAATAAATTAATATATTAAATAACATATATTAATATGAAATATTGGTGTTTTTCATTTTAGGCTCGAGCAAGGCTTGAACATAGTAACTCAAATAGATAACAGTAAATTTAGGTTACTTATAAATCGTATCTGTCAAACTCTTCATTCTGGCACAGCTACAAAAATTTTCAGTGATGAGGAAGAAGAAAAGTTGTTGGTGTCGTTGGATTTAAATAAAGATGATTTAATCATTCTTTTGGAAGCAATAACAACAATTTATAAACAAGCTGCATGTAACATTATAAAACCACAGTCTATGGAAATCATTTTAAAGGGTATTTTTAAAACTGACGACGAAAAGATTCAAATATTTCTGAATGCTTGGATAGCGTATGGTAAAGGAATAATAGATAATTTTAGACAGCAATCAATTTTTCCTGTTCAGGTGTGTTACATAACACAAAGCTTGCGCTTTAATAAAAATGTTCTTATATCTGAAGTAATAAAATATATCATTTTATTACAGGTGAAAGATATTGATTGGTCTTTGAACATACAAGCTGCATCGTCTGCTATCAAAAAGGACGTGCGTCCAATAACATTACTACAATTAAACTTGACAGGAGAACAGCAATCTAAATTGACAGTAGAATTTGATAAAAAAGAATTAATTGATCTATATCAAAATTTAGAGAAAATACAGTCACAATTAGATGTTCTGAAATAATTTGTAAATATTAGTTTTAACTTTTGTAAAAACACATGTACTATAGAAAATATATTTTCCAATTTTTTCTAGTAATTACAAATACATTTTATTTTTATAATTACTTTGTTTGTAGGTATATTTTGTTAAAATTTTAATTACATAACAAAATAATTCTTATTCTTTGTAATACTGAAAGTTCATCATCTACATATGAATATTTTCATATACTTTAGACGAACTTCTATGTTTACCAACTTTTTCGCATAAATGAGGACTTCTGTTAGGTATAATGCTATCGATACTTGATACATTTTGAGTATCTGAATCATTATCATTAATTCGTATAGTAGGAGTTTTTGTTGGATTTACAGAATATCGTTCCCCATTCAGTCGCGAAATATGTTTCTTTTCCGATGGCGGTTTGGTTTCCAAGATGTGTGTTGATTTCCGGACAAATAGGCGCGCCTTACAAACTACTAACACAACTACAGTAATCATCAGAAACAAAATCACAGCAGTTAAGGTGCCTACTATCCATCCCAACATTTCATCTAAAATAAAAAATATATAAGGTATAAATATAGTAGCATTAAATTGCATATGGTTCACGCTAATTAATTTTCTTTTAATCTAATTACTTAATAAATGTTGAGTATGTTTCCTAAAATAAATACATTTTATACATGTATTTGTTTGTATATACATGTATGTATACACATACTATACGTTTACGTGTATCTTTCATATGATTGTTGTAACGACATTTTAAAACTATTTATAAATTATTTTAGAAATCGCTGGACAAAAATGTTTAAATTATTATGAATTCATTCATTGAATCTGCTGAATATGAAATGGCTTAGGATAAACATAAACATTCATACTGTAACGCGACGAAGAACGAGGTAACACCAGGGCGCTTCCACACTACTCGATGAAGAAGAATTGAGTCGAGGCAGCGCGGCCGTAGTCTCGCGAAGCTTCGCCAAGACCGTGGGGTCGAGAACCTTCTAGGGGCGGCCCTATAGGTCGCACCTAGTGATGGGACTGATACCAATAATTTCAGTGATACTCTATCCAATCCGATACCAAAGTACTCAGCAGAGAGTACCAATACGTAACAAAGTTTGGGATACTTGGTATCAATTGTTGATATTAATACTTCTTGAATTCATACTACTCCAATACGATATCGATATCAAAGCAGAAGTATCAATATTAAGGGTCGGCCGATGCTTTGGAATCGGCGGCAAAGAGATCGACTATTTGGGTAAGTGTCAAACAGATATAGATATTCCGGTAGGTATCAAATAAGTATCGATACTTTTGTTTTGATATCGGTACCGTATTGGATTGGTGTCAATTCAAGAAGTATCGGTATCGAAAATTGATACAAGTATCCTAAACTTTGATATACAGGGTGAGTCATAAAAAACAGAATACTTGATTTTCTTTGTTGGTATAAAAGATAAACGAAAGTTTCAAAAGTGAAATGAAACCGTTCAAAGGGGATAATACGATGATATCAACAGATTTTGTGTTTAACGTTTTTTTTTACGTCAGTTTAAGGTCGTCGGTATTTTTTTTAAATAGCACTATGTTTTCTTAATCTCATTATGTGATGGCTAATACTATGAACTTGAGATGATCTTGAGTGCAAAAATTAAAATAAAATGACATCAAATTTAACCTTTTGCACTCCGCTGTCCCCTCTCATGGGACATCGTAATTCTAGCATATCACTCGGATGTCCCCTCTCATGGGACATTAAAGTTTAATAGTGAGTACGGAGAATTAAGTTATTTCAGTGCAACTTTTTGAGACATGCATGTTTCCCTGAAGTTTTCTCTTGAAATGGCACAAGAAATCAAATCAAAATATAGTAAAATTACTAAGATATATAAAAAAAATGTCAGCGGGTTTTGTGTCAGAAGAGAACGTGAGAAGCGTGCTCACGACGGTCCGAGCACTTCTCTTGAAAAGAGCGATGAGGAGAATTTGTAGAAGAAAGCTCGGTATGCGAGCATACCTCGCACTGTATAGAGGGTTTTATAAATATAAATAAACAAGTCTAAAACAGGAGGAAATGACTGTTGTGACAGTCAATAAGCCTGAAATGGATCGTGCGGATCAATACGCTTCGACGTATTGTTTTCTCCGTAAGTCGCTGAAATGGTGCAGGAAGTTACTTTTTTGGGGGTTGGAAATGTGTGTCATTAACTCCTACATTATTTACCGCATCTCAAAAGAAACAAATAATCAAACGCCAATGACGCACCACAAGTTTGTCAAGGCATTCATTGACCAGTTGAGAGGTGATTTTCGTGAATCGAGAACGCGGCCATCCACATCTTCTGCAGACAATAGATTAGATAATAAACTACATATTCCCGATGTGAGACAAAGAAAACGGGATTGCATTGTTTGTTCTGACAGGAAAACACCTGGTGGCAGGTGTCAAACGACTTATTATTGTCAAACGTGCACAAATCAGCCTGCAATGCATATTGGGGAGTATTTTAAGGTTTATTATACTGTACAAAATTATAAAAAATAAAATACTGATTTTTTTGCAAATATACATTTCTCGATGTCAACCAATTCATATAAGTCCAACATCATTATAATACGTTACTTGGTTCCAAAACTATACTAAATATTACGAGGGTCTGTAAATGCACGTTTCTGCCACAAAGTAGCGCTGAGTAGCTGATAGACAACGTCCAGAATGGTTCAGAGTGCAAAGGGTTAAATGCGATTTTTATTTTATTATCTGTTCCAAGTGGCGACCTTCAGCAGTTGTGCATGCATGAAAACGTTTGATAAGATTTTCAATTGCATTTGGATTGTTTCAGGTGAGATAGTTGCACAGGAGTGAATAATTTTTTCTCGCATGATTTCAGCCGTTGTGGCTGGTTCTCTATAAACATCATTTTGTATTTACCCCACAAAAAGTAATCAAGGGGAGTAAGATCTGGTGAGCGAGCTGGCCACAGAACTCCTCCACGTCCGATCCAACAATTTGAGAATTTATTATTTAAGAACTCTTTCACAGCACGTGAAGCGTAAGCTGGATAGCCATCGTGCTGAAATGTGACATATCTGCCTGCGTTTAATGTACTGGGCAGAAAGAATGGTTCTATTATTTTATTGTTTACTAATCCGCACCGTACGTTGATGGTCCATGGCCGTTGCTTATCAATTTCTCGTAACTAGAGCGGATTATTATTGCTCCAATAACGCATATTTCGTAAATTCATTTTTCTATGGTTTGAAAATGAAGTCTCGTCAGTAAATAATACTTTATGAAAAAATTGTCTATCCTCCGTCATTTTTCAAGATTATTTCAAGATCCTAGATCGTTGAATTCGTCTCAGCATTAGCCACCACGTAATAAGATTAAAAATACATAGTGCTATTTAAAAAAATACCGATGACCTTGAAACTTATAGTATGGTATCGATAATATCGATACGGTATCTGTCTTATCACTAGTTGCAATGTCGCAGAGTCGCCAGATCAAGACTTGTTCCCCCACTTTAATTTCCCCTTCTACCGCCCTATTACCCACGCTTTCGTCGCGGCCCGGTCATGTAAAGCGTTTCGCGTCTGTCGTGCATACTCTGGTACTGGCAGAAAGAGAGTAACTTTTACCCCTCAATGAATGCTTCCTCCCCTTATCTGGCAACACTGGGCCACACACTGTTTCTTGCCCCTGTTCTCAGTGCCTACCAGCATCTCCCACCATTTGACTGGTATCCTATGAAAGAAGTATGTATCGTGTGGCCCGCGGGACCCAGTTCCTCGGCTCTGGAGATAAAATAAAGCTAGGAGTGATGCTGAAGAGTGGGAGGACCGGCAAACTAATGGTGGGATTTGCGTAGCGACGGCGGTGAAGAGGTTGCCCAGCTCTGTTCTAGGCTCTTAGTAACGCATTGTTGATAGGGTTAGCAACGAGTTGATATAAATATCGGTGGATTACAGCGGAGCGTGCGTTTACGCTGCATCTGTGGGAGAGAACGAGGCAATACCACGGCCGTCCACGCGATGGAAGAATACCTGGGAGCAGCCTAGGAGAGAACAGGGGTTATTCTTGGACGCCTCTCGGGATACATGGGAGAGGATGGTTAGGAAAGCAAGCCGCCCGCCGATAGAAAAAGAACGGGTAGCTTCCGGTTCGTCTGGACCTTTCGGAGAGGATGGCTAAGAAAGCCGGCCGCCGAACGTACAGTCAGTTCAACAAGAGCGTGTCGTTCCTGATTTTGTCACTGGATGACGTATTTGTTTAACATTCGGTTACTTTAATTGTTTGAACACTTGGCTTCAATGCTTTGAGGTTAAACCAGTAGTTTGGGATGTTATCTGCGTTGAAGGTGATAAAAATAACAATGAGTGCAGCGTACGCTAGTCACTTCGAAGCGGTGTTTTTTGTATCCATCCAAAATGTAAAAATGGCATTAGGACACAATTCCATCGAAAACGTGTGGGCAGCAATAAAGGTCAAGCTCAGGGAAAAGCGAGTGCTCAAGCTGAAACAACTGACACGTCACATTCGCCAAATATGGAGGTCTCTACCCGAAACAATGGTGAAAAATATCGCAGAAAGTATACCTAAACGGTGCCAGATATAATGGTGCAATCGATAATGATGGCCACTGGACAACATACTAAGTAAATGCATTGTAGTGCATTATATTGCTTTTTTTCAGAAAATATTACCGACACGCTCTTGTGGAACTAAGTGTACATGAGAATATGAGAGAGTCCGAGCTGCTACCATTTCTCCAAAGCGAGAGTACAGTTGAAATAAATCGGACGCCCGCTGGTGGAGTCTTCTACTATAAAATTATTTCTGTGTCCTCAGAAATCACTACTCCTGTGATTTCGAACCTTCTACCTCAATCCATGCTGTACAACATGCACATTTTTGCTTACAATATTTCTAAAATACAGTACAAATACTTTTAAAATGTCCTTACGAAAATTATAAGATTGGAAAAGAAATGAAATGTGTGATTAACCCTTTCGCTACGGCAGCTCCATCCGCCGAAGTACCGTCACTGAACGGAAACTCGCTCCGGAAATATGCACAGTGCATATGTGTGGTTTCTGTATATATGTTGTTCTAAGTCTTAAATAATAACTGTGCTGAATAAAACAATCATTGCTCTAATGTAACAAGTATATTTACTGTCGAGTGGATTCGATAAAATATTTGGTATAAAACAGTAAACGATCGTCTTGATGTTTGTAGTTTATTGCATAATAGGTTTGGATATGGTTTCAACAAAGAGGTTCTGCCGGTAACGAAAATGTTGCCATCGACTGTAGATGGCATTTGTATACTCGTCATTTCGATGCTGCACATATGCGGCGCCCGTACCCACAGGTCGTTGAGTGGATGACGCATATTTGCGGCGCCCGTACCCACAGGTTGTCGAGTGGATGCCGCATATATGCGGCGCTCGGTGCGAAAGGGTTAATGGGAAAAAAGTTAATGTGTCCGATTAAAGGGGTTACTTGTGTAAATGTAACCGAGCCGTGAGACGAACGGAGAGGAACGCGACTTTGTAGAGGTGCTGGTTGGTATGTATGTATGGGATTTTGTGCGTAGATGCCACATCCTACCGCAGTTTCAGTCAGTAGCACGATGTTAGAGTAAGCGGCACCCACGTCCGTTGCGCAACTGGTTATTATCAAATTTCTCACGAAAGAAGGCGTAAAACCGTCCAAAAGTTTGAGAAGGCTTAAGGCACAACACTCGGTAACAACACCCTTAAAAAGGCTTAGCTGTACGCGTGACATAAACAATTGTTAGAAGGACACGATACTGTTGAAAATGAAAACCACTAATGTCGTTCGAGGACCAGCGTGAGACGGGAGACAATTCGCACTGCTAGCTGCCTTCTCGAGGATGACCGTCGAATAACAGTTACTGAAATTGCTTCTGATGTCGGAATAAGCTACAGCAGTGCTAAAACGATCATTGCTGACACTTGCATATTGTCAGAAAAGACGCGTATTTCCAATTCGAGACGTTATCCTGCTTTCCGACAACGCCCGGCCTCATACAGCTACACTACCACAACGAAGTGTTAAGGATTTGATCTGGCCTACACTGGAACACCCTCCCTACAATTTGGACTCATCGCCCTGCGATTATGGGCCACTCAAAAAAGCACTTGGAGGACGGACATTTGACGACGATGCTATTTTCAAAGCGTTCTTGCGCAAATGGCTCGTGTTACAACCACCTTCATTTTACGATAGCGGCATAAAAAAATTCCTATCCGCTGGGAAAAATGTGTTTCCAAGTCAGGAGACTACGTAGAAAAATAAATTTCAAGATTCATATTTTTATGATGCTTCAATAAATTAAATAAAAGTTCCGGTTTATATTTGATCCACCTAAAATTATAAGCAATATTAAATATCAAGAAACAGTAACACATACCACCTAAGCTATTTAACAGAACAACAGATGCGCTGCCCAATTCTTCGTCGCCAAATTCGTCAGTTACCGTGAATTTGCACGTCCATAGTCCCAAATCCGAATGATCGGGTTTAAATTCTAACATGCATAGTCCTGTACCATAGTTCATTTGAATATTATACCTAAAAATCCAAAGAAACGCTTAAAAAAATTCAAAAATTTAAAAATCCCCGAGATAAAAAGATAGAAGGTACCTTCTGCTTCCGCTCATATTTTGATAAATATGAATCTTCAATGCATGGTTCCACTGGCATTGTACTTCCGGTAACACAGTTTCCACTTTGCACGCTAGCGTGACCATTTGATGGGGCACCGCCCATACTGCCATAGTCACGGGTTCTAAAAATCATCAATCCCGTTTTGTAATCAATCTTTCGTTTTCTTTTAGCTACTTTTATTTTTTTTTTTACATAATTACTGAAAGTATCAAAGCATTCCGAAAGTACCAAAGTCTTCTTCGGTGCAAATCCTTAGAAAGGAACATAGATCAAGGCGTGCGTTCGGTGCTCAAATTGTGCGCAAGCAGTTTCGTGTGACTCCCTGTACATATAGGAACAGTGGATTACTTACAATTCCTAGCAATTTTTAGAAATATCCCGCTATCATAGCTGAAGATGAAAAGTATATCATGGTTTAATGCATGCCTCAATATCGAGTGACTTCTGTTTGAAATGTCATGTTATTAATCTTTAAAAATGTGAGAAAATATTGAATCTATGCAGAAGGTGGTCAAAAATCTTCAAACAAAATAGGCACCATACAATTTACTAAAAAATACAAGATGAGTCTGACTTATCCAATACAGTGTATACTCGATATATGTCCAAAACACGCGTCTGGCCAGGGACATAAATACGTATATCGGCTGGAACATACTATTTTCTGATACACTGCTGAACGTAGGGAAGAACAGCAAAGCTTGAGTGACATCGGTCGCCGAGGAGTGTAAACATAATACGGATGGGGTGTATCGATGTGAGACCACTACTAATCCAATAACAAAACTTCTTTACTTTTCATTATTTTTTTATAGGACTTTCACCAACATATTCGTGGCATTTTTCTAGTGAAAATGATACCAAATGTGATATGATTCCGATGATAATTACTTGTGTAATGAACGACGGAAGTTTCGGACGCAAAGAAGGACAGCCTATGAGAAAGAAAGAGACGCGGACTGTCGAAGCGTTTGGAAATGATGAAAGACTGGCGTGAGCTCAGGTCTTTAAATCAAAACTTGAATTTTTTATTATTTATTATTTTTTTACCATTTGGATCATATTTACACTAATTTTCTGTTAATATAATTGTAATGGAAAGTAACTTTCATCGCTCATTACACAAGTGAATATCAACGGAATTATATCATATTTGGTATAATTTTCATTAGAAAAATACCACGAATATGCTGGTGAAAGTACCTTAAAAAATAATGAGAAATAAAGGAGTTTTGTTATTGGATTAGTAGTGGTCTTCTGGTCTCACATCGATATACCTGACCCGTATTACTCGGTGACCGAGGTCTCTCGAGCTTCATGTCTCTTCACGATACCCCGCGGCAGTGGGGACAGTTCTGGGACTTTTATCGGCTAGATACTTGGGACATATATCGAGTAAATCCATTTAAGTGACTCGTTCAGCAAACACGTAACAGTACACATTCTATTAAATGATATCATCGAAAGTGTGCTTTCACTTTCGATTTTACACCGGGGGAAGTTTGTATAGCTCATAGAAATAATTTGCATGTTAGAGGTGAATAGTATCCGCTTCTGGATCAACTGGCGAGAACGATATATTATCTGCATTGAACCATTATCACAAATGTAGGGGTGCAAACACAATTAGTATTGAAAAGAGAATGATAATGACACAAAGCGCAGTGAAGTTTTCGTATTACCATTTATTCAAAAGTAATCTTTTACAATGCCGGAAACCGACGTTTAAACGCACAAGAAAACGCACGATCCAGTTTGGATGGCGGATTCTCGAATTTGCTCACTTTGGGAACTTAACAGTAATTCAATGGCACACGAGGATAATAGTTAGAGAGGCGTTCTAATGTTTGATTTGTTGCACGCATTGCGGGGTCCCGTGAGCCGGGCCCTTCGTTCCGCCTCCGAATGTTTCTCGCCATGAAAGTCGCGAGTACCACTTTGTGCCTTATAGAAGTGCAGTGATACGCTTCGGATGCTATAATTGAATTTGCGAGTCACGTGTTATCGAGCAACCAGGGTGTTGCGTTGATCGAAACAACGCGTCGCGACGGTGAACATTTTCATAAACAGGGAAGCTTAACGGTAAAAATTGTCTACTTAACATTTAATTTAGCACGTTGCTGGATATAGAGTGAGCATAATAAGAAATATATGGTAGTATCTTAAAATCCTGTTTTGTCGTGGTCTTATCACTCTACGATTAAACGCGATGCAAACTTTCGCAGTGTTTCTGTATTCGCCGCTAGATTCGTCCAGTCGACTTTTCTGCCCTTTTGACAATTCTCTAACGGGTTCTAAGTTTCATTAGCACGCAAGGGTCTCCTCGAGGACTTAGCAAATAAATATTCTTAAATCTTAACATTAAAGTTTCAAGTATAGTCTTTTTCTTTTTAAATAATTACTAACTAATGCGCGCCGAATCTTACGTATTACGTATTTTCCGCTTCTGTGTCCGAGTCGCGAAGAAAATTGCTTCGCCGTTTGCTAAAATTCTGTGTATGTCAGACACCGTTGCTTTGAAAAAAACCCGGATTCTACTAACTGGAGTCTGGTTAATAACTAGACTGCAAATTTTTTATGCAAAATAAAAATGGTGTGCATCAATTCTAAGAAACAGCGGCCAGTAAATAGAAGCTTGCTTGTTCCTTTAACCCTTTGCACTCGAAGCCATTTTAACTCCCAAACTTCTCTATATATTTTTTCATGCTATACATACGAAAATGGTGCAATTTACTCGTACAATACTGAAATGTTTAGTAATTTATTAAATAAAAAGAAATTAAATAATGTAAAAAATATTTTGAATAATGATACAACAATTTTTAGTGGCGCTTTACAGTCGCCATTCGAGTGCCAAGGGTTAATAGTTTTGATAAGATGTAAATGATATATTTTAAAATTCTTTTAATCTTCGCACCACTTTAAATTACAACAACTTATTTTTCTCATAAATGCATGCAACCCGCAGTCCAGTAATAACCTACTTCACTTATCATACATCAGTTTGAGTTATGAACTCAAAACTATTATAATAAAAAATATTTACGTTTACGTCTGGTTTACATCTTGCGAAACGGAAGGGTTTTATTTGCATTGCTTCTTTCGTCCGAGAATGCATTATAAAAATAAATTGTATAGAAAATGCACAGTTTCGAAATGAATTTTTAAATTTGATTAGTCATACGAGGGACTGGAATATTTCTTTCAAATATATTCGGCATTCTTTTCCGACAGCTCGAAGCTGTCGATTCGCCTAAAATACGGACGAAATACAGTGTTTACTCTATATATGTCCCAAATGCCTAGCCGATAAAAGTCCGAGAACTATCCCTTCTGCTGCGGGGTATACTGCACGCGGGGCTTCTAAAGCTTCGCTGCCCTTTTCTACATTCGGCGTGAATTAAAGAATAGTATCTCCTGGCCGATATATGTCCTTGGATAGACCCGTGTTTTGGACATATATCGAGTAAACACTGTAATTACTATTTCGCCTAAACGGACGAAATAATTAAAAAAGAAAACTTCAAAGTGGACGTTCACGTTACACGTGGTTCGCCGAGGTTACGCAAAACGGCATCGCGCAGATAGATCAACGTCAGTTTGGTTGGGAGCGTTTTTTCAAAGCGTGGTTTTGAATACTTTTGCCACCGACGGCAACTTTCTACAATAAATAATACGAAGAATGACAAGAAACGCAGCGAAATCGGCCGCCAAAAGGTACACGCGCGATACGTTTCGCGTGCCTAAAACTACGGTTATGCTAAATATGTAATTCAGACGATTAGCTTGTCGTCAGTATACGCGGCTACCAGCTATGCTAAATGCGAAATCATTTGAGCGTAGCCCTGCCGTTGAGCACATAAATAAGGAAGGATGAATGACATTGAGTGATAGATGGTATTTGACGAAAAGTGCACATTCGCGAGCGTGCCGTTGTGACCGTGTAGAGGGAATGCTTATTAGATTTTCCATAGTGAGCACAGACTCGTTGGATGCGCGTCGGGTACAACACAGTACAAGAAGTTAATCATAGACATGAAATAATTGTTATTAATGGGACGATCTCGGGATATGTTACATGCTTGCCGTTCTTTCTCATGATGTATCCGATGCACAAGGAAAGCGGGCGGAATCATGAATCGTCGATCCGTTGTTAAGTTTCCAGGCGTAATGGCCCTCTAATCCCTACCGTAAATCATCGCGAGCAAAACAATAACAGTGACAGCAAAACAACGACACGCGAATAGGATCTAATACTAATAAATGCAAATTTGCCGCATGGCAAATGCGTGGTAATGAGCAACGAAAAAACACCTATTATCTATGTTAGAATCATTGATTCAAATAAAGATTGCAAGGCATTGCAAATCGAACGATGGAATTTAGAGGAAAAACGATAGAATGATATCCAAAGATAGAACGCCTCGTTGCGTGCGCGCGCGCGCGCGCGTGTGTATCGATAAATATTTGCTTGTGCTTCGCGAATTTTTCAAGTGGAGATATTCTTTGTACGTCTGCTTCGGCGACGGTGTACACGTAGTTGATAACTGGTTCCCAAGCGATAGCGCTTTCCGTATACGTACAGAATCGCGCGAACATGATATCGTACTTGAAACGGCATGCAGATTCTATCACCACCGCGATGCCTTCACCCACAAAACAGTCTTCGAGGAACCGAGACGGAATTTACTTCGACAAGGAAACACACTGAAGCGCCAACCGCCGGTTTTGAAGAAATCATACTGACAAGTGAGATGTAGTTCTCGTAAAAATATTCAACACGTGTTTTTCATTTGTTAATCCTGTAGAACAGAGCTGTTCGGCATCTGCCCGTATGGGCAGCAATTTTCTTGCCCTAAGCAGATACAGAACGGCGGGCACTAAGGCACGCCCGTGCGGACAAGGCTGCATGTATTTGTCACACGCATTGTCACAGTCACGTG
This sequence comes from Halictus rubicundus, assembly GCF_050948215.1. Taxonomy (NCBI): domain Eukaryota; kingdom Metazoa; phylum Arthropoda; class Insecta; order Hymenoptera; family Halictidae; genus Halictus; species Halictus rubicundus. Next base: position 1,651,653 of record NC_135154.1, read on the forward strand.
GCCAGCTACGGAGCCAGTCCGCTAAGCCATTTGTCCGTAGCTATCCGTAGCTGCGCCCACATCGGCGGGCGCCCTTGCCCGCTAATAGAGCAGCTCTGATGTAATAGGAGTAACAACAACTCTTAAAATTAAGGCCTGTACACTTATTTTGACGAATGTGTCCATGCAAAATGGACATTTTATAATTTTTACAGTTATATTAATTATTTCAGAAGACTGAAAATTGTGTTAATTCATACACACTTCTATCTCTAATAGTTTGTGAAATATTCGTCAAAATAGATTTACAAACCGTAACTTTAGGAAAAGTTCCCCCACCCCCACCCCACCCCTTCAACATTTAATATTAGCAGTTAAAACCGATGAAACTTCATCGATTCGGTGATTGGCGCTTCAATAAAGTTCTTGCGAGTTTATAATGCTAAGATCCATAATAGATCACCAATGATTATCACTATTGCAATCAACTGCTCCTAACCGCGTCCTCTAATGATAAAGCTCGTGATATATCGGCGAACATCTTTAGATTTTTTAAACATCTTCATTGAAATCTGTTTCAGCGAGTAAATGTTTCTTTCTGTGATGTCGATCACAAAAATATCAACGTTCGTTGTACGATCTGTCATGCACAGTAATGTACACACTGCACAGGGCAAGTCACTTGACGATTCAATCGAAACATTTCGTAGAATATGAATGCCACAGAAAATCACGCGAAGGTTTCAATAGGTTCAACAAGTCTGACCATAAGTTATTGTCTTGGAACTAATAGGAGCGCGATAACGTTTTAAAGCGTGCTCCGATGTATCATCAGAGTTATAAATATTATGATACTGTAACAGGATCGGTGCTAACGATAGAACTATTGACGCATACATCGACCCATAGTCGCCAGATCAAGATTTGTTCCGCCATTCTAATTTCCCCTTCTACCGCGCTATTCCCTCATGCTTCCGCCGCAACTCGTTCACGTGACTAACCCGGTTCTGGCATAGAGAAGGCTTTCCCCCCTCAATTCGTGCGCCCTCCCCTCATCAGGCGACTATACATGGACCCGAGCTTCAGCCAGAGAATACTTTAGTTTTGCAAGAAAAGTATAAAGCAGACCTTCTTCACTTTTAATATTCTACAACTATGCTACGGCGAAAGAATTTCAGAAATATTTATCGGTTTTCCGTGGCTTTGATAAATTAGAAAAGTATACTCTATCTTCGTGTTTTATAGTCCAGTGACTCGTGCTGTACAATAATACGTAAAGCACATAACATACTACGCTTACACTGTACACACTTCAGGATCTATGGCCGATCGTCGATTTTGACCACGTCTGAAAGTCCTCGCAAGGAACGCTTTTGTCGATTGTCGATACGTAGCGTCGCGCGATTACATCGACCACAGATCCGAGGATCGATGATTCAATAATGTTTGACACCCTCACCGTGGAAGGAACGTCACGAACCCATCTCAGGATTCGATGATACCTGGTTCCAGGAGGCTGAGCTTGGCCGGCGGCGCATCCGTGTAGTTTCGTCTGCCGCGTATCCTGGCGCCGCAGGTCCAAAGTCCTTCCTGTTCCGCGAGAGCGTGGCTCAATCTGACGCTACAGTCCCTAGCTTCGGTACCGACCGCAGGAAACTGCTTCACCACTACCGTGGTGTTCGAGTTCACCGGCGTCAGAGACCATCGACACTGTTCCACCGCCGATGAGGTTACGCAGCGAAGGAGTACGGACCCACCGGACGATATTTGTATGTCCTGCGAGAGCTCCGAGAATTTCACCTCGTCTGAAATGATTTGTACGTTGCGTTGTGAGTCGTGAGCAGAGTTGTCACAGAAAAGGTCTTTGCGCTTCCTACTCTACAATCAGATTCCCCTCTAACGACTCCCTGCACGAGGAGAATATGTGACAGCGGTTGGCTAGCAGGCATTAGCTGCGGTAGTGGGAATAATGTGACGTCACGAATTCTCCTCGTGCAGAGTCAGTGTCGTCAGATTAAGCCTTGTCTCTCACTCTACCCTTCCCCTTCTAAGACGCTATTCTCCCTCCCAGAGGGAGGGTAACAGTATTTCCCTCAATTCTAGTAAATTCCCCTGATCTGGCAACACTGCAGAGAGTTACCAGAGGAGAATCGAGCTACGTTCAGTGGTAGAAGGAGAATCACTTAGCGGGGAATACATATCGTCTGGTAACTCTGGTTGTGAGTGTGAGGATACAAACGAATTAAACATTTCCTAAAATGTCAACATGTTTTATAATAACAATTCAGGAAAATGAAGATCGACATCAGCAAACTAATCATTACATTGTAGTAAATAGGGGATTAATAGAAATGCTCACTTTTTGTTCGCTTTTTTATTTTTAGAAGAATCAACCATAGATGAATATTTTCGTTGCGTTACGAAATATTTCACTAGCGTATCCTCTACGATAGGCGGCAACAGCAGACGGATTCCGTTTCGGTCAATACCAACCCTAATGTTCACTGTAGCCGCGCTCTGATTGGTCCTTGTTTTTCGTGAATAATTCATTAACAAAACCGCGAGGAGCATTTTCGTAAAGGAAGAAGTTACTTTAAATGATCTCAGGAATAACCCCGTTCCAGTACAACATTTTTGGGACACCCTGTATACATAGTTGGCTTCTTAGTTCGATATCCCGATGTACCTAAATGTATTTTCAAGACTATGCATTCTAGTTTTCAAATATTTCTCATTGTTAGCTTTCGTTTATTACATATAATACACAATTGTTACTGGTGAATGTTTAAACATTTGTATGATTCTGTTCTACTTGCAATGCTGTGTGAAAAGATTTGTGATTAGAATGCAAATATGTATACATAACAGTGTGCAGCAACGAATTTTGTGCTCACCCTAAGCAACACTATATTTTATTATAGGAACAGTTCCGAATATTTTTATTCGGAATAAGTTCTTGCTACTATTTGACGTTTATAATTGGCTTTCATTTCACTCTTTTTAATTAAAAATATAAAGCAGTCCTCGATATACAGTTGCTCACGAAAGTAATCGAACGCTTTTCGAAAGATTTTGAAAACATTGAAATTGGTAGGAATTATATGAAAAACTAAAAACGACACTTTTTAAAACTTTTTTTATTTGAGCTCGTAATGAAAACTTAAAATGTGCGTTTTGTAGACCTATCTTAGTTATACACACGCTGAACATTTTGTTGGAATCGCAGTTTTTCATGGCTTTTGGTCAGTTTCAGCTTAAAATCCGCAGATTCTAACATCTTTCAAATTTTCAGCATGTATGTATATAAGTAACAAAGATTTACAAAACACATATTTTAAATTTTTATTCCGGACTCAAATAAAAAAGTTTTAGAAAGTGTCTTTTTTATACGTTTTACACGTTCAGTGAGTACACCAATGCTTCAAATTGCTCCTAAAAACTCAAGCTGTTTGGTGTAATTTTAAAAAAGTTATTCAGTTTTAAAGGGCATTCAGATACTTTTGTGAGCCACTGTATGTTGGATTGTTTACAAGGAACTGTTCCACAGTTATGCGATATGACAACCGCATAAATTACAATTTGAAGGGGTGAGTGTATATATATGTATATATGTATACAGGGTGAGCCACCTAACGTTTACGTCTCAAATATCTTCGTTGTTTTTAAAGATATGTCAAATATCTTAAGAACAAAGTTGAATGGTTCAATGGGGCTCACACGATGCCATAAGAATATTTGTTTCCATGTTATTTTTTTCTAGAGATCTGAAGGTCACATTCATTTCTTTTTAACGGGACCACCCCTTTTTAAACACCTACGATGATATTCCCTTTCATTAAGAATTCAGTGATTATAATTGCTCAAGGTCATTCAAGGTCATAGACAGAGGAAACGTATAAGATTTCAAATATGAGAGCAGAATATCTGTATTTTATAAATGTTCGAAATGATGACCGTTTACATTGACACATTTTTATAAACGGGCCCTGAAGGAATATTGAAAACTCGTCAAACTGTTGAAAACGTATCTTCAACTTTTATTGCAACTAACTCATCTATACGCCATCTTTTAGCATACTTCACAAAAAATTGTTTACATCTTATACGTTTCTTCTGTTTGTAACCTTGAGTGACCTTGAGTAATTATGGCCACTGAATTCCTAACGTATCTTTACGAACAACAAAAATATTTGAGGTGCAAACATTAGGTGGCTCACCCTGTATGTACGTGGAATGAGGAACAAAACAGTTAAAAAAGAAATACGAAAAAGGAAAGAAGTTACCTTGTTCGAAGACAGTAAGTTTGGCGTAGGGAGAAGTCAGTACTGTATTGAGAGAACTGATCGACACCTGACAGGCCCACTGACCCTGTTTTTCGGTGTAAACGTGTGGTAGAGTGAGCGAGCAATCTCTACCAAGGTCACCATTACTCGGAAATTCCTGAGCGACGACTTCTGGATCGTTTCCGTGAAGCGGTTTCCAGGTCCATGTACATTTCTCGACGCGACTGCTCGTTATGCATTTCAACGAAGCCTCCGTACCGATCGGCGCGGAAGTGTCCATCGGCATTTCAACAAAGCTGACTTTGGCTGAAATGATCGGAGATAAACAAATTGATTAACGGTACCGTTCTAGCGAACAACTTTCCGCGTGGTCCCTCCAATGCTGGATTTCATGCGAATTTGTTAAAAAATACAGTGTTTTTCGATATATGTCCGAAATATCTAGCTGATAAAAGTTCCAGAACTATCCTCACTGCCGGGGGGTAGACCCCTGAGGGGCCTCGAATCTAGAGAGACCTCGGCTTAGTAATGGTCTCCTGGTCTGACACCGATATATCCGACCCGAAATATGTTACACTCCTCGGCAACCGAGGCCTCTAGTGCTTCGCTTTCTTTTTTTACGTTCGGTGTGGATTAGAGAATAGTATCTCCTGGCCGATATATGTCCCTGGCTAGACCCGTGTTGTGGACATATATCGAGAAAACACTGTACCTTTCCAATTAGTAAGTACAGAACTTGATTAACGTTCGTAGAAATGAACACCATGTTTGTGTCGAAGAATGTCACAATCGAGACTAATTATACCTGTAGGTAGTAGGCTGACGGTCGCCGGAGGTGCCCCATGAAGAATTCCTTCCGGTGATAATCGGACACCGCAGGTCCATAGACCTTCTTCTTCGTACAGAATGTTTTTGAAACGCACAGAACAGTCGTGATCGGCGTCTTTATTCGGGTTAAATTTTTTTACTAACAAAGGCTCTTGACTGGAATTTGTGGCCTTCCAGGACCACTCGCATTGAACCACTGGCTTATTCACCAGGCATCTGAGCAGCACTGACTCACCGGGTGCTACTTGAATTCCTCTGGATAGTTGGACGAACTCGACTGAGAAGCAGGGACGAAGACAATTAGATACTAGCATAGTGATAGGAAATATTTAATATAAATTTTCACGTAGGAATTTATGATATGTTAAAAGTATTCCCTTCTCCATGAAAATTTTTATACAAAATGTTTCAGATAGGAGGGATACTTTTCTTTCAAGGGTCTTCCATTTTAGTATCGTAAAGAGGATAAGAATTATTGGCTCTGTCTTTTAGGCCAAATCGTGTTGCAATTATCCTGCATATGGATTAAGCATCATTAAAAAAAAAAAGAAACAACCACCACGAGACACTTCACATACATGTACTATGCGTCCATCACGAGATGGCAGTGATTTCGACAGTGAGGCGCAGGAGGATCTGCGAGACCTCACTTTTGACGCCAGGCGGCGGATCCCACTCTTACGCTTAGGCTCTGGCGGAAAGGGCCGACATAAGTGCTCAGTGTCACCACATCGCTCTGTTCCAATCACGCCTGATACATGCTTTGCCGTCTTCATCAAGCAATTCGGCCAATAGCGGAAGACTATAATAGAAAGACGGCCAATAGATACCTACAAGTTTCTCACTGCCACCTCCTGGTGGACACATAGTACAATAAAATGTCTGTACCAGTTTCAGTGGCGGATTTATACTTCTGCTACCTCTACATCTCAGCTCTCCTTAAAGGGCCAACGCCCTCGTTCGCTTACGCTTTCTCCCCATAGGTTTGTCAATAGCACAAAGCACAGAATCGATAGTACTACCCTAATTTTGTTTAATCTATTTTTCCGATATGGGGGGAGTTAGGTACTTGCATTCTGCTTGTAATTTCATACAACGTCATTCAAACATGTTATTGTTATTTTTAAATTGATTAACATATTCATTTATTTGTTTTTATTGTTGTGACTTGTGCCTTCGATATTTTTCCAAAAATTGACTGCCTCTGGGCTACAGCCCTTATAAAAAGCCCCCCCCCCCCCAATCCGCCACTGACCAGATTTCCCATTTACTTTTTGATTTTACTAAAAAAAAAGTGGTAAAAAATATCAATATATTCCACATTCAAAGATACGTAATTTTTAGCTACAAATCTTTATACAAAGTTCTAGTTCTATAAATTATTTTATGAAATATAAAAAGAAAGAAAGATTGATCTCGTCGATTACAATGTTCTTTCGGGTGAACAATTATTGACGTTTGTCGGAGTAAATATTTTTTTTTTGTATTTTACAGAATCGCAAATTCTTTTTGCAGTAACATCACGTCCTCTCACCTTCCGATATGAGAAATCGAATAGGATTTGACTGTGTGAATGAGGAATTCGGATCGATCCTAGCACCGCATGTCCAGTATCCTTCTTGTTCCGGTAACACATTCTTGAACTTGATACTGCAATCGGTGCTGTCGTTACCAAAAGCTGGGAATCGTTTCACCTCGAGATTCCACGGTTGCGATTGGTTTAACTGCCGCCAGGACCATTGACATTCACGGACAGGTGACCTTATCTGGCACATTATTTGCGCCGAGGATCCTGCTGGTACTTCGACAACGTTATCGTATTTTGCAAATGCCACCTGAACACCTGCAAAACAAGTGTAGATACGTTCCTTGATGTCGGCACTTTACACGATTCATTTCTGTTATACAAGGTTGTCGCAAAAGTTCTTTCTTATTGCACAGCAACAGTGAAGAAGACAATGCATTGCTTTGAATCCTTTACTTGTGAGCTGGGCTTTCTAAGATTTTACTGAACTTTTAAAAAATATTATATACTGTGTTAAACTATACTATTAATACTATATTTATTGCAAACGACATTTTATAAATGTTGCTTATCTTATTATCGTAATTATTATGCTTGCTTGGGAGTTGTGGCTTGAAGAAAATGTTAAAGATGTTACTGTTCAACCCTTAACTGGTACTGTCGCAGTTACACTCTTCACTCAGTATAACTCCCAAATATCTAGCCGATAAAAGTTCCAGAACTATCCTCACTGACGCGGGGTATACCTTGTGAGGGGCCCCGAAGCTTGAGTGGCTTCGGTCGCCGAGGAGTATAAACATAATACGGATCGGGTATATCGGTGTCACTACTAATCCAATAAAAAAAACTTCTTTATTTTTCATTATTTTTTTTTATGGAATATTCACCAACATATTTGTGGCATTTTTCTAATGAAAATGATACCAAATATGATATCATTCGATCATATTTGCACTAATTTTCCGTTAATATAATTGTAATGGGAAGTAACTTTCATCGTTCAGTACACAAGTAGCTGTCATCGGAATGATGTCACATTTGGTATCATTTTCATTAGAAAAGTGCCACGAATGTGTTGGTAAAAGTCCCATAAAAAATAAAGAAATTTTTATTATTGGATTAGTAGTGGTCTCACACCGGTACACCCGACCCGTATTACGCTTACACTCCTCGGTGACCGAGGCCACTCGAGCTTCGCTGTCCTTCTCTACATTCGGCAGTGTATCAAAGAATAGTATCTTCTAGCCGATATATGTCACTGGGTAGACCCGTGTTGTGGACATACAATCGAGAACACGGTAATTAGGTTGTTGCATATGAAATCTCCGATTTGGAACAGTTCCGTTTAACACGTTCACGGACAGTAAAAATTTCAGTGAGCTGCAAAAATAGACAGGCAATTTTTCTTGAAACTGGTTGTACTATACGAAATCTGATTAGAAATAAACAATAATAATAAGTTAACTGTCATTAGTAATGACAAATGAAATGTATATTAATTACAAAAACAAATCTCAATTTGAAATGTAATATTAATTACAAAAACTTAAGGTTGTATAAAATTAAATGAATAAAAATTGGCTTTAAAATTTGAATGCTATAGCATTTGCGTTCGTGAACGTGTTAACAAGCACAATTCTTTTCCAAATCAACTTATTAATCAAAGCAAACACCATACAGTAAGCAACATATTCTGTCAATGAATTAGAAGTTTCTTGACTGTAAAAGACTGTAAAAAGAATGCACAACAATCGAATTGATCGACGTTGAAATAAAATTGATTTAAATGTAAAATTAGATATCTTAATAAAAACTGAAGATAGAAAGATCAGTTAGTTTTGTATCTTGAAATGATACATATGAAACTTGGAGATTGTAATATTCTTGTTCAAAACGCTTCATAAAATTTGCATTCTAAAATCGGAAATTGCAACAACCTTATATTCTTGGATAATACTACCGTATTTAACGGTCACGTAGAAAACAAAATAGGACTTTACTAAAAGAGAAATGCAAGACTCGTAAGCCAGCCAAGTAGTTGCATACGCGCGCGGTTCCTCCGCTATATTGAAAATGTGGGTCAATTCGTGGACCAAATCTTGAGACAAATCGAGGACCAAAACGTGGGTCAAGCGAAGATTACGGGAAAAGACGAACTTGAAGACATATTAAAATGATTGTTTTATAATTGACTGGCTTTTTAATGAATGGTAACAAATATGAAGAATTATCGGATCATAAAGTACACTCCTAAAAAAACTAAGGAGTTACCTTTCAATTTTTCACTTATAGAAATTGTGTTTAAAGTTACCGATTCGCATAAAATGAGACTAATAGCGGTAGTTCATCACTTATTCGTATCCCCACCTAACGACGTAAGTGACGAAAACACCCGAAGACAAACCGAGGTACGCCGATATTACCTTATGTATGTACGTATACGGGGAATGCCTATACGCACATAACTGAGATTTCGACTTCTGATATCGGTAGATGCGATTTCCCGAAATCGGTAACATTAAACGCAATTTCCATAGGTGAAAAATTGTCCTAGTGGGTTCATCAGGTGCTCAATTGAATCGGCAGAATCACTGCTTCAAACTGACCTTAAGATGATCGTATTGCGATCATTTATCACCGAGATATAGCCATTTGAATGAAAAATGGAAATTGTACATATTTAAGCATATTTTCAGAAAGACCTGGTATATCGAAATGTTAATCAAATTGAAAAACAAAAGAAGTTCCTTCAAGATAAAGAAATTCTTTTTCTATTGCTTTTTTGTACAAGATTCTACGAAGATTTTTTCGCTTTCTAGAGCCAGTTAAAGTTAAAAGGACAATATTTACTTCACTGTTGAATAATTCGAAAAAAAAATCGCACAGTATTTGGCAACCAGGTATTTTGCACAGGAAAGCAGGCGCTTTCAAATGATGTTAAGGCGATTTATCCAGCAAATTTATCTCACCCGATGTGATGTCAATACGTTGAACAAAATTTTGTGTACCTTTAAAAGTCTTCTTTATAACGCTATAACTGTATGAAAAAGCAACATAGCTAAAAATTTGAAAAGAGCATCTGAAAGTAGAGACTTCACGCTTTCAAATGATTGTTTAACGATATCGACACAACAATTTTTTCCGGACTTATTATCATTTGAAATTGACACAATTTCTCGGGTTTGTAGAGGTGATTCCTTAATTTTGTTGAGGAGTGTATTAGTCGAATCGATCGATCATACCGAATGCGACTCGATCTTGAATCAGAGATTCCAAGAGACAATGAACATTCCATACCCTGATTCTCATTGACGATGCTAAGCTTGGCAGGTTCTGTACTGGTGAAAGGATCATTCGTGGAAGTTCTTGCAGCGCAGGTCCAGTATCCGGTCTGCTCGTGCTTCGTGCTAGAGAATCTTACGGAACAGTCGTTGCTATTGTTCCCGAAGGCAGGAAATTGTCGTACCGGCAACGGATTGGTAGTTGGCGTAGCTGTCGTCTGAATCACCGAGACCGTGGTGGCTATAAATTACAACCAGACATAAATACGTGGCACGCGAGTGCTGTAGGAGATATTTGATCCACATGAAAATATTGGAGAAAAGTTTACGATCTTTTTCATGATACCGTTAACGTATCGATTGCTGCGTCACCGATGTAGAGATGACGGAATTAATTCTCATTCGAAAATTCATTTTTGTGCTAATATACAAACTGTCTCATTTAACGCTACTACTCCTCATAACTTTGTTACTTACATAAATACAAAAAAGCGTTTGCGAAGAAAGTTATCGTGTTTGGAGAAGACCATAAGTCCCTGTGAATGAAGGTCATCTCAAGGTCATATTTTCCGAGATCTTGCGGACCTAGGATCTAGTAAAAATGTATTGACTTTCATATGTCCTGAACCTAATAGTTAACGAAATAATTATTGAAATAATCTTCAATACGTACCTACTATCACATATTCTACCTGGAAGCTAGTAGGTGCTCGAACATCTCTTAATTTGTATATGGTAAGTATACATGGCAAATCCATTCACGATACACAAAGTATCACTACTAAGTAAGTACCAAGTGCCATTCCATTTTAAAAAACATGACTGTTCGTAAGATCTCAGAAAATATGACCTTCAGATGATGTTTCGAGCCTTGTCTAGTAAATTATTGCCGCTTGTTCAAGAGCAATTGACGCTCTAGTGCCAAATCAATAATTACTGTATTTTATGTTCATAAAATATATGTAACGTTTGTAATAGTCCAAAGTTCACTTCAAGTTCAAGGTCATGTTCATAAACACGTGCAAAGTTCAAGTTCAAAGTACAAGATCAAAGGTCAAAATCAACTTGTTCAACAGTTCAAGATCAAAGTCCAGATCAAAGTACAAATACAAAGTCCAAGCACAAAGTCCACACACAAAGTCCAAATACAAAGTCCAATTACATAAGTCCAAATATAAAGTCAAATGTAAAATCCAAAATGTAAAGTTCAAATATAAAATCCACAATACAGTGAATCCGCGTTATACGTCAGCAGCCTGGGACTTGTCGTGCTCAGAGCACTATTCTTTGATGATGTGTCGAACGTAGAAAAGGACAGCGATAGTTTACCGCCATTTACAGCTCGCCGCGGTAGGTAAACACGTCGTAATTCCTGTCTCCTATGAATTATCTGTCAAAGTCACAGCGGGGAAATGTTGTCGACGAGACTCTGCCATTTTTTGATGCAGTGCCGAACATAGAAAAGGACAGCGAAGCTCAAGAACTTCTTTATTTTTCCTTATTTTCTTACAGGACTTTCACCAACATATTCGTGGCATTTCTTTCATTAAAATGAAACCAAATATGATATGATTCCGATGACAATTACTTGTGTAATGAACGATGGAAGTTTCGGACACAAAGAAGGACAGCGTATGGGAAAGAAAGAGACGCGGAGAGCCGAAGCGTTCGGGAAAGATGAAAGACTGGCGTGAGCTCAAGACTTTAAATCAAAACTTAAACTGTTTTATTATTAATTATTTTTTTACGAGACTTCCACTAATATATTTGTTGAATTTTTCTGATTAAAATATGATATCAAACACGATACAATATGGATCATATTTACACTAATTCTAATCGTTAATATACATAATTGTAATGAACAGTAACTTTCATCGCTCATTACACAAGTAAATATCATCGGAATTATATCATATTTGGAATAATTTTTATTAGAAAAATGCCACGAATATGTTGATGAAAGTGCCATAAAACAATAATGAGAAACAAAGGAGTTTTGTTATTGGATTAGTAGTGGTCTCTTGGTCTCACACCGATGTACCCGACTCGTGTTATGTTCACACTACTCGGCGACGGCGGCTCTCGACGACGGCTAAATCAGAATACTCGGCGACGTATAACCTAGATTCACTGTATTTCACTTTGTTTTAAAGCCCACAATTCTTATCGTTATAACGATTCGAGATGTTCTTGAAAATTTAAAATTCAAAATAGTTCGTAAAAGTCCTACTTCTCCCTCAATTCCAGACCAAAAGGCAGTGTCTCCAGATCAAGACTTGTTCTCCCACTCTGCATAGTGTCACCAGATGAAGGGAGGGAGTTTCTTTGAGGAGAGGGAAAAAGTTTCCCCCTCTCTACCAGTAGCTGAGTTTGCACGGTGGAGACGAAACGCGTCACGTGACTGGGCCGCAGCGGAAGCGTGAGGAATAGCGTAGTAGAAAGGGAAATTAGTATGGAGGAATAAGGCTTGATCTCGTGACATTGGTCGTGCATACTCCGGTACTGACAGAAAGAGGGTAACTTTTTCCCCTCAATTCGTGCTTTCTCCCCTCATCTGACTACATTGCCAAAAAGTCGGGTGAAGATCGTTCCCCTTGTAGCGATAAACAGGGGACCAATCACCAGTTCGGGGCGTTATCCAAAATTGTCCAACGCCTTTGGACCCCGCGATTTAATTTTCTTACGTAAGCCTCGCAGGACGCTGCACAAAGATTCCTCGCAAAGAATCTGTCCCCGAAACTGGTGTCGCCTTTCCGCTGAGAGTCAGCCTGCGATGCGTCAACTGTCATAGAGTAGAGCATGACTGGTCTGTTTCCCCGTTTCGAAACGAGATACTTAACTTTCAGCCGTACCCAAGTTCGTAACGAATTCTAAAAGTCAATCATGCCAATAAATAACTCAAAGTAACAGTGTCCCATTCGATCGCAGCACAGACGTCTAAACAATTCTAGACATACTGCCCGCCGTGGACGAGTAAAGTTCAAAAGATGCAAATTTACGCAGCCCAGACATCATGTCTAGACAATTGTAGACAGATGACCTTCACCTACACAGGCTTATGTCCCTCTCCAAATAACTTTCTTCCCAAAGATTTTTTTTGCATTTGCATAAAGTTATTATAATAGTTAGTATAATACAATATTATAAATATTGAATCATATTTCAAATTTGCTTGGGGTCTGTAAAATGCCAGAAGGTTGGAAGAATACCGAGTACCGAGTATCAGACACCTTAACTTTTGAGTTTTTATTTCATTAAATAAGTAACTTTGATTTTATGAAATTTTCGAGGTTGCTGGGTTGACGATCAAAGTGTTAAAACAGGTGAAATCGTACGAGTAATCTATTCGATTTGCAGCTCTGTGTATCACGCGAGAATACTGCAAATTAATCGTATACTCGAATCTAAAGGACAGCCCTAATGTCAGGAAGAGTCCATGCTGCTCGCTCAAGAATGCAATAAATATAGAACGTGCTCGAAGGAATTTCCACAAGGCTATATAAATTCTACCCCTTTGGTCTTGGACGTAAGGTTAAAGTTTAGCTGTAGTCTACCAAAGATAGTTGCAGATAAATTTCGATACGTTATCAATGACCTTCCGCACTTAAACGTTTAACTAGTGATAATGTAAAAACCTTTATCCTTAACCCTTAAGCGTAAACACTATTGGGGCCGATGCGGCCTCATTCAAATTTATATTAATAATTATTTAATGTCTAACTATTAATAACATAACTATTTGTGGATTTAGATGAAATTGAACTACCTCACTATGTTTTCATTTACCATCTAGAAATATAATTGAATTGAATCATTGCATATTTAAAGCACATTTTGAAGGTTCGTTTAATTCTTCGCAAATCTCTCTGCTACTTCATTATTCACATCAAGTCCAAAAAATTTGTAAATTTTTGCCACTCAAGATTACGCGTAGGTCATGACATTGTAGGTCATTGATTTCGTCTTGACCTCGACTATCAAATCACAGTAATAAAAATATGTAGTTATATACAAAAAAAAAACATCGATGACCTCGAAATCCAGAAGGAAACAATTATTCTCCTCGAACCAAATAATTTCACCTCTTAGTAGTGAAGATATCGCTTCGTAATATGTTAGTGGGTCACCTGTATAATATGCCCACAATGTTTTGACACTGATACGTTGTCTAATTTTGTTTTAAGATATTCCAAGAAGTATTATTGTTGAACCGGCGTCGAAGTGAGGAGATCCGTTAAAGTAAAATTGTAGAAGATTTGTTGTATTGGGTATAATTATTATGCCATTTGGCTGACATTTTAATATGTTAATTTCCAAATCAGCAACAACAAAAGTGTTATTAATCGAAGGGTTTACCGAATGAAGCAAAAACGGAAGAATGAGTTCAGCATTATAAGTCGTAGCTAAATCTGAGACACTGGTAAGGAAGATTAATTTTTACATCTAGATCACCCATATGCATATGTATACAGAGTGTCCCAAAAATGTTGTGTTTCCTTGAAAGGGGCGATTTCTGAGGTAATTTGAAGTAACTTTTTTTTTCATAAAAATATTCTCCGCGGCCTTGTTAAGGAATTATTCACGAAAAACAAGGACCAATCAGAGCGCTGGTATAGCAGACAGACTCCTGCTGGCTCAATGCCAACACCACGCTCAGCGGAATCTGTTGCCGAGCAGGAATCCGTCCGTTGTAGCAGCGCCCTGATTGGTCCTTGTTTTTCGTTAATAGCTCCTTAACAAAGCCGCGAAGAATATTTTTGTAAAGGAAAATGTTACTTCGTAGGGCCTAAGAAGTCACACCTTTCAAAGAAATACAATTTTTTGTGACACCCTGTACATCTATGTATGAATGGCAGAGCAGTAAATGTGTTGAGCAACTTGCTTCGCTAGATTCATTGAGTTCTTGTAGTATTTGAAGTGTTATAAATCCATAAAAAAAGGTTATAGTAATAGTAATGCAAAATACTATTAGTAATAATAATACAAATACTAATACTAACTCGTCGAGCTTGGTGGACTTTCGCTGTTATCCGGTAGCGGCAGATGAACCGGAGGTAATGGTTGCCAGGACCATTGACACTCAGCTACGGTACTGGCGGTTCTGCATGCCAGAAGTATCGACGAGCCGAGTTCTGTTTCTGTGTGTACTGGAACATCCACGAATGTTACTGGAATCGGTGGCGCCTTCGTTCCCGGCAAAATATCGTCCATCGAGTGACCCTGAATTTCAGGATCAGTCAAATTACTATTGAAAGGTCTAACCGTGGTAGTTTCTTCAAACTCCTCTGTCACGGGTATACCTGCGAACATACCGCAATACCGTCGTTTACAATCTATTTGAAAAGTAACCAATGGAAAGTCTCTCTTTTTCACAAAATACCATACAGTCCTTGCTAGATATATGTCCCAAATATCTAGCCGATAGAAGTACCAGAACTATCCCCACTGCCGCAGGGTATACCCCGTGAGGAGCTATGAAGCTCGAGAGACCTCGGTCGCCGACGAGTGTAACATAATACGGTACGGGTATATCGGTATGAGACCAAGAGGCCGCTACTAATCCAATAACAAAACTTCTTTATTTTTCATTATTTTTTTTTATAGGACTTTCACCAACATATTCGTGGTGTTTTTCTAGTGAAAATGATACCAAACACGATATCATTCGGATTATATGTATACTAATACTAATATATATAACTCTCGAGCTTCGCTGTCCTTTTCTACGGTCGGCATTGTATCAAAGAATAGTATCTTCTAGCCTATATATATGTTCCTGGGTAGTCCTGTGTTGTGGACATACATCGAGAAAACACTGTATGTAAAAATTCCAACTGGCTAAATAGTTCAGAACGTGGTTCGTTTGAACCATAATGTTGCTTCATAGCGTGAAAAAGAACACGTTTGAAGATTCCAGATGCATTACGAACACCGCGACGGGTGTCCCATAATACGATCACGTCCCCCTAAATTGCCAACTGATCGTCCATAAAGAAGTTCTCCGAGATGCCTTTGAATTGTAGATTCGATTGATTTAAAATTCGGATGTGTGCAACGTGAAACACTAATAACAAGAACATTCCTTTAACGTTTCCATTGGAGAGTAACAGCAGAGTAATAATTAGACTGCGGATTTTCACGCAACATAAAAGATGTCCAAAACAATTGTAAGAAATCAAAGTTGAATGAAAATGCATTTTTTTTAATAGTTTTAAGGTCCTTTTATTTTTGTATTTGGCCTTTTATTCATTTTTGTCATAAATTTATAAAATCCGCAGTCTAGTAATAATAGGTCCGTAGACAATATTATAGTAATTAGTTAGTCTAGATTGGCGATTTTGAACCCTTTGTATAGCTCGCCACACTAAAACTATTTAACAATGTTTGACATCATATTTATCTTAAGGCTATTCAAACATATATTTGTAATACTCTTTAATGAAAGGGTGTAGCCGGATATGAAGGTCAAAAGTGCCCCCAAACCAAATTGAATTTGCGATAGGTCATTCGATAGCTTATCTAATGAAAATACTTTGTGCCAATTTTCAACCCTACATGTCGACATGAGAGGGGGTAAGGGGGGGGGGGGGTAATAATGGGGTGACGAAAAAAATCAGCTTTTTCCGTAATTTCTTTTATCCTCTTCAATTGAAAATTCTGAAAAAGATCGGGCATATTTTGGCTATTAGAATACATATCTATGAATTTTTTCAGAATTTTTATCTTCGAAACCGAAGTTTAAAAAATAAAAAAAACGAGATACTAACCTTATATTTTTACAGTTTTAGCATGGCGTTATGGTCGTTATATGATTTTTTCAGATTTTTCAAAGTGGGGGCACACAGTTAAAAAAAATCAAAAACCGCTATTCTTTACGTTTTCCATACCCGTACAAGTACCATGTTCATATGTTCCATTGTTCCATGTACTGTTTCATTACACCCTGTAGTCAATGATGACAACGACGAAGACTAATGCAGCAGAAGGGTAAGAACGCTTCCATAGAAATACATGCATATTATTTCGAGTTTGATGTAATATCCATCTAAGAAATTATTTCATATGTGTCATATGAACATGATACTTAAAAATAAAAATAAAAATTGTGATACATACACATTGATCTTTTTCTTAATAATTTTATAAAGTTCAAAGCGCGCAAGAGTATTTTGAATTCTTTAAATATTTTTATTCTTTTGAATTTGATCTACTCATTTTTGTCGTAAATGTATAAAATCCGTAGCCTAGTAATGATCATCGCGATACATAAATAATTTTCTGAAATTCATGGTAAGTACTATAAAATTTGATAAAATTAAATAGGCAAATAAACACATATTATAATGTTTACTTTAAATATGTCCCAAATGCCTAGCCGTTAAAAGTCCCAGAACTATCCCCACTGCCGCGGAGTATACCCCGTGAGGGACCATGAACCGAGACCTCTAGAGCTTCGCTGTCTTTTTCTACGTTTGGCATGGATCAAAGAATACCATCTCCTGGCCAATTTATGTCTGCCGAATCATTACTCGAATCAGTAAAGGACCCAATTACTGTGCCTATATTAATTATACTTATTTTTAAAGCATAATGAATATTAAATTTTTTCATTGATATCAGTAAATATATATGTTACATATCTCATTTTTAACATTCATTATATTTTAAAAATAAGTATAATTAATATAGGCACAGCAATTAGCACCCCCACAGTAATTGGATCCCTTATCCTATATTTTGTTGTTCCTTATTTAAATCTGCCTTGTCGCTTTGCAAAACCTATTTTTGCATACAAACTGCGGTCTAATACTGTGGGTATTTACTTTATACTGAATGTAAGGACAATCGGAACGAAACTGTCTTGTCCTCGCTGATTCGCCAGATCGATCCAAGTGTAGATCATCTTTAACACAGTGAACGGAGGAACCGAAGGAACTCAACTGAACATATATGTAGGACACATCAGGCAGGAAGCTACGACAGTCACGTAGACAATCGCCTTGCGTCGCGCGTCTGTCACCATGTGCAAATAGACGCAGGGACGGATTGATAATGAAATATTTGTAAAACCCCGACTGAAAGCTCCGACGAGGTGTACGATACTAGTGCATACAAAAGCATTTTATCAACATTGTACATCTAGATCCCTTGTCCCCTCAACTTTGCTACCAACAATATCCTTTTCCACTGGCGATATTACGTAATCACAACGTCACAAACAAAGGTGTAAACCAGTTTTTCCTTAAAATTTCCTTGGGATTTATTCAAAATCGTAAGGGACCTAATAAAGTTGTAACTTTTGAACCTTTTAGAGGTGTTATTAAATTATTAATTATGGAGTTATTTGTTTTAGATAAAATTAATTTAAATTATTGTATTTTTATATCAATATTGTCATTAATATTATCTATAATAATATGGTTAGTTTATCCATTTTATATAAAAGTGTATATAATAAACTTAAGAATTTTATTTGTACTAAGTTTAATAGGGACAGGAGTTATTCGTATTAGGTTTCATTCCGCAATTTTGTTTGAATGCTAGCATGACCAGATCCGGTACAGTAAATACCGTTGTATAAGATATTAATAAACTATTCAATATTTAGAATTTTTTAGGATAGAAAGGATGTTCGCTTCAGCTTTCTTGTTTTAATCTTTCAGTAAAGATTAGAAAGCGTAATGTAAAAGTTTATATTTCTGAACACACATAAACTTCATTGGTTAAATAATAATTGGCTTATAAGTGGTCCACGAAACTACTCAAACGACTTTTTTGAGCAATTAAAAGCATTGGTAAGAATTACATAAAAAAATAAAGACGACACTTACAACTTTTTTCATTTGGGACCGTAATGAAAATTTAAAATATGCATCTTATAAATCAATGTCAGTTAAACACATGATAAAAATTTCATCGAAATCGGTTAACGTTTTAAAAAATTTTTTCAAAATATTAATAAATTAATGTTCCTAACGTCATTTAATAAATCAATGTTCCTAATTGCTAAAAAGACGTCAAGTCATTTGGCCCAATATTTAAAAAAGTTATTCTGATTTAACATTAGGTTTACGGAGCATTAACAGTGACTATTTTACATTATGTAAAAATGACAAGAATGTATTTATTTATTCGAATTTATTATTTTAGCGATTTTTATTATAATTTATGATACGACTAAAGAAATAAATTGATTGAATAGTTTTTGACGAGTGTATCTTTACAATCTTAACAATCGTAAATTAAAAAATGAGTAACCCGTCATTTACACAGGTCCCGTAAGCCTAGTGTTAAAGGGCGTTCGAATACTTTCATAATCATGTTTAACTCTCCGTATGCTATGCCGGGGTGATGCGTGACCCGTCGTGGTGGGGATAAGCTCGACTGGACATCAATATGTACAATTTTATTTCGATATAAGACGACGCTTTTTATTTCGAAATAAGAAAATCGCTATCCCCTCTTCTTTTTCTTGTTCGAAATACGACGGAAGCCGGTGCCGAACTATCGTCTTACATCGAAGGAAAACTGTAGTGAAATATCGGTATGAGTCAGAAAAGACTCCGGGTTAATCAAACAGGGTTCATCTCATTGTCAGGGTTAATCAAACTGAAATTTTCAAAATATGTATAACTGATACAGATCTACAAACTGTATTCTTTAAATTTTCGATATAGGCTCACATAAAAGATTGTAAACTATGTTTTAGTATTCTCTCTGTAATTCCGACCAATTGCAATTTTTTCAAAATTTGTTTCACGTCATATAGTTAGCTAATTGTTCTAAATTCTAAAGTAATCCAAGTCCAGTACTAAACACGGTATCGTTTTTTTTTAAGTATCTGAATATTCCTTGGAGTCGCTGTAAATTTCTTTGAAATCTGATTCTTGTTTATCACTTTTGATAAAGGAATGTATTTTTACCTTCTATTCATTATTTTCCCAATTTGAACATTGCATGAACATTCAGTATACAACAAGGGTATTATTCAGCGTTATTATTTTGCGTTAATGGTTTGTAAAAATTTGTCATTGTTTTCGACGGGTAATTAAGGTCAAATTTCTGTGAAAGAGCGATCGTGTAGACTGTTCCACACTTTCTACGTGGCCAGAATGTATAATAATGTATCCACGTCCACCGAACTTGGGTCCTTGGTATTGTCTCGTAACGTTCGCCACCTCCCCTTAGCGTGCTCGTCTGAGGACGAGCAAACTGGTCGCTGACACTGGAAGGTCGTTTCCATTTTACATTGACACACTCATCGACTCGTGGTTTTACGACGCTACGTGCTGCCCCGACAGACCGGTAGCTGGGTTTATAATCTTACTTTTGCCGCTATTCCATCAACTATGCAATTTACGACCGCCGCGACGCGACGTTATTCCTTAAATTACTTTGATTCCTCTAGTACTCTAGTACATGCACAACGATCCAACTGATCCAGAAATGACATCAGAGTGTTACACACTTACTGTGGTATCACAAATTCGTACTGTTATATTCTTCTTTTTTGTGAACATTTTCTGATTTCTTACGAGATGTCCCACAAGCTGTTCAACATTCTCTAAAGGTTGGCTCGCAGACCGTGATTACGGAAAAATCAACTTTGACCTAACAAAATATTTCTGAGAACCTTTCATGTCTAAATCATCATATACATACATACGTGTACAGTGTTTACTCAATATATGTCCGCAACATGGGTCTAGCCTTGGACATACAGGGTGTTTGGGAAATCGTGGTACAACCGGCAACGGGATTATTCCTAAAAAAAAACCTAGTTGAAAATAAGGAATATAGTTTTTTCATACGGGGCTTCATTTCCGAGAAAATCGAGTTTAAAAATTCGTTAGGTACGCGTTTACTTAGACGAAGTCTGCTTTGTTCGCTCGGTCTAGCCCGCAATTGGCATTGGAATAAACAAAAGATTCTTCACTAGCCTCGCTATCAAACAATTCAGACGTCGAAGTTTCGTTATTCATATGAGTGCACGAAAGTTCTGGTTGAGTAATTAAAGCTAGCTTTGACTTTTGGCAAAAAATTTGTATTTTTTCTTGGCATGCCTCTATCATTATTTTTAGTAGGATCGGAAGTATTAATAGCATTGTCATTAAATCATAATTTGAGGATGACCAATGCAGATGTATGGTCATCTAAAGAACCTGACTGCGTTGACAACCTGAAATCGTTCTGAAGGCTCAGATATGGACAATAAAGCCCTTTCCTGAGAAACGAAACACTTCACTCTTTCTAAACATCATGAATGATTTTCGCTTAACACATTATCTACCGGCGATTATTCCATAATTTTTGGAAATCTATAGACCATGGCTGAGAATTTTTTAATAGATCCTTCAACAGCAACAGGAACTTCAATCTTGAACCAACAACTTACCCTCAATAACATAATCTAATAAAATGCTTAAACAAATTTTCTTTGATAGAATAATCCCAAATGAAATTAAGCTTCCCTTTGGTACAGTATAATTATTGGAAAGCCTATTACGTATGTACAGTAAAGTCTTGATCTAAGCCGAACGGAGCTACAAGATCTTAGTCAGTTCGCCTATCCCTACCACTGGGGGGCATACCTCGCGAGGAGTCTTGGAGCTCGAACTGCCTCGGTCGCCGAGCACAGTGTAAAGTGTAAACATGCCGCGTAATCCGATACCGGGTTGGGTATATCGGTGTGAACCACTACTAATCCGATTACAAAACTTCTTTGTTTGTCATTACTTTTTTATGGGACTTTCACTAATTTATTTGTGGCATTTTTCTGATTAAAATGATACTAAAGACGACATAATTTGAACTGTATTTAGTGGTTTAATTAACGGTATGTCGTACACCTTCGGCCGCGTGGACCGTGTTTACAGACGCTGTTCTTTTCTACGTTTAGCACGATCGACGCGGTCACAAGAAAATAGTAGCCCTACACGATCTCTGTCACAGCACGGACCCCAGGATCGGGCTTAGATCAAGACTTTACTGTAATAAGCTTCAGACAGATAAAGTATTAACTGTGGCCTGGAGTTTCGATATGTTCTCGCGCAGTGGTGTTACAAAAACTTTAGAAAATTGTGACAGGCAAGCTAGCAGATATCAACAGTTGATTAGTTTGAGAATTCCTTCTATAGAGTTTGAACTTAATACACTAAAAAGTTCAAGATGGGACTATTTGGGACTTTTTACTTCTGCATTGTTAAACTCAACTGAACGGCATAGAAAATGGCACTTGAAAAGAATCTCCAAAAATTATTGTAGAAAGCGTTACTAAAAAACTTTTGTGAACATTTACTTATGTTAATTAAAATATCATGTACACAAGCTTGAACAATCTTATTAATCGCATTTTTCACATATTGATTTCTATGCTTCTATCATTACTAAATGAATTACTATGAGTATCATTAGCCTCATTGTCAGTAAACATTCCGAAAATAATGGCAGGTAAATCTATTTTTTCCACCTAGATTGGGCTTTCAGTGCGACGCACAGTGGGGTTAAATCGCGAAAACATGGCCAAAATAGGAAGGAGTACTCCAATTTATTTCGGGTCGCATGATTATGAATCTGTTGTCCAAATTACAAACAACAAAATGGCGGATTCAATGTGGCGGATTCAATATGGCAGATGCGTATCCGAAAAAATTATTGGATTTATTTGAAAATTAGTATTCCTATATTTTTTTGGGGCGCTGAGTACGCATACGATCTCAAAATTACAAAAACCAAAATGGCGGATTCAATGACGGCGGAGTCCGGGTGTATTTTGACTCAGAGTATCTTATATCGACGTTCAATTGTCCAGTTTTTGGGCAAATTAATTAAATGAACAGCTACTGTTTTAAAGATCAACATGTTCGCAAGAAGAACCTTCGAAAATATGTTCGATGAAGAATGGCCTACCGTCAGAAGGTTAACAACCTTCCCGCAGGGACTTTATGCCCACATTTCGTTCGTTAGCAGCCTGAACCATATTTGAAAATTTTGCTTGGATATCTGGACACGATTACCCGACATCCTTCGTCGTTTGATTATGTGGTAGTGAGTCGTGAGAATTATTGCATAAGTTGGTATTGTGTGTATGGTGTTACCACTCGATATTATTAATAGACATGTCGAAGTACTCTCCGATTATGCTTGTCTGTATGTAGATACCGCTTTTCGGTTTTCTCGATCGGAACAATATCGCAGTGTACGTGTGAGAGAATCGGTATAAACTTTCACGCGGTCGCTACCAACGGCACTTTCTTTGATGAATTCTCTTTATATTTCTCGAAAGGAATACGTTTCACTTAATAAAATCGTTACAACAGTAATTCTAACTGTAAACACCCGTTAGTAAAACAAATGGCCGTAGCGTTATTTAATTGACATAGACCATGGGATTTTAGGGGATGTACGAGACGGACAGTAAAAATAGAAAAGATTGCAATCGTGCAGAATCTAAATCACGACGTACTGATTCAGACAGTTCCAAGGCCGGCATTTACTTTCTTATACTTTCTTACTTTCTTCGCCACGTCCTTGATACTCTGATACGTAGTCTTCGATTGTTACTTGGCACAATTCATAGGTTTTTCCGATCGATTTTTAAGGAAGGATCCTTTCGAGTTTTCTTAAAACAAATATTTAGTTTACAGTAATTTTATTTTTTAGTTTTAATTTTAGTTTTTAGTAAAAAAAAATATTTTGTTCAGTAGAACCTTGATACGCTAACAAAAGAATGAGTAGCAAAAATAAAATAGTGCTGTTGAATTACTTAACTGTGAATCAATTGATCTTCAATTCTCGTTTATCCCTTAATATGAATTGTTGTATTACGTGTTAAGCACTTTCATTTGTAAATGCAGTTAAAAATTCGTTTCAGTACTCTCCATGTGTTTTAAACAAAATTGTTACGAATAAATAGAGATAGGTACGTCTGTATAACTCGGAGATTTTTTCTATTTGTAAAATAATTCACAGGCTTTAACCTACACTATTAGAAATTGGAACAGTAACTTTAAAAATATTATACACTATCTTCTTCCTGGCCGTTATTTCAAACGTTTTCATCAGCATTTATTTTAGTTGCTCAATCGCAGCTCATGTATTCTTATAATTGTAGATTAATTTATTATTTAACATGTCTCTTCCATCAATTACTCATGGCTGAAAATGATTTACAAAAATAACCTGGAAAAATATTTTCAGACAATAAACGTATTCGTATTGAATGTATCCGAATTGCAAACTGAACATTTTTTTCGTTGTTAACCACGCCTAGCAGACAGTTACTGTTTGTGTTAGATATTGGTAAGTTACTTCCGGTTTTCCAAAAATCATAGCGAAATATTTGATTTAAAAAAATATTTTCAAATCACCTAAATTTTCAAAATGCGAATTAATTATTAATTTTTTAATTATAAATAGTAGGAGAATCAACAAAATAAAGGAAAAAGAAAAAAATATCGATAGCTTACTGAATACTATTGACATTATGGGACATCCGATCGAAACAATTGGCATACTTTGGTATATTCTATTCAGCTCAGAAAATTAATCGATTCTCAATAATGTAATGTTCACTTTAATATGAGTATTGCGAAAAATGTCTCTGTGTACACGGTTAAATGTGCTGCTTCAAACAATGCTCTTGACATCGCGTTGAACAATGATTCGCATAATTTCTTCATTATTTCGGATTCTCTAAGCGTTCTCCACAGTGTTCAAACTGTCAAGTTTAATGCTAAAATTAATGCTTATATCTTGAGCATTAAAAAGATATATAACCAATTCATTCGGAACAACTTTAATAATTATTTTATAAAAGGGTATAGCCGAATAAGGAGGTTAAAAGTGCCCTTGATTGGAATTATATGGCCGATGGGTCATTCGATAGAGCATCAAGAAAAAACATCCTGTGTAAAATTTCAACCCTCTATCTCGATCGGGAGGGAAGTTATGGGGTAAAATCGAAAAATTAGTTTTGGGCCTATTTTGCTTAGTTACTGATGTTTAGAAATTCTAAGAAAAATTCGAGTCATGTCAAACATCCAAATACATACTCTGCAATTCGTTTCAGATTCTTAAATTGAAAATCCAGCTTGTAAAAAATTAGAAACCTCAAAAAAATCGAAAAACTGCAGATTTTACATGGAAGTTCTAGAGATACCACATGTATATTTTTACAGTACCGATATATTGTTATAATTATTGTTCATAAATGTTTTCAGATTTTACAATTTGGTGTTCCATAGTTAAAAAAAAACCCGATTTTTTCGATGTTTTTTTCGCGAAGAACTAAGCTAACCTTAAAATTGTGACGTTTTATTTATTCTGTAAATCTATTAGGCACTGATAAACCTTGAACATTTCACAGAAATAATTAAAAAATTCAAATAACAAAAGGCAAATTCTACTTTCTTCGCTTTCATACTGATAATTAGACAGCGGATTTTATGCATTTCTGGCAAAAATTAGCAGGTATAATTTAAAACGGTGAAAATATTAGACAAATTTAAAGACACTGTTATCTTATTTTCAAACGATCAAACATATTAAGAAAGGAAATAAATTTCTATTTCACACCAATTTTTTGTAACTCGCATAACAATTTTTTATTTTGCATAAATATCCGCTGTCTAGTAATAATTCTTAATCCTTGGTTTAAACGTAAAAAAACCATGCCGCCAGTTTATTATTACGTTATATATCTTGCTGGTTCTCTCGCTCATATCGTATTATTGAGAATCCTAGATGTAAATGTAATTATGAATGTGGAATATGATACTCAAAGATCTATATTATTGCACGATCTCTTTAAGTTAGGATTTCAGCTGCCACTGGACGTTTCTGTATTGATGTCCGGTCCCAATGTGAAAGCCTGCGTCCATATTGGGTAAGGGACCCAATTACTGTGGGGGTACCAATTACTGTGCCTATATTAATTATACTTACTTTTAAAGCATAATGAATATTAAATTTTTTCATTGAAATCAGTTAATATATATGTTGTATATCTCTTTTTTAAATATTCATTATGCTTTAAAAATAAATATAATTAATATAGAGACTGTAATTTGTCCGTAATTTGCACGTTGAAACAAAAAAGAATGTGAATCTCTATTTTTGTTTGTTTTGTTGTTCTTGATCTACGCACTTCTGATTTGTCTATTCTTCAATTTGTAATACATCTTTTATGAGATTTCTTCTTCTTCTTCTTCAAAAAAAAAAAAAACTAAAGAACTTTAGTATTTTGAGTA
Source organism: Halictus rubicundus (assembly GCF_050948215.1). Taxonomy (NCBI): domain Eukaryota; kingdom Metazoa; phylum Arthropoda; class Insecta; order Hymenoptera; family Halictidae; genus Halictus; species Halictus rubicundus. Next base: position 1,677,802 of record NC_135154.1, read on the forward strand.
TTCAACTTGGGCATGAGGCATCATTCCGGATGTATCTTCGCAGGCCTAGTCGTGACTAATTCCATAACAATGGAATCCCATCCCGAGATTATCGACCGTAAGACAAGGCCAACCGTTTCTTATACCACGTATAGTCTGGAGGCTCGCCAGAGAGAAGTTAAAAGAAGCAAGAAAATGAAGGATATCTCGATCGGCGACGCGCGGCACGACGCGACACGACGGAGAAGATTTTATTCCGTAATTAAGAACGAATCGATAGCAGCGCGGCGGTCGTCAACCCGCGAACGATGTCTCCGAGAGGACAATTAGAAGGACTGGCCGATTTCTTTTACCACGTAGAGACGTTGTGAAATTTCAAAATGCGTCGATTGGGCGTTGCCTCGTTGCCGCGATGACGGACGAGCTGTTCGGATTCGTTCGGTTCCCATTTGTCGAAGGTTCGATTAAAGGTCGAGGAATATGTACTCTCTATCACAAATGCATAGCTCTAGTTTACACAGTATTTTCACAGTGTTTGGAGATAAAGAGGCTTACGCAAAATCGCCTTTTTCCTTTCGCGAGCTTCAAACATTTTACAAGCGCCTACAAAATTATACGCGCACGTTAAAAATGTATTCCTTAACCAGTTAGCTGTTACGACCTCTTTGAAAAATGTGTGTCTATATTGTGTCGCAAAAATTAAGCGATGACGAGTATACTCGTCAAACACAGGATATATGTAGCTGTTATAATATGGAATTAAATTGTAGAACATTTTCGCAAAGGAAGTACAATATTTTTGGGATACCCTGTATATGAACTCGTAATGGCTTCAGTGATGGCTATCAAAAGAAAACAATACATTTACAAAACACAATTCATTCTATATACAGCCTTTTCATAATAATTATGAAATTATTGTGAATGTCCCCTGCCCTTGCATAAATTAACCCTTTGCACTCGAGTGGTGACTCTGAAGCACCACTAGAAATTGTTGTGGCATTATTTCAAAGAAATTACAAAAAATATTACAAAATATTTGTTACATTACAAAATTTGTAGTTAATAGATCACTAAACATTTCAATATTATATGTAGAAATCGGATCAGTTTCGTATGAATAAGATGAAAATATTCTAAGACGGAAGTAAAATTTAGTTCTAGATTGAAAACAGCGCCGAGTGCAAAGGGTTAACTGAAAGCGAAATAACGTCTGTTGGGCTACATAGCATCTGCCCTTGATTTTCTCTTCTATAATTACGTTAAATACCATTTTCTGTGCCGCCAAGTTTACTTTAACAGTGAAAAACTAAAAAGTACCGAGGAGTGCCGCTTCGAATCTTTTATGGTACTAAAAGACTGCATATAGGGTGACCCAAAAATGTTGTATTTCCTTGAAAGGGGTAATTCCTGAGGTCATTTAAAGAAACTTTTTCCTTTGAAAAAATGTTCTTCGCGGCTTTGGAAAGGAGTTATTAACAAAAAAAAAAACACGGACCAATCAGGGCGCGGCTACAGTGGACAGATTCCGGTTCGGCCAATGCCAACGTCACGCTCAGCACCGTCTGCTTTTGTCGCGCTCTGATTAGTCCGTGTTTTTTTGTTAATAACTACTTAACAAAGCCGCAGAGAATATTTTCGCAAAGGAAAAAGTCACTTCAAATCATCTCAAGAATCACCGATTTCAAGGAAATGCAACAATTTTGGGACACCTTGTAGAACAAATTTTTGTAGGAGTTCTCTACGTTCGGCAGTGTATTAAGGAATAGTATCTCCTGGATAACATATGTCTCTCGGTAAACCCGTGTTCTGGACATATATCGAGAAAAGACTGTACCCCGTTACGAGCCGAGGGTTAGGTAGATGATGCGTGATTGAGGATTGTTTGTATTTACGGGATTTCTTGTGGACTAGCTGACGTGACGTCGCGACGTATTTTTACGCGAGGACGTAACGCAAAAGAACCACATTATTTTATTTTACGCACTGATTTATGCGTCAAGATAAGACACGTGGTGTGCGCGCATCGTTTAAAAAGAACAATGACTCAGTCCGCCAACAATACAGACTTGCGTCAATTTGTCCCATTAATCACGAAACGAATACGCGCAACGATTCCAAACGATTTATGGATCGGCTAGTTTACTTTGAGTGTCATCAGGCGGCCATGAACCATTCGGGACCAGCTGAACCGGCTTCCGAACAATTATTAACAGTCACGATCCAATTCTTCAAACGAAGTGTTCGTTAATCGCAGACGCGGCAATGCGTATGCGGAAAACAAGCTCGAAGGTATAACAACAACCGTCCAACTGATTTACATTCTTCCTCGCGGGAGGGCCCATTGATTTTATACTACAAAAGATGTGTGGCGTGTACAAAGCAAGAATACGACACAGATCTTCATAACTGCTTATAAGCATGTCACAAATGTTTTCGCAGTTGTATTGGAAGCAATGTGATTAAATTTATCTTTCCAATTCGTTGAAAGGTATTCAAACAATTGGAGAGCGGAGCTTCTTTTGCCAGTCCTTGAAGAAACTCATTGAAAAATTAAACAATTCTTAATTGACTGATTGTAGACTACCGAATTACACGTATTTTAAGTAAGCAATTTCTAAGCAGAATATCTGCCTTCGGGTGCCAATAGAACTAGCCTAAATAAACACGAATGTCTCAATAAGCATAGATGTTTGGGAATCAATTAATTAATTTCAAAATAAAGTTCGTTGCACGACTATAGGTACATATACTCGAGAGTTTAGCATGTCAACGGCTACTAAACGACCGAGAAACGGCTATACGCTGAAGATAGATCATTTCAATTTACATTTTGAGTGGGCTCTACAAAACGCACAATTCATTCGAGAAATTGTCAGTTAACAAATGGGGAAGATTAAAATAAATGAAGATCGATTAGCTTGCATCGTCAAAACAAATTTCTAACAAATTCAATAACTTGTCCAGATTCCTTTGTAGTGGTAACTTGCTAGTGCCGCACAATGGTCTAAAATGCGAAAAGTGACATTTTGCCAAATACCGTCTCATACGGATTTATGTTGAATGTTTATTATTTTCTAAATATCCATCAACCTTGAAAATGAAAAAATGAATAAAATTTGATAAGTACTATTACTGTAATAAACAGTTAAAGTTGGAAGTTTTAAAGATAGCCCTTTTCATGGACAAAATTGCTTTTCTTCTTTAAGATGCCCTGACGGTCCTTTTTAATATTTTCCTACCAATTTTTTTTTTTAATGAAAGGTTTTTTTTTAAGCTGTAAATTACCATTGTCAATTAAAAATTATTATTCATAATGAAAATGTTATGCTAAATGTAATGAAGAAAATTTTCAAAATATTATTATTATTATACATCATTATTATTATTATTATTGTATATCGTTTATTTTAAAGTGGTCGCATTAACAGCTAGGTCATTAGCGACCACATCGATTACAATTGAATATAAAAGAGAAGGTTACTTAATCGTAAAAAAAGAGTAACTTTTTTTTAAAATTACCTATTTAGTTTAATTATTTATTATTTATCTAGAGTAACTTTTTAAAAATTATTTATTATTTATTTAGAGTAACTTTTTAACAATTATTTACTATTTTCTTCGATTTTCCGACCACTTCAATGGCTTCAAAATTTTCAAAAATCGAAATCAACCTCAAATGCATCACTGATATTATATTTTTCAATGATAAAGTTGTAGAGCTGCTTACACATTTTTAAAATTATCATTTGTGTTCCACAAGTCGGAAATTTCTATCTTTAATATTGAATATGAACCTAAACAAATAAAACACGACAAGCAGGGTGACAGTAATTAACAACCAATTTTTTTTTTAATTCGTTCTTTACAGTCGACTTAATAATGTACCACGAAAGATTCAAGGCAGTACTTTTTGGAACTTTTTAGTGATTCAATTTTCAAGTGGTCTACGTCAGAGGCCGGCAAGACCGAGCACATTTCGGCCGATTTTCGAGGGCTACGCCCCTTGTTCCGGCCGCAGGTCTCGCTCCCCGTGACGGTCATAGTTCTGAAACCACCTCAGGCGCGTGGCGTATTAGGGCGACACCCGTTTCAATAGGTTCCCACATTACCGAGGAGGCACTATTGTCAATGCATTTTTTTATTTTGTCAGTGGTGTCCCCTGTAGGCGTATGTCGCATGGTAATTTCGGAAAATAAACTTGAAAAATAAATTAAGAAGATCAATTTGGAAAATAGTGTTTAATTTCAACGCTAATATTTTATTTAGATATGGAAATACATTTTCGTGTACGTTTAAACTTTAGATGTGCTGGGTAAATCTGAAATGTCGAACGGAAGGCTGGACGTCGTTGATCGCATTGCAGACAATAGCGAAGAGTCCTTCGCATTGACAATAGTACTTCCTCGGTAATGTGGAAACCTATTGATATGGGTGTCGCCCTAATCCGCCACACATACTGCATACGGTACGCGCGTGAGATGGCTCGAGAACTATAGGACCGTCACGAGGAGCGAGACCCGTGGCCGGAACAAGGGAGCGTAGCCCTCGGAAATCTGCCAAGATGTACTCAGTCTTGCCGACCTCTGGACTACGTAACAAGAAGAATGACATTTACAATTTTTGTGATTAAAATGAAACCAAATATGATATAATTCCGATGATATTTACTTGTGTAATGAAAGATGAAAGGTACTTCCCATTACAATTACATTAACGGAAAATTAGTGTAAATATGATCTTTTGTTATTGGGTTAGTAGTGGTCTCCTGATCTCACACCGATATACCCGGCCCGTATTATGTTTACACTTCTCGGCGACCGAGGTCCCTCGAGCTTCGTGGCCCCTCACAGGGTATACCGCGGCGGCAGTGGGGATAGTTCTGGGACTTTTATCGGCTAGGCATTTGGGACATATAACGAGAAAAGACTGTACCTGCCTTTTTGATAGTTCTGATAGGTAAAGGTTCTATCATAATTCTCGTCAAGTCTACGATGGAAAAAACGCAAACGGAAGGAAAACTAAATAAACAACTTAGATGTACATAGAGAGAATCTCACGAAAATGTCGTGAATACGTTATAGCTTGTATCCTTCTCTAGCAGTATTTATCATATTGTACCGTGCATTTTTCGTGGATCGTGTCGCACGCGATGCGTTCTGCGCCTGAGAAATATGTTCACGCGTGCTTCGGAAAGCAGAAAATGTGTGAGAAAGCGTGATTACTGTTGCAAAGAGTACGGTATCTGACAAGACAGAAGTGCAGATAAAGTAATGACACGATTTGAAACTACCGGTGGTTTTCTTTTTCGTTTCGAACCGAGAAAAACGACATAATTGTTAAATATTCTTTCGTGTACATAACAAAATTCTTAAAATTCACACGAATAATACGAACTTCACTGTGTTAACTGGTACAAACTGTTTTGTTTTTGTTGTTTATAAACATCAAAATCTCAATCGAAAAGACGTTTTCCTTCATGATAAAGGCTGTGTATTTCGGAACTTACTCGGCAGAATCAATCGATTATTACTAACTTTTTAAGTATTTTGGCAAGTTTTTGTGAAAGAAGGTAACCAGGACGCAGCTAATAGCATTACCGAAAATTTCATTTGCTCCGGTACTACCGAAATAAATAGATCCAAATAGATAAAATATATTCTCAGTCTAAGCGATGTCCAGCTTCTAAGTTGACGATTCAAAACAACAATTATTTTTGCACAGACTTAACAGACTAAAATTGGAAACCTTAATATTTGGTTGATTTTTTAGATGATTTTTTGGACGATCAAATATTTACTCAGAATATAGCACTTGATGGTTGAGATGATTTAGAATCACTTTATGAAACAAGGCTGAAGAATCTTACGCAATACTCTCATGCCGCCAAGTAATTTAGGTTGCGCAAATTTGTAGTAACTGTGCGGCGCGGCGTCGCGAAATTCATGGAGCTTACCCTTAACTAAATAACATAAAGTCGATCAATATTTAATAAGGTAAATTTAGCCTTTGATATTTAACGAAATTGTTAATTATTATTCTAATCAAGTGTGGTACCTAGAGAACACTTATCGCATCATTCTGATCAACTACGAAATTAACCGAAGAAAAAATGAAAAATGATAATTGGAGAACAAATGTTTCGTAAAATCGAATTATTTGAAAAGACTATCGTACGCAAGTGATCGCATCCATGCAAGATATAAAATCGAATGGTGTACCTACTAGAAGCGTACGATCATTCCCATTTAGGGAGAGCAACTACCCTTCCTTAAGCGATTGCATTCAAGTGCGATGTTTCATTTCATCGAGTTTAACCACCCTCTGCAGAAGAACCAGTTCTTTCGAATCGTAGGCACACGGCTCCTTGGCCATGTCCACGAGAAGGCATTGAAAAAGCATCAACAAAAATCTATCCCGCCAAAACGCCATTCCCCCACGCATCCACCACAGCTCGGTCACGTGGCGCGTTCTGTCTCTATCGTGCATGTGTCAGAATGTCACGTGACATATCCGGCACTGGCATGGAGAGGGTAACTTGTTCCCCTCGATTCGAGTCAATTTCCCTGAACTGGCGACACTGCGTGTCTCCCACACTACCCTCCCCTTCTACGACGGTATACCCCCACGCTTCCGCCGTAGCCCGGTCACATGACGCCTTTCGTCTCTGTCGTGCATGCGTCACAATGTCACGTGATTAATCCGGTACTGGTAGAGAAAGGGTAACTTTCCCCCCTCGATTTGAGTCAACACCCCCGATTTGGAGGCTCTGCTTCCACGATCAATCATGCCCGCGACAATCGACGTGTCATGCACGCGAGACTGCCTGAGATTATTGATATCCTCTTATCGTTTCTTTCCCATTGATTTCTAGCCTTTTTTCTTGTAAACATATAGAACCTTTCGTATAAATGGAACTTTATTGTGATTTTACCGAATGCAATCGTTTTGAAGAATAAGGCCCTCATAATCGTATGTGCATTCGAAAATTTATTGCAGTCACCGGTGATTCGTGTCAATGAATGTCGTCGAATATTCTTTTTTATGGAATTTAGGGGATCAAAGACGTATCGGTTCAGCTTTTTGGCGATAATATAAGATACAAGGTAGCATACCGATAAAATTATGATAGTTTTTGTAGTATTCTAGTATAGATATACGTAAATGTAACGCTGGGTTTAAAAAGTTATTAAAAATTTGATATTAAAAAATGATGTGCAAAAAATAAAAACCTTGCGATTCAAAGAGTATTGGCGTACTGTTGATTTGTATAGTAACTATACATTTAGAAGCATCGCGTTATGTTAGAAGCTACAAAAATTCCGTATTATTACAGGTATTATGGTTTACCTGATTTAAAAGCTTCAGTTGTATTTTTAGGAAATATTTGCTGAAAATTACCTACTGGGCCAGGAGGAGTACTCACAACAGGAAAAGGAAGAAGTAAGACGTAAATTTTGTTACATAAGGTCAGAAATGAAACGCAGATGCATGACAGTGAACGGAAAGGAAGACATTTTCTTCAAGATCAATCGTAGTTGGCTGGATAGAGCATTCTAATTACTTACGGTGCGTTATACATATGTAGTGAGACCGGGTCGGTTATTGAAGAAGACGTTCGATGAATTAAGACCACGCACCAAAAATTTAGGTACTTCAGAAAAGAAGGGACGTTTAATTTTTGGCCGCAGCCATGTAATTGCAAGCTGAGGGGATGCGAGATGCTTCTAATATAAGTCACTTGTTCTCCAGAGTGAGCAACCAAACAATAAAACAGCATTTGTATGGAGTCGGCAGGAAACTATTTGTAAATTAAATCCATTATAGGCATTAAGTATGTTCGTCGAAGCTGGTTTATCCCGAACTCAATACGATGTTATATTAGAAGAACACTTATAAAGTTTCATCCTTGCCACAATATACTGTAGGAACCGAAAATGGAGTGCTACCCGAATTGTAAACGATTACTTCGCCGGGAAGCGTATTTTAACCCTTCGCACTCCTTTGTCGAGTGTGACTCGACATTTAGCAGGTGTTTACCCAGGTATTTTCCCAGGCCAAGCACATTAATTTTTATTGTTAAATTACTAACAAATATTATTTTAATGCTGCATTAACAATGTTTATTTGTCTTCGATTGCTTTTTTAAGTTAAAATACGATCAATGAATTAGTAGGAACACTTCAAATACTTTTAATGTTATATCAACAATTTTTATTTGTTTATTAATAAATTAGTAAGTTTATTTCAATCCCATTACGTACATTTTAAACGGGAAAAATCATATGTTTAATGTTTTATTAACAATTTTGATTCGTTTATAATTATTTTTTTTAAGTTAATAAACAAGTTAGTATGTATATTTTATAATTTTGGAGATCGGTCAAATACCACACTGTGGCAACTGTGAATTTGCATAGGTATCTGTAGTCTACTGTTGAATAAAAGTGGTTACTGCTTTTTTCTGTCGGTAGACAACTCATTACAAAAGTTACATCAAACATGTTTTTTCCACATCCTAGAACCAGTTTCATTTTCACGTAACAGTTATGTGTAAATGTATATGAACTTATAGAAAGTTGGTACTTTTTACTTTATGATTACATGTACGTAATTGATTACAATCAGCATACTTCCAAAGAAATGACACACGAGTATCACTTTAGTTTACGTCACTCTGATCGCGAGCTGCCTTCGCTAATCAGACATTCATGGAAAGAACATATTTCAATTATGACGTATTTCTTTCTTGATAATTCTTTATTACTCGTAACAGAAACTTCAATTTGTTACCTGTAAGAGCATGTGTCTTGCAATGTTTTTCTTTGTATTTCTGTAAAGACTTTTTGTAATTTTACTAAGATTCTAACAAACTGAAACTCTTCATTGAAATACTAACTTATATAAGAGCAAATTTTTATGCATTACATAACTGAAAATTTATGTGCATTCACGATCAATGCAAAGTAATATAATAAATAAAGTTTATTTAAGGTCCACAGTATGAAATCAACTTGGAATTTTCGTAAATTATACTGAGACGCCATACAAACATTATACAGGGTGATTAAAAAAAAGTCCGATATTTATAGGCCTCATAGTACTCACTGTGAGGAGTAAAAAATGTCTAATCAACGTAGGTCCTAAAAGCAATTCTTTCCCTCTACAATCAACTTTTGTTAGTTATTACTGTTCCCTATCATAACTGGTTCTCCTCGCAACACATTGAATGTGTGTATATACTTCATAGACACGACTAATACGTCTAACTTCTCTGTGTCGGAAGGGAAATAATATGATCATAATATGGAACGCTAATAAATAATAAATGTTTATTCTACAGAAAAAGGATTGCTATTAGGAACTATGTTAATTAGACATTTTTCCTCTCGGTGGATATTCTAAGGCCTTTAAGAATCGGACCTATTTTATCACCCGGTATGTACACTTCCGACCATATATCAACGGACACTTATGTTATGTACTTATTTTCAGCAAAATGGAAATTAAAACAAAAATACAAGTTACCAGCTTGATTTTATTGTTTTATTTTGTTATACATAGCTCCCAGTAAGCAATTTGCTATGAATTTGTCACAAAAATTTGTCTACTAATTTCGATCCATTTGTTTCGGCATTAAGCTCGGTACTTGAGTGCAGCAGCCAAAATTCCATGTCAAATCAAGACCAAAACGAAGCCAAATCTTGGGCAGGTCGGTCGCACTAAAAGCGAACCTAACCTTGTTCTAAGAGTAAACCTTACTGTAGGAGGGAAAACGGAATTAAATTATGGTCGATATATGAAATTTAAAACTATATAATTTAGAAGTTTAAATAAAATTCTATTTTTCCTTTTACAGCAAGGTTTACTCCGATTTTGCTCGATATGTACTCGTAAAGCAAGGCCTTAGTGCGACCGACCTGCCCTCTGTAACGAAGTCAATGTTTAGCCCCTTTGGTACGGAATTTTACCTGCAAACTTTGCACTTAAATTCCGATGCATCTGTTTCCGCATTTAACTCGGAATTTGTCAACAAACTTTAGTGTCAAATTCATATAAAATAGCGACCAAATTCTGCTCCAAGCAGGGTTTCGTACCAAATGGACATGTCATTTGCCCGTAAATTGTGATACAAACATTGCTCAAAATTTGCTCGAAACAGCATTTGGCTAACTAGACTAGTATACGATAATATCTCAATGCAAAATTAAAAATACGCATACAGTCAGTGTAAAAAGTTTTTGACTCTCTTAAAAAGACGATAACTTTCTTACAATTGTATCAAACGACCTGAACTTTGGCGAGCAATTAGAAGCATTGGTTTACTAAATAACGTGCACAAAAATTTTAAAAGATTGCAATTGGTAGGAATTACACGAAAAAATAAAAAAGGCCCCTTTTAAAACTTTTTTATTTGGGCCCGTAATGAAAATTTAAAATATGCGGTTTGTAGATCTATATTAGTTATACGCATGCTGAACATTTCATCGAAATCGGTTAACATACACACGAGCTACAAGCGGTTAAAAGCGGTGAAAGTCGTAGTTTTAGTCGGTTTGGTCAGTTTAAGATCCACAGATTCGTACATCTTCCGATGTGTGTCATTTTTTCTGTGTCATCCGATATCGGTGAAATTTTCAGCATGTGTATAACTAACATAGACCTATGAAACGCATATTTTAAATTTTCATTAAGGGCCCAAATCAAAAAGTTTTGAAAAGTGCCTTTTTTATTTTTTTTTATTTTTAAGAAACTTATCTATTGTTTTGCAAAAGGAGTTGTCGCTTCACCCACAAAGTTTTTTGTGATTATCTCAGAAACTAAGGTTGAGCGACGGGTACATGTACAGAGAAAAGTTGTTGAAAATGACGTCCTTAATAACATATACAAGGTCAAGGTCATTGGAGCTGGGTCCGCTAAACGTAATATATACCACATTTTTATTTCATGATACAGGCCATTTAATAATAAAGAATCGTTCGCTTCCAAATTTTAATTAGTGTCCGGTGACTTATGGACGGGAGTGTATGGGTCAGTACGTACGTATTTACGTTTTATAGAGTAGCCACTGTAACCCGATCAGTTGGGGTTATTCAAATGATAACTCGATATCCGAAACTTACAATGCACGCGCGCATGTCCCTAGTCGCCTAGCAAGTAGCAAGAATAACCGCAGCGATACACACACAGCGTAGCTGCGACAAACACGCGTGTAATTAACCACTAGATATGCAAGTGTGAATTCCACGTGTACATATAGTCCTGAGTTCAACATACGCATAATGTTCCGTAACTTCGTGGAACAGGTTCGACGATGGATTCGACACATAAAAACATTAAAAAGTGTTCATATAAATATATGCTCTATTTGACATTGCATTCGAGTTGTATATCGAGTTTCCTGTACTTGAACACAAGTATCAAAACTGGTATTGAGATCTTATAGATGAAAATTGGTAGATGAAATTAGTTCAACGACTCCTCGATAGAAGTATTTTAAGATAGTACTTCGTAATAAGAAGGTTACACAGGGCATATGTTTATACAAACTTTTTCTATTGTTTTCACCTGCAGAATCCACCATCGAAGACGTTCGAAAGATGTTTTGAACCTACTTTCTATTTTTCTCAACTTTTTTTATTTTTTAAAATTCGGTTTCGAAGCTAAAAATTCTGTAAAAATCATAGATGTGCATACTAATAGCTCAAGTATGTTTGATTTTTTCAGAATTTTCAATTGAAGAGGTTAAGAGAAATTACGGAAAACCCGGATTTGCTTTGTCACCCCATTAATACCTCCCATCTCGACATAAGGGTTGAAAATTGGCAAGAAGTATTTTCTTTGGATAAGCTATCAAATGGCCTATTGCAAATTCAATTTAGTTTCGGAGCACTTTTGACCTCCTCATCCGACTACACCCTTTACATTACATGCATTCTGCGTGCCTCACAGGAAGTCCCCTGGAAGGAATTCGGCGGGAATGCGGCTGTAAGCTGTCGTTCCACACGAACTTTAGGTTGTAGCCGAATTATTGGCTAAAGTGTGTGACGTCAGAACCTAACCATTGGGTGCGAGCGGGGATCCTTCTTGCCTCTGTGCCATCTCGAGGGACTGCTTCTGAGGCAGGGACACTACATTACGTTATGTACCACTATTAGTCGTTGTCGAAAAAATTCCTTTAGCGAACTAGTTGGAGTTAATGGGTGAGTAACATGCTCGAACACGTCAATCGCTCGATAGCGGCAAGAAACTCATCAGAACGGTCTGGGAATAGTTTTGTTTGCCAGCGCCTTGACAGTGAAATACCGTTTCCAAGGCAATGCTCTCCAGCATGGCGTGGCGAGGCGTAGCGCGGCAACCTATCTTTCGGGTGCTCCTTTCTCTATTCCGCGTTGAACGTTGGAGGGATTGATCGCGACGGGACGCGCGATGATTACGATTCATTGAAAAATTCGGTGTGGCTGCGTCGCAACGGTGGGACTGGCACCTGGCACGTGGAAAAGTCCGCCTACTAGGTCCGTGCCCGTCGACGTCGCGCGTTGCCCGGCCATGCGAAAATTTATGTACACCGCGCCGTTCAAAGTTGAATTCACTTTCGTCGACAGCGCGCGTGTCGTTAGAATAACAAACGCGCGACAACGATTTTCGTCGAGTACTTACGGCTGGCATGGCACAGTGGCACGGCACGACGACGGACATGGGGGCGCGCGACAACCGACAACAAAGCGAAATCACGAGCCGGCGATCTCGAGTCGGCGGAATCAGAGCGAAACGCGAGTCATCGTCTAGAATCGCTAGCTCGCAGACCGTTCACGTCCCTCTTCGTCGATCTCAACGGCGGCGCGCGGCGCGGAGCTAGAAACATAATTGGCTGCGTCAGCAATAAGACAGAATCGCTTCTTAGTTGTTTCAAATGTTTTTTGTTCGATCAATCGACTTTTCTATTGTACATACACCTGTGATATATCACCATAGGAGAAAAGAAAGAGTTTACGGAGTGATCGAATCGTCTTCGCTTTCGAAACAGTGAAAGAACGTGTGCTCCATTATTTTGTAAAACGAGATTTATATAGAATATGTATTTATTAAATCTTCAACAAAATTAAATCTATTTCAATACATATTATCTACCGGCGATTATCTTGTAATATTTTTTAAGTTGATGGTCCAAGGCTAAGGACATTTTAATTGACTCTTCAACAGCAATAGCAAGCCAATTGTAAGCCAAGGAGGTACTCTCAGTAACGTAGTGTAATAATTGTGTTTGGTATTATTATGTAAAAGGAGATTTTTAAGTTTCCCCTTAAACTACGACATAATTACTAAAAAGCCTATTAGTAGGCTTACGGTAGATAAAGTATTCTAATTTTAAATAATACACATACACAATATACAATCGATAATCGAGATCAAATAGGGTAAGGGACGCAATTACTGTACGGGTGCCAATTACTGTGCCTATATTAATTATACTTATTTTTAAAGCATAATACATATTAAAAAGAGATACAAATATATTCACTGATCTTAATGAAAAATCTCTTTATTAGTATTCATTATGCTTTAAAAATAACTATAATTAATATAGGCACAGTAATTGGTACCCCCAGAATAATTGGGTCCCTTACCCTATGCTTCGTTCTTACGGATGGTTAATCTTGTGTTTGTAAAATATTCATAGTTTTTGGTTATTGGTTCTCCGTCAACCTATTGCTACTACCAAAAATGTGAATGGTCAATAAATATTTTCGATACTTATACTTTGTTTAATTAATTTCATTTTAGAACAGCAGATTGATAGGAAATGGTAACATCAAGCACTACGGATACAGCATTATAGGTACATCCTCTTTGCAAGTTCTCAAGTTTGCTTTGGAAAATATGTTAATTGGGATGAAACTTCAAGTACATAAATTAATCAAATAATTAATTAATATGTTGGTAGCCGCGCGCATAAATCAAATACCTTTCTAAATTTGTTTTTAAATTATAAATTATTATAGCTAGTCCATACTAATGTAATGTTTCCTACAATATATTCTAAATATCCTTAAAAATTGGAATATTAATCAAAGAAGAAAATTTGAAAGCGTACTCGAATAAAAAATCAAGAAAACGTTTCAGCAGAGGACAACGAACAGCTCATTCTAAACTAGTCGAGAAACATAAAAAAAAAACGAAAAATCTCATTTAAAAAAACAATAAAAACTCGTCATCAAACGATGTTTAAAATTGTTTGAAATACAGGCTGGCAATGAGATGTATACTCTCTGCCCTACATACATTAACGAATATTTTTAATATCATTTGAAATTGCGGGTGATAAATTCGAACTTATTCACGATTGAGCGCCATTGCCAAGTGTCTAGTGACTATAGCAGGAGTACAGGCGTGCGACTAAAATATTTACGCGAATTAAATAAATTTGATGAGTAGAGGCTAGAAAAAGTTTCATGGAATGGCAATGAACAAATGGAACTTTTCATATACTTTGGACTGAACGAAGGTGTCAGTAACAACAAAAGCGATTACCTTCGTGCTAGTTATTTCGAGTGCAACCTCTGTAACGTCATTAAAAATAATAATGAGACCTTACAGCAAATTGGATACCATACAGCACGAATAACAATGTTATTGTTGCGTTGTTGTAGAGTTGATAGGTTCATTCGATTAGAAACTATATTGTCATACACTTCTTCGAAACTTTCAGCGAAGCAAAACTTAAATTTCAAATTTCAAATTCAGTTTAATCTCTTTCTGAAAAATACAGTGTTTACTCGATATATGTCCACAACACAGGTCTACCCAGGGGTATATATCGGCTAGAAGATACTATTCTTCGAACGTAGAAAAAGACAGCGAAGCTTCTTGGCCCCTCACGGGGAATACCCCGTGGCAGTGGAGATAGTTCTAGGTTTTTTATCGGCTAGATATTTGGGACTGTACTCCGCTGAAATTATCGATCGTGAAAAACAAACCGTCTTTGTTTTCTAAGCTATTAATGTCAAGCTCGATGAATCATGCCGCATCTCAACGAATTCGACTGCGTTTCATTGGCAATTTCGCTTGAAAATTATCGTTGGATCGTTCATCCATTATCATTTATTATGCATCAATAAATACACCTGCTTTCGGTCCGGGCGTATTCTAACAACAGAATGCTGCGTAGAAACAAGAATCTTCCTAATTATTGTATAATCACATTGTAAGTAGTATGAATCACAAATTGGTTGTCTAATTGTTAATTAATTTTTCCACAAAGGAATTGAAAGAATGTTTCGTAAAATATTCCGTTCGATCCATACCATAAATACCTGTTAAACATAATCCCTTTGTATTTAACTCCATTCTGAAATAAAGTCCCAAATAATTTAACTTTATTTTCTTAAACTAAAATTAACGATTATTTAACCCTTCCACGACGGCAGATTTTGATAGGGGGAATTTCCCTGGTACCGGACACTAAATAAAAAAGTATATTTTTTGTAATCACTGTTATCTATAAATACACGATATTGGAGACCAAAATTAAGTGTAAAATAACGAACATTAATAATAATTCTATTATAATTCATATAAAGTGTCTCCTAATACCGGGTACAGTGAAAATTAATAATGTAATTTTGCTTCTTCACTATTTTCTAAACAAACTACGCAGATTGTTCCTTGGTTCCAGTGTTGTAGGAATCTTAAGTTTATTTTAATAAAGTTTCTTTTAATCTTTCCTCTTACTATTTGTTTGGGTGTATTGTTTAATTATTGAAACCGAAATAATAAATAGTAGCAGAAAAGAAAAACGGCAATAGTGGAAGTCATCGATGAAAATTTTTTTTTTTTTTTAACCAATACTTGTCAAGATACAATAAATTGATGTAAAGATGCAAAGATATATTAACACAACACACACGTCTTCTGACCATAAAAATGAATAGGTGCAATAGTTTATATATTATACAATGTGCCGGTTTCTTGTCAGTCGCAACAATCAACTGATCTCCTCAGCTGTGCACACGCGACACGAACGTGATAAAACATGATTATTGTTTGTTTTTGTTTCTCTATAACTTGCACGATAGTACAGCTCTGTAAAATGTTGAATATTAAAGATATACATAGCTACTGCCCGATATTAGGGGAACTCCCTCTTCATAGGGTAAGGGACCCAATTACTGTGCAGGTATCAATAACTGTGCCCATATTAATTATGCTTTAAAAAGAAGTATAATTAATATAGGCACAGTAATTGGGTCCTCCTTACCCTACTACGCGCGGCGTACAGTAGTTAATCCGCACACTACGCTATAAACAACGAATCATGTTATAGAAACACATAATACAGTATTTACTCTATATATATTCCAAATTTCTAGCCGACAGGAGGCCTCTAGTGTTTTTCTGTCCTTTTCTTCGTTCAGCGTGGATCACAGAATAGTATCTCCTGAACGATATATGTCCCTGGCTAGACCCGTGTTTTGGACACTTATCGAGTAAACACTGTATTTAGAAGAAAGTTAGCCCGCATATTAAAAATTTAACGATATAATTTTGCTTTATTCAAAGTTCGTTGTAAACATTGTCAATAAAATGCCTATAGGCACCAAAAGTACATCGGAAGCAAATTCTTAAAGCAACTCTAGACGCCAACAGTAAAGAAAGAGTTATAAGAAACAAAAATAATTTGTGGACCAGTAATGTTTTACTTTTCAAGTAAATTAATGCAGATTTACATTTGGGAACCGCAAGACTTAATTTTTTGACATTCTCTTACCCAAATAGGATTTTTAATTAAACTGTACGATTGTTCTGTTACTCTAATTATAATCCACATAGTAATTTCGGTAATGACATTCGGTGATTTATTGCAAAATCTGGAGATTGCCAGAACAATATTTAAAATTGCTGACCAGAAGGTTTTAAAAGTTCTTGAAGATCACTGGATAGATTAACTTGAACATTTGGTTTATTCTGAAAGTAGAGAACTAGACAATTAATTTTCTTACAGAAAACGGTTTAGGTTTTCAGTATAAAAAATAAAGTACGATACAACATAAAAAATAGATAACGGACATCGCAGAATTTACATTACATACAAGAAATTTACATTTCTTAATAGAGATATTTAGAGAACTGCTTGAAATCCTTTTTCAGACAGAAAGAGATTTTGAAAAGAAATTTATATGGCTTTCAGATTTAAAATCACATGTTTTTTCACCGTTCCTGACTGAATGCGACCCCTGAATAAACTGCCATTGAACCTTAGATGCCCTCGACAGATAGGCGTTACAAAAGTGTTCTTAGAATTTAAGAAAACGTAATTACCATAGGTGGTTTACTCACCGTTGCACGCGGTGACAAGACATGCCAGGAACAGGAGCAGCCGAGTAACCATTTTGGAGAGCACGTAGGACGTCATCTTCGGAACCGCATTTATTACCGAGCGTTCTCGAGAGAAGATTAAAGCCTCGTGTTCCGCAGGACCGATCTCGCCTGTCGTTACGCACGTGTACTGTCGCCAAAACGATTCGTCGCGTACGATTTGTATCCGCACGACGATGACGCATGTAAGACCCCACCTCCCCTCCACGACACTTTTTCACGAACGTGTAAACGTACCTCGGACGCAAGAACGATTACACCTTCTCCACCCTGCACTTCCGTCGAATGACGACGGATTCTTCTGTACACGTTCTCTCTCACGCTTCCTCTTCTCTACACTTCGGTCAAAGTCACAGTTATCTCGCCAGCAACTTTTAGCCGCCGTTTATTCTTTCCCCAAGACGGTCCCGGTCAGTTTCCGCAATGATCCGAGAAGCTGCACTTCATCCGTTCGGTCACTTTTCTCTAGATCGAAGAACGAAAGATTGTATTGAGTGGCCCTCGAATAGGAATGAAACCGTGATGCGGCCGTCCCCGGGGAAGGGGGTCCATAAAGAGGGGGAAGAAGAGAGGGGGAAAATCGAGTGCAAATAAGAGACTGTTGCGATACATCAATAACGGAAGGATCGTCTAAAAGTACTTGACCTTCTTGGATTGCGTGGAAGGGAACGGTGTCGAGAGAAACCGGTGAACGCGAAGGTGGCCAAGAAATTTTTATCGGGCTACCTGGTCACCAAGTCCGTTCGTCGATTTATGACGTAGTTCCGTTATTGTAGTTTTTATTGCCCTCTTGAATTCCCGTGAACACGTTAACACCGATTTTAATATGAGTTAGCCTCGTGTGATGACAAATTAGTTCAAGTTGAACTCAGGCTTGAAAAGTGCTATACCGAAAATTTCAAATTGAATGTAGGGTAAGGGACCTAATAACTGTGGTGGTACCAATTACTGTGCCCTATATTAATTATACTTATTTTTAAAGCATTATAATATAAAAAAAAAAAGATATTAAATTGTTTTCATTTAAAAGAAGTTAATATATGTTATATATCTCTTTTGTTAATATCCATTGTACTTTAAAAATAAGTATCACTAATATAGGCACAGTAATTGGGTCCCTTACCCTACAAAGGACACCCCTTGCATGTATCTTACTGCATAAAAGTCGGATTGTTCTCGGATTTCATCGTGGTTGTATAATATAATAGTTTCCAAAACGTTTTTTTTTTTTAGATAAAAGCGATCCATTCAATTGTATCTAGCGTTGGAATTTTTTTTGTCATACATTTGCATACGAGAGAAAATGAGAAATAAATTGCTTGTTCACACGCATATTACAATCAAAATTGCAACGAACTGTTGAAGTTTTTATAATACGATACAGCTTAGTTACTTTTAATATTGGGCCCTCTAAAAAAATGTAGAATAATTTCTAATTTCTTTTTTTATAAGACTACGCAAATATGAGCTGCTATTAACTGACGTGTATTGCTGGAACATTGAACAAAAGTTCGAGTCTATACAGAGCAGCAAGGTGTTTTCACACGAAGGCGACTCCGTCGGATTAAAAGTTATGTCCTGCTGAATTGTAAATATATACTGTGTCTGCTGTTTCTATGTATGTCCAACTTCTTATGACAGTTTTTCATGACCACATATGAATGGACATTTAACTTCTTACCTTATCGATTCAAACCAGAGACTAAGATTTCTATCAAAATTGATTAAACATACAATCAAGTACAAAAATCTATCATATTTATTTATTATTAAATGTGTAAAATCTTTGTCTATTTTACAGGCGTATCTAAACTTTTCGGACCGACTGCAAATGTTATTCGTTTTCATTACATCAAACTGAAATACTAATCATTGTTTTTTGTATTTAATCTCCAGTGTAACTGTAGCCATAACCGTAAATTGATAAAGCGAATTTAATCATCGTAACCATAAGGAATTCATAAGATAAAAGTTTACTGTTTGTTCCACAAGATTGCGTGTCCTAATGTACATGTATATCACACTGGTGTTTTTTGTAGTTCGAGGATATCCTATAAAATCGGCGATTATCACATTGTTCAGATAAAAGAATTTCGGGACGCAAAAAATTACGACGAACTCAACAATAGAGACAACAACAATAAAGTACTTGGAAAATTTGATGGAATAGTAAACCGTAATCATTATGTTGAAAGACGACGGTGGTTCCTACTAGCATTCGGACGCTCTTAAAAATCGCATAACTTTGTTAACATTGGACTATACTACTTGAATTTATTTGAGAAGTTAGAACAGTTGGTTCGCTACGTAACGCGAACAAAATGTTTGACTAAATTGCAATTGGTCCAAATTGCAGAGAAAATCCTAAAAGTTGTATTGTGCAACTTTTTATGTGGGCTTATATTGAAAATTTAGAAAGTACGATTTGTACATCTGTATCAATTATACATATTCTAAATATTTCATCTAAATCGATCAATGAGCTACGAAAAAAAAGTTTAACGATGAAAGATTAAGGGTGAAAATAATTGATACAGATCTATAAATCGTACTTTTTACATTTTCAATATAAGCCCACATAAAAAAGTTGTACAATACAACTTTTAGTATTTTCTCTGCAATTTTTGTTAAAAATTGTTTTCACTTTATGTAGCAAATCAATTGTTCTAACTTCTTGAAAAAAAAATCCAAGTCGTACGGTTCAATATTAAGAAAGTTATGCGATTTTTAAAAGCGTCCGAATATTAGTGGGATTTACTGCAGGTACGTGAAGGTTTGCCGATCGAAGGAGATCGCACAGAGCCCTAGCCGGACCAACGATGATCCCGATCTGTCAAAGATATTCTAGCGTGAAGCAACACCGTTCCTCAAATATGTGTCACGATGATTAGCATATACTGGTCGGGGTACTGCGATCCACACTGAAAATAACGATTTAAGAAAGCGGCCGTGCGCGTATTCCCTTGAACTTTCCTCGAACGCGAGTAACGGAATCGGGGCGGGTGATTCACCGATCTACCAAACGATTGGAAATTGAAACGCGCGTTCGGTACCGAAGCACCGGTGCCGGATCTATCTCTCCAAAGATCGTCGTCTTGACCGGCCGAAAGTCGTCGTGATTTCCCGCGACAAGCCACGCGATGGTCCTACGCAAATAAGGCAAAAAAAAAAGTCGAAATGTATTTCGAAAGTCCGCGGGAACGTCGTGTTTCGACTATCCGCTTTCCCTTCGAATTATTCTGGCTCGGCTGAATAGAAAATAAACACGAAAGCGGTGCTCAGCGGAACACGCGTGCCGTCTACCAAGAATTCTAAGGTGAATCGAAATTTATCATGGAAAGCCTTCACTGATGATATCCCGAGTAAACGAACTTGCGAACGTCGCACAAGGATCACAAGGATCTACTCACTGTCACTGCTCGCGCGTAAATCCCTTGTTCCAAAAGTCCCCTCACTGTGTCACTTCTGAAACGCCGACGAAGTCACAAGCTCGAGACTCGGTGCACGGATATGCTCTCTAGGTTTTCTAGGTGGTCTAATCTCGCGTGGAATAGAAAACGCTTGCTGCCGTGGCGTCTGTGACTCACTGTGTCGACGTGTTCTGCACAGAGACGCGAGAAACGATAACGCGGGGCCAATCGTCCAAAGGGAGACTCTGGGAATCCCCTGCGAGCGGAATGTCGCGTGCTCGAGCGTAGGCACCGTGGCTGACTGCAACTGCAGACGTTAGGACGGACGATGGTCGCCGTTTTGTCGTTGTCGTTGTCGTTGCCGTTGCCGTTGCCGTTGCCGTTGTCGTTGTCGTTGTCGTTGTCGCTGTCGTTGCCGTGTCCGTGTCCGTGTCCGTATTCGTGTCTGTGTCTGTGTTCGGTGTTCGTGATCGTGCCCGTGTACGTGCCCGTGTCCGTGTCGGTACCAGTAAATATCAGTGTCGGCGTCGGCGTCGGTGTCGGTGTCGATGTCGATGTCGATGTCGGTGTCTGTCCGGCATTCGCCGTATGCGCCTTCGACTTCGTCAGTCGCAAGTGGGGGTCCAATGTTACCAGGGTACGCACCGGTGTCGGGGGCCCCCCTACCCAGAGCGAGAGCTCGGTCGAGACTCGTCATCGGTAACTCCACCTTCTACCTCCTTCCACCTGACTCGCCCCGTTCGGGGGAAACGTTCTTCAGTCCCGACAGGGGAATCAGGTGTATCTCGGGAATTGTTTCGATGCACCCTTCTGCTCCGGATACGCGGGAACGGACCTGGTTGCGTCCTCCCGGCAGGCCTGGAATGCTGCACTGTCTGCCGGTGAGCTGGGTTTTGCGGCTTCCTTGAAGCGGTCACGCACGGAATTCGATGCCAGTGAACGGATAAGCGGAGAACTACGCAGGGAAACAGGTGAATCCTCTCGGGCCGAGAATACCCGCGATGGGAATCGGAGACTGATCTGTCGGCCCATTTGATATTTCGCCTTTGTTGGCGTAGCATTGACCTAACCTAGACCTTTTCTCTTTCGCGATACAGAGTCGAACACACTGCGAAAACGTAGGCGGAGAATTATAGTCGAGAAGTTTCGCAGACATTGATCTTTCTGTAGTCGTTTACAAAAGAGAATTTGAAAAATTCTGTTGCCGAAGTCGCAGCCCATTCTCAAAACTTGCGAAGTTGGTTCGATCCTTTGAATAGTATTTTCTGCGAATACTGTACCTAAACTTTCAATCAGGTTTTACTCGATACTATGTGTGCCAAATTGGCTGGCAATGTATCTCAATCGATCACACGGCTGATCGACTTCAAATTTTATCTTAACCTTAGTGTAAAATAACGTTTTGTTCTAATTTACTATCACCAATGGTGGAATTCTTTTCATTTTTTAACTAGGATATCGACTATAGCAACATTTATGCTACATGAGACATTCAATTCTTTCGTTTCGTAGATATACAGAGTTGCCACAATCATGGCCGTCATTTGTTTAGATAGATATACCTGATTGCTTACAAATACTCTAAACAGATAAATTTGTGAATTGAAACATCAATAAAAATTCACATAAAAGTGGGTATGGTAACCAAAGTTTTTTGTACTTTTTTAATAAAAAGATCAGAATTTTATCCGTTTATAATAGAATTTTTGCAAACAATCCTTTGTCTGCGAAGGGAGGTGGAATAAAGTTCGTACAAGGAGAGTAAAAATTCCTTCGATTTAACGAGTGGATCGATATTGGTAGAGACAATATAACTGGAAAATTAACTTCATTTCTAATTATTTTCTTCCAATAAAACACAAATGTTATTTTGGATGTTCTGCATTTCTCCAACATGAAAATAATGGTGGATTCTGTAAAACCTTACGGAAAAAATAAAAAAGACAACAAAGCAATAATGTCCACAAGTAAAATTTGTAGTATACGATGGGCGTATTTTTGTGATTTTTCCTTGTAAAAATAGAAAAATTAGCTTGGACTAACAGAAATTGTCAATACAACTTATAGTAAAGTATATTCTAAAATATTCAAAGAAGAACATCGTGTTATTAATAAATAAAGAGTAAATTCTACCAAATAAATGTACTAAAACGTGCTGTGCGTGTGGAAAAGTACTGTGAGAATCAAGATCAATGTTCAATCTGTTCTTCCATGATCAGATTTAAAGTTGATTGAAAATTTATGGAACAAATTAGAGATTTATATTCGCCAATATGATGAAAAATTTAATATGATTGATTGAAAATACATGGGACATATACTTGGATTTATTAAAAATATATGACACAAATTAGAGATTCATATTCTTCAATATTTGATGCGCAACAAGAAAAACTTTCAAAAAGCACTTCTGAAGTCAATACCGGATGGACTTCAAAGCGTTATCAGAAAGAGTGACTATTCCACGGAAAATTGATTATTTTTTATTTTTCAATTAATATGGAAAATATTTGATGGCCGAATTTCGCTTTGAGCAATTTTTCGAGATTTTGTATTACAATTTATGTTTATTATAAATGTACACATTCTGCTACACATATATTTCAAATACAACCAAAAACTGCTGCAAGAACATTTATGTTTACAAACTGAACTTTAATATTACTTAAAATTAGTCGTAGACTCATTTAGATTAGACTCGCCGATTTAGATTGCGTGATTTCTCGATATATGTCCTAAATATCTATCCGATAAAAGTCCCAGAACTCTCTCCATTGCCGCGGGGTGTACCCCGTGAGGGGCCACGAAGCTCGAGAAACCTCGATCGCTGCCCTTTCCTACGTTCGATATATCAAATAATAGTGCAATATTCTACACGACAATTGGTCCTGCTAGACCCGTGTTTTGGACATGTATCGTGTAGACATGTATACTTACACTTCTCGGCGACGGAGAACTTCGCTGTCCTTTCGTACGTTCGGCGTGGATCAAGGAATCCTGGACATACACGGTGTTTGGGAAATCGTAGCACAACCGGAAAGGGGATCTTGCCTCGCATAACATCTAGTCGAAAATAAGGAATATAGTTTTTTTATATGGGGCTTCATTTCCGAGAAAATCGAGTTTGAAAATTCATTAGGTACGCGTGCAATTAGACAGAGTCTACTTTATTCACCCGATCTAGCCCGTAATTCCCATTGCTGCTTGTGTTTATAAACAATGTAAAAATTCCTTGTTATTAATTAAAGTCATACCATTTCCTAAACGATACTGTTTACAGATGCAAGCAGCAATGGAAATTGCGGGCTAGACCGAACGAACAAAGCAGATTCTGTCTAAGTATACGTGTACCTAACGAATTTTCAAACTCGATTTTCTCGAAAATGAAGCCCCAGATGAAAAAACTATATTCCTTCTTTTCGACTAGGTTTTATGTGAGGAATCATCTCCCTGCCGGTTGTATCACGATTTTCCCAACACCCTGTATATCGGGAAAACACCGTATTGGCGTTTTTGATCAACTAAATGACTTTTGCGAATTACTAATCGCAAAATGAATTATAATAATAATGCCTGTCCTCAAATTTGACAATATTGTTTTAAAGCAATCAGTTCCAGTGTTGGACTTATCGTCGTTGTAAAAATACATGTTCTATCACAATTATTGCCTGATAAAATATGTACTAGATGTGTTTCGTAGATTAAATAATTTGACACCGTTAGATAATTAATTCTTTAGGTCACATGGAAATTACTCGCGGAAGTTTTATGGTCTAATGTAGTAGCAAACGTAAGATATGGTTCGAAAGAATTCATCGCAGAGCTTTGTTCTACCTTGGCGTGCAAAAATTGAAGTTTGATTTGGTTAAGTCGGAGGTAAGTAGAATGGTAATTGCCGCAATTCCAGTGCTCGACAATTAACGGCCTTTCGAGGAGGCAAATTAGTATGAAATTCAGTTACCAACGATCAGGGTGGGGGGAACTTTTGCGAGCCAACGTGATAGCATTCGGAACAATGGCGGGTAGCTCGAATAGTTCGAAACTGATACGCGATGGTACCGGAACCCACGAACCAAATAGTCTGCATAATTACACGTAGTACTAACTCTGATCGATATTTCTATCCGGCTTATCAGCGTCATTGGACACGATGGTTTATCGTCCCGTGTACGGCGTTCCTGCCGTATATTACTGCCACGTCGATGACAATCGATGCGGCACACATTTTCCACGCCGCGCGCCATGCACTCCGACCATGACCTCGAAGTAATTGTTTCATTCTTTGTATGTGATCAACGGATACCATCGATCTTGAAATATTGCAGGGGGGGGGGGGGCAAAGGTGACTAGCCCAGACCTCGGATAACACGTATGTACTTTCAGTGGTTTGTAATATTTCATTGTAATACGAATTTCCATTTTATTTCAAATGTTTAGCTTTCAAATATTTCTGATAGATTTTTGTGAACTTAATTCGAACCTGCGATCTTTTTTTCAATTCTTATGTGTATTTATTGAACGACTTAAAAGACAAATCACAATTCTATTAATGGCATTATCTCAATTGCCATTATTGTTAGGGAATAGTTCATCAATAAACAATACAATAGTAGAGCACAATGACATGGTTGCGCGCATTTGTTGGAAAATTGTCGCGCTAATGTTGAGTACCACTGCCGGCGTGGCGCGTGTTAATCAGAGTTGGGCAAATATTTTAAATAATAAATAATAAATGACAAATTAAATTAATATTTCATTTAAATTAATGAAATCTTTAAATAATTCCACAAATAATAATTATTTATTACTTCTTATTTGCAAGTAAAATGTTATTCTTCATTTGGATTATAGGGAAAGACAAATAATAAATAATTTGGCATAGTGCTGCACGAATTCTGAATTCATAGGGTAGGGGGTCTGCGTTCGTTTACATCAACAAAGTTCACGTCAACAGAACACAATAAATAAATAAATGAATAAACAATGAATAAATAAATACACTTTTACTATTGAAACAATTGCTCAAATAAAAAATAAATTTTGAGTATTTAACAAATTGTTTAGACTATAAATGGTAATAAATAATAATTTAAATAATAAATATATAAACAAATTTTTGTAATTATTTGTTCGAAATGTTGGCTTGTATAACGTATTGAAAAATCATCCAGATCAGTTTGTATTAGAGATATCGATAATTGCCCGATCTCGTCGAACAATTTCTGTATTTTGTCAGAAAAAAACAGAGTTCATCGTGTTATTGAAGTTATTTTAGGATCGCACTGTCGACTTTTTAGTTGTTTTGTCGTGAACTCAATGATAACGCTTAGAGTGATTGAAGACCCTTATTTCCTAACTATAACTTTCCGAAGGAATAATAAATAATGAATAATACGCAGTTAAATTATAATTAAGAAGTAACAACTGAAATTATATTTATAAATAAGAGATAAATTTATTATTTAAATAATTTATTTAGATCTATATAAATAATAAATAATTATTTTCGTCTTTCATTTAAACTTCTAAATAACAAATAAATCTGTATTTTAATAATCATTTAAATTAAAATTTACTTAAATGATGCCCAACTCTAGTCTTAATACACTAGGATTTATTTCGTTGGTATTTTGTATCTTCTACATGTTTAGTTTTTTAAAATGGATTGAAAAATATTCACATAAATTGGTGCATTATCGGTACCTCTTTTCCCGCATTCAAACATATTTCTGTATTCATAATGTAATATTAAATTACCTTCTTCAGTACGGTTAACGAATGTATATTACAACTATAAAGATGTTGCTGGGAAAGCACAAAAAATCTTAAAAATTGAAAATTTATGTTCTTTTATTTCAAAATTGATTTATCAAAGATTTAAAAAATTTACAGATTCAAAAATTACGATAATTATCGATATGTTTACCACTTCGCCGATTTCGATGATTTCTCAAGATATTGCAGAAATGAACATTATGAACAACATTTCTCTGCACATACAGGGTGTCCCAAAAATATTGCACTTCCTTGAAATGAGGTCATTGGTCGTTGATTCCTGAGGTCATTTAAAGTAACTTTTTCCTGTGCGAAAATATTCTCTGCGGGCTCGTGAAGGAGTTATTAACGATAATCACGGGCCAATCAGAGCACGGCTACAACGGACGCATTCCGGTTCGGTGAATGTCAACGGCACGCTCAGCGGGACCTACATATTACCCAGCAAGAATTCGTCTGCTGCAGCCGCGCTCCGATTGGTCCGTGTTTTTTATTAATAACTCCTGAACAAAGCCACGGGGAACATTTTCGCAAAGTAAAAAATTATTTCAAATGACCTCACGAATCACGTTTTTCCAGGAAGTGCAACATTTTTGGGACAAAATTTATAAAAAATATACAGGGTGAGTCTGAGGAAACAGAAAACCTAAATATCTCCGTTACTTTTCGTTGTACAAAAAAACTTCTTAGGACAAAGTTACACTGTTTGAAGGGCCACATGTAACGGTGTAAGGGAAAAAATTTTCAAGGTCATTTTTGTATGAGATTTCAAGATCATCGATGTTTTTTTAAATGGAATGATATATCTTCGTTAACGTAATGTTGTAGTTGAAAAAATAACGAATTCATCCATGTAACACAATATGACCTACAAATGACCTTCAACCCAGAAAAATGGAATAAATAAAATTCAACGTGTAAGATACATTTGCTTTATTTCTGTTACGTAAAATGTTCAAAAATATTCCCTTGAGTTGCTATACATTCATTTAGCCATGAAGTCCTCACCTCCGCACATTTTTTATTTTATGAATGTGATAATTAAACAACAAAACTTGTAAATATCTATTGAAATTACTTAATATTTGTCGGAATCGATTGCATTCATCGTCAATAGACGTCAAGATTTTCTAATATTATAGTATTTCACGTTAGGATCGCATTCCGTTTTAGAGTGACTCATCCTATTATTAAATAATTATTGATTTTTTTCATTGTTAGGATACCCTTTTAAACAGTCAATATGTATACACTCATTCAAAATTAAAGAATTGATAACTTACTTTTTATTCATTACCGCGCTAATACATTATTGAGTAAATCTAAATCAAGAGTGACATCTCCTACCTACACAGTGTTCCATAATGGATCCATAGTGTTTGATTCATATTTATCAAACATTGCTACAAATTTTGCTAAAATAAAACTTTCATTTAATCCCTACAACTGTTTGTACGTATTCTAAAATATTGGATGATTGCAAAATTATATAATTATATAATTCATCAATGAAATTATTTACTTCAAAATGTAATCGCTTGTGTTTTATCTTCAAATGTGGGAACAAATTTTTGCAGTAATCCAATTTTAATACTTTAGTGGATTGTCACATGCCCGTTCAAATTAATAACTGTTTAATATGTGCCCACATATTTGAGATCTGAAAGTCGTTTTTTAAATTTGCTTAAAGATTAAATAAAATTTGAACGAAGTATAGATATAGTTCAGGTTTGGGCATTATTGAAATACGATATTTGAAAAATAATCGTTAAGATAATATATTATCTTATGTGGCTACGTGCCATTTGAAAAAATCATATGTTACTTTATTTGAGCAGCCAAATCATTTTTTTTTAAATTATTTTACTATTTGAACTTCAAATGAAACCCAAATAATTTTTCATTTCATCTTTCATTTGATCAAAAATTCTATTTACTTCGTGTACCAGAGAACAATTTTAAAAATAAACGCAGCTAACCTTTAATCATTAAGCTACAAACATTAGCATATCTAAATTTAATAATTAATTCAGTTACTTCAGTAACCTCTTCTTGAGGTGAAATTATTTATTATTTTATTCGATGAACGCAATTGAAATAAAAAATTATTCAACTAAAGTATTGTTTAAAAATAATTTAAGTATTTGAGTTAAATGTCAAATGAAAATAAATTTCTTATGTTATTTGTGAAATACAAATAATACAGTATTAAAAATAATTAATTATTTCAAATGATTATTTGTTATCTTATGTCAAATGAAATGTGCTCAACCCTAATATAATTATAGTATACTAAATCCATACAGTTGGAATACTTATAATTCCTTGGTATAACAATGCTATTATTATTTTATAACTTCTGCAAGTACTGCACTGTTGTATATTATATTATTAAATATAATTAAATATAATTATTTAAATATATAATAATTATTTATATAATTGCTGAATATACGATACAAAACAATACAAACTATTGATTTTCTCTACAGTACCCGAGTAATCAATATACATATGTCATACTCAATATATCAGTACTCGATGTATGTCCAAAATACAGTTCTAGCCAGGGACATATATCGGCTAGGACCTCTGTTTTTCGTGCTTGGCCAAACGAGTTACAATCTGTCGACGATTAATTTTGTTGTCCACATAAGTAATGCCAAAGAAATGATTGATCGGAATGAAAGAAAACACCGAAAACAGGTGTGGCGCGTATCATGACATTATTTGACGAGATGTTATTCAAAGGATTACGCTCATTGTCACATAAACGTTTTGACAATTTTGAATTTTGATTCATGCGCTGTTTCACGTCAATCCTGTCTCATCTCTAGACAATGAGAAAGCGACTGCACCTGTACGCGCTTATAATCACGGTATTTGCACACTCGATGGCCTTGCAGGTATCCGTATCGCTTAAGGAGCCTTGAACTTGCACGCCGAAGAATCTTGTACAAACCTGTAGAACGATCACCTTGATTTCGCTTCGCTTTTCTGCGATCTCTCCCCATTTTCAACAACGATTTCCTCATCCTCGTAATTATGTAATTCCGAAGATTTTGTAACACTACCATTTTCAATTCAATTTGTCAATTGTGTTTTGATGGCGCTAGTAACGAAGGTTTAAAAATCTTCAATTCATTAGGTAACATTTCAGATTCGCAAGATAACATCCCCTTTTGTTCGAATTTCAGTTGAATTTTTGTGGAATCTAGAAATGCACTTCACGTGGCACTTGGAGAACGATAGGATGTGCTAAAAGAAGCATATTTTCTAGGTTTCTTTGCAAAACTGATTGAATATTTACGTCAAATGGTTTTTTGGCGAAATGAAAACAAAGTCACCAAAAAATGTAAACAAAACACGATTTATGCAATACATTTTTCGTTTTTTGAAATTTCCGAATACAAAACCAATAAAGCTTATGCTTACAAAACTTTTATGCTGCACGTCGCCTTGCTGCGCCGGCTCAAAAGTGATTATCTATAATAGCGGATCTGCAAAGCAACAATTACCAAGACGGTGATCACGCTTATCGTAAGTTAATTTGTATAAAATTGTAGATTACGCAATACGGATCGTCGTGATACTGTGCAAGCTGAGCGATTCCCAAGTTTTTTTCCTCGCTACTCGAGATGGTCGACCGTGGGGTGTTAAGGTCAATGCCAATGCAGATCGATCAAACATTTGGCCGACCGGTTATCGATCAACTATCGTGAATGCGAACTGACATTCACGCGATCCAAGAAATTCATTAACGAGCAGTCTACTATGGAATAATCGATTTGGACATCCTGCTGCATGTGACCATTTCGTTAGGGACTGCGGAACTTCCCTGTAGAAATCTTTTCTCGTCATAGAAATAGCAATTGAGATCGTCGAAACTAACTAGTAGTTATTATATTGTAAATAGAGACGAGTTTGATCTCTCCTAATAACACTGTGTGTTTACACGCCGACGTTAGGGATGGTAAGGTTACTTTTATTTTGTAGAATCTGTTAGAAGTATAGAAAATTAATTTGTATCTCTGTTGGTCAGTGAAATCATTGATTTTCCACTCATACTCATTGATCTTCTGGCATACACTCCGCGACAAAAAGATGCCACACCCGATTTATTTAAGGTTCTCATAAAATTGCATATAATGAAATAACATTTTTCAGTGGTATATATACTTTAATTGCAAAATACAATCTATCAATATACAAACATTGAAAGAAAAGTCTTATTTTTTATATATATACAGAAATATTAAAATATCGCCGCGAAAAAATGATGACACGCATATGAAGAATTTGTTGAAAATTCTTGAAAAAAACATTTTTCATATTTCATATATCCAACAAACGCTTGGATACGACTTAAATAGTTTTTTCAGATATTTAACATAATTTTCCGTTATTATAATTGTAATGGGAAGAATCATTTTCATTAGAAGTTTTGTTATTGGATTAGTAGAGGTCTGACACCGATACACCCGTCCCGTATTATGTTTACACTCCTCTAGCTGATATATGTCCCTGGGTAGGCCCGTATTTTGGACATATATCGACAAAACACTCTCATAGTACTCTATTATGTTCGCATCGGGAGATCTCGCTGGGTGCTCCAACACACTTTTCTTTTCATTAAATTAGTCTTTTACACACTATGCGCCGGTGTTATCTTGTTGAAATATGAACTTTTACCACCGATTGTTGTTACGAATTTGTTTATTTGATCATCCATGATTTTACTGTATTAATTTCTTTTTGTTTATTGCTCCTCTTAGTGTGGTCTCTATACCCAATTTTTCCAGAATCTTCAGAAGCTCTCTTCTGTCGAACCTGTCAAATGCCCCTTTCAAATCAGCAAAGAAGGCAAATATCTTTCCGTCTCTTGCTAGGTCCCTGTTGATTATGTAGTTCAGGATGTACACAGCATCCATTGTCCCGCTACCTCTTCTGAAACCAAATTGTCTTCTGACAGTTTTGTCAGAAACTGACACCCTTCCACTTCCTCGATCAGCTTACAATTCAAAATACTTGCATAAACTTTATATGTCGAATTAACCCTCGAACTCTTGCGAGTTCTAAACCTATGCCGGAGTCATTTCTGACCCACACCGATATTTCACTATAGGTTTCTTTCGATATAAGACGATGGTTCGGGACCGACTCTCGTCGTATTTCCGATAAAGATGAAGAAAGGATAGCGATTTTCTTATTTCGAAATAAAAAGCGTCGTCGTATATTGGAATGAAATTGTACATATTGATGGTCGCTCGAGCTAATTCCCACCGCTATGGGTCACGACTTACTCCAGCATACCATACGGAGTATACTATACGGCTCCCTGATTTCGCATCAGTTTCGTTCGCGCACCTAATAAACTGAAACCATAGTCCTAGGGTAATAACCATTCGCCGTAACAATTGGTATTGATAAATTTCATGTTCTGTGAATAATTACCAATGCATACACATTAGTAACCAGACTTTTGCCCAAAATTTTGTCATTTGTTCGCACTGTGCGATGCTCTTAATTGTTTTCACCGCCAAATCCAGGCTTTTATCCGCCATCGACGTTGTCGACATTTCTTTCTCTTTTCTAACACTTTACCGCATTCTTCTGCCAGAGCTAAAGTTATTAATTTAATCCTATCACTCGCTACTTTACTTGCCGACATTTTGAGACTTACCAGTGAATCGAATTCGATCAATGAACAATATAGCTCCAGCTTTCATCTTTCACTTTCACTGTGGATGATTCAGACGCGATGTGCATCCAAAGTGAAACAGTGTAGATTTACCTTGACTTTTGGAACAACCTATCTCGTATAAGCTGAACCGATGATATTTTATGTTCAAAATCGTATTCATTCTGTATCGTGAAAGAAATGTTGAAAAGCATTATCCCCATTAAATTGTTCCATAGTTTATGATAAAAAGCTGGCAGGAATGAACACATGACAAAGGATTGATTTATAATCAAGTGGAAGAAATACGCGATTGTAAACGACATTCTGTCTCCGACGTATTATTTCATAGAAGAGATAATCAACGGCAACCTCGAGTAGCGGAGGTGCTATTTTCGAATAGGAAGCAAGCGTTTCCGCGAGCAAGCACGCGAAAGAAGACGTAGGAAACGTATAGCGTAGAATAAATCCGCGATGGTGGCGGCTGACAAGCTGGTCCGTGCTAGCTTATTTGCGCCCATCTGTTATTCTTGTTTTCTGACTGGCGCCAGCTAATGGACGTCGTGTAGGGATATGCGTAATTAAAGATTCAATTTTGCGTTGAATTATAGCTATCGAGTCTGAGGGAAATGACGCGTTATTATAGGCCTGCTGGTCTGTAATGCTTCAGCGTCGATGACTTCTTTCGATCTTCGATAATCTACGCAAGATCCGAAAGAATCTCAACGAATTTTAAACACGAACGTAATCAATGTTGTCGCACGAAATCCCGCCATGAGAACAAATAAAAGAACACTTGAGTAACACACTGGCCCCACTCTTCTGGCAACAAAAATGATGCGAGCATTCTTTTTGTTCCTGCAAGGCAGCACACGTAATGTGCATTTTTTTCCGCGAATCTACAACTGGTCGACTAAAAATAGTGTCTTTGTGAATTGTGCAATGAAAGTAACCGTAACGTTAATTGATTCTCCGTGTCATGCCAGTAATTAGGTAGAACAAGGTCGTCGTTCTTTTATACATATCGTGAATACATTAACCTTATACAGTCTAAACCATTTCCGATCTTTCACTTCATGGTCAACACAAAAATGATATACTCTGCGTGCCTCGCAAGAAGTCTCCTGACAGGAATTCGCCATGAATGCGGCTGTAAGTCGTCCGATTGAGTCATTCCGCACGAACTTTCGGTTCTAGCCGAAGTATTGGCTAAAGTCTGTGACGTCAAAGCCTAACCATTGCGTGCAAGCGAGGACCGTTCTTGTCCCTATGCCGTCTCGAGGGACTTCTTGTGCGACAGGAACAGTACTTATTATCACGTTTACAATATTTGTGGGGCGCTCATAAGTGTGTAGTGATTTCTCTTTATATATGTCGCCAAGGCCTGGATGATAAACGTCGCGGAATTATCCCCACTACCACAGGGATACCCCGTGAGAGGCCACGAAGCTCGAAAGGCCTCGGACGCCGCGCCGAGGAGTGTAAACAGAACACGACTCGGGTATGTCTCATAGACATATTCAATTCACTGTATTTTCATCAGTCCGTGCTAACATCAACACAAAATTATTTTACAAATCGTTAAAAATAGGAGAGCCGATTTAGTTGCTTTTACACCATACCGAATTTATTCAATGTATTTAATTCATTACTTTAAGGGTTAATACATTTTTTCGCTTATTAATAAATACAACTCTTTTTGCTTACAATAATGTTTTGGCGTATTATATACAGGGTGTCCCAAAAATGTTGTACTTCATTGAAAGAGGAGGTTAATTGGGTCATTTGAAGTAACCAATCAGAGCGCGACAACAACGGAGAAATTCCGGTTCGGTGACGAATCCCACTGAGCGCGACGTTGGCATTGGCCGAGCCGGACTCCGTCCGCTATAGCCACGTTGTGATTGATCCATGTTTCCCATTAATAACTCCTTAACAACGCCGCGGGGAACATTTTCGCATAGGAAAAAGTTACTTCCAATAACCCCAGGAGCCTCCTCTTTCAAGGAAGTAAAACATTTTTGGGACACCATCTAAACTTGCTTTATAAACACTGAAGTCAGCGTCAGCGATGGAAGTAAGTAAGTTGATCATAATACTAGCAAACAAAAATGTTCATATCTGAGAAATGGTTGACCTTTTGACCTATGGTAACTAAGGCTTTTTTACTCAGCACAGTGTGTTTTATATACCATATAAATATTGAATGGTTTTTTTTAGCACCCATATATATATACTCTTCGTGCACCGTATAAATTAAGTTTGCAATGCGGGTTATAAGGGAACTCATCGTATGCAAATTGTCGATCGATTGTCGAAATCGCAAGGTGAATTATGTTACTTCATGTTATGCTTGACAAAGGCATGGTTGATACCATTGTCATCCAGATCCCTTACAGACTAACTTACAATGCGGTAATCATCAAACGATACAAAAAGTTACCTACTGCAATTATTCGTACATGTGTACATTAGGGTGGCTCTTATTTTCGATTTTAGAATTTTGTATATGCCCCCCCCCCGGGTTGTTCCAATTAATAAAAAAAAATCTGTGCAAAATTTGAGCACACGCGGATAGCGGGATAACGTGCTCCTGAACTCTTAAACATTAAAATAACTAATTAAATGCTCATAAAATCGTTTTTCTCGAAGACCTTCTAAATTATTGACTGTATCGAAAACTATGGTGAACAAAACTTGTAGATCTGGACAGGGTGCGTCTTTTATGTCGTATTACTTTTTTGTAATGTCAGACCAAAATAAAAAAATTTTTTTTGAAATTTGAAAGCTGAAGGATATTTTCATTATCTTTTATCAAAAAACATTAACGAAAAATGTAAATTTTTTTTAACTTGCGGGACTTACTTTTTTAAATTGCATATTATTTTGCAGGAAATTGCATATATTTTTTACATTATGGCAAATCTACTTATATGGTTGCGTAACATACAATACCTCTCATTGTATACCCACGATAATTCTGACGTCATAATTCGTTAAGCACATGATTTACTCCATTTCCAGTAATATAGTTATCGCTAAGCATTAAACAGTCATTGTACTGATTATGATTAACATTATTAAACTGATGACGATCTTTCATAAAAACAAACATGATCGTACAAACTACATGTATTTTGATAAAGTCGAGAAGATGTTTATCGAATGATAATAGTTGGTAGCATGGGTGGTGCCAAGGCCACTAGTACCTATGTCACAAAGAAACAATGTCGACGGTCATCGCCAACACCAAGAAATAGTAAATGCATCTTCAGTCCGTCAATTACGTCGAAGCGAAAGGTGGATGATTTTAATCGAACCTTGAATGTTCACGTGAAGCGATTTTCTCGCGATGCACGCTCGTCGCGTACACAAACAGACGCGTCGACACACACTCTGTTGCACAACCTGCCCGGAAATGCTTTATTGGTGGTTAATTATTTGCATTATCTCGCGCCGGCATAACGGTTATGGAAATTCCTCGTTGAAAAAAAAACAACGGAATCGTCATTCTATGTAAACTAATAACACTGTGTTCCTTTGGAACTACGCCGTGGAAGTGCCATTATGTACGCGATTTCGCAAAGTTGTTAATTTGCATCCTGTGGATAATAAAAACTTCTTAGTTCGCAAGATCGGTTCAACCAAATCAGGGTAAAAAGTACAAGCACACTTATTTTATAAAATATTTAACAGTTTATTCAAAAGTAGAAAGGGTTTTACAATGCACGCCTCACTGATGGGCACCGTATGATTCATTTATGACGTTATAATTGCGAAATCTTTATGATTCATGTGCGAGTATATGTTTCGCACGATTAATTTTACTTTCAAAACGGTTCTATGCTCAGCTGTGTTAATGTTGTAGAGTTACTTAGCGAAAGACACTGATATTATATCGGAGAGCATCAATTAAATGAATTAATTAACTATTGAGTTGAAACATCGAGAATTAATTATTGATTAATTATCGACAAAAATGAACTCTCCTTACGTAATTGGTTATGCATATATTTAAATGGTATGTGCTGCGCTATTCTATGATTCTTTCGTTACAGTCTGTTATTTGTAATGTTACACAGTTAAAAATCCCTGATGTCGCATTTCGACGATTTTTTTGTTTCAATTATATTAATTTATGTATGTTACATTACTAGGTTTATATCGCCATTGTTGTATGTTATCATGCGATTCTAAAACGTATACATCGGTAGTTCATGAACCTAAATCTGTTAGGTAGTAAGAATCTACTATTGTATACTTCATTTCAACTACAGGTTAAGCGCCCGGGTCAGTCACGTGACTTTTCAAGATTCGGTGGTCGGTATCTGCCGTACAGTTTCCTTTACAGAAATGGTATTACCACAGACGAGGTGTAGGAGTAGACCAATCACCATATGGGGTTTCGTAACTTACATGTAAACAACTGGTTTTCTTACGCCCTCTACGCTGACGAACGATAAATGTTGGAACTAGATCCACAAAAATGATCAATTCTGGTCAAATACAAATGATTGACGAGTTATGTACATCTGTTATGTACATATCTGATGTTATGACTATAGGTTCAAATTATATTTTTTTATTTGATGTCATTATGTTATATATCTACAATTATCTTTATCAATACAATATTAATAAATATAGATACTACGTTTCCAAATTATAGAAATACAATTTTCATAAACCTTGAACGTAAATAACAATTCTCCATACGTATAATTATTATTCGCATTTCTACAATTTTTTAACACTATTAATACGCAACCATTTTGAATATATTTTGTAACTGAACTTGAAAAAGAAATTAAATTGAAATTTACTATATATTTTCATGTATATTTCATTTAAAAAACATAAACTTTAGCTTTAAAGAATCATCCAAAATATCAATTAATATTAGTTGTAAAATTCGAAAGAGTTAAGAATTAATTAATCAATAATTATGTAGTTGATCTTTTTTGCAAGATGTCAATCTATTTCACTACTGACTGAGAACGTAGTTGCATTATTTTCTTTCACCTTTGTAGTGAGAAAATAAACGACGAAGGCAACAGTACGTCTCCTTACGTTGCTTCTACTACGCACGCGCTACACACAAGCGTACCTCAATTCTGTCCGTGTGAGCTGCCAGCTCGGCTGTTCGACGGGTTCCGCCGAATTCACGTTACCGAAGTTTCGAGCGCCTGAGCCGCAATCGATTCCCGGTTCGGCGAGGCGCACATTTTGCTACTACTTTTAAACTAAAAAAGATATCAATGCGAAATTTGGACTAGAAATCTTTTTTAAAGATCGGGTTTAATGGCGTATACTAAAATATGTTCTATTGTATATTTTTTACATAATTTTTTTTTTTTGTTGATTTTTAAGACAAAGCCGGATAAGATGGTCAAAAGCAGAGTTGGGCATTATTTAGATAAAAAATTATTTAAATAACGATTCGAATAAAAGATACTTTATCTTTATTCGTTATTCGAAGGTTCGAATAAAAAATGTATCTTTATTCGACGAGTATCGAATAAAGATAACTTTTTTTATTCGAAGCGGATTTATTCGAACTTCGAATAATTTTTTCATCTTTTATCTGTATCTTTTATTCGAAGGCTTCGAATAAATCTTCGAATAACTTTTGCCGAGCGCCGAGCTTCAAAGACCCAGCGACCACAGACGACATACAATGTAAGCGGATGGAGAATCGCGCACGTATGAAAGTTTAAACTTTTAGATTTTTCAATATATCCTCATGAAATTGTGACGAGCGAATGGAGGGGATTTTCCTGATGAAAATGAGGTCAAATTCGAGTGTAATCGAACAAGTTTCACTGATACGTAATGTTACATAAAAATTACAATCTCATTAAAGACAGTCCAAATGATGTCGTGTTTGGAGTCATTTTGATCGGGATAAGCTCTACAACTCATTCGTATTAACAATATTGTTCTGATTAAAAACATAAAAGCATAAATTGCCAATAGTGCACGATTCTCCATCCGCTTACATTGTATGCCGTTTGGCTGTCGCTGGGTCTTCGACGTTCGACGCTCGGCGGTCCTCGTTGGCCGTGTCGCCGTTTATGCGTCGAGCTGGCAAAAGTTATCCGAAGATTTATTCGAAGCCTTCGAATAAATCTACGGATAAAGATGCTAAATACAGTCCCAATTTGTACCGTGTTTAGTGTCATTTTAATCAGAAGAATGCCACGAATTAGTTGGCGCAAGTCCCATAAAAAAATCATGAAAAACAATGAAGTTTTGCAATTGGATTGGTAGTTGTTTCACACCGATATCTCGCGACTCTGCGAGCTCGGAACTTCAAAGACCATCGACCGACCAACAGCCTACAATGTAAGCAGATGGAGAATCGTGCATTATTGGCAATTTATGCTTGTATGTTTTTAATCAGAACAATATTGTTAAGACGAATGAGTTGTAGAGCTTGTTCCGATCGAAATGAGTCCAAACACGACATCATTTGGACTGTCTTTAATGAGACTGTAATTTTTATCGTAAAATTAGGTATCAGTGAAACTTGTTCGATTACACTCGAGTTTGACCTCATTTTCATCAGGAAAATCCCCTCCATTCGCTCGTCACAATTTTATTAGGATATGTTGAAAAATCTAAAAGTTTAAACTTTCATTCGTGCGCGTTTCTCCATCCGCTTACATTGTATGTCGTCTGTCGTCGCTGGGCCTTTGATGCTCGGCGCTCGGCAAAAGTTATTCGAAGATTTATTCGAAGCCTTCGAATAAAAGATACAGATAAAAGATGAAAAAATTATTCGAAGTTCGAATAAATCCGCTTCGAATAAAAAAAATTATCTTTATTCGTCGGATAAATTCTCGTCGGATAAAAGTATTTATCCGATACTCGTCGGATAAAGATACTTTTTTTATTCGAACCTTCGAATAACGATGTTACGTATGAAGACGTTCGCCATATTCATTTCGACTAGAAATTCTAATCTCTTTTTCTGAGAACGAAAAGCGTCCCAACAGGCTCCCTTTTATTAACACAAGATACTGTATGCCTTCTTTATATCAAAATCTCTAGACACTCCCTTCTGGCATCCGTTAATTAATATTCTGATAGGAAATAGCCCGGATAACCTTCATTAACCCCTTTTAACGAAAATCTAACTGAGGCCTGCTTTTCATTAGAAACGACAAAAAATGTGACTGTGACCCTACGTGACATTAAATCTTAAACAGAGTACCCCTTTCATTTTCAAGGTATATAAACCCGTTCATTTTCATCCTCTTCGGTTAGTCGAGAAGCGGTTCAGTTGAGATTCAGAAACGGTTCCGTAACGTTATAGTAATCGTGCAGTCACGTCGCGTTACAGAGTCAAGTCTAGTGAGATCGGGTTAAAGTCCCTTTCGAATCAATTCATAACCTTATAGATTCCGTTAGTTCGGTATATATTCTATTTGGCATTCAACAATCGCCATCTAACCCCGCATTGCCAGTGCGTCAACACCGTGCAACATAGGTAAACAATTCCTCTAATTGTACATTTATTATATTCATTCGCGACACAAACAACAACACTTGTAGTAATTTCAATTCAGAATAAATTGTCTTGTTTGTTAACTCGCGTACCCTTAATTATTGCCTAAAATCCTAATATAATAATTGAACGTTCCCACACGATACAATCTAACCGCTCGGATTGTATCAATTAAATTATATAGAAGTTACGAGGCTTACTAATACTTAAATTCGATTCAACGAAGATTTCTCCAACCTAGTGGCTCCTCGATTTCGCATTGAGTGCGTCCACGAAATTATACCATCCTAGGCGGATCCCCGATTTCGCATTGGGTTCTTCCGCATCCTAGCAGCTCCCTGATTTCGCATCAGGTGCGTCCGCGCTCTTATACAACCTCCTTTCGTATCGGGTTCGCCGCGTGTTCCCTAGTGACTCCTCGATTTCGCATCGGGTGCGTGCACGAAGTTTCATCCTCCTAGTAGCTCCTCGATTTCGCATCGGGTGCGTCTGCGTTTGACACCAACCTCCCAGAGGTTCCCTGATTTCGCATCAGGTGCGTCCTCGACGTCAACTATCCTAGCGGCTCCTCGATTTCGCATCGGGTGCGTCCGCGTACCTAACTAACAATTGAAACCATATTCCTGGGGTAAAAATCCCCTCGCCGGCCTCTCGCGCTGCTCATAGCCCTGGCTCGTAACAACGAATAAAGATAAAGTATCTTTTATTCGAATCGTTATTTAAATAATTTTTTATCTAAATAATGCCCAACTCTGGTTTGTATGTGAATTGAATATGTTCTACAAGAAAGGTGTCATTGCTCAATGAAAACCACGAGAAGGTGGTGATTATTTACTTGACAATTAGGGTTTCATAAAATATACTTCAAAACCAGAATTTCGTGTTGTCGGCTTTGCAGTCTGCGAGGTACTGTCTGCAAAATATATGTCTAAATAAAAATTTCAAATAACGAATAAAAGATAAAAAAAATTTTGTTCGTCATTCGAAGGTCATATCGTCGATTTGGGAGTTCTAGTCTTAGAATTAATGGAAAAAGGGTGACACGTTTTTTGAAATGTCTGCAAAATCAACAATTTGTAAGAGATCGAAAAATCCTTTGAGATTCGGTCACTAAACACTACATATATTAAAATTTGAATAAAAGCCGAAACATTACTACAACAGGGATGACCCATAGTTCTCGAGGTAAAAATAGGGTCATTTAGTCGTAAACGAAGTCTGCTGGTATTGCGGAGCGCACCACTCACCTACCTGAAACGGAGACACTCCGCGTCCTTTTCCAGCTCATTGTGAAGCCAATATTCAATTCTCAATTCAATTCTCCATCCTTCTAAAGGGGTCATTACGAAGGGGAAACATTTTTAGTAGATACTTTTGTGGCGACCATGGTGCGTGGGAACGTGAAATTTTCGGACGCGGAAATTCCTTCCTTCTCAAGTGCGTACCATGGGAGGTCGGGTTGAGGGCTTGGTCATTTAAGTGACGATTGCCAGAACCCCGGCTCGACCGTTACAGTATCCTTAAGAGTGAAGTCCCCGGATGCAATGTTTTGGGGGAGGAAATTTTCTCCATGCCCTTGTGGGGGTGGAGAACCTCCCCTTATTTTAACGGTTTTTGGGGACATTATTTAACGCGCCTCAGAAACGAGAACGTCAGAAAGCTTTGGACTCTCGCGGAGAACGATAACTCCAGAGAGTTAGTCTGAGTATCGCGACGGTTTTGTACACGAGGTTAAGTTATCGTGTATTTTGTTCGCGTTTTCTCATTGACTCGAGTTTTCTCGTTTTGTTTTATTGTGTTATTATTTGTTGGTTATTAATTGTTTTTGTTAATAAACTTTATTTTTGTTATCCGTTAAATATTCGAACACTACAAACATTTCATTTAACCCCTGTCGCCTGAACTTTTATGGTTTTACTTTTCTGACTTTATAATGTAATGAAGAAAGGGTGATCCGTTTTTTAACACGTCTATTTAAAATCAACAATTTCTAAGATATCGAGATGTAACATCACACAAATGTAATAGTAACTAGTTCGAAATCCGGAAAATCACAGGAAATTTATAAAATTTAATATATAATTATTATATAAATAATAATATATAATAATAGTAAATAATCCTGTTGTTAGTAACTAAATACATGTTATTTATAATTCAGAATGCAATTTTATGCGTGAAATTTAATCGATTGAAAATATAAATACATAATGATAAAACATAATAAAATTTTTAAAAAATGCGCTAGTAGGCAGGATTTGAATCCTGGT
The DNA here is from genome assembly GCF_050948215.1 of Halictus rubicundus. NCBI lineage: Eukaryota > Metazoa > Arthropoda > Insecta > Hymenoptera > Halictidae > Halictus > Halictus rubicundus. Next base: position 1,719,802 of record NC_135154.1, read on the forward strand.
CGTCCGGGTGAAAGCTTGGCACGCTACCGTCGCGCCACACCAATTTTTGTAGTCTAGAAAAGTTCCTTGTCTTTCCTTTTCCTTTTTAATTATTTCCTCGCTCATTCTCTCCCTTCTTTCCTCAATCATTTCATTTATTATCTCCCCCGACCATCCCCTCTCCTTAAAGAACTCCCACCTCTCCTTTTCCCACCCATCTCTTACCCCTCCCACCCTATCCCTTCTTCTTATTTCTTCCCAACATAACCGCGCCCGCTTCCCCCCTTTCTCTTCCGCTAATTTTTTCTCGTATCCCCACGCTCTCAGTTCTGCCTTTCCCCTCAATAATCCCCTCTGCATTTCCTCCCTCATCATGTATCCCGGCGTTGTCCTTTCCACTCCCAGGACCCACCTTAGATATCTCTCCTGCAGCCTTTCCATGCCTTCCCTCTCTTTCCACCCCCAAATTTCCACCCCATAGCTTATTACCGACTATACCAATTTGTCAAAAAGCCATACTCTCCTACCCCAATCTCTGCCAAACCTCCTTTTTCCTATCCCTCACACCTTCCCCATTATTGCTGCTCCTTTCCTCACTCTTTCCTCCACTTGCGCTTCCTGCCTACCATTCCTCGCTATCACGTACCCCAGGTACTTGTACTCTCTTACTTCCTCAATCTCCCTGTCCTTCCACCTCCACTTCACCTTTTTCTATCTCACCCCGCGCTTCCTACATCTCATCATTTTAGATTTCTCCGCGTTTAACTGTAGCTTTTTACCCTTCCAGGTACCACTCCATCTTCCCCATCATCCCTCTCATCCTCTCCTCATCCTCCGCCAGCATCGCTATGTCATCAGCGTACGCTAGCGTGTAAATTTTCTTCCCTCCTAATTTTACCCCCCCCCCATCCTCCCCTCTCCAACTCTTCATCTACATCTGCCATTAGCAATGTGAATAGTAGTGGGCTTAGTGGGCACCCTTGCCTCACTCCCCTTACAGTCCTAAAGCATTTACCTTCTTCTTCCCCCACTCTGACTTTGCTTTTCGTCTCTTTCAGCAGCTCCTCGCAACTCTCCACTAGCCCCTCCCTTACCCCCCTCCTCCTGCTCTTACTCCAGTTGTTATCCTGATTTTATCTCTTTTCCCCTCTTCTAATACTATGTACTCTGGCGTCCGCACGCTTAACCCTAGGACCCACTTTATATATCTAGTTTGTATCCTCTCTACTTCCTTTCTTTCTTCGTAGCCCCATATCTCCACTTCATAAATGAAGACCCCTAAAACTAACGAGTCAAATAAATACATTCTTAGCTTGAAATTATCTTTGAACTTCCTTTCGCCTATGCCCCACGTCTGGTTAAGCACCACGTTTGCCTTTCTTACCTTTCCCTAATATGTTTTGTTAATCCCCCTTCTCTTTGTACGATCACTCCTAAGTATGTAAATTCGTTGACTGCCTCTATATTCATCCCTTTCCACTTCCACTTAAACTTTCGTCTCTTTCCTGTTCCTTTGCTAAATTCCATAATTTTAGATTTTTCCACATTTAGTACTAGCTGCTTTTCATCGAGGTATGCTTCTAGTTTTCTCATAATCTCCGTTAATTCCACTGCTTCTTTGGCTACCAGTACCACATCGTCCGCATACATCAATGACCAAAATTTTTCCTCGCCTACCTTTATTCCTCCTGTTCTGTTCCTTTTAAGGGTCTCTTCATATTTGCCGGGACCGGAGGGTTTTACGTACGGACTATAGGTCCAAATGCCGTGTTGCCGATATTCTGTCGAAGCTCGAGCGCCTTCGTTCCGGCCATTGGACTATTCCCAGAGACCGCCGTTGTCCGGCGGCTGAGCAAGCGGCTGATCATTACCAGATGGCCTTTCGAGACCGCGTTGACAGTTCCCTGCTGTGCGTGGCACAAAAAAAAAAGGTTTCTCGGGGCTCTACAGGTTCTTAGGTAAACTATCGGTATCTCTCCTCTAGAACATTATGAAAATAGGAATCGTTCCTACCTCTTCGTGAAACAGCATCACACATCCTTATATATTAACGTAAATTATACATATATTGTAAAAACGAAAATAGTTGTTTTTTTTATAGGAAGTATTCACGTTAGGAAGGGGATCATGCCTTGTGAATTCGATCATTTTTGGGGGACTATGTCTCGACTTTTGATGACATTGAAATGTGTTGTGGTCCAAGTGAAACTGGAAGAAATCCGAAACAATACACCCAAAAGTGTCCGATATTGTGTGTAATGACTCAATCACATGGTAACTTGCAGAATAAGAAGAATTAATTCCACATAAATTGCATCGTTTTGTCTTACGACACGAAAAAATGTATATGGAAAACTTCTGAATTCTTGTCCATAATGACCTAAAAATGATTAGATGGAAGGTTCCCTGGCAGGAATGCGATGGCGTATCTATATCTTGTCCAATGAGACGAGACAGTAGACGTAAACATAGGCGCTCGAGTGCGACAGAGTTGAAGTTACCCTTGCAAGACAATTAGCAAAGGACGCACGCTGGGTGCTTCACTGCCTCGGTCTCGTTGGTCAGAGCATAGGTACGAATGCGCGGCCGATTGGATCAGAGTGCAAGGGATAGGCCTCGTTTCACACGTACTTTCGGCTACAGTCGAGATATTGGCTACAGCGGTCACATATACTATGTAGCGTGTGACGTCTGAGATGAGCATAGGCAGACCTAATGATAGACTCCCCAAAAATGGTGGCACTGTAAAAATGGCGATATTAAAATGTTTTTTTTTTGTTTTTGTTGCGTCGTAAGACCTTACGTACGACGCGACAAGCGCGCGACCAAGGCCAGGTATAAAAATCCCTATCGACGACGTACCGACCATGGACGTCATAAATCATAAATTCTTCCGAATGTACCTACCAATTTCGTCATTTTAAGCCAGCTAATAGCAGCACATGTCGAACCTTGTACACCGTTAGCGTACTAGGATTTATAACCGTAGATGCTTGCAAACCGAATGTTGTACGTATACTTCCACTTTTCCAATTTTCCACTATTCCCACCACCTTTCGAACACACCTTGCAACCACTGAATTCTAATCATTTTACACTTATTCTCCAGAGTTTTGACTTATAATCACTTATAAGATATAAGATATAATTTAACAATGCTAAAGTTAATTTGTGAAGCTGAGTTTTATTGTTCCAGCGTTAAATTAGATTATAGTTTGGACTATTACTTCTTAACATTACAACTTAGATGAACAATATTCTCTTGTGTACTTCAAAAATGGATTCTGTTCGGATGCTGTCGTAGCACCCGGCGGCCGGTCAGCATCAGACAGAGATCAGATGTCCAACGGCTTGCCGGATGACCTACACCGAATTGTCACCGGATGCCCAGCTCTCTGTGGATACATAGGCATCCCCGGGTTGTAGAGGGGAGTAAACTGTTCTGGTGTTAGGCAGCAAACCCCCGCTGTTTGCGGTTCTTAGCGTTTGTTGCGAGCATCTCGAGCGCCTCTCAAGTGGCCTTGATAGGGTTCCGGTGCGTATGAATAGAAAACGTGGTAATACAGATTCCTATCGACACCAAGTCCCATAAGGTGTCAGGTCTATTTCTATATTTGGAGTTCTAACACTACATACACAAAAGATAATAATTATAAATTTGTAACGGAGCGTTTCGCGACGTGGCCCTTTCGCTCGATACTCGAGCATGCCAAGGTTCTTCGAGACGGCAGAAAGGTAGAAAATAAGATAACGCCAAACATCTGGTATATAACTAAGATTATTCTGACCGTTTCGGCGGTGGATTGCCGGACGGGCCGGCGGTGGTCGTCGGGTCGGGCATCTCGGTAGGCGAGGGCTTCGCTGGTGGCTATAGACAAAAGCGTCGGTGGGTGACTAGGCGTAAGGACAGTAAATTGCACGACTTATAACTAACGCAATTCTTAGAGCTATTGCTCACAACTAACGACGTGACGGACACAGAGCGTGGTGAAGGAGCACGGAACGGATACGGAATGCGAGACGAAGGCGCGGCCAGCTTCACGGCCGGACCGGCTGGACACTCGGCTAGCCGTCTCTGGACGGGCCCGCGGTGTGGGTTCGTACGCACAAGGGAGAGTCCGAGGATACGTACTAGCCCGGCACCGGCGTATACACACGCTAACGGCAAAGCCCGAGAATGCGTGCTTCTCACGCGGCTGCGGTTGACCGGAAAGTAGGCGCGCGGAGCGCGGGCACGGAGAGCGGAGCGTGAAAATCGGAAAGCGGAGGCTTCTGGATGCGAAAGGTAGAGAGGTCGCCGGAGGCGCGGTACGTCGCAGTGCCTGAGCTCACTGGACGTCCGTCTAGCCGTCTCGGGACTGACTCGCGGTACTGGTTATCTTGGATGGCGATGGCCTCCTTCTGCCAGGTCGTAATGACGCAGAAGGAGGCCGCCAAGCGGGCCCGGGAAAATGTGGGCGCGGGGACGCCCCCTGCGCCCGCGTGTGCCCTCCACTTGGTGGTGGGCGATGGGTGGCAGGCGTAGCTCCCCCCGTGTTGGGACGACACCCCCCGGGATAAATATCGGTGGGGGGGGGGTGTCGATCCGTCCCTTCTCTTTAAGGGGAGAGGGATTCTTGGGGGGTTGGGTAGGAAGGGTCGGGGCGTGTCGGATCGCGCCTCCGACGGCCCTTCCTTCCGGTGGCGGCAACGTCTTGCCTCGGCCGGGGCTGGTTCCTTCCGGACACCGGCTCCGAGCGGAGCACAAAGACACCGGGAGCTGTGGGTGGACCGAGCTGGCTCGGAGCGCCCAATCGGAAGGCTCCAGGGATGGGGACACCGGGCGGGTCCCTCCGGCCGGGGTCTTATAGAGTAGGCAATGGGGGAGGCTAACCCCCTCCCTCGGGTAGTATGTTAGCTGGGAGGTGTTCTGTGGAGTACTCGCGTTATCGAGGCACATCACCTTTAGCTTAGGTGGGCGTCGGTTTTTAGTGGGTAGTCTCTGGGGTTACACCCCAGGGTAGTCCCACGTAAGCCCGACTTCTACCAGGGAGCCAGGGCATGCGAAAAGCATTTTCCCACGGAAAAAATATAAAAAACGGGTTCGCCAACGCCACACATGCTTGGCGACCGAACCCTGGGTTTTTCCAGACATCTGAAAACCATCCGAACTGTAGTTTCAAGCACCTGGTCGCGCTGAGCCTAAGAGACAAACGATTTTGAGTGTTCGATGGCAAGGGACTGCATCGAAGGGACCCAGGCACGGACGGCAACACTATTAAGCCAAGTGGGGATGACAGGCCCATCGCCGTAGCCAAACTACGAAAAGTCACGTACTGGGTCTGCTGCAGAATATCAAGGCCCCGCCATAAAGCATCGCCCAATGCGAGCCCCTACGTACTGCCCACCTTGAACTGATTAAGTTCAACCGCAAACAAACCCTAATTTCTCAGGTAGAAATACTAATCCAATAACTAAATTTGATCTGTACAATACGAGTAATGGTAAACGCAAAAGAACCCAAAGCGAAGAATAAAATAAAGCCGTGAATGAGAAACGCAAGTAAATGTACAGTAAATCTAAGACTTAAAGGCAACTGATTAAAACCAAAATAACTTAGCTAACGCAACGCAAAACATTATGTACAACTATTCATAGGAGAATCACATAACAACAAAAAAAAAAAATAAAACAAGAACAAAATACAGTTCACGCGGATTCGGACACTGAGTGTTCCTCCGCGGTAGGCAGCAAATATATCTTTGCGACTGCCCTCTTGAGAACTCCCGTTGCTGTGCAAATGGATGGCACCCTCGATACGCCATCCTGGCCTGGATGCAGCTCTAGGATACGACCCAATACCCATTTCATCGGCGGAAGATTGTCCTCCTTCATCAGGACCATCGCACCGACACTTGGATTACCGGGAGAGTCGGACTTCCATTTCTGACGCCGTTGCAACGTGTGCAAATAATCCCGCTGCCATCGTTTCTAAAAATGCTGGATCATCTGTTGCAGTAGCTGAAACCGGCTAAGTCGATTCTGAGTGATATGGTCCAGATTGGACGGTGGAAACGCCGTCAACGCTTCTCCCACAAGGAAATGACCAGGCGTCAATAAGTTTAGATCAGATGGATCCGGAGACAAGGGATGTAGTGGACGGGAATTGAGGCAGGCTTCAATTTACGTTAACACCGTGTACAACTCCTCAAATGTGAGCTTCTGCTCGCCTATTACGCGTTTCATGTGAGTTTTGATTAAACGAATCCCTCGTTCCCACAGCCCACCAAAGTGTGGAGCACGCGGTGAGATGAAATGCCATTCTATGCCTTCCTGGGCCAATGCCCTTAGCACCCTATCATGGTGTGATCGGGAAGACAGTAAAACTCCTAGATCCCTTAATTCGTTTCGAACGCCAACAAAAGTGCTGTTATCTGAGTAGATAGCGTGGCACCTGCCACGGCGCGAAATAAATCTATGAAGGCAATTCAGAAATGCGTCGGTAGTCAAATCTACGGCAAGCTCGATGTTTGCCGCCTTTGTGACCATGCATATGAACAAACAAACGTAGGCCTTCCTAGCCGTGCAGGCGTGATCGCGATCAACAATAAGGAGGGGACCGGCATAGTCCACGCCACAGGTAGCGAAAGTGCGAGCATGGGTGACGCGATCCGGGGGTAAATTACCCATCTGAGGTTGTGTGCTAAAAGGACTTGACCGAAAACATTTTATACAACTTCGCAATACCCTTCTGGTGACGCGTCTACCGGACACTAGCCAGTATTTCAAATGCAGGGACTCGAGCGTTTGATGCAACCTAGCGTGCAACAATCTCAAATGCTCGCGTCGTACTAACAAGGCTGCTAATGGACCCGAATTCGGGACGATAATCAAATGTTTCTGAGCGAACGCCACCGGAGCGTTCTGGAGGTGTCCGCCCACTCTGATGATCCCGTGATCATCAAGGAATGGGTGCAGGGCAAGCAGCGAGCTATCTCTACCTGCACACTTTCCTGCTTTCAATTGATGCATCTCCTTGATAAAAGAGTGCTCTTGCGAGGCTCTAATTACTATTTGTTCCGCCGATACGATTTCAGCTACGGACGGAGGATGACAATGCTTGCTCTGAGAATCTCTGCTATTGTGTTTGCGTCGAGCGTTACTAGTGTAGGATCTTGGAAACTGGAGGATGGAGTGAAGTTAAGACTGATCTGGTGAAAACTAAATCTATTATATATACACCGTCGCTTTACAGTCGCAATGTTCTACGCAGTCGCGTCGCTTACTTTCGCACGAAAAATCTGCCCTCGTCCTCACTTACTCGCCTTATATCCTATGCTCACGCATTCTCCCTCTCTCGCTCACACACACATACGACGCTTTTTGAAAATAACGATTCGCAATCAAGGGTTTTTTCCCTGGGTGCAACGAACTCCGATCGCTCCTCGCGCCGACAATAGACGTGTTTACCTTTTGAAAGTCGGTTAGGCGATGCGGCCTTCAGAGTTCGTTGCCCCGGTAATCGCGGTAAAGACTGCAATTGTCTTATTCCTACACTAGTGAACTTACAAATATATTCCACGATTCGAAGCAACTTATTGTAACACGAATACCGCGCGGCTAAAACTAGTACTAACGGATCACGATGGACCATCGCGGCTAACTATACGATTTTCATCGGTCGTTCTTCCCGCACCTCGATCATAGTTGGCTCAGAGTGAAGCCATTCCTTATTGTCCGAAACCAACCAGGCTGGACAATGTCACCAAAGTTTGCTATATTTTAGAGAGGACAACGTTGTACCGCGGGACAGAAGGTCCGCGGGATTGTCGTCTGACACTACATGAGCCCATTTACTAGCTGCTGTCAACGTTTGTATTTCGGCAATTCTGTTGGCTACAAACGTTTTTCACCTACACGGTCTATCCCTCAGCCAAGCTAACACTATTTGACTATCGGTCCAACAATACTCGCGGTTTGGATGAATGACGCAGCGATTTCCGTACTTTCCCAACTATCTGTGCTAATAAAACGATCCCGCACAATTCTAAATGCGGCAAACTAATGGTTTTTACAGGTGCCACGCGCGACTTAGCGCATAACAACCACGCAACCCAGGCTCCATTGTCCGAGCGCAAGTATACGGCAGCCCCGTATGCTCATTCCGACGCGTCCGAGAAACCGTGCACCTCCCACTCCTGGTAGGACAGCAATACACGCCATAGGAATACGCAAAGAAGACATTTCCTGTACTTGGCTTCTGAAGGCGACCCATTGTGCATGGAGATCGTGCGGAAGACTCTCATCCCAACCTATCCTAATTTGCCAGAATTCTTGCATGAAGAGCTTGATCCTAACTATTACTGGACCGATAAGTCCCAGAGGGTCGAAAATCTGCGCTATTTCCGAGAGAACGTAGCGCTTGGTGATTCTACGGAATTCACGATAACTGCTACTATATCCCAACTCGTTCAGACATTTCTTTATTTTGCTAGGTGAAAGGCTTGGCTTGCTGTCTCCAAGTCAGACTTGGCTGTGTTTCTGCGACGAAGGTGTGGACACGGCGCGGCACACCTTAGAGGAGTGCCCGACGTGGGCCGAAACGCGCCGTGCCCTAAGAGTCGCAGTGGGCGGGTGGGACCTCTCGCTGCCAACCGTGGTCGACCACATGGTCGCCAGCGAGGGCGCCTGGATGGCGGTGGCCTCTTCTGCGAGGTTATAATGACGCAGACGGAAGCCGCCAAGCAGGCCAGGGAACGGGACTCAGGCTCCGCGAGGAGGGTGTGGGCGCGGGGACGCCCCCTACGCCCGCTTGTGCCTCCCACTAGGTGGGGGGCCATGGGTGGAAGAGCGCGGTGTACACCTCCACGCCAATTGGTGCCCCCGGGAGAGGGGGGCGGAGTGGTGTTGCCGTGGGGGGACTCCCCGCGTCTTGATGTGCCGCCACCAGGGGGGCGATGGATTCGGAGGCTCGGGGTGTGAGCAAACCCCGGCCCCCGGGGGAGCATAGCTTGGCCCGTGTTGGGACGACACCCCCCGGGATAATTCTCGGTGTGGGGGGTGTCGGTCCGTCCCTCCCCTATATGGGGAGGGGGATTCGTGGAGGGTTGAGTAGGGAGGGTTGGGGCGTGCCGGATCGCGCCTCTTACGGCCCTTTCTTGCGGTGGCGGCGTCTTCGTGCCTCGGCCGGGGCTGCTTCCCTCGGGACAACGGCTCTGAGCGAGGCAGGAAGACTCCGGGAGCTGTGGGTGAACCGAGGTGGGACTCGGGAAGCCCAATCCGAAGGCTCCAGGGATGGGGACACCGGGCGGGTCCCTCCGCCCGGGGTCTTACAGCGTAGGTAATGGGAGGGGGCTCGGCATGTGTCGCCAAAGTGGGAAAATTGCCATTTTTCACGATTTTCGACTTAAAATCGCACTTTTAACCGTTTATAACTCGTAAACGAATTAACGAATACCGATTAAATTTTCAGCGTGGATATAATTTATTCGAGCGAATCAAACACATTCTTTAAATTTTCAATACAGGCTCAGATAAAAAAGCTGACAAACCAACTTTTACTATTTCTTTTGCGATTCTGACCAATTCAAATTTTTTTTCAAAAATTTTTTACACCTTGTCTAATAAACTAATCCTTCTAACTTCTCAATAACATTTAAGTCATTTGATCTAATTTTAAAAAAGTTATGTTGCTTCAAATAGTGTGGACTCAGTTTTGCTTCTTACTGTATATTTGGAGGAAAAAAGGAAATTTAAGAAAATATGCGAGAGAAAGAAAGAGAGAAAGAAGCAAGAAGAACTGAGTCAAATAAGAAATGAAAAAACTGAGAAGCAAATATGGGCATATATTAACAAGAAGAGGGAAAAGAAGACAAATGTGAGCAATAGAATTGGAGAAGAGGAATGGAGAGAACATTTCAAGAAATTACTGGATGGGTCAGATGATAGAAAAGTAGGAGAAGAGATGGAAAGAACGATAGAGGAGGAAGAGGAGAGGGAAATCACGGAGGAAGAAATAGAAACACAATTAAGAAAGTTGAAAAAGAAAAAGGCAGCCAGGGGGGTTATGTACAAAACGAAGCGTGGATGTACAGTGAGGGGAATACGAGGGCAAAACTAGTGGAACTAATTAAAGAGGTATGGGAAGGGAAAAGGTTCCCAGAAGATTGGAGGAAAGCATACATTACGACATTGCATAAAAAGGGAGACCAAGAAAAGGCATCGAACTACAGGGGTATAAGCCTCCTGTGTACGGCATATAAAGTATACGCTGCAGTACTGAATGAGAGGCTAAAGGAAGAAGTGATAAAAAGAAAAATTCTTCCTGAGTCACAGACAGGGTTCAGGAAGAGCAGAGGAACGATGGACCATGAAGTGCAGAAGAAGAAAGGAAAAATGTTCGCCTTCTTTGTGGACCTGAAGGCAGCCTTTGACTCGGTGAAGAGAAATAATCAGGAGAGGACTAACAGAGAGAGTGAAACAAATCTACCAAGAAACGAGAAGTATGGTAAAGGTACAGGATGGAGAGACCAGAGAGTTCTGGACAGGGGATGGTTTGAGACAAGGTTGCCTCTTAAGTCCGACTCTGTTCACGATTTTTATAGCGGACGTGGAAGAAAGCTTTAAAAGGAACAGAACAGGAGGAATAAAGGTAGGCGAGGAAAAATTTTGGTCATTGACGTATGCGGACGATGTGGTACTGGTAGCCAAAGAAGCAGTGGAATTAACGGAGATTATGAGAAAACTAGAAGCATACCTCGATGAAAAGCAGCTAGTACTAAATGTGGAAAAATCTAAAGTTATGGAATTTAGCAAAGGAACAGGAAAGAGACGAAAGTTTAAGTGGAAGTGGAAAGGGATGAATATAGAGGCAGTCAACGAATTTACATACTTAGGAGTGATCGTACAAAGAGAAGGGGGATTAACAAAACATATTAGGGAAAGGTAAGAAAGGCAAACGTGGTGCTTAACCAGACGTGGGGCATAGGCGAAAGGAAGTTCAAAGATAATTTCAAGCTAAGAATGTATTTATTTGACTCGTTAGTTTTAGGGGTCTTAATGTATGAAGTGGAGATATGGGGCTACGAAGAAAGAAAGGAAGTAGAGAGGATACAAACTAGATATACAGGGTGGCCCACATAACTCTGAACAGCTCAATATCTCGAAAACTATGCCATCGATTTGAAAGTTCTTGGCCTTAAATTGCATGGAACTGAAGGGCCTTTCTGACTACATAAACGTGAAGTGGCCTCCCTTCCCCTTTAATGGGGGAGGGGAGGTACCTTTGTAATTTTAAATGGAACCCCCTATAAAATGTTACATATTTAGATTCTACCGGAAAAAATAAGCCAATTTTGTCTAAAACATTTTTTTGTCAGATACTTCCATGATGAGATATAACAGTTTGAAGTTTCGAGTTGTAGGTACTTGAAGCGCTCGGAAATAGCGTTATGGAATTATACGCGCTTGAGTCCTTTGCTTATTCGTGAAGAAATAAAATGTACTTTAAATTAAATGTTCAAAATGTCCACCACGGGCTTGTAAACATTTATTTACTCGAAACATCAAAGTTGTTCTAACATTTTTTAACATTTCGGGAGTCACTGAAGCGCAAGCGTCACGTATTCTTTGTTTCATATCCTCTTTTGTCGTCGGTGGTTCAAACATAACTTTGTCCTTTACATATCCCCATAAGAAAAAATAGCGCTTTCGACTAAATTCAGCAAATCAACATTTGAAACAGCTGTCCAAAATTGATTTGGCGGTCAGTAAACCGCGGCGGTATCGGGAGTGACGCGTCCGCTACCACCGGGCCCAAGATTTACGACCTTGGGCGGAACAATCGTCCGCGTGTCATTTTCAAAAAAAAATCCGCACCGAACATTTAGTTTCGTCAATTTTGAAGTATCCACTTACTTAAAAACTGGTCTGTAGAGGGGACACTTGGGGCTATAACCTCATTTTTTAAAATAATACAACGTTTATAATGTTCTTTAAATATTCTGAAGTGGGGGTCGGCAGAGTTTGTCCTAAAATTAAAACTTTCACGTAGTAAGGAGAAAGAAAACAGGAAAAGAGGTCCGTATTTTATTGGGGTATTGTGCAGTCGGAGTGTACAGGAAAGGTAAATACCATCATTAGCACAGAGGACATTGGTTTTTCCAAACCTGTCGAAGAATAGCGGTCGATCAGTCGTGCACTTACAATTGGCTACCTGAATCGCCGAACGTCGCGTCCTTACCTGGTTTTACCTGTTTGAAACCTTGGAGGCTTCAAGAATTAAAAACCAAACTTTCAAAGAGGCATCATCGAAGTACTGCTCTGTAACTATTACATTAAAAGAACTATGATATTCACTTTTTGACCTATCAATCGAATCTCGAACGATTCTTTGATAGCAAAAAAAATGTTCATTACACAAACCGCTGAAAATGAGTTTTTGGGAGTTTATAGCGAAAACATAAGAATGAGCACGATCTAATGAAAATGGTGACTTGTTTAAAAAAAAGTGGTGTCACCTCAAAATCGACGAATTTAGAATTATTTGAAGAGTGAGCACGTCGGCTGTTCGAGGCGGTGTACCGCGGAGCAGCGTTCGCTTGAAATAATCTGAACTCGTCGATTTTAGACTATCCATTTTTTTACAAACAAGTCTGCAAAGGGAACACTTGGGGCTATATCCTCATTCCTTCTAAATTTTTTAATGTCCCTCTGCTATTTTTCCGAGTGATTCCGAGATTCGATTGATAGGTCATCATCATCGGTGAAGTAGTTTTTAAAATAATACAACATTTATAATGTTTTTCTCCCTTCGCCACGGCCACGCCACGGCGACCGGGGTCGCTGAGTATTGTTCGCAAGAATATTTCGTGAAACCCCGGCCCGGGCCCGGTCGGCTCTACCATAGGATCCTCAGGGGTAAGCGGGGAGTAAACGGTGCTGGGGTTCTGGTAGCTAACCCCCGTGGTGCGCGGCACTTGGCCTTTGTTGCGAGCATCTTGAGCGCCTCTCAAGTCGCCTTCGAACACGGCCAACTCTGTGTGGCATAGGGAAAACGTGCCCCGTTCCCGGTCCCGGTGAGACCCGTCTTGTATTGGCCGACCTTTACCCTACAATGTAAGCAGATGGAGAATCGAGCATTATTGGCAATTTATGCTTCTATGTTTTTAATCAGAACAATATTGTTAATACGAATAAGTTGTAGAGCTTATCCCGATCAAAATGAGTCGAACACGACATCATTTGGACTGTTTTTAATGAGATTGTAATTTTTATCGTAACATTACGTATCAATGAAACTTGTTCGATTACACTCGAATTTGCCCTCATTTTCATCAGGAAAATCCCCTCCATTCGCTCGTCACAATTGTATGAAGATACATTGAAAAATCTAAAAGTTTATTCGTGAGCGATTCTCCATCCGCTTACATTGTATGTCGTTTGTCAGTCGCTGGGTCTTCGACGTTCGGCGCTCGGCAAAAGTTATTCGAAGATTTATTCGAAGCCTTCGAATAAAAGATACAGATAAAAGATGAAAAAATTATTCGAAGTTCGAATAAATCCGCTACGAATAAAAAAAATTATCTTTAATCATCGGATAAATTCTCGTCGAGTAAAGATACTTTCTTTATTCGAACCTTCGAATAAGGAATACAAATTTTTTTATCTTTTACTAGTTATTCAAAATTTTTATTTAGATAAATATTTTGCCCAACTCTGCCATTTTGCATTATCGAGCAATGAATCGCCGCATTCCGGACCCTTGCTATTCTCATCGCAGCACGGCTGTTCGAACGAAGCTACGGCAGCGCCGTTGTTTACGATGTCGGCCACGCGTGCTCAGATCGCCTCTCTGACAGGCATCATGCGACAATGATCGGAAACAGAATACAGCGCTCGTAGCGAAAAATGCCGGAACTATATTTAAAGAAATAGCTGCGGGGTGGTTTTTCGGAGGCGACGATTCCTGTGTTTAATACGTAATTATACAATACAATAAAGGTTGCATTGACATTGTATATGTCACTGCTAGAACGTTTGAGTCCAACGCTCTCCATAAGAACCCGGTTATTTAAGAAAATGTGTCCTTATGTGTAAATTCTGCCGAATTTTGCAAATTACGCCTAGAAAACGCAAAAGTAGGACCTGCCGGTGGTCAAGCGATCTAGATTTATCTTTTATCTAACGCTTTTCACCCTTGAAAAGCCCGATCTTTGCACTATGGAGCCATAAATCGCCGCCTCCCGAACCCCTGCAACTTTGTACGATCTAGCGTTCTGTGCGGCACACCATGGCACACGCACACGGCACGCACACTGTCATTCGAGCTTCTCCTATCGGCCGTTTGTAGCGTGAAGATCGCTAGGAAGCTTCTCCTAGTTCCTGTTTGGAGCGTGGCAAATCAAGGCCACGTAGGGAAACTGTACCTTAACACGTGTATGTAACTGTTGCGTCGCAGTGTGGTGGAATAGGGATTTTGGTTGTGGGTTCGACTGCCCGTGGAGCGCTGAAGCGCTCTGCTCGTGGAAGTTAAGAAATAAACTTTGTACACAGAGTTAAAAGCGAAAAACTGTTGTAGATTTATTTAGAAGATGTAACTCCCTCAGGTCTACAATGAGTTCTGTGTCGTCCTGGAGCTTCGAATCCTTTTTCTAGCTTCTTCCTTCTCGTCTCGCTTCCTTAGCCAATAGGAAAATTGGGATCTTCTGGCTAGGCGTTGATTCGTCGGATCACTCGTCTTCCGGTTGCTGCTTGATGGTGATTGGCAGTGGATGGATCTTAATAGCGCACGCACGGGAGTGGGGTACGCATGAGAGTGAAGCCCCGCCAAAACAAGGGACGTGGGGCTATGTGGGACCGAACAAGAGAGAGGTCCGAGGGAGTTCCAAGAGGTCCTTGACTCAGAATTTATGACCTCTTGTCCTTAACTGATTCCGGACTTCGACTATCCCTAATTTATGTAGAATTGGAGAAGCTACTCTAAGAGGCTGCGTGACTTTCTCTAAATTCCGCAATTAGTCTCGCCGACTCGAATTTCGTCAAGGATCTCTATGGAACTCTCCCGGTCTTTCTTTACCTACTCTAAACTATCGCGCCCAAATAGAATACATATGTATTAAATACGCGATTACATCTTATATTTAAATTTCCCTCTCCGCGCCATTAATCGATGCTATATATATATATCTAGCTATGTTCGCGTGGTCAACTGGCCACGCTACACCTTCCCCCTTATTGAAAAGGTGTTTCCCATGGGAACAGCTTTTACATACTACTTGATACTACTCTATTCTAATTGATTATATGGACGGCGCATGATTTGAGTCTGCTTCAGAATAACTATATATGTGTGTGTGCGCAGGTGTACCTACACTCGGAATTCCTGATGTATATATTTACATTAAAATCATTTAAGGTGGATTCAGTTTATTTATACAACAGTTTTATACTCAGTCGCTTTACTAATCTAATCGTATACAGGCTAGTTTCATCTTATTCGCATGGACCGTTTTAAATTTATTATTACTTATCTCTATCTCTATTGTTAAGTCGTTATATACATTAACTACGTGGTATGGCCCTGCCCATTCGGTATCAAATTTGGACGTTTTTGGTTCCTTAGCTAGATAAACATAATCGCCTACATTAAATTTACGAGGATTAACATTTTTGTCGTACAGTCGTTTACTTTTTTCCTTTGCTCGATTTAAATCCGTTGCTGCCATAGCTTGAGTAGTGGTAATCTTTGTAAACAATTCATTTAAGTAATGAAAGAATGTCCGAGGGGTTTCCGGCTTAGCAAATTAAGAAGGAATTATAGCCTTAACACCAAAACTAATTCGTGTGGGGTAAATCCTGTAGCTTCATGTACAGAAGTGTTATATGAAAACATCCCAAATCTAATCCTAGGCCAATAAAAATTTTCTCTAATACTGTCGTATACCTTGGTCGTACCATGATGACCACCGATGGTAGTATCAGGATGTTCCTTAATAATTTTTAGTCTATCCGATATTTCAGGGATGATTATTTCTCCGGGACAAATGGTTATTATATATTGGGGGTCAGTAGGTATGGATTTTATTGATTGTTCAAGGAGATCCCAACCAATAGTTCCTAATCCATTGTGTACTCTAGAAATGCTAAGGGTTTTTGTGTTTGTCCTATCCACGAGGCATTTGAGGGACTTCAATGAGGCTACGACATTCTGAAAGTCAGGTCTCTCTTCAGAGGTAGTTTTAATGAATAAGTGAAATATATAAAATCTATCCCCGGGTATGGTTAAGGCTTCTCCAACATTAACATTGTACTCTTTTACTCGATGGATAAGAAACTTCTCCCGTTTCAGGAGATCCTTGCTAGTCTCTGTAGCACATGAACAATCAGTAGGGAGGAAATGTATAAGGTTATCTTTACGCATGTAGAGATAATCCTTAGAATGTTTAAAGGTCGGGAGGAAAGTGGGATGAGGGTTGGATATCTTGTCCGTGACTCTATAATAGGTAATATTTTATTCGCTTTCTGCGTTGTATCATATAGATTCTCTATCTGTGTTTCAGGTTTGAATGAGGTCGGCCCTATCTCAGAGTGCGCTTTACCACGCAATACACCACCAGCGATAGCTCCCTGAGACGGGGTCAGGAGGTTTTCCGGATTGCCGATATTCTCAGGGCAGCCAGAGCGCCGAAAAGAAGGGATAGAAAGAGAAAGCATCGTCCTTGCGCCTAACGGTGCCTGGAACGGGGTCAGGAGGTTTTCCGGCTTGCCGATTTTCCAGACGCCCGAGTCGCCGCAAGCCAACGATGCCCGAGGCAGAATCCGAATATCTACACTCTCTTCACGGTTGTCGTGTCTTTCAACGACCTCGTACAGATCAGAGAGTGGTTCCTTCCCTCCTACATGGAATTTTATTGAGGGTGAAGGCGTTTCGTCTTCGTCAGCAGTATGATAATCGTCACTGTCGTCATTATCGCTGTCTCTACTACCAAAAGTTTTGCAACTGTCTTCGACCTCATTTCCAACCACTGCTTCCCCGCGCGCAAGGAAAACAGAGGCAACCCGTTCCTCACAGTAATATTCTAAACTTTGGTCTGAGTTAGGATTTGGGTTTGTCCGGAGGTTCGTGAGCAACACCTCGCCGGCGCCTGCGAGAGCCACCCCCGAATTCTCCAGACAAGGATCTATTAAGTTTGTTTGGAACATTGAATTATTTTGGAGGTCTACAGGGTTTCGGGACAATGCGTCTGCGTTGAGTTCACCTTACCAGGTTTGTACACAATTTTATACTCGTATTCGTTCAATTTAATTCGTCATCTCATAAGTTTTGATGTGGGATCTTTGACATTGTGTAACCAAACTAACGGGCGATGATCAGTTACCAGGGTGAATTGATGACCGTAGAGATAAGGTCGAAAATGGTCTACTGCGAATAGAACTGCTAACAATTCCTTTTCTATAGTAGAATAAGTACATTCTGCTTCATTTAAAGTTCTAGATGCATACGCGATGGGGAGGTCTTTCCCTACAGGCCCTTGGCTCAATACAGCCCCTACAGCGAAATTGGAAGCGTCTGTGTCTATGAGGAAAGAAGCAATTCCTTCATTAAAAGATTGGTGTTTCAACGTAATAGCGGGTGATTGGACAATCTCACTGGCGTCAAGATTTAAGCAGATTCGGATGGACCGGCGCGCGCGATAAGGGCTTCGTTCCGCGGTGCGTTTCGACGCGGTGCCCCTCGCGAGTTTAAAGACTGCGAGTTTCCATTAAACCGGGATGTTGAAGGTCGGTTAAATTTATTTTCCTGAGAATTTCCTGAGACGTTCGCGTAACACTGGGACTCTACATGACCGGTCTTCCTACATAAACGGCATCTAATTTCCCGGGAATTCTGGGGGTGATTGGGAAGGTTATCGGTGCAATGAACACGGTCATGCTCTGGTTGGCCGCATCTAAAACACCTTCTATCAGGTCGCGTATTGGTCACGTATAATCCAGCGTCGCGTACAGTGAGTTTCGGAGGGGTATGTCGATATTCTTCAAAAATTTCACTTTCTAATTGAACTGCCGTTTTTATAGCGGATTCTAAAGTCTGTAAATTATCCTTTAAAATTATCATTCGTGCTACGCGGTCGCTTAATCCTTTAGTGAAACCCGTTACCGCGGCTTGACTGAGGACAACCTTCGTGCCTATAAATTCTTCCGCAGTATATTTCTCTTTTGCCGCTTCAATTCCTCTACTTAGAATTTCGCTAACTCGGGCCCCATAAACATCAACTCTCTCATTATCTACTTGCCGTATGTTTCTCAGTTCGTTATGAATCGAATCTACCTTGAAAAATCGCGTGAATGACTCCTTCAAGATTTTTATTAGCTCATCAAAACTATTAATTTCGCGGTGGCCCGAAATTAAGAAGTCAGCATGCCCCACGATTTTATTCCTAATCAGAGCAAGAAGATTATCCTTATCGGCGGGTTTGATTCTATCATTGGCTAATTTGCATTGCCCTATAAATTTCGTCACCGAACAAGATTGTCCATCAAACTGAGGTATAAGGTCGATAGCAAGTTTCAGTGGCAGAAAAGAACGCTCAGATACATTAACAGGACTTATTTCGATCGCTGCGGGACCATTAGAGGAAGCGGTTGTACCATAAACGATAGAAGAATTAGTTGGGGTACTCTGTATTGGAACAGTACTATGAGATGGCAGAGAGCTTACTTGAGGGAGGGCAACCGTAGTTTCTATTGAAGGTGACACAAACGTTATATCGTCAACAATAAAGGAATTACCACTACTATTCAAGTTAATCCTACGCGCTTTCCTACCCTTACGCGACATTTTAAAGCTACGTGACATTCTACGCGTGGCGAAAATAATAAAATTTATGTTCTAAACTTACGAGGGATGCGCTGCCCGGGTTACACCGCTATGATCCACCACCAATCACGCTTTCCTGGCCTTGCGATGTCTCCTTATCAGCAGTTGCTCGATTCTCCTTCCTGGATCCCCGCCGTTGAATTCTCCCGGCTGGATTCTCCTTTCCGGTTCCCCGTCGTTGAATTCTCCCGGCTGGATTCTCCTTATCGGTTCCCCGTCGTCGAATTCTCTCGGCTGGATTCTCCTTATCGTTGGATCCTCTCGATGATTTGAATTCCTCAAGGGTGCACGTGACAGGCAGGGTGTCTTGTACGGCCGCTGACGTCACTCGCTCTCCGGTATTTACCCAAGCTCCTGGGGAAACCGTACGAAAACCCAGGAGAGAGAGATTGCACCTTTCCAGAGCCTTCCACAAGCCGGCATCAAATGTATGGTCCAGTTGATTTTCCAAAATTTTTTAATAAATCCCACCGCTGTCACCAAAAATTTGCTATGTTGCGTCGCAGTGTGGTGGAATAGGGATTTTGGTTGTGGGTTCGAGTGCCCGTGGAGCGCTGAAGCGCTCTGCTCGTGGAAGTTAAGAAATAAACTTTGTACACAGTGTTAAAAGCGAAAAACTGTTGTAGATTTATTTAGAAGATGTAACTCCCTCAGGTCTACAATGAGTTCTGTGTCGTCCTGGAGCTTCGAATCCTTTTTCTAGCTTCTTCTTTCTCGTCTCGCTTCCTTAGCCAATAGGAAAATTGGGATCTTCTGGCTAGGCGTTGATTCGTCGGATCACTCGTCTTCCGGTTGCTGCTTGATGGTGATTGGCAGTGGATGGATCTTAATAGCGCATGCACGGGAGTGGGGTACGCATGAGGGTGAAGCCCCGCCAAAACAAGGGACGTGGGGCCATGTGGGACCGAACAAGAGAGAGGTCCGAGGGAGTTCCAAGAGGTCCTTGACTCAGAATTTATGACCTCTTGTCCTTAACTGATTCCGGACTTCGACTATCCCTAATTTATGTAGAATTGGAGAAGCTACTCTAAGAGGCTGCGTGACTTTCTCTAAATTCCGCAATTAGTCTCGCCGACTCGAATTTCGTCAAGGATCTCTATGGAACTCTCCCGGTCTTTCTTTACCTACTCTAAACTATCGCGCCCAAATAGAATACATATGTATTAAATACGCGATTACATCTTATATTTAAATTTCCCTCTCCGCGCCATTAATCGATGCTATATATATATATCTAGCTATGTTCGCGTGGTCAACTGGCCACGCTACATAACGAAACAACTTTATTCGACTCCTGTTCGAGAGCATAGGATCGAGACGTCTGTCTCGATCGAGAGTCAGGCAGCGAGAGAGTACATTGGCGGTTCTCTCGCCTGCATTGCCCGAGGTTGGCAATGCCAACCTCGTGGGAGCATATTCTCTAGGCGCGTGCCTAGGGGGATGGCGCGGCAGCGCCAATATCCCTACAGTATTGTAGGTTTATGATTGAGATATTCACCCGCGGTGAACGACAATGGCAAGGGGCCGACAATGTCCTTGAGGACATGACGAAAGCGTTCGTCTGGGGCGACGAAGTCTGCCGGTTTTACATGATTGTGACGCGTGACCTTCGACTGTTGACAGTCTAGGCATTCACGCGACCACGTCGCGATGTCCTGATGCATGCGCAGACAGGCGTAACGTTTACGGATCACGCGGTCTGTGACTTTCGCGCTCAGATGTGCGGGTCCGAGGAATTTGTGAAAGATTGCTCGACGCGACGGTCCCGGAATGTACGGACGGAGTACTTCTCCGGAGAGATCGCTTACAATCGCAATGTGAATGGGTCCCCACCGAATTCGCCGTAGAGCCAGCGAGTGGTCGGTGGAAGACAGGAGGGTTTTGAGCTCCTCGTCGGCTTCCTGTAATCTCGCGAGCTCCTCTAAGGAGATGTCCGCGGCGAGGTGCAGGGTATCGACACGTGACAGAGAGTCGGCGACGACGTTTTCGGAGCCTGGGAGATACTCGAATCGTGCGGTGAACTGCGAGATGAAGGATAGCTGACGTAGCTGGCGAGGCGACGCCTTATCTGCGCGTTGTCTGAACGCGTACGTTAGAGGTTTGTGGTCGGTGACGACCGTGAAATCGCGACCTTCCAGGAAATGCCGAAAGTATTTAAGGGCTTCGTAAACGGCGGTTAGCTCGCGGTCGTACGCGCTATACTTTCGTTGAGAGGGGGTAAACTTCCGAGAGAAGAATGC
Organism: Halictus rubicundus; assembly: GCF_050948215.1. Classification (NCBI taxonomy): domain Eukaryota; kingdom Metazoa; phylum Arthropoda; class Insecta; order Hymenoptera; family Halictidae; genus Halictus; species Halictus rubicundus. The sequence continues at coordinate 1,740,877 of NC_135154.1, forward strand.
TAACGGTTTCCATGATCCTTGCAATCGCTGCTCGAGCGATGCTCCCACTCTGCAGTCGGATGCGTCGGTGACAAGACGCGTGGCGGCGTCGGGAGAAGGATGATTCAGCAGGGTCGCGTTCTCGAGGTCGGTTTTGACTCGTGCAAACGCTTCCTCTGCTTGAGAGGTCCAGGGAATCTCGCGCTTGTCGTTCTTTTTAGATTCGAGGAGGTACTCGTGCAAGGGTGCTTGCGCTACGGCGACGTTACGGAGGCTACGCCGATAGAAATTGGTCATGCCCAAGAACCTGCGAAGTTCCGCAATCGTCTTGGGCTTCGGTAATTCGAGGATGGCCTTGACCTTGTCAGGGATGGGTGCGGACCCGTTCTCATCGATGACGTGCCCGAGGAATTCAAGGCGGGACTTGCCCAACTCGCACTTGGCGAGGTTTAACTGAAGCGAATGTTCTTGCAGGCGTTGCAGAACGGTGCGGAGGTGACGCTCGTGCTCCTCGCGATTCGAGGAGGCGATGAGGACGTCGTCGATATATGCGAACACGTAATCAAGGTCTCCGAGGGCACGGCATATATACCGTTGAAAAGTTTGCCCGGCGTTGCGGAGGCCAAAAGGCAGTACCGTGTATTCGAACAGGCCGAAAGGGGTTATTACGGCGGTTTTTGCTATATGAGAAGGTGCAACGGGCATCTGCTGATATGCTCGTTGCAGGTCGAGCTTGGAGAAAATGGTTTTTCCGAAGAGGTTGACCGAATAATCGTGAAGGTGAGGCACCGGATATCTATCGAGTATCAGTCACCGAGTTCAGACGGCGGTAGTCACCGCACACTCTCCAGCCCCCGTCCTTCTTGGTCACGAGGTGGATGGGGCTTGCCCACGGGCTGCTGGACGGACGACACGTCCCTTCGGCTACGAGCCGTTGGAACTCGGCTTTCGCAGCCGACAACTTGTCCTGGGTAAGACAATGTGGTGGAACACGTCTCGCGGTGAGTCGCGGTGCGACTGCGACGGTCCGATGACACCGGGGAATTCGGAAAGTATCTCCGCAAACGGACATGCGGGATCGACTGTCTTGACGCCGAGTAACGGCGACGGTCTGCTCGTGCAGACGGTAGAGATCCGCGATGACGGGTCGATCAACCTGCTATGACGCAGGTCGACCAGCAGGCTATAGTGATTGAGGAAATCCGCGCCTATAATTGGATATAGTACCGCGGCAACGCAAAAGTTCCATGTAAACGCACGACAAATGCCTAAATTAAGAGTTAGGCGCTTCTCGCCGTATGTCGAGATTTTGGTTTCGTTAGCCGCGTAAAGTTTCAACTCTGCTGCGCGCTTCTTCGCGGCATCGGTGACGGGTAGAAGCGAGAGATCGGCACCCGTGTCGATGAGGAAATTTAGGCCGAGATCACGGTTTCGAACGTGGAGGTGGTGAGAATCAGCACTCAGCGCGCTCGCCTCCGCGCGGCTAGTGCTGCTCAGTTTCCCGACTGCCATACGCATGGTTTTGCGCAATTACGCGCGTCTTTCCCGAATTTTCGGTGAAAGTGGCAAAGTGTGTTTTCGCGCGGTTTAACCGACGTGCCTGATCTTCCGCAAGAAGGGGTTCGGTGACGAACGTCGCGGGAGATTCTCCTCACAGCATTTGCCAGGTCGGCTACCTGCTTGGTGAGGGCCGCTATTTTCGATTCGAGCTCGTGGCTCGATGGGCTACGCGGAGGTTCGGAAGAAACGACCCACGCGGCGGCATCGGGCGTTCGCGACGCCGCGGAAGACACGGAGGGGACGACGGAACCCGAGGCTTCCACGACTTTATCGGCGAGTTCAGCGAACTCGTGAGGATCCGTGATCCGGGACATGACGAGGATCGCCCGAATTTGAGCGGGGAGCTGCTCCAAGAAAATCGTGCGTATGACGTCGTTGTGACATGATCCGCCGTTAACGTTTCGGAGACGCGTCAGGATCTGCGAGGGTTTTCCCTCGGTGAGGACTTCGCCTTTCAATAGCCGGCGTAACCGCGCCTCTGCCGACGTCGAAAAGCTTGACACGATCCGTGCCTTAATCTGCTCGTACAGATCAGACGGTTGGGGTGACGCGGCGAGGATATCCCGGACAGAGGCAACCTGATCGTACGAAAGCGCCGATACGACGATGTCGGCCATCGTCTTTTGGGAGGTTGTGCGCGCTGCGGCGAGCGAAGACTCGACTTGGATAAACCATAGTTGAGGGTCTTCCTGAAAGAACGCTGGGATCTTCGGGATACGATACGAGTCAACGTGCTTCTCGATAAGAGACTGCAGGAGTTCCTCCTGCCCCGGGAGCGGCGTCGGCGCAGACATCGTAGAGTACGAAGATGTACGCGTGGCGGTGAAGGGGAATCCGCGGCGCGGAACGAGTGATTCTCACGGAGAGTGGGAACGCTACGGCGGTGCGACGCGACGCTGGATCGCGCGGTACGACCGGATTCAACATTTCGCGCGTGACGCGTGGCGCGCCGAGGAACTAAGACTCCCACGTATTTCGAACCGATAGACAATGACGCTACAAGGACGATCGCACTTACATTATCTTCTCGCAATTACGCCTCGGTGAAGCTCACGCTGAATATGGCAGCTTCCGGCGGCATGCTCCGGGCTGCGGCGAAGATGGCGGACGAGGGACGTCCTTCCTGCTGCGCAGATCGGCGAACGGCAGGCTCTGGTCGGCGAGTTCTGCTTCGGAGAACGTGGCTCGGGGCGTGATGTGCCCGGTCGGAAGGAAACGGCTGAGCTTCCACGATGCGGAAACGTCCAGCCCGTCTCTGATGGCACGTGTTTCGCGGCACCCACGTGTTGCTGCTTCCACGTGCACGTCCTTGTGGCGATCACCGGGTATAGATTGCGGCCCGGCTGCTGGACGCCTTCGGGAACCCTCCGGGTGATCGTTCCGATCACGTCGGGGTCACCAGTTGTAGGTTTATGATTGAGATATTCACCCGCGGTGAACGTCTGCAGCCTCGGGAATGTTAACGAGGCACGTAGCCTACTCTACGTTAAGTTTGTGTTAGGAAGCCACGTGGTTGGATCGCGAAAGAAGGTGAACACTTCGTTGCGGTTCTGTAAGAACCCGTAGGCACGTTTATTCAATGGTCTTGGACAGACCTGAGTATTACAAGAGAACAGAACTAAAGTACTTTGCGGACGCGTCCGATTACTTCGCGATACAGCGGAAGAAGAGAGAGTTTCGGCTCGCACGCGAGTTGTTCCCGCGTTCGACGTGAGCAGGGACACTCGGGTGATCGGCGCGGCCTAGGGGAATAGCGACGGTGGCGCCATCCACCCTACAGTATTGTAGGGATATTGGCGCTGCCGCGCCATTCCGCTAGGCACGCGCCTAGAGAATATGCTCCGACGAGGTTGGCATTGCCAACCTCGGGCAATGCAGGCGAGAGAACCGCCAATGTACTCTCTCGCTGCCTGACTCTCGATCCAGACAGACGTCTCGATCCTACGCTCGCGAACAAGAGTCGAATAAAGTTGTTTCGTTATATACACGCGTTAGTGATTATTGGTAAAAAGTCTCCTAGTGGTTCTGTGCAGAGCAGGCTGCATCTTGGTTCCGCATTTATCCGCGGGACCCTTAAACCTACAACTGGTGACCCCGACGTGATCTAGAAATAAAGAACCACGCTGCACGTGCCCGGAAGCCGGTGCGCGTTTTCACGGAGACCACCAGGAAGAAATTGCTGGTTCCTGGCGGCGAGCAATCCGCTCGCTGCACGCTGTTGTTGCCGGTTCCAGGCGGCGAGCTATCCGCTCGCTGCACGATGTCGAACGTCGCACACCGGATGCCATCCTGGACGTCTACAGAGGACGAGCTCGCTGGAGTGCCGCTAATTGCGTGAAGCCATCGACCTCCGGCGCCTTCTCTAGGGCCCGACAACGAGTGGCCACCACGTGCGTGAAGCCACCGACCACCGGCGCCTTGACGAGCATCACATTGCAGCCAGTCTATCGACGAGCCCAGCCATGCGTGCGCCGACAGGTATCGTTCTGATTATGCGAAATTTCGCCTCATTATTGTAAACGATCGTGATCGCCGCGCGGTACCTCGTGGCGAGAATATCTACGAAGCCATTTTCGTGTACCTGTTGATTCGACCGCTTCGCGACCTTCGCGTTGTTGTGTTTATGCCGTGTCGATCCCCCCGTCGACTCGCGTGACCGCTACGTCACCGGGTAGTTCGTGTTTACCGCGTCGCGCCGTTCCCTTGCGAAACTGCGTACGTCTACGCAGAGCGCGCGTTACGAATAATTCGCGGCTGGTTGGAACACACGCGTGTTCGCGAAATCGCGCAAAATGACTACCCCCGCGCAGCTCACACAGGATGAACTCCTTCATGCGTTGTTACAGGGTCGCGTCGATTCATACCGGCAACCAAAAGTGCCCGATTTCTTCAAAGAAGATCCGGCACGTTGGTTCGCCCAAGTCGAGTCATCCTTGTCCGCGTCAAGGATTAACAACCAAAAAACAATGGCTGATGTGGTGGTGGCCGCGTTAGGGTACGACGTTGTCACCACGATCAAGGACATACTATTCATGAATAAAAGAACGAATCATATCCAGCTACGCTGTGTCTGCCGAGAGCAAGCTCCGACAGCTCTTGAAGAGCGAAGTTCTGAGTGAGGGCAAACCGTCCCAGATATTGACGCGCCTCCTCAACCTGAACGACGGGTCTTGCAGCGATGAAATAATTCGCGCCGTATTTCTTGAACAGCTGCCGTCACATGTCCGTGCCGTCCTGGTCATGGCGAACGTTTCCGAGCCACGGAAGCGTCCCGAGACGCCTCCCTACGCGCGTTAGAAGAGAAGGTCGACCGCCTCACGCGCCAACTAGTATCCATAACCACTTCGCGCACCCGCGAGAGTCGCGTCCGCCGACGAACCCCTTCACGGAGTAGGAATCGATCGCGCGAAAACCGCTCTCTGCCGAAGGAAACCGCGTGCTGGGTTCACAGGAAGTTCGGGAAAGATGCGCGTCGTTGTGTCAAGCCGTGCTCCTGGGAGACGGAAAACTGAAAAGTACTAGCTGTTTGGAGGCGAGCCCGTCTAGTACCGAATCTCATCGTCTCCACATACGAGACCGCGATCTCGGTCTCACGTTCTTAATCGACACCGGAGCCGATCTCTCTTTGCTGCCTGTTGCCAAAGGCTCGCGTCGCCCAACGGGTTATAAACTCTACGCGGCAAATGAGACAATGATCGACACGTACGGCGCGAAGCGTTTGACTTTGAATCTCAACCTCCGCCGTTCATTCCCGTGGAATTTCTGCGTCGCATCGGTACCGTACCCGATAATCGGTGCCGATTTTCTAAAACATTACGAGCTACTCGTTGACTTGCGCCTCCGCAAACTGATCGACCCCATGACGAAGATTGCCGCCATCGGCACTGTAAAACCTTCGTCCGTGCGCGACGTTAAATCGGTCGATCCAGCTTCCGCGTTCGCCGGAATCTTATCCGAGTTTCCGAGCGTCGTCGGGCTGTCACAGAACAATGACCGTACGCCACAAGACGTCCTTCACCATATCGTGACCGAAGGTCCGCCAATTGCGGAACGCGCGCGTAGGTTAGCCCAGGAAAAACTGCGCGCCGCGAAAGCTGAGTTCAAACAGCTCGTCAGCTCGGGAATTTGCAGGCCTTCTAGCAGTCCTTGGGCGAGTCCTATTCATCTCGTCCCGAAAAAGGACGGGGGCTGGCGCGTCTACGGCGATTACCGCCGTCTCAACGCGGTAACGATTCCTGATAAATATCCAGTCCCCCATCTTCACGATTACTTCGTGAGCCTTCACGGAAAATCGGTTTTCACGAAGCTCGCTCTTCACCGGGCGTATCAGCAAATTCCGATCGCCCCGTCTGACATTCCGAAAATGGCGGTCATTACCCCGTTGGGGCTTTTCGAATACACGGTAATGCCCTTTGGCCTTTGTAATGCCGGACAAACCTTCCAGCGTTACATCTACCGTGCCCTCGGGGATTTAGACTTCGTATTCGCCTATATTGATGATATTCTCATTGCTTCCTCGAATCGAAAGGAACATGAAGATCACTTACGCGTAGTCCTGCAACGCTTGCAGGAATATTGTCTTCGGCTAAACACCCAAAAGTGCGAGTTCGGGAAGTCATCTCTCGAATTCCTCGGTCATGTCATTGACCAGCACGGGTCTAGCCCCATTCCCGAGAAAGTCAAGGCCATAATATATTTTCCAAGGCCTCGGACCGTTGCCGATCTTCGTAGGTTCCTTGGCATGGCCAATTTCTACCGGCGTAGCATTCGACACGCTGCCGACGTGCAGGCTCCCCTGCACGAGTACCTCGGCGAGTCGAAGAAAAATGACAAACGCGAGATTGTACGGACTCCTAAATCTGAGGAAGCGTTCGCTCGGGTCAAAAGTGACCTCGCCAACGCAACCATGCTCTCTCATCCCGCGGCAAACGCAGTGACGCGTATCGTCACTGACGCCTCCGATTTCGGCATGGACGCGTCACTCGAGTAAAAGCTCGAAGACTCCTGGAAGCCCTTGGCTTTCTTCTCCAGGAAATTCAGCCCTGCCCAACGCAATTATAGTGCGTACGATCGCGAGTTGATTGCCGCTTATGAGGCACTAAAATACTTCCGACACTTCTTAGAAGGTCGCGAATTTAGCATTGTGACAGATCACAAGCCTCTCACATACGCGTTTCGTCAGAAAGCCGACAAGGCATCTCCTCGACAGCTCAGGCAGTTGTCGTATATCTCACAATTCACCACTCGCATTAAGCATCTTCCTGGCTCGGAAAACGTCGTTGCCGATTCATTATCACGAGTCGACTCGCTGCGCCTCGCCGCGAACATTTCTCTGGACGAACTGTCCAAAATGCAAGAGAGCGACGACGAGCTGAAGGAATTACTGCGCTCTGCTGACCACTCGTTGCCCCTGCGACAGATGAGGTGGGGACCTTCCCACACTGCGATCGCGTGCGACCTCACGGGCGAAACCTTGCGTCCGTACATTCCACAGCCGGCTAGAAAAAAGATTTTCGACACTTTCCACAACCCTGCGCACCCCTGCGCTAAGATCACAGATCGGGTAATTCGGAAACGTTACGTTTGGCCGGACATGCATCGCGACATTAATAAGTGGTCCAAAGACTGCTTGGACTGTCAACAGTCCAAAGTAACGCGGCATAACCACGTGGCTCCTGCGGAATTCGTAGCCCCCGACAGCCGCTTTAAACACGTCCATATGGACATTGTCGGTCCTTTACCGGTTTCTGACGGCAATCGCTATTGCCTTACAATAACACTGTCCAACACCAAAAAAATTTTGCAATACCTGTTGGGTGATTCTTATACACTTTGTCATTCTAAAACCGAATCTGAAAGTAGAATTGCTCCATCACGCAACGTTTTCGAAAAAATTTGGTTTTTGTAAAAATGCCCGATTTTGATACGAAACGACGTGTTACGCAAAAACTAAACACGCGAGAAAGTTCAAATTTGAGTTAAGAGATATAGGGGACTCTCCTCTACATATTCATATAGTCAATTATATTTTTATGTACTTCCTAATAGTTGTAAATGGTTGTTAAAGTTTGAAAATGTGCCGACGCGGGTACTTTGTACGCTCTATTTTTGTATTTATGTGAAAGAGGCGCAAATTGTTTTTGATTTCCCCGCACAGGTACGCCTGGAACTCTGCGTCGTGACGCTGAGAGTCTGCCAACTCGACGTAGTTGAAGGGCTCTGCGACCTCCTCCAACCTGGACAGCGCGTCGGCGACGACGTTTTCCTCCCCGGCGATGTGGCGGATGTCGGTGGTAAACTGCCCGATGAAATCCAGGTATCGGAATTGCCTGGGTGAACATTTCTCGGGCTTCTGCTGAAAAGCGAACGTTATGGACTTATGGTCAGTGTAGACCGTGAAGGTTCGCTCCTCTACCATATGCCGGAAATGTTTGACCGCCAAATATATGGCCAACATTTCTCGGTCGTATGCGCCGTAATTCCGCTCGGTGGCACTGAGCTTCTTGGAGAAGAACGCCAACGGCTGCCAATCTTTTCCGATCTGCTGCTGCAGGGCCGCTCCGACTGTAAAATCGGACGCGTCGCAGAACAGGGCGAGCGGTACGTCGTCCCGGGGATGCGTTAATAACGCTGCCCGCCTTAGGCTTTCCTTCGCTTCGGCGAAAGCGGCAATGGCTTCACTGTTCCAGCTCAACCTGGCGCTGCCCTTGAGGTTGTCCCGAAGCAGGTCGTTGAGAGGCGCTTGTACCTGGGCAGTCCTGGGCATGAAACGTCTATAAAAGTTCAGCATACCCAGGAACTGCCTCAGCTGCTTTGCGGTGGTCGGCTGCGGGTACCTGTTCATGACCTCAACCTTGGACTCCAACGGGCTGGTGCCTCCTGATGATACGGAGTATCCCAGGAATTTGACCTGCGCCTGGCCAAAATTGCACTTTGCCGCGTTGATGGTTACGCCGTATTTGTTGAGGCGCGCAAAAACCTCCGCCAAGTGGCCCAAGTGCTCCTCTTCTGTCGATGATGCCACCAGTATGTCGTCGATATACGCGTATACGAAGTCTAAACCGCGTAGCACTTCGTCGATAAAACGTTGAAACGTCTGTGCCGCGTTTCGTAACCCGAACGACATACAGGGGAACTCGAATTGTCCGAAGGGAGTTGTAATGGCGGTTTTAGCAATGTCTTCCGCGGCCACTGGAATTTGATTGTACGCGCGCACTAAATCTATGGTGGAAAACACTGTTTTCCCGTGAAGCGCGTGAGCAAAGTCCTCAATGTGCTTCACGGGGTACCTATCCGGCACTGTCCGCGCATTTAACGCTCGGTAGTCCCAGCACGATCGCCAAGCGTCCTGACCCTTTTTCGGCACCATATGCAACGGCGACGACCACGCACTTTCAGACGGTCGCGTGATGTCGAGGCGCATCATTGTCTCGAACTCTTGTCGCGCGTGCTTCAAACGGTCCGCCGCGAGACGCCGTTACGAACGTCCACGAGGAGTTCGTAATGCGCGAGAAAGTCTACGCCTATTATCGGCTTAGACACGTCGGCCACCACGAAACGCCATACGAACGCGCGACGGAGCCCGAAATCGAGGCTCAACGTGATGGTCCCATACGTGGCTATTTCCGACCCGTTCGCCGCATATAACGCGTAGGTAGACCGCTCGCGGAACCCGCGAGTTTTTGCTCGGGGAAAAACGCAGAGATCGGCGCCGGTGTCGATCAAGAATTGCGTTTTTGTAACTCGGTCGGTAATAAATAAACGGCGCGCCGATGGGCACTGGTCGCTGGCCGCCATCAACGACTGCCCATCGCGTATCCCGCCGCGGACCAATTACACGGGGGTTCGCAACGCAACGCGTTCGCCCCGAATTTAAAATGGTAGAAACATTTTCCACCACGCTGTTGGAGCCGGCGTTCTCGGGATCGCGATCGTGCCCGGCCTGGAGCGTTTCGTCGCTGACTGAAACGGCGCGGACCCAAACTCATCTCGCGTCGAGTTGCGGCAAGCTCCTGCTGGAACGTGGCTGTCAGCTGTGCCATCTTCGTGCACAGCTGTGCTTCCAGCTCGCAAATCCCCGAGGCAGGTTGCACCGAGGGAGATGCGGAGGCTTCGGCTACCTGCGGGCGGGGGCCCATTGTGTCGGCAATGGTGTCGGCCAGGTCGGCAACTCGGTCGAGTTCCACATCCCGTTGTGTCGCCAGGATGACCTGCATGTTCGCAGGTAATCGACCCAACCACAAGGTTCGCAGGATCTCCTCCGACACGGTAGTTCCTCCTAGGGTCCGCAGATGACGTAGAAACTGCGAAGGTCTCCGGTCGTCTATTTCCTCGTGCTCGAGGAAGCACCGCGTCTTCTGCTCCTGCGACGAACCCAGTCGCTTGATCAGCTCTGCCTTCAGCTTGGTGTACGGCTGGGCGGGGGGAGCCAGGATAATATCGCGAACTTCCGCCGCGTACTCTGGTTTCAGCGCTCCTAGGACGTACCCGAACTTAGTCATTTCGGTCGTCACCCCGCTCGCGTCCAGACTGCGTTCGACCATGGCGAACCACAGCTCTGGGTCAGCCGGCGAAAATTCCGGAATCTTTACCGCGACACGGTTAACCACGGGCGCGCTACCCCCTGCCGGGGAAAGATCGGGCGTCGACATTGTCTTAAAAAAAAAACTCTTATGTACTACTTAAATAAATGTGCAAACACGCACGCCGGCACTCTTCGCACTACGCACGATGTTCGAGTGTCCTTAGGCGAAATCGTGTCCACGTCCGAAACACACGCGATGTATTCCCGTAAAAATCACTCCCGAAAAATCACGTCGGGGTCACCAATGTGGATGGTGACTACTGTCGGGATAGGTGGCGGGAATTCAATGAGTACTGATCGCGGTTGGACTAGAGTTTTATTGTGAGAGGGACGATACACCCGCGTAGCCCGCGTGTCCGCTCTCGACGAATTCTCTTACAGAACTAAACTTACGAACTAACCATTCGCTCGCTAACGCATCCTCACGACAATCCCTCTTTCTTCATTCTCACGGTCTGCATTCACTCTTAACTAAACTAAACACACTCACCCTACGCGACACTCGACCCAGTCATCTAAACATCCACTCGACGCTATCGCGCAGCACGCAACCCGATATTCATTCGTACAAACATACTTTCTTAAAACTAAACACATGGCGGAGACGTGGCGCCAGCTTGTCGCCGCCACAGACGTATATATATATTTTGTCGTTGTAGCACCGTGTAGTTATGTATATATTTTTTTTATATAGCGCGTACATTGTTATTGTTATAACCAAACAAAAATAGAATTGGTATCTTAGATTGCGTCTGACCCGCCATTACTGGCGAGGGTGGTGGTGTAGGGAGTATCAATGACTCCCTAGTGCACCAGAGGTGCCAACACACAGAATAACAGGACTCGAGGTGTTCTAGGGATTTCCCCCGACACACTCTCGGCGTCCTCCCTAAACAAGCAGTCTCTCTGAATCTGCCGCCAAGAGCAGATGCAAATTGTTGCGTCGCAGTGTGGTGGAATAGGGACTTTTGTTGTGGTTCGAGTGCCCGTGGAGCGCTGAAGCGCTCTGCTCGTGGAAGTTAACGAATAAACTTTGTACACAGAGTAAATGGTGAAAACTGTTATAGATTTTATTAGTATTGTAGGAGGCAGACGCGGAAAGGAGAGTTCGCGACCACGGAGGACACCTAAACAGGCATAAAAACGCCCACACGAGGCCGTCGAACTCTCCTGCGACCGAAGGACGCTCGCGAGCATGTATGTGCGTGCCTGCGTGAGCGTCGACGGTGTTGTGACCGCGTAATACAACAAACGGTAGCGACCGCGGGAACGAACGGCGGGCGTTAGGCCGTTTACCCTAACGTTCAAATGATATAAAAAAAGATCGAGAACGTTCGATGAAAGCGCGGATAAAAGGACGCGTCCGCGCCGCGACCGAGGATTCGCGAAAGAACGATCATACGGTAAAGGCGAACGTTACGATACGATACGATCCGATACGATATACTTACGATAACGACAAACGGCTACGAACACGGATTACGAACACGGATTACGGACTAGGTTTTCTTTTATATTCTTTCGGCGCGCGAAGTATTTGTGTAAACGTCTTGTTGTACTGTGATTATCGTCTTACTGACTCTTTAATAAAGTAGTTACTTAAACATACTGCTCTTACAGTAGTTCTTTGAGATGTAACTCCCTCAGTTCTACAATTAGTTCTGTTTCATCCTGGAGTTTCAAATCCTTTCCCAGCTTCTTCCTTCTCATCTCCCTTCCTTAGCCAATAGCGAAATTAGAATCTTCTGGCTAGGCGTTGATTCGTCGGATGACTCGTCTTCCGGTTGCGGCTTGATGGTGATTGGTAGTGGATGGATCTTAAGGGACAGTTTTCCCAGGTGGCCTTGAACAATCGATAGTACCGCTATAACGGCCACTAGAAGAAGCTAAATAGTAACATTTTCGTCCAGTATGGGGAGCTGGGTGCACTTTCCACATTCAGTGTCGAGTGGCATTTTCCGAGTATCCTCTCTGATTCGGTCGCATGATCTCTGACAATAGAGGCGATCTGAGCATGCGTGGTCGACATCATAAACGACGGCGCTGCCGTAGCTTCGTTCGAACAACCGTGTCGCGGCACACTCACACACCGCTAGGTCGGCGTGTACGTGTACCTACGAGAATAGCAAGGGTCCGGGATGCCGCGAATCATTCCTCGATAATGCAAAGATGGGGCTTATCAGTAGTCAAAAGCGCTAGATAAAAGATAAATCTAGAGCGCTCGCCATCAAACAGGTCCGACTCTTGCATTTTCGAGCAACATTTTGCATTATTCGGTCGCATGGTGCCTGCCGTAGCTTCGTTCGAACAGCCGTGCCTCGGCACACTCACACACCGCTAGGTCGGCGTGTACGTGTACCTACGAGAATAGCAAGGGTCCGGGATGCCGCGATTCATTGCTCGATAATGCAAAATGGCAGAGTTGGGCAAAATATTTATCTAAATAAAAATTTCGAATAACTAGTAAAAGATAAAAAAAATTTTATTCCTTATTCGAAGGTTCGAGTAAAGAAAGTATCTTTATTTGATGTGTATCGAATAATTTTATTCGACGAGAATTTATCCGACGAAAAAATATAATTTTTTTTATTCGAAGCGGATTTATTCAAACTTTGAATAATTTTTTCATCTTTTATCTGTATTTTCTATTCGAAGGCTTCTAATAAATCTTCAAATTACTTTTACCGAGCGCCGAGCTTCAAAGACCCAGCGACGACAGACGACATACAATGTAAGCGGATGGAGAATCGCGCACATATGAAAGTTTAAACTTTTAGATTTTTCAATATATCCTCATGAAATTGTGACGAGCGAATGGAGGGGATGTTCCTGATGAAAATAAGGTCAAATTCGAGTGTAATCGAACAAATTTCACTGATACGTAATGTTACAATAAAAATTACAATCTAATTAAAGACAGTCCAAATGATGTCGTGTTTGGATTCATTTTCATCGGGATAAGCTCTACAATTCATTCGTGTAAACAATATTGTACTGATTAAAAATGTAAAAGCATAAATTGCCAATAATGCTCGATTCTCCATCTGCTTACATTGTAGGCTGTTTGGCAGTCGCTGGGTCTTCGACGTTCGGCGCTCGTCGGTCCTCCGGTCCGACCGGTTTATTCGTCGAGCTGGCAAAAGTTAGCCGAAGATTTATTCGAAGCTTTCGAATATATCTACAATTAAAAATATTAAACACAGTCCAATTTGTACCGCGTTTAGTGTCATTTTAATCAGAAGAATGCCACGAATTAGTTGGCGCAAGTCCCATAAAAAAATAATGAAAAATAAACAAGTTTTGCAATTGTATTGGTAGTTGTTTCACACCGATATCTCGCGACTCTACGAGCTCGGGACTTCAAAGACCAGCGACCGACCAACGGCCTACAATGTAAGCAGATGGAGAATCGAGCATTATTGGCAATTTATGCTTTTACATTTTTAATCAGAACAATATTGTTTACACGAATGAATTGTAGAGCTTATCCCGATGAAAATGAGTCCAAACACGACATCATTTGGACTGTCTTTAATTAGATTGTAATTTTTATTGTAACATTACGTATCAGTGAAACTTGTTCGATTACACTCGAATTTGACCTTATTTTCATCAGGAACATCCCCTCCATTCGCTCGTCACAATTTCATGAGGATATATTGAAAAATCTAAAAGTTTAAACTTTCATATGTGCGCGATTCTCCATCTGCTTACATTGTATGTCGTCTGTCCTCGCTGGGTCTTTGAAGCTCGGCGCTCGGTAAAAGTAATTCGAAGATTTACTAGAAGCCTTCGAATAGAAAATACATAAAGATAAAAGATGAAAAAATTATTCGAAGTTTGAATAAATCCGCTTCGAATAAAAAAAATTATCTTTTTTCGTCGGATAAATTCTCGTCGAATAAAATTATTCGATACACATCAAATAAAGATACTTTCTTTACTTGAACCTTCGAATAAGGAATAAGAATTTTTTTTTATCTTTTACTAGTTATTCGAAATTTTTATTTAGATAAATATTTTGCCCAACTCTGCCATTTTGCATTATCGAGGAATGATTCGCGGCATCCCGGACCCTTGCTATTCTCGTAGGTACACGTACACGCCGACCTAGCGGTGTGTGAGTGTGCCGAGGCACGGCTGTTCGAACGAAGCTACGGCAGGCACCATGCGACCGAATAATGCAAAATGTTGCTCGAAAATGCAAGAGTCGGACCTGTTTGATGGCGAGCGCTCTAGATATATCTTTTATCTAGCGCTTTTGACTACTGATAAGCCCCATCTTTGCATTATCGAGGAATGATTCGCGGCATCCCGGACCCTTGCTATTTTCGTAGGTACACGTACACGCCGACCTGGCGGTGTGTGAGTGTTGCGCACGACTCTCATTCGTGCATAGTGACTGCTGATGACGACAATGATCGGAAAGAGAATACAGCGCTCGTAGCGAAAAATGCCGGAACTATATTTGAGCAAAATAATAGCTGTGGGATGGTTTTTCGGGGGCGGCAAATCCTTTGTTTAATACGTAATTATACAATATAATAGGCGTTGCATTGACATTGTATATGTCACCGCTAGAGCGCTCGCCGTCAACATTCTCAATAAGAACCCGGTTATTTAAGAAAATGTGTCCTTATATCTACATTCTGCCGAATATTGCAAATTACGCCTAGAAAACGCAAAAGTAGGACCTGTTCGTTCGCGAGCGCTCTAGATTTATCTTTTATCTAACGCTTTTCACCCCTGGAAAGCCCCATCTTTGCATTATCGAACAATGATTTGCCGCCTCCCGAACCCTTGCAATCTTTTTCGTTCTTGCGGATCTAGCGTTGTGTGGGGCATACCATGGCACACGCACACGGCACACACACTGTCATTTCAGCTTCTCCTAGCGGCCGTTTGTAGCGTGAAGATCGCTAGGAAGCTTCTCCTAGTTCCTGTTTGGAGCGTGGCGACTCAAGGCTACGTAGGAAAACTGGCCCTTAAGGGGAGGGAACCGAACCTGACCAGGGCAAGCTCCAAATGCCCCGACACAATAATGATCGTCACGCTATGAAAGAACGAACGGCCGCTAGAGGAAGCTAAATAGTAACATTTCTGTCCAGTAGGGGAGCTAGGAACGTTTTCCAAAGTTCAGTATCGAGCAACACACTGTATTGGTAAAACAGAGGAAGAGAGAATGTACGGACGTACGACAACGTGGATGGCGCTGTCGTAGCTTCGTTCGAATAGCCGTGCCGCGGCACACTCACACACCGCCTGATCAGCGTGTACGTGTGCCGACGGCGATCGCAAGGGTCAGGGATGCCTGGAAATATTTCCCAATAATGCAGTCACGGGACTTGTCAATGGTGAAAAGAGCTAGATGAAAGTTCTATCTAGGGTGGAAAGGTCCTCAGAAGTCGTACTTTTGCATCATCGAGAAACGGTTAGCAATATTCGGCAGCACGTCGTTTCTCAGGGAGGCTATGGAAACTGACATGGCGGCACACTCACACACCGCCTGGTCGGCGTGTACGTGTGCGACGGCGATCGCAAGGGTCCGGGATGCCTGGAAATATTTCCCAATAATGCAGAGACGGGACTTTTCCATAGTGAAAAGAGCTAGATAAAGGTTCAATCTAGGGTGGAAAGGTCCTCAGAAGTCCTACTTTTGCGTCATCGAGAAATGATTAGCTATATTCGGCAGCATGTTGTCCGCCAGAGAGGCCTGTAGGAGCATGAGCGGCGCGTCAACATGGATGGCGCTGTCGTAGCTTCGTTCGAATAGCCGTGCCGCGGCACACTCACACACCGCCTGATCAGCGTGTACGTGTGCCGTCGGCGATCGCAAGGGTCAGGGATGCCTGGAAATATTTCCCAATAATGCAGTCACGGGACTTGTCAATGGTGAAAAGAGCTAGATGAAAGTTCTATCTAGGGTGGAAAGGTCCTCAGAAGTCGTACTTTTGCATCATCGAGAAACGGTTAGCAATATTCGGCAGCACGTCGTTTCTCAGGGAGGCTATGGAAACTGACATGGCGGCACACTCACACACCGCCTGGTCGGCGTGTACGTGTGCCGACGGCGATCGCAAGGGTCCGGGATGCCTGGAAATATTTCCCAATAATGCAGCGACGGGACTTTTCCATAGTGAAAAGAGCTAGATAAAGGTTCAATCTAGGGTGAAAAGGTCCTCAGAAGTCCTACTTTTGCGTCATCGAGAAATGATTAGCTATATTCGGCAGCATGTTGTCCGCCAGAGAGGCCTGTAGGAGCATGAGCGGCGCGTCAACGTGGATGGCGCTGTCGTAGCTTCGTTCGAATAGCCGTGCGGCGGCACACTCACACACCGCCTGATCAGCGTGTACGTGTGCCGACGGCGATCGCAAGGGTCAGGGATGCCTGGAAATATTTCCCAATAATGCAGTCACGGGACTTGTCAATGGTGAAAAGAGCTAGATGAAAGTTCTATCTAGGGTGGAAAGGTCCTCAGAAGTCGTACTTTTGCATAATCGAGAAATGGTTAGCAATATTCGGCAGCACGTCGTTTCTCAGGGAGGCTATGGGAACTGACATGGCGGCACACTCACACACCGCCTGGTCGGCGTGTACGTGTGCCTACGAGGGCTGGAAGGGTCTGGAATTCCGCAACCCATTTCTCTATAATACAGGGATGTGAATTTTCAGTAATGATTCGCACTAGATAAAAGGATCAACCTAACATGCTGAATCCCTCGAAAATCCGTAAAAATTATTGTTTGCGAAATGTAACAAATGGTTTGACAAACTATATTTAAATAAATGATTCTTTTCTAGTTTTTATCTCTAGATACAAGTGAACGCATTCTAAATATTTTCAGTAAAAATTTGCTTTCTATAACTCCGTGCCGTGACATTGACACTGGAGGGTGTCATAAATTAGCCCTCCCACGACACTGTCCCGCCGAAGACGAAAGAACTTTCCTGTAACCTCGGTGCAAAACACAGTCATTCTCTAAAGTCTGAAACATCACCGCTTCGCACGAATGTACGATTGCCTAGTAAATATGATCCAAATTATATCATGTTTGGTGTCAATTTTATCAGGAAAATGACGCGAATGTGTTGAGAGAAGTTTCATGAATATATTATGAAAAACAAAAGAATTGGGACATTGCATTAGTATTGTCTCACCGATATACCTGACCCCGCATAATGTTACACTCTTCGGCGGTCTAGCTTCTGGCCCCTTTGAAAGGTAGACACTTGGGGGCGTCATAAATTACCCGTTCTCCGATAGTGTCCTGCCGAAGACGAAAGAGCTGGCATGCAGCCTCGGTGCGAAACACAGTCATTCTCTGAAATCTGAAACATCGTCGCTTCGAACAAATGTACGAATGCGTAGTAAATATGATACAAATTATACCATGTTTGGTGTCATTTTTATCAGAAACATTCCACAAATGTGTTGAGAGAGGTTTCATGAAAAAATAATGGAAAACAAAAAAGATTATGACATTCCATCGGGATTGTCTTACCGATATACCTGACCTTGCACAATGTTACACCCTTCGGCGGTCTAGCTTCTGGGTCTTTCGACAGGTACACGCTTGAGGGTGTCAGAAACTAGCCCTCCCAATATAACCCCAGATAAAAGAGCTAAGGGGCACAGAATGCCTGTGGGATTAGGACAAATTTCACCGATACGTGATGTTACGATAAAAATTACAATCTCATTAAAGACAGTCCAAATGATGCTTCATGTTTTTAATCTATTTATTAATACATGCTTTTATTTTTTTATGCTTTTATGTTTTTAATCAGAACAATATTGTTAATACGAATGACTTCTAGAGCTTATCTAGAGCATTTGGACCGTCTTTAATGAGATTGTAATTTTAACTTTCAAATTTTAATACAAATTTTTTTATCTTTCATTCGTTATTCGAAATTTTTATTTCGATAACTATTTTGCCCAACTCTGCGTATTGATAATATCATTAAAATATACTTACGAAGTTACATACGCCTAGAAGGTATGACAAGAAGGTAAAGTATGACAATTTTTTGAGGAGTGCGGTAACTTCGTGAGGATATTTTAATGATATTATCGATACGTATGCAACTTCATTCGAAACAAATTCGTCGGAATTCCAGAAATATTTAATTTAATTTAATTTAATTTAATTTAATTTAATTTAATTTAATTTAATTTAATACAAAATTTAATGCAAATAAAGATTATGCACATGTTTGCTAAATATACCTACTGTAATTATAAAAAAAACCAAGTATATTAAAAGTTACGTTATAAGTTATGAATGAAGTACCGTTATTACCATTATGTATTTCATAAAAACGCAGAAACTCTCGGACCCCGCGTACCGTCAGGCCGGCCAGACAATGCATACAGAAATCCATATAAAATGCGGAACATTGCAAGCGTAGTCGGCCTGGCCGTTCGGTGTGCCGGTCGTTGGGTGTAACATGGGTCAGGTACATCGGTGAGACAATACTAATGCAATGTCATCATTTTTTTGTTTTTCCTTATTTTTTCCTGAAACCTCTCTCAACACATTCGTGGAATGTTTCTGATAAAAATGATACCAAACATGGTATAATTTGTATCATATTTACTACGCATTCGTACATTTGTTCGGAGCGACGATGTTTCAGATTTCAGAGAATGACTGTGTTTCGCACCGAGGCTGCATGCCAGCTCTTTCGTCTTTGGCTGGACACTATCGGAGAAGGGCCAATTTATGACGCGCCCAAGTGTCTACCCTTCGAAGGGGCTAGAAGCTAGACCGCCGAAGAGTGTAACATTATGCGGGGTCAGGTATATCGGTGAAACAATACTAATGCAATGTCCCAATTCTTTTGTTTTTCATAATATATTCATGAAACTTCTCTCAACACATTCGTGTAATTTTCCTGATAAAATTGACACCAAACATGATATAATTTGGATCATATTTACTAGGCAATCGTACATTCGTGCGAAGCGGCAATGTTTCAGGCTTTAGAGAATGACTGTGTTTTGCACTGAGGTTACAGGAAAGTTCTTTCGTCTTCGGCGAGACAGTGTCGTGGGAGGGCTAATTTATGACACCCTCCAGTGTCAATGTTATGGAGCGGGCCATCGACGCAAGATACTAATTCGCAACAGGTTGCTTTCAAACCATTAGAGATATTGAAATCAAATTTTTACAGAAAATATTTAGAATATATTCATTTTTATCTGGAGATAAAAACTAGAAAAAATCAATTGATAAATATAGTTTGCCCAACTATTTGTTACATTTCGCGAACAATAATTTTTAGGGATTTTTGAGGGATTCAGCATGTCAGGTTGATCTTTTTATCTAGTGCCATTACTGAAAATTCACATCCTTGTATTATCCAACCTTCCAAGATGCTAATTGGCTAAAGCGCTTTTCACTATGAAAAAGTCCCGTCTCTGCATTATTGGGAAATGGTTAGTGGCATCCTAGACCCTTGCGATCGCCGTCGGCACACGTACACGCCGACCAGGCGGTGTGTGAGTGTGCCGCCATGTCAGTTCCCATAGCCTCCCTGAGAAACGACGTGCTGCCGAATATTGCTAACCGTTTCTCGATGATGCAAAAGTACGACTTCTGAGGACCTTTCCACCCTAGATAGAACTTTCATCTAGCTCTTTTCACCATTGACAAGTCCCGTGACTGCATTATTGGGAAATATTTCCAGGCATCCCTGACCCTTGCGATCGCCGACGGCACACGTACACGCTGATCAGGCGGTGTGTGAGTGTGCCACGGCACGGCTATTCGAACGAAGCTACGACAGCGCCATCCATGTTGACGCGCCGCTCATGCTCCTACAGGCCTCTCTGGCGGACAACATGCTGCCGAATATAGCTAATCATTTCTCGATGACGCAAAAGTAGGACTTCTGAGGACCTTTCCACCCTAGATTGAACCTTTATCTAGCTCTTTTCACTATGGAAAAGTCCCGTCTCTGCATTATTGGGAAATATTTCCAGGCATCCCGGACCCTTGCGATCGCCGTCGCACACGTACACGCGCATGCTCTTATAGGCCTCTGTTTTACCGATACAGTGACTACTGACGATGAGACAGATCGGGAACATAGTACAGCGCTCGTAGCGAAAAATGTCGGAACTATATTTTGATGAAATACTCAATGATCTAATTTTTCTGGGTGCCCGCTTTCATTTGTTTGATACGTAAGCATACAACGTGATCGGCGTGGCATTGAGTTCCTATATGTTCCCGCTAGGGTGGAAAGGTCCAACGAACTCCATACGAGCTCTGAATCTCTCGATATTTACGATAATGTCACTCGATTAAGCAGTATGCTGCTGAATATTGCAAATTACGGCTAAAAAACGCAAAAGTACGACTTCTGAGGACCTTTTCACCCTAGATTGAACTTTTATCTAGCGATTTTGACTACAGAACAGTACTATTTTTGCATTGTTAACAAATGAGAGCGGGCCTCCCGTACCCTTGCAAAACTCGGGTACGTGTGCGGAACTAGGGAGGGGATGCACTCACACAATCTTGAGCCGTGCCCACCGCCTTAATAGCGCACGCACGAGAGTGGGGTACGCACGAGGATGAAGGCCCGTCAAAACGAGGGACGTGGGACCGAACAAGAGAGAGGTCCGAGGGAGTTCCAAGAGGTCCTTGACTGAGAATTTATGACCTCTTGTCCTTAAGGGGGCCGGCAGACTTTTGGCCTTGACTGTCACGCTATGCCTTTTTTTCTAGACATTTTACGTCTTAAATAAGTAAGTAATCAATTAAAAATGCATACCACCGTGTTTGTACATGTCTTTGCTATGTCTGTATAGAGCCCTTTTTTCGATACGAACACTAAATCTCGCGAAATTAAGAGAATCTCTCAGCGGCAGCCATCTTGTGACGTCATACTTGCTTCAGAATTCGAATTTTCTGCCGAATATTACAAATTACTCCACGATGAGGTAGAAATTCGCAATTTGGGCTCTATACAGACATAGATTGGACTTTTAGGAAACACAATTGACCACTTCTAAACTGCTCATTGCAATATTGAAGCGATAGTTTGAAAAGGTTTTGACCCATGCATACGTATATGGATTTCAAACCCTGCCGGCCCCCTTAACTGATTCCAGACTTCGACTATCCCTAATTTATGCAGAATTGGAGAAGCTACTCTAAGAGGCTGTGTGACTTTCTCTAAATTCCGCAATTAGTTTCGCCGACTCGAATGTCGTCAAGGATCTCTATGGAACCCTCCCGGTCTTTCTTTACCTACTCTAAACTATCGCGCCCAAATAAAATACATATGTATGAAATACGCGATTACGTCTTACATTTAAATTTGCCTCTCCCTGCCATTAATCGATACTATATATATATCTAACTATGTTCACGTGGTCAACTGGCCACGCTACAAAATAAATTTACTTTTACCAACACTCACGCGCCTAGTAATTTTCCTCCATCGTAGGTCCAATACCTACACACACATATAATTGACACGCGTATTTACACCATTTAATTCGTTTTTCTCTTCTTTAGGGTTGTCTTTTTTCACAAAAAATAACGTACTACTATACAATATGTACAATGGGTTTGTAGAAATACACAAATACGTTCTTATTGTTAGATACATGATACATGAGGGATAGGTTAGTCGGGAGTCTGCGACTACGGTCGGGCGCGAATGTGATTTCCCAGATCAAGGGAAAGATGGCGTCACGGTGGTTCCGCTTGTAGGTTTAAGGGTCCCGCGGATAAATGCGGAACCAAGATGCAGCCTACTCTGCACAGAACCGCTGGGAGACTTTTTATCGATAGTGATAAACTCGTGTATGTAACAGAACAACTTTATTCGACTTCACTTCGAGAGCGTAGGATCGAGACGTCTGTCTCGATCGAGAGTCCGGCAGCGAGAGAGTACATTAGGCGGTTCTCTCGCCTGCATTGCCCGAGGTTGAGAGTGCCAACCTCGTCGGAGCATATTCTCTAGGCGCGTGCCTAGGGGAATGGCGCGGCAGCGCCAATATCCCTACACGCTCGCAATTTAACGAATGCGGGAGAAAGGTGGCGTGATGTTTTGTTTCACGCGGGAATGAGCGATCGCGGAGGCGCGGCGCGGCGTGGCGATTGTTTTTTAGGATATACGTTGTAACGGTCGAATGCAGCACGTTGTCACGTCGTTTGTTGTATTTCGTATGTTATTTATTAAATCGTTAGTTGTCATAACCTAACCGTCTCTTCATTTCCGTCACCCTCGATAAAATCGATCCTACATACATGTATAGTGTATGTACTCTATACTGTATGTACTGTAATTGATACAGCTGATTTTGAATTATTAAATTCTCTCATGATTAAATAAAAGTCAATAAACTTTTTCAGTCATATTACAAACATTCAACTTGTTCATTCTTATTGTTTTTTCAAATTTATGAATTATAAGTGTACACATTATAAAACACTGACGAATGTTGAGGTTATGATATGCAACAAAAATGTACCCGAGAGCAATACTCGCAATACTTGCAAAGAAATATAACAATACGTTTGTAAAATTAATAAAGCAACAACAAACTCTACATCCGTATTATATTAAAGGGAAATGTATTCCCTTTTTTATCTCAACAAATGCAACGCAATATTCAAGTGATAGCTCATTAAAATGTTGGAATTGTAATTTTATCCATAAGTTTGAATTGTTTTGTTCAAAATGCAAAATATTACAAGAACCGCCCAAAAATGTAACCTATTTTGACATAATTGGTATTCCCGAAAGTTATGATGTTACAATTACGGAAATTCAAAGAAAGTATAAAGAGCTTCAAAAGTTATTGCACCCTGATAAGTTTGGCAACAAATCCGAAGTATGAACTAACAAATACAAAATCGCTTTAATCAAAATGCGGCATTGTTTCTTATCAATTATCCTGTCTTCTTTTACAGAAAGAAAAGGAGCTGTCTGAAAGTCTATCGTCATTAGTAAATAAAGCATATAGTACTTTGTTAAGTCCCTTACAAAGGGGACTGTACATGCTAGAATTAAATAACATAACAATATCAGAAGACACAGATGACACCGATCCAGAATTTTTAATGGAAATTATGGAAAGAAATGAAGAGGTAGAGAACGCATTAAATAATCACACAAAAATAAAAGAACTAGCAAAAGAAAATGACAAAATATTAAACAGCTTGTCAGCGTAAGTGCACTAATTGTTTTCTCATACAGAAATGTGATGTTAGAATGTATTATTAACTAATACAATATCTTTTTAGGAACATCGCAGAAGCATTTAGGGAGAAAGACATAAAAAAAGCGGAAGCTCACCTTATAAGAATGAAATACTATAGTAGTATTAATAGCAAATTAAAAAAACTAAAATATGATTTGGGTATAGTAGAATAATTATAAATTTGCTCTAATAATATATAGATTATTTCTAGTATAAGTATATACTATATATATATAGTATATATTTAGTTTTAATGTATAAATATGTGTTTAATATAAAAATTATGATTGGACATTGTACCTCTTTACTTACAAAGTTAATGTGTCAATAATTTTTGAAAATATGGTATATTATGGTTCATTATCTATTTTCCATTGTTCTATCCATTGGCAAATTCTATCTACATTATTTGTAACTTGATTAATGTTATTACTTGTTAATTCATGAACTATTTCTTCCCTATAGGCTGATTTTGCTTCTTCAAGTATTGTTTGAAAGATTTCACAATCTATGTTATCTTCTAATTTTTTCCCCGTGTAACCTCGTTCCTTTAAACGATCATATAATATTGTGTTGTCAGTTCTTAACACAAAAACAATATCGAACCATCTTTCTGGAAAGAAATCAGCTCCATGATAATCAACAATGTTTCCACCGTTGCACATAAGTTCTTCCATATAATCTAGCAACTATAATTAAAAAATGTTATTTATAAATCAACGAAAATATTAAAACCTATTTATTAAACAATTACCTTATCTTCATCTAAAATAGGACACTGATACATTTCGTCATATTCTTCTAAACATTTGTGTTCGATAGCAAATTTACTAACGTCAATCCAGGTTAATCCTGACCTTTCTGATAAAAGACGACACATCAAACTTTTCCCGACTCCAGGAGTACCTGATATAACAAAGTTCATGACTAAATACGATACACTTGTTAACACCACCTTGTTTGGTTTGATATATTAAGACATGTCATGAATAATGAAATTTACCTGTCACCAAAATATTCGGCCGACTTTTACTCGTGTTGATCATTTCTGATAATTCGATTATGTATTCCACTTTTAAAATTGTTCGAAAATATTAACTATATATACATATTGTAAATATTGTTAACACGTGTTATACAGGTTAACCATAAACATGTATTGTTTATGACACAAAAGCATACGAAACTAAATTTTCTTTCCGCAGTATAGCGAAGTACGAGAAGTAAGCCAAAAGTTAGTTTTCTAAAATTAAGAACATTTGAAAATATGTTTGAGTATAATCATGGTTATAATTACAGTGTAACTATAATCAGTTACAAAACTTATAACTTTGGTACGTCAACCATAATTATTATTAAGAATCAATGCTGAGGTTTTTTTCAAATATATCGCTCGAAATTTTTAAAAAAGAGATGCATATGTATATATACACAAATTTAAATTCAAGATGACAAGAAGGCATCTATGTTCAAATATATTATTCCAAAATACATATTTTTAAAAGTGATTTTAACATTACTGAACACACTATGTTAAATTAAGACAATATAAATATTTTGTTAAGTTAAAACAGTACAAATTCATTGATACTACATAAAATAATTTGATGAAGATCACTTGGTTTATAAATCTCGAAATACACACGTATATGTGTAGGTGCGTAAGTATATAGATATGTAAACATATAGCGTTCATAGGCAGTAACCCCTGTAGTAACTGTTGGAGGTCTATATTTTTCTACATGCTTCATGGACATTGATGCAACGTAACACGTGTTGGGTCGAGTACGTTTATTTAAAGAGAGAGAAGACGTAGTAGTTTCACCAGAAACACGGAATTTTCGTCATTGATTCGTAAGGTCAATTTAATATTAGTATTCAATCTTTTTGTATCTCAAACGGGATGCACAGTTTAAACGGAAGTGAAAAATCACGATAAATAAATAATCATCGGAAGACCAAATTGTGGTATTTCAGGAACAATCGCTCACGGCACGACCTGGTACGACAAGAATGAGCTGGCATAATTCGTTGTGCTCATTATTTCAATGCATTCGTTTTCGAATATTTAATACACATTGTAATGGTGCCGTTTGCTTTGTTTCTGATTACTGATCGTGTCGATTGTGTTATAAGTTATCAGTTTTGCGTCTCAAAACGATTTACCTAACCTGTGTTATTATGGTTTATAACCTAATTAATACCCATAACATATTGTTATCTAGTTCCACTATAAAATGAAATCTATCATTTTGTATGTGTCCATACATATTATTAATATAATGCAATAAATATTGTATGTATAACACTTTCGAAATTCACTTACTCGAATATTTACATCGGTATAAGCATTAAAAAAACAAACAAACAAACAACGTATTTGCAGACGTAGATGTAAATAGATTAGATAAATACAGATTTGAGATTTTAATCCGAATGTTTTTTTCGGATCTAACTGTGTTATTTATAGACTGTTCTTTTTTATCATTATTGTACAAAATATATTTAAAAATATTTAAGAATAAAAATATTAAATTATAAATGCCTAATTCGTTAACAATTTTTATTACCTTTTTACAGAAGAAAATAATACCGACAATTGATACAAATACTGTATACCAAAGAGGAAAGAACATAGCATCACACAGCTATTGTTTTGAAGAACAATAAACATCATAGATCACAAAAGATTTAAGTATTGCTGTGGTGCAGAAGGGCTCTATGTGCTCCATATCAGTTTCAACAAATGGTACTTTAGTTTTCAAGAATCCTGTATCACGGCATCAAAGGAGGAATTTATCTGGGAATTATAAGTTTGACATACGGCAAAGACAACATGCGCAACGAAATTACAGCAGCAGTACTGTTCTTAGTACAGCTGATAGAAAAAAACGAAAAATTTAGTCCAGATCAATTAGAATGTTTCAAGCGACGTTTGGTCGAGTTATTGACAGAACGTTTTAAAAATCATTGGTTTCCGGACAAGCCATTTAAAGGTCAAGGATATCGTTGTATTCGTGTGAACGGTCATAATAGAAGAGATGCAACTTTAGAAAGTGCCGCTAATGCTGCTGGTGTCAAATACGAAGATTTATCTTTACCAGTAGAATTGACCCTTTGGGTTGATCCTAATGAGGTTTGCTGCCGATTTGGAGAAAGTAAAGGCTCCTACTGCACACTGGCATCGTTTGACGATAAAGAAAATACTGTACCAATTTTTCAAGGAAGCAACGAAGGATTGGAGAAGGAGAATAAACAGTCCGATGGGCAGACTAAGATACAGGTGAATATCACTAGCTACATATCTTTTTTATATGAAATAAGACTGTTCACTGTATGCCATGACTTTTATCGGTGACTATCTGTGATTCTGCATTTCGTGTAAGTTTTAATACGCATTCAATGCAAATTTGTAAATCTACTTTCTCTTATGTCTGATTTTCTAAATGAATTCTGATTTGCAGCTTCATAAATATTGAGAGCTGTAATTATTCTATGGACTCTAGTGTGTAAAATGATGTAGCTTAATATTATATTACAAATACATAAATATGTTTCTTCTTTTATTATTCCGTCAATTATATTTTTAATATCTTCAACTTTTTTTAAAATTAACAACAAGCGAAATGGTCATTATGTTACTGTCGAGCACTACTACTGGCAGCGCATGCTTTGCTAAACTACTTTGTTTCTATAGTAAAAACTTTATTTTTATCTTTTGATGTGTGTTGTAGAACAGAAATTTTTTTATCGTATAGTGTGATTGGAGTTACTTCGAAAAATATCCAGAAATATTGACATGTTTAAAGAGTTGGTTTTCAATTTGATCGCTGTTTAAATATGTATATTTATGTATTCTTACTGTAATATTACAGTATACCATTTTGATCATGAGAATCCTATAATAACAATAATTAATTTTATGTAAAGTGTGCAACCTTGATTAAAGCATAAAACGTTTTTAAAATTGAAAATTTCGAAAATTTCCATTTTTCTTATGGTTCATTGTTCTCGAAAGAGAAAAAAATAGCTTTATACTCAGTGTACAAAAATCTATGAAAAATCTTTATTGTAGATTACAAGTTTAAAAACAGTTAAATCTCCATTGAACAGTGTAATCAATTTGTTAGATAATAATTCAAATGTTTCAATGAAACTGAAAATTCCAAGCTCCATAAAAGATAATAAATGTGTTTGTTTTTCTACAGAAATCCCCGTTGACCACTAATACAGAACAACAACAAAAATCAAAACCACTAAGTTCTGCTAATCAAAATCAACAGCATAGCAATAATGGTACAGGTAGGAGACGCAATTTGAATAGTCCCAGACTACATCTTAATAGAAATCGTTCGTGGTTTGGTCACTCATTCAGTATGGGATATGGTCCTCACCCAATAAGTCAACCATGGTATAACATTATGCCCCCTCACTTTTTGGGTGGTCCATCTCCACCACCTTTCATGGGTCATAGAGGAAACAAATGGATCCATCCTCCTTCCTATCCAACAGGACCTACCCGTTTCCATCATTGGTCTCCCAAAGCTGCTCTTAAAGTATGAACAAACCCTCTTTATGAAAGTAGTTAAAAAATCTGTTCCTTTGTATAAAAACACAAAAAATGTAAAATTGTTTTATCAAATTCGAAATTTGTATATTTCAGCGTTGAATATTCATGACATTTCTAACAAAATTGAAGACGGATTATATTGTTTAAATTTTACGCTCTACAAAAAAAAAGTGAATACTGGCATTTTTATATTAGGAACAGGTTTACTAACATTTCAGTGACGAAAATTATCCATTTTGTAATTACAAATGACCTTGTTCGAGTTACGACTAAGGCTTACGATTTTTTATGACGAGAAATGTTGCATTATTACATGTTATATATAAATAATTAATTGAATGATAGATGTTTAATTCCGGATGCAAGGTTGCTTGTAAAATATTAAAATAGCGAGAATTTAACTAGAATGAATTAAGTCATTGATATGTAAGACAAAAAATGAATGTCATATCAATTGTGACATTTTTTTCTGATCAATCCTCGAGAAAAGGATTTAGTAAATGGATAGATCGTACATATTTCGAAAGGGAGCAGAATTGATTTTAAACGGGTTTCCAAAATTAGATACAATTGTTCCTTACATTGTATGTAATGAATTTTAATGCCTTTATAGGCGATCTCAGTTTATTAGTGAATATTTCGTCTATCAAATTCTCTATTAATAGAAGGGAATAGATACAAATGACTTTTTCTTTATGTACATATATATAAAATGTATTCATATTAACTAGGACTTCAAAGATTACTCCATTTTTCAGTATTGTTATAGTGGAGAGTACGAGGATATGGAATTGTGGTCATATATGTATAATCTTCTAATTTGTTGAAAAAGTAATGTCTTGATAAACTGTGTAAGCTTTGAAGTTCTAGTATCAACGATTTAAGGATGATCGTTGAAAATTTCAAATCAATAACTTTATCTTTGATTGTATATGTGTATTATTATAATATATTAGTGTTTAGAAAAGAACAGTACCTTGATTTGATTTCACAGGTTTGAAGTGCAAAGAAATTTCCAATATTTTTTGCTTCAAAAAGCAATCCATACCTGTTGCATAAATATACTGCCTCTGTAGAAATTATATTGATAATCAGTTTATGCTAAAGCATTACTAAAACGTCCACGGATTTCACGATTAACGTGTAATTGTAGAAAAATATGAATCTTTACTTTTTATTATGCTCAATCTGAAAATAAATTGAGCTTATGTTTTTAAATGAAACTAAAAATTTAGCATTTAAGAACATATATCATTGATGTTGGTAGATCTATAGTCCATTGGAATTGAAACTTGAATTCTATCTTACTGATGCTGATGTTATGTACCTTCAATCTTTGTATATTGTAGACAATTTATAACACTATAGTAATTTATACCTACTTCAATTATATTTCTTCTTGCTTTGTTAACAACGTATTTGTGCGCAATCATTTTGTTCAAGAATTATATGTGTAAGAACGACTCAAAAGCCGAGTAATTCGAGCTAGACTTCACAATTGCCATTTTATGAAGTATCTTGAGTGATACATGTTAATTTTTTAGTATTTTCATACGTCATTATCTATCATTGATTTTTCTTTAAACATAAACTTTGTAAATGTATAAGTATATATATTTATTATATAATTAATTAATATTAATTATATAATATTATTTTATATATATATTCTATATACCGTATTTACGAGTTAAAGCGAATCTTTAATTTTTTACTTATATATTTAAATTGATTAAGATCTCTGGTTTTTGAGCCATTCGTACATGATGTATGAATGTTTTAATATTGTTAGTGCTTAAAATGTGCAATTTCTCTAATTTATGTTGTAACATAGAATTTACTCATAAAAGTAATTATCACTTTATTGAAAAACAGATAATGTGAGAATTACTTTTAAGGATTATGTTTATGCAGGTACATTGTTTCATTAGCACTGAACATATATTTTGATGGAGAATATGAGAAGCGCGATATGCGCTATTTATTTTAATTGCATAATTAATTTATAATGGTTGAAATCTTTTAAGATTTTTTCATCGATGTTTGAAAGCACTAAAAAATTCATGACATTATGAAAAATTTAAATTAAATGGCATTGGTATTATTATCTGTTATATATATATGAAATGGGAGTTGAACCTAGCCTTTATCAAATTGGAATACTGTTGTGGCTAGAAACAGTTAGTGTCGTTAGGTGAATTCCTGAAAGTATAGTCTAAAAGCATATAGCATAAATATTATTGAATAGACTGTATTAGAGAAAATTTTAATCAAATACATAGTATAAATTTTGCAATTTTCATGTTTTACATTTAGCATTCTTTAATATAGACATGAAATTTGCTCTACTATAGGTGATTTTTTGTGTTCAATTTGTTACAACTTATTCAGAAAGAGTCATTTTGTTGTTATGAAAGATATGAAAATTCTATATGAATATAGTTATTATAATGTATATGTAGTGTTAAGCAATGTTGCATTCGGACATATTCTTTTACTAATATATATAAATATATATGTATATACGTAATGTACACATATACATATTATATATATATATAAATATATATATATGTATATATGTATACGTATACAATGCTCAACATTTGAAATGTTCCAAACTTTTTAATTGTGTTCACGTATAAAAAAAAAGAAATACTTTATTATGTATACGATAACATTTTCAAGTGATGGAAAATGTTCAGAAGAAATTTTTTTATAAAAAATCTGTATTGAAACAACTTGTGATAAAATATGTAGCAATTAATGACTATCAGCGTACTTGATAAAAAAAGTTGAATAAATTTCAGGCAAACAATATATCCTCTTTTATACAAGATATTCTTTTATATTTGTAACTTCTGAATTAACCGATATAGTTGATTGTTGAACTGTACAAGCGAATATAGTGAATTGACAGCAAAATATTGACGATATTTTTATTTTTTCCAAAAATCATCGTAGATAAATATTGAAAAAGAAATTGAGAATTTTAATTCCAAATTGAAGAGACCTAGCTTTTTTTAGACGACCAAGCGGTAAGCAAAATTTTAAAGCTCTATTATTGTATCTTATCAAGTAAGACTGTGCTTTACAATTATGTAAAAACAAAGTTAAGAAAAACGGAAAAGCGAATTTGATATTAAGAATTAACTTCGTAGATTGTCTTAATGTTTGGATCATTTCGATTGTAGGGTAAGGCACTATATAGGCATATACATGTATTCTACCACTGCTGTGTCATATGTTATAAGAGTATTTCCTGCATAGCTATGCAATGACGACTATAATCCTATTCTACAACCATACTGATCTTCGCATTTTTTCATAACTTCAAATATACAAATATCTTTGTTCAGTACTTTGTTTCGTGTTATCCAATAAAAGATATATATTACACATTCAAGCAAAACACATACAGATCATTAATTGTACGACCTCTTTACTTCTAGCATTATGATAAAAGTTTGTAGACTGTTTACACTATTAAAATTTTAAATACACTAGGATGATTCAGACCTGTACTAAAAAATTTAGCGAACTATAATAAAACAATGTTATTGATAGATTGCAAATTAATATTTCTTTTTCTCATTTCTAACTTGTATATTTTGTTTATTGTAAAAAATTGATTATTATCACAAATAGGTATAAATCTCGCAAATACAATGGCATATCAAATTTTATGTTCACATGTAGCTTTGTATATATATGTTTGTGAGATCTATGAAAAAGATACAAAATTTTTGACATAATTCCTTTTTTGATATAATTCATGTCGATTAAGTTTACGATTTATGTTAATTTTAATTTCAAATCATTGATGCATTTTCTTACGAACGAAACAAGAATTTATAAAAAATACCACTTTTCAAGTGTTAAGTACACATTTGTCAACATATAATTATTGTTATATTAACATCATTAACCATTTTAAGATTACAAGCATTATGTATGGGGTATAACAAATATTTAATAAATACTTCAGCAAATCAAGTTTCGTATGTTCTTTTTTAATTTATCCTCTTCCTTTTGAATTCTTTATACATCTGTTATCGTTTATAATAAATCATAAACGACACGATTCAATTTTCATTTTTCCGCGTAAATTTGACAGATGGCATGGTCGCGTATCGATATCCAATAAGAGTCGCTGCCGTTTCCTTGAGCAATTTGATTGGTCGAGTACTCAAGCATTGTATTAAGAGCGATTTTCATTATTGAACATTTTGTTCCAAGTTGTTTTTTTATTCGACTATGGTTTGTTACGCATGGATTTGTAACGCCTTGTCGGGAATCATGAAAATAATATGCCACGGCCACGACAGCTGCTAGGTAATAAACGTCAGCAATGTCAGGAATGCACGTTAAACATCGACGATCGAGATACATACTTGTATAAGCTAGATATGTGTTGAACGACAGCGAAAATTGCAATCTGTCGTTCCGGAAGTTTTCATCGTACTTATCCGTTTTGAAGTATTTACCGCAGACAGTTTTGGCATATATTATTTTTGTCACTGACGACATGAGAAATTAAATTGCATCGAGACGTACACAAACTATCCATATTTTTGCACGAAACTAACGGACAGGGTTATGAGGCTCAAATTTTTATGTCTCGCTGTTAGTCAATATTTTTTGAGTGTTTTTAATATACTTTCTGTACTACACAATGGCTGAAAAATGTAAGGTACGTAGGTTAACAGTAAGTCGGTGTTACGTGAAGCAAACGTTGCATATTTGTATAACATTCGAATGGAAAAGATATATAGAATGTAGTTGTGTTAGTGTGTAATAATTAATTAAAAAATATCGAAGACAGACATGTCTGACTATGACATCTCGCGGATTTTTCTCATTTTTTAAAGTAACTTAAGATTTTATTTTTGACCATATCTAGAAGATGCCAAACATAATTAAGCTGTTGTTATATAGGAATGTGGATGTAAATGCGTAAATTGCACTCAATACGATCAACAACACTATGACATGCATCTGCATGTAGAGATAGAGAACTTACGGCAACATTTGATGGAAAGGGATAGTCATATTGCGACAATGGAGACACAATTTTTGAGCGAAGCTGATAAATTTCCAAATGGGGAATTAGCATCGATGAAGGAAGAACTTTTAATCTGGCAGGAAAAATATTCCAGACTACACGAAGCTCACAAACGTGTTCAAAAAGTAAATCAAAATCTTGAGGATAAACTGTTGAGGATTGTAGATAAATGTGAAACAGAGAAAAGTGCATTTACTAAGGATATTGCAACCTTATCCCATAGATTAGCAGATGCAAATTATACTATACATCGTTTAACTCAAGATAATGTATGTTTAAACTTTGTCTCCTATTAAATTCTAGACGTAAGCGTATTTCATACATGTTTTTTCCAGGAAAAGTATAGAAATGATGTGAACCTGGCAATACAGCTTCTTCAGTGTAAACCCTCTAATTTTGTTGGTCAAAAGTATGATTCTGTAAGTAACTGATATATGTACAGTGTGTTCTTGTTTCAAATGTAAATGGATCGTTATCTCTTATCATACTGAAATTC
Source organism: Halictus rubicundus (assembly GCF_050948215.1). Taxonomy (NCBI): domain Eukaryota; kingdom Metazoa; phylum Arthropoda; class Insecta; order Hymenoptera; family Halictidae; genus Halictus; species Halictus rubicundus. The sequence goes on from NC_135154.1 coordinate 1,774,360, forward strand.
AAGTATCTTTCAACAATACGAAAGATGTTTATTTCTGTTGAAAACTTTGTTCTCTTGTATCGTGTTGCTTGCATATAAATATTTTGTCTATACTTTCAGTATTTGATAAGATAATTCTATTATTACAGCATAAAAAAAATTTTATAATTATTATATTATTTTCAGTTACCTTCAGAAGTACAAGCCAAAGTAAGAACATACGTTGCACAAAAGAAACGTTCAAATGATAATACTCCTGATGTTAAAAGTATTACAGTACCAATTTCAACATTTCCTCCAACAGCAATGGTATATAATGTAACTAAACCTGCGGTTGAGAAAGACAGTGACGATGAGAGCGATGAATCTAAGCCTCCGGTGGACGTTGTCTCGGCTGCGATAATGGCCAAAGTTTTAGAAGATAGGGAGAAAGAAAGAATATTTGCTAAGCATTGTAATACCTGCACTTGCAACCGTAGAATTCTGTTGGTTGATGCCGAGACTCAAACTAATTTGCAAGATGTTTTTTCTTGCAACGATTGTGTTGCGAAATATGCACAGAATGTAGAGAAAAATACTGAAAAAAATTGCCAAACTAAAGAAAGTCAAAATTCTAATTTACACATAGCGTATCACGAGGTGAATGAAAACGTTAGTATTAGTAATATGCAATATCACAGTCACTGTACAAAGAATACTAGTAGTCAGTATTTAAACACAAAAGATAAATTTTTAAGTAGAAATGGTAAAATAGAGAATGTGAAAGAGGACGGCCGTGCGAACTCTATAGCAAAAATCAGTTTAAATAAAAAAAACTCGATCTGTAGGAACGATGTGCAAGCCCAAAACGTTTTCCATAGCCAGACTGAAAATGCGGCTGTTCAAACGGCTCAAAAAGTCGGAGACATATGTAACAATGGTAAATTGAATCCAGAAAAAGGAAAATCCGTGAAACCATATAAAAAATCCGAGGCCCCAGTCGATGGTACATTCAATTCAAATTGTTGGAATAAATTGGAAAAGAAATCTTCCAATCATAGCTGTATAGTTCCTGAAAGCCGTAATAGTCACTTCGATGGGAACGAACAGAGTCATATTGACATTATTAATGATAGATTGCGAAAGAACGAGTGGACAAAGTTGAAGTCTCAAACTAACGAAAAGGCTAATAAAAATGTAGATAAAGTCTGTAGCGACAATGAAATTGACATTATCAATGACAGAGTCTGGAAAAATGATAAAACACAGCAAGAATCGCATCACCCGACACAGCTAACGTTAATAGAAGTAAAGAATATTGATAACAATTCAAACCAAAACGATTCCGGGCAGATCGAAGTGGCCACTAGTCCCAGTTTCAGTAGTGATAGCATAGTAATATCAACTTCTGATCCTTCCAGCAGTTCTAGTGACGTTGTTCAGCCATTGCATAACATCGGTACAAAACCGAGTAGTCAAAATCGAATAACTGGTCCAAGGAATTGTCTTGTAAGAGTTACACCTGGATCTAAAAATATTCTGTTAGATAATGCTGGTCATTATAAAACTGTATTATACACTAGCGGAAGTAACAAGCCAAATACGGCTTTAGTTCACTCGAAGAAATTGTCCCGGTCCGGCTCGGAAAGATCAATTTCAACCAGCAGTGAAGAAAGTACTCCAATCTTGTTACATGACAATAACCAATTACAGAGAGTGGCCGAGTGGGTTGAGTCGTCAGTGCATATGGACAATTCAGTAACAAATTACTCAAAATTGAAACCTGCCGAAAACATAATCCACAAAAATTCATCGTTGGTGTACTTAAATGAGTCGGAAACGAAATCGAAGCTGTTCAATGATACACGAAGATTGCATGGAAATGTTCAAGAAAATAGTAAACGTGAAGATCTAATAACAGATGTTCAAGACTTTGTTAACGAAAATTTAACTAATGTTCTAAATAATTTTACATGTGTGAATGATACGGAGCCAGGAAAAGAGAAAGATTTGATAACTTTCGACACGCCCAACGAGGACGAAAAAGTGGTTCCGCCGCAGGCTTCCAATAAAACGGACAACGCTGATTTCGATTACGAAGTAAACATTACGAAAGAGATGGAAGAAACTTACTTGAAGCTTGCAGCGAGTTTGGATCCCGTTGCATTGCGTTTGTCCAGTGTGGACAGCGCGGATTTAACGATTGAAAAATACAGGAAGGATCACAAAAGACTTCAGAGAAGTCACGATAGGGCGGGATCAAAAATGTAAAAGTGTCTCAACTGAAATATTTCAAGATGATTATTATTACTATCTCAGCAGGGAGTTCCTTTAAAGATAACAGAGCGTTATTTTTTGTAACTATATGAAATTAAGGCTGTACCAAGATCAGTAGCTTAGGGAGAAAACATTCTATACACCACTGCAGACATAGGTTTATATTTATTTAATTTGTAGCATTGATATTAGCAATTTTATCTCCTGGTGAGTTCGTTTGTAAACAACAGTCATACGGTATCGTCGATATGTAATTGTTTAGTAACTAAAATAGATCGAATTTTTTATGATTACGATGCCTAATTTTAAATTGAAAAAAATATAATAATAACAATAATAATAACAATAATAATATTTATTGAGATGCTTGTTGAATTCACGAAAGAAAAACGATCGAGCTGCGTTGCAAAACAAATAACGAAAACTGGTGTTGTCGTTTAATTTTCGTTATTTTGATTCTCTACAGTTTTGTATAGAATCATTCTATTGTACATCGGAAAATAGCCAGATTAAATTAGACGACGAGACTTTTATTCTTGTTACTGCGATGGGATATTAAAAGGTGAATTGCGTTCGCGCGTATTCAATCGTGACAATATTTAAGGATTCGTTCGTCGGATTGTCGACAACCCTATGATTCGCAAGGCGAACGCAGCGCGTGCCACTTCCATTGTTAGGATTACGTCATACGAGTGGTTTGCGTTGCAGAACCAGATTATTATTCGAGGTTGTTTGATACAGGGCGGGGAACGCAGACAGGGTCGTGTAGACAATGTTCCACGTATGAAATTTCGATAATTTTATTTAACAATTCCTAAAGCTAGTAACGAGTAATGTATACATATATTTTCCTTGCGTGCTCGAATAAATATGACAGGATGCATTATCGTTGAACTAATTCTTAAGATATATCCTCCGAAGCAACGTGTTAATACCAAGGATCACTCGAGCATTCCTTAAAGAAAGTCCATAATAAAGAATTCTTTTGCAATCGCCGGTAAATAACGGCGATCTCTATGAAATTTAGCGAGCCGGAAAGTAAACAATCATCGTAATTTAGTTGCGAACGCAGAAATTATAAAACCAGATGGTATTTAAAAATACTCTGTTGTAAATTTTCCGAAGATTATTTTTTAGTGAGAGAACGTGCTTGTTTATTGATCGAAGCAATACTTGATGGCCAAAATGGCGGCTCTTTAAGCAGTTTAATGGATTCGCCAAGCGAAGTGGGTAAATAAGTTCGCTGATCTTGCACTCTACACGTTTCGTCGAATGTCAGTACACTTCTGCATCGTGACGTTGTCGAATATACATTGTCTGCCCGATTTCGGATTCGTACAAGCAGAAGTACTAATCTTGTTACGCGGATTATTACGGCAGCGCGGCGGTAGAGCCGATACGCGTTCAATGAAAATTAATTAATTTTAAAAATAACCATCGTATCAAGAATAATATTCGAGCCGTACACGTGTAAACACATATTACATACACATTATGCACTATACAAAGATGAATAGCAGGGATATGAAACTGTACGCGTGTTCTTGTACATTAACAACATGAATGACGACCGAGAAAGTCAAGAAGTGTTAAACTGTCAACCTATTTAAAGTGGGAGAAAAGTCCACGAGGAGGTTAGGGTGAATTTATAAGGCTAAGCTTACGCGATTTTTCAAACTCGAAATTCATTTCTGCAGCACCGTCGAGGGCAACGTGAATACCTTGAGTTAACGGTTGTCGAATAATAAACTGTATGAACTCGAACCATTGGTATGTTGGTACAACTTACGAATATAAAGAAATGTAAAGAAATGTTTATCCTGGATATATAAAGCTTTTGCAAATTACAATAAATGTCTTTCTTTCTGTTCTCGCGTTTCGTTGAATTTCGAAGTCAAAACTCGACTGTGACAACCACAGCGAACAGATTTTTCAATTTTGAAAAACTACAAAAGCATGTAGTTTCCCACCCTATTCGACATCTTTCGCACGATAAATAATAGTGACATGATAAGACAAATTTCACATTCTAAACAATGATGTCTTGACGGTTCTATGAATAGGTAGGGAGTGGATCCCAAATAGGATTAGAGCAATTAAAACTGGATTTAATAAATGTATTATAAATGTACATGATGTTCCAATGCGAGTTGGTTGAATAAAGGTTCATCGAGCTTTATCGATTCGACTATAATAAAAAGAAAAAAAACCATCGTTGCTCTACGGTTCTCGATTCGTTACAGAAATAATGAGACAGATGTGCCGCCGATGCCGATACCAAATAAACCGGAAAGAATAGAACGGGATTTCTGGGTTTCCTAACTACCTCGATGCATTCCTTAGTCTTTGGTAATACTAATAAATAGAAGAAATGAAAGGACCTTTTGTAGAAGGACCAAACTGTCTGGTATTTCCGAGCGTAAAAACGCTTTTATGATAAGGTGCATTAATCGCGTAGTTGAAATGAAATCGAACTAAACCGATCTCGCTTTGGATTCGACAGGAAATGATTCTTTGTGCAAGAGTTACCCACTTAATTCGGAACCAGGATGTACTATATATGTATAACGCGACGGCGATTATTATGTAATTGTAAACTGTACATATACGATTGAATAAAATGTGTTTAAAAGAGGATTCAGTTTTATTCTATTCAATTATCGACTATTCATTTAAGGTATTGAATAGTGCATTAACGTACATATAATGTATCGACTTATTTTCTTAAGTAAAATTAGAATATTTGTAATAGCCAAATTATAGTATAATAAATGTAATCTAATTCATTTCAGCCATCTAGTCCTATTTTAATAATTTTTTTATGTTTTTCTGCAAATATGTTGCAGATTACTACGGACACAAATTCTTTGTACTAATTTTAAGTCCTCTAACTCGCTTACGCATTTTATTTGTTAAGCAGAGGATGAATTGATCGTTTCCGAATTTAATGTTGGCGCAATTGTTAATAATTTAATGTTACGCTGTACATATCACGGAAAAAATTGACGCACATTCGCGTCGCTATCGGATGCATACGTGCACAAAATTGATCCTATACGATCAGGCCAAGCCCAACTCGCTTAAATCAAGCTAATGTTCCAATAATTCGGATTCAGTAGACCTGGCCCGACCAAATGAATGAATGAACGGCCTCGCTTACCCGGACGATAGTCAGTTTCTGATAATTGTTGTAACACGTGTCACATTTTTCATTCTACCGAGGAACTAGTTTATTTCTACTATATTGATTTGTTTCTTAATTTTTCATATTCATTTCGTGTTTTGGAATTTTAAACGCTTACGGTAACAATTATATAGAGTATTATAATTAGACAGCGGATTTAATGCGTTTATGGCAAAAATTAGTAGGTGTAATTTAAAACGGTAAAAATATTAGAAAAATTTGAAGATACTGTTATACTATTTTCAAACTGTTCAAAGTAGGATTAAGAAAGGAGAAAGGAAACAAAGTAGGATTAAGTAATTCGAATAAAAAATGTTTATTTTGCATAAAACTCCGCTGTCTACTGATTATGAATTTGTTGTCAAAATTACAAATAACAAAATAACGGATTCAATACGACGGATACGAATCCGAAAAAATGTTGAATTTCCTTGAAAATTGGTAATCCCATATTTTTTTGGATCGCTGAGTACATATCGTACGTCAAAATTACAGAAAACAAAATGGCGGATTCGATAACGACGGAGTCTGGGTTTATTTTGACTCAGGGTATCTTAAATCGACATTCAATTGTCCAGTTTTTGGCGAATTAATTAAATGAACAGCTGCTCTTTTAAAGATCAAAATGTTCGCAAACATGAAAGTGTTTTTCTAAATCAAATATAGATTTTAGTAAATGTATTTATAAAGAAAGTGTAAACGATTGAATGGATATTTAGAAATATTTCAATAACCTTTCAGGATCGGATACGTTTGTAGCCGAAAGAGTAGTGAAAGCGGATGAAGATTTTGGTTGGGCCGGCTGTAAAGGTTTCGCGGAGCAATAATAAAATCTGCCGGTATTGGGCTGGCAAGAAAGTAATTTTGGTTTTCACAAATTGATGGCGCTATGTTTTGTTTCAATGACTTCTGTTCAGATTATAATTTTTTCCTTTTGGCATTTTGATAACTGTATCTTTTAGCTTACTTTTGAAGCAAAGTGCGCTTAATTTTGTTTACAATTGTGGGCTCAGTGTCAATTTAAAATGGAGGATAAAAACGCACGTTATCGATACATTTTGCTTTTTTATTTCTGTAAAGGCAAAAAAACTGTTGAGGCTCCATCCTCAAGAAACCATCGATTGAGATGTTTACTGTCAACGACTAATGCAACTGGAAGAAGCAATTACAGAATAAAACTGTCACTAAAGATGATGACCAGAAATCGTATTTGTTCAGTTTTTTGTTGATAGGGACCAGAAGTTCTATGAGCAGGGAATCAAGAAGTTACCAGAAAAATGACAAAAGATCATCGAACAAAATGGAAAACGTTTTATTGACTAAACTTCATTATTTATATAAAAGAAAATGGGTTTTATTTCATCTTAAGAAACCGAAATTACTTCTTTGTCAACCTAATATAAATGGTAGTATATTCTAGATGCCTTGCCATGTTTTTCTGATGCTTGGTCATCGCGCCAGCGCCTCCCAAGTGACCAGCTCGTACCCTCGCTTTCTCGACGAACAGCGAACAGTCGAGCCGGCCAACCCCGCGGCAGTAAGGACGCGTTCGTGCTCACGCGAAGACGCGGACCGACGCGACGCCGCCGGCCGTCTACGTCCTACGTCTACGTCGATGTCGATGTCGATCTTGATGTCGATTACCGACCCTTCCTTGAGGCTCACACCCTCGTAAATGCACCCCGTCCGGCGAGTCGACTTCGCTGTCCACCTGGTAGCCAGGTAAGACTACGGTTACTCTCAGTAGCTCTTCGGTAACTTGCACTTTGCCGTCTCGGTCAGGGTTGCGATAATCGTTCAGATCAAGATTGCATCCCCCCCCTCTCTTCTTCGAGCATAAACGTATACCTCGAAATTATTTTTATAACACCGCCGCGACGAGTCATTTTAAGAAGTTCCAGCTTTGACTTTGTACTCAATAAAAAGTTAATCGTCGGAACTTCTCTCTCGCGTCACGGAATCTTTCGAGTGTGTTTCAAATGTTTTGAACTTCCTCTCGGGAATTGATGGAATTCATGCGCCGAAGTGTATCGCCGTTTATCGCACGAGGTCGCACTCCAAATTTCATGGGTCACACGCTTCGGTTTTTTTTTGGCGTAGTCGGATAACATCTGCCGCGTTGAATATTGCAGCGCCCAACTTGGGCAGCGTTAATCGCTCTAGAATGCATTAGCTTGGTCGTGGATCGGTGATTTCGCTACGGGATTCGCGTGATTCTATGCACATGGAATCGGAGACGCGCGAAACACACGAAAACGCTAATCGATGACGTGTAAATTCTGTCGATCGCTTCGGTTTCGCTCATTCACTGGAGAAAAAAGTCGCGCGCGCGTCCCTCGTGGTGGTTCTCTGGTCGGATTTGAATCAGATCGATAAAAGTCCAACTGTTCTACTTAAGGAGGAAAAATCCTACGGAATTTCTTTCTTTCTTGGTCCAATGAAGTTTACAATAACCCTGCCCGTTTCAATTTTAACTAATTGTAAATTAAACACGTGTCTCCCACTGTGAACGTATACAAATTCAAAAGAAAAAATTCCCATCCCTTGGCCACAGACCCGGCACTTCTGAAATAACATTATTTGAAATATTATTTCAAATATCACGCTATTCTATTTTAAAATTCCATGCCTGTGATCACTTCTGAAATAACATTACTTGAGATATTACTTCAAATAGTATGTTATTTTATTTTCTAATTATTTGAAATAATTATATCAGCTAACCGTATTATCAGATTTGAGTCCAGTTTATACACACACCCTTTGTTGGATATTATTTTGAAGATTATTTCTTTTGACATACTTGACATAAAGAAATATCGAAATAATATACTAATGAATTATACTATACTATATATACTATATAATTTAATATATTATAATATACTATACTATTACTATAATATACTATTTGAAATTGCTATTATTTTATATAAATCAATATTATTGTCATTTTCAAATAACAGTATTGAAAATAACGGTGCGAAATAAATGATTTCAAATAGTTATTTCTTATTTTCATTTCAAATACAATTTGCCCAGGTCTGGTTGGCCATTTCGTCTAGATGTAAGTTAACATATTGAAAGTTGTAATTGATCTAAGTTACAAATTTCATATTATTAAACAGTACCACAAATTTTCATTTAAAAAGTACTGTGTTGATTGCATACTTATTGATCCTACACGTATGCTATTATATTTTGATCGATATCGAACCAATTAAGTCCGAACGCTCGACATATCGTCAATATTCAGGGCTCTAGGGAAAGAAGATAATCATCTCGTTTTAATCGTAAATCGGACGAATACTTCGAAGGACGCTCCGTGCCGATGAATTTCGTAGAGGAAACCGTTCGTCACCTAACCACCCCCTAAAAATTTCGGAATTGAGAAATTACGGCAGACGTTTAATACGCTGTTTCTCGATGTGTCCGCGGAACTACGTGATTAATATGCATGCACACCATTGTATTTCGTTTCTGATCGATGACAATTGTCAAGGAACACGATGCTTAGTACTACAGGTCGGGGTGACGTTTGAATTAAAGCAACGACAACGACTCGCACGCGAGATGTTCCGTCGGCCACGCCGTTACCTTCGCGGACGGAAAATATGTGCGCTGATCGCTTCCGTGTAATAAAAAATCCGCATGACCATGTCTAATCTCGACTACGCCGGAATATATGTATTGTTTCAAAGTAGCTGTAATTGCACCGCGTGCGAGTTAACGTCGAGAATTTTTTTCACACTGACAGAGACGGAAGCTATGTAGCGGTGGAGTCGTACAGTACCGACCGCTCTACGATTTTTTGCTGCACAGTCTTTTCTCGATATATGTTCCCAATATCTCGCCGATAAAAGTCCTAGAACTATCCCCACTGCTGCGGGGTATACCCCGTGCGGGGCCGCAAATCTCGAGTGGCGTCGGTCGCCAAGGAGTGTAAACATAATACGGGTCGGGTGTATCGGCTTTAAAAATAAGTATAATTAATATAGGCACAGTAATTGGTACCCCCACAGTAATTGGGTCCCTTACCTTATATTATACAGGGTGAGTCGCCTAACGTTTGCACCTCAGATATCTTTGTTGTTTCTAAAGATACGTAAAATATGGTAAGGGCAAAGTTGAATGGTACAATGGGGCTGACACGATGCCAAAAAAATGTTGTTTTTATGTCATTTTTTTTAGAGATTTCAAGGTCACCTTGACTTTTTTAAATGGAACCACCCTTTTTTAAACACCTACAATGATAGTCCCTTTCGTTAGGAATTCAGTGACAATAATTATACCAAGGTCATTCAAGGTCACAGACAGAGAAAACGTATAAGATTTAGAATATGAAAGCAGAATACGTTTATCACGGTTGAGACTTGTAGTAAATAGTAAATATACTATGATCGTAGTTAAAGTAAACATACTAAGGTCCTTCAATGTTATTGTTATTCAGCATTCTTATTTACAATCAGTATGTTTCCAAACGCGATTCCGGTATGTCTTATTCAATGACTGAAAAGTGTGATATATCACGATTTACTGTGAATGTAGACAAAATGCAGTGCAGACCCGATTACTTTATGAAGAAAGGTTCCCCGAGCGAAACACTCCTTCTAGACAGACTTTCATTAATACGTATAGGTTGTTTCGAAGTACTGGAAGTGTACATGCAAGACAGCACAAACGGAAGAATCCCACGACTAATGAAGACAATGAAATTAATATTTTAGCAGCTATAGTTGTCAATCCTCATGTGAGTACGAGAAAAATTTCCCGGGAGGCAGGCATAAGTCAAAGTAGCGTAATACGAATTCTGACCCGACATTTTCATCCGTTCTACATATCGCTCCGTCAAGAATTGCACGGGAATGTTTTTGAAAATAGAATTAACTTTTGTCAATGGGAATTGCTTCAAAATCATTCATTTTTTTCTAATGTCTTGTTTACGGACGAAGCAACATTCACTAATCATGGCTCAATTAATCTACGGAACGCCCATTATTGATCTATGGATAATCTGCACCGGCTGCGAGAAATTGTCATTAAAGACAATGGAGCGTAAACGTGTGGTGTGGTATTTTGAACGACAACGTAATTGGACCATATTTCGTTAACGGAATGATGACCGGTCAGAAATACGCTCAATTTTTGCAAGAAGATCTGCCAAGATGTCCCTTTACAAAATCGCTATGATATGTGGTACCAACATGACGGTTGTCCTGCTCATTATGCACGAGTAGCAAGACAAACGTTGGATTCTCGATTTCCAAACCGATGGATTGGACAAGGTGGAGCTGTTCATGGCCAGCACGTTCGCCTGATTTAAATCCACTGGATTTCTTTTTATGGGGTCTGCTAAAAGAGACCGTGTACATGGATGCTCCAACAACAGTTGAAGATATGCGTCAGCGTATCATCACAACATGTACGAATATCACCTCGGATGTACTTATCAGAGTTCAACATTCCTTCAGAGTTCGTTTACATCAAGTGTATCGACGTAGACGGCCATCATTTCGAACATGTATAAAATACAGGTATTCTGCTTCCATATTATAGTTTTATACGTTTTTTCTGTCCTTGACCTTAAATGACCTTGGAATAATATAGTCACTGAATTCCTAACGAATGGGACTATCATTGTAGGTGTTTAAAAAAGGGTGGTTCCAATTAAAAAAGTCAAGGTGACCTTGAAATCTCTAAAAAAAAATGACATAATGTAGGCTTGTTAACGGCATTCGGAGCCCATGTGTTCGGGCCTATAGGGTCGTCACGTTCAATCGTGGCTGAGTTGTAAAATAACGGGACTCGCGGCCAGGCAACGACGGCCAGTACCCCGAAATTTTAGGGGGTGCAATGCTGAGCGTTTTTGCTAAAGAGACACAGCGCAACCACGGGGCGAACAGTCGGCTCTCCAGCGAGCCGTGCCATCTTGTTAAATATACCGATAATCGCATTATAGTAGGACGTGGAGTTTCTTTTAGTTTAGATCCTGACGTATCCTGAGATCCTCCTCTTCTCCTACAATAAAAACAACATTTTTTTGGCATCGTGCCAGCCCCATTGTAACATTCAACTTTGTCCTTACCATATTTTACGTATCTTTAAAAACAACAAAGATATTTGAGGTGTAAACGTTAGGTGACTCACCCTGTATATACAGTCTCCTAAAAATGTTGTACTTCCTTGGAATGGACGGTTCCTAAGGACATTTGAACCAACTTTTTCCTCTACGAAAATGTTTTTCGCAGCTTTGTTAAGGTGTTAATAACGAGAAACGCAGACTAATCATGGCGTGGTTTCAGCGGACGAATTCCGGCACGACCAATACCAACGTCACTCTCAGCGGGACCTTTCGCCAAGTCGCAATCAGCCCTCTATGGCCGCGCTCTGATTGGTCCGTGTTTTTCGTGAATAACTCCTGAACGAAGCCGCGAAGAACATTTTCGCAAAGGAAAAAGTTATTTGAAATGACCCCGGGAATCACCCTTTTCAAGGAAGTACAACATTTTTGGGACACCCTGTATATATCAGAAGAAATCATTTACTTGTTCGAGAAATAAAATATCAGCTTCGGAAAGTAACTTTCAAGACTTGAAATATATATGCGCGCGGAGTCTCGTAAAAGAATGGAATAAACAGTATGGATTCGAAACACGTTATTCTCAGAATTGTAATATTCACTGTTTATTGAAATAAGGAGTAGATTTGCTGGAAAAGGGACGGAACTAATTTGGTCGGTACTGTGTGCGACTCTTTTGTATGTAGTCGCTTCGAAGGAACAATTATATCGAGCAAAATAATGCATCGAATTATAATCTCAATCGCTATCGCCGTACCCTTGATGGCGTTTTGCTTGCATACCGATCGTTGTTTTCGAAAGGATCTTCTCTCGCTTCCACGTGTGACCGCAAGGTATAGCTTGAAAAATTGAAGTTCGATTTTCACCGTATGCGAAGCGAAAAACGCAGCTCCAGCCTACAGTTTCAATTGTCTCCTGGACTTGGAATACTTTCTTCTGACTACCTCAGTGCGAAATTTATCGATTTAGTGTGAGGCTTTGATCGATAAAATATGTGTAGCGGCGTTGGATAATTTAAATTTCACATTTTCAACTGAACTTTCGAAACCCTTTAAAAACAATACTTTTTTAAAAAGTTATACCAAACGATTTGTGTTTTTTTTTTAGATGTTAGATGAACTAGTTTACTGGGTAATATGTGACAAAATTATTTGACGTTTACTATTGGTCGAAATTGCAAAGAAAAAAAGTAGACGATTGCGATTTAAAAATTTTTTTCTGTACCTATAATGAAGATTTAAAATATGGTTTTCGTAGATCTAAGTAAGTTGTATACAGTGTTTATTCTATATGTATATGTCCCAAATGCCTAGTCGATAAAAGTCCCAGAACTATTCCCACTGTCGCGGGGTATATCCCGTGAGGGTCCATGAATCGAGGCCTTTAGAGCTTCGCTGATCTTTTCTACATAGGTTCGGCGTGGATCAAAGAGTAATATCTCCTGGGCGATATATGATCCCTGGTTAGACCCGAGTTTTGGACTTATATCGAGTAAACACTGTACTTAAGAGACTGCGCTGTGAGAAACTGCGGTTTTTAATAAATGGCAAGCCCAAAATTCAAAGATTTTTACATGCTTCAATACCTACCGTATTTTTATGTGTCAACCGATTTCGATGAAACTTTGTACATACGTACATATATATACAGGGTGTTTACGCTATTACTAGCCAGCGTTTCTCTTGTAAATAGTAAATATTAGAAAAAAACGAAAGAGGAAAAAGTAGTACTGTTTTATATAAGCAACACAATGGCGTATGTAATTTTTTTGTGTTTATACTATTTTGTTAAATATGAAGGTGACCTTCAACTTTTTAAATGGAATGCTGTATATTTTTTTATATCACATGAAAGCGTGTGTCTAGTGACCTTCGAGGTCATGCAAGGTCAGAAATTGAAGAAACATTTTGAATATTTCATACCAATGTGTTTACAAGTATTCCTTATTCATACGAATCAGATGATGTTGTCATTCATTATCAGAGACAATTTCAGTAGTACTTCCGAAACCGAAAAATTACATACGTCATTGTGTTGCGTATAAAAAACAATACTACTTTTTCCTCATTCGCTTTTTTTTAAATATTTACTATTTACAAGAAAAACTATATATAAAACTATATATATACCCTATATATATAACTCACTTGGATTTACAAAAGTTGTGTTTCAAATTCACGTTAAGGGCACAGATAAAACAGTTAAAAATCGAGCCTCCTTCACTTTTTTCTGCGTAATTCCGAACAATAGCAATTTTACTAAAAATTTTTTATACACTAGCTAGTAAACTAAACTACTTCCAAACTACTTTCTAATGTCTAAAAGAAACTCAAGTCGTTTGGTCCAATTTTCAAAAAGTTATTAATTTTTAACAGATGTCCACTTACTTTTGTCCTCGATTGTAACTATAATATATTCGTGCGTATGATCAGACTTACTATTGTTTGTAACGTTAATAAATCATTTACGTATTAATTGTTAAAGCAATATTCATTCAAATTCCTTGGAATAAGCTTCATTCTTCTAAAAGAATTCCCACGTTAAGCTTGAGTAAATATCTATTTTATGTTTTTTAGATACATTTTTAGGCGTAAAAGTAAAAATAGTATAGCTTAACGCATGCAAAATTAACTGGGGTATTTGCAAAAGAATTTTGTGTGATTTATGATACGTTTTTGGAAATATTATTTGAAGAAAAATGCGTTTTGAAATATGTACTGCTATAGGCATCGCTGAACATTGCTGGTCATAATTTCGTTAATTTCGCGAATTCTTACATAAAATTTTCAGCAAACATACTGCAAAGTTAATAATTCAGTCTTTTCTCGATATTGTCGCAAATACCTGGCTGATAATAGTCGCAAAACTATCCCCACTACCACGGGGTATACCCCGTGATGGGCCACGAAGTTCGAGAGGCCTCGGACGCCAAGGAGTGTAAACATAATACGGGTCGGGTATGACGTTCAGTGTGGATCAAAGAATAGTATCTCCTGGATGTTTCATGTCGCTGGCAAGGCCCGTGTTGTTGACATATATCGAGAAAACACTGTATCTATCTATCTCAATATTTTTATTAGGTTTTTCATTTTAGTTTATATTCTGACAGTGAGAAGCAAGTTTAACATCACAATGGTCTTAAAGCACACAAGATTGTTGCAGAAACGAACAAAATACATCGGAAACGAAGGTTTCCAAGGGATAGGGTGAGGGACCAAATTACTGTGGGGGTGCCAATTATTGTGCCTCTATTAATTATACTTATACTATTATACTTATTTTTAATGCATAATGAATATTAAATTTTTGATTTTAATATTTGTTATGCTTTAAAAATAAGTATAATTAATATAGGCACAGTAATTGGGTCTCTTACCCTATGCATAACTAGACATTTCTAGATACAGGCTTGCTAAAAACACCGTCTTTCAGGCGACTTCCATCAATTGTAATACTTTGGATGCTCAATCGCCGGTTTCCCGTAATAACTCGTTCAATAACGCAAACATAGAATCGCTTAAGTTTGCGTAACAATTAATTTGTCGGTCCGTGCTCGACTGCTCGGTGAAACAATCAGGTATTATATGATCGTTACGCCATGCCGGGACTTCCTTGACCGATGAATATGGTTGTATACGCACGGGGTCATTGCTCCCAGTTTAAAGAGGATTCGCATTTTCCACTCTCGTTGCCAGCTCCTTAATTTGTTATTCGGCCGACCAATAAGTCCGTTGCGGCACACGTTTGCCGTTTACACCGCGAATAGAAAACCCAAGCGCGGAAAATGGGATGGTCCACCTCCGTTGAATGTTGCGCAACGGTTGCTAATTAAGCTGACCGCTACCTTTTCCTGTTGCTCATCGCCGTCAAATTGTTATTTATAGCATCGATTAGGAGAAATGTTGCGCTAGCTTGTTGTAGATCAGGTTTGGCACTCGCGTAGAGCACCTCGTTAGTCTACGATGCGCCCTGCGGCAAAAACGCGAAATCGGGGCTCGAAAATGGAAAAATTTTTTTGTTTTTAAATAAATGAGTGATGGGAATATATTTTAAGAACATTTCAGTGGAAGTAAATCCGAAAAAAATATTTTTTTATTCCCCTCCATGACCCACAGGAGGCCGGTAAAGTTCGAGGAAAAAATTGAGAACGTGAAATTGTCTCTTTCCGCATGATTTTCCCAATATTCAAGTGCAATTGAAAAGAAAACTATTAGGAATAACTGAGTTGGGTTTAGACAATACGGAAAGCTTACATCTTCTAGGTTTTAAAACGATTTTGAAACAAGTAATTGTTATTACGTTTTGGAAATTAAGGTTTTTTCAAGTGAGCACAAGTTTTTTGGAACCTAATAGAACCTAGCATTGACGATACTGTTATAAACTATGATTTGCTAACCAAACGATGCCATAAAATTCATCTGCGACCGCTTGTAACAAATAGGACTTTTTTAATTTTCTCATCATCCAAGTACCTCTTACCAATGGCACATACCGTATGCGTGATCCCCAATGCCCACGCTCTGCCAAATAACTGTATACATTTCACTGTATACGTACATTTGCATTCTAAAGTAGTTGTAAGAATAAAAGGAGAAACATTTATACAGGGTGTAAAAAACGTAAAGATCGTACGTTCTAGGTGTGAATTTAGATCTCCGGGTTCTTTGCGGTGGAGGTATGTTATTTGCTAATACAAACTACGGGAAAACCCAAATGAGGACTTTTTATTGTTCATATCTTCGGAAAAAACGCATTCTAAAAATTGCCTTCGTTCGTTACATAGTTCTCGTAGACACAGGTCTATCATTTGTTTACAACCTGTGAAATTAATAAACACCGTGTAAATTCACATGGATTTTTGTTGCAATTTGAAGCTATAAATGTTACCTTTTTACCTATTAAATTTCATTCAACTATCTTCAACGGTTTAAAAGTTATTTTAGATCGCCAAAATAACATTTTTGCCCACTGTGCGACGTGTCGAGATGCTACATATAAATTCTTTTAAAGAATCTTTCGGTTCGCTTATTTAAAGGAGCATACAAGTTATTACGAGCCTAATGCAGCAGAGTTTAATAGACTTTAATCAATTTAAATAATTAGCTACACATTCATAATACAGAATTGAGTGCACTATTCCAAATTGAATCTTGCATACTTTTGTATTTTGCCGATTAAGAGAGTTTCTTCAAAATAAGAAACAAAATTCCAATCGTTGGCGCTGTTGACGCATTCTCGATTTCCGATTTCAATTAGATTGAGTGCATGATACTCACGGACGCACCTGAAAAATCGTCGACCATACCACCTGCCATCGCACTCATATTTCATTAACAGTTTTTAAGATGTCAAGGTTGCACGCGCCTTCCACCAATGATTCTCAGAATTACGGTACGCGATCCTGCCTCGAAGTAATGACTAGAACGCGGATATTTATGCATTTGTAGGAAATGGTTATTGACCAAAATCCAGGAGACTAAAAATTTTCACAAAATCGAACTAACATTTCGTGTTCTTCTATACCTACCCAAAAAATATAACAGTAGTGAATATTCTGATTTCTACTTTCATCAGCCTTCAATTCACAGAAAGATCCGCTTCGGTAATGATTCCATTTTACACCGTTCGAGTATGAAGGATGAGAGTGCAGTTTTTGTTCAGGCATCATTCTGACTTATCTAGCCATTTTCTAAGGGAATGCGTCTCTACATTGAGATCATTTATAAAAATGATCTTACATGTTTGCTTGAAATAGGTTCGCTTGAAAAGCTAAAACAATAAATTACTATAATTATTAAGAATTTAATTTAATCTGACAGGCTTACGAGAGCGAAGGAAAATTTTGATAATGGAAATGTTTTCATTTGGTCGTTTCAAAATGATATCTCTAATCTAATAGTACAGGGGGGGGGGGCTAAACAAATATGACGGTGCATGCACCATTTCCTCGAGCCCCCCATTTCCAGGTGGAATCGCGATTCACGGGAGACAGATTTCTAGAAAGCGTGCCACGAGTCTCTGGAAACGGTTCTATAGCTTCGCGGCTTGCAAATCGGCTCTATTGGTCTGTCCATTAATTCGAGACAAGCGGTCTCCGTAAATCAACGCGTCTCCGCGCCGGGTACCCTCGTCAATTACATTTCGGGCACGAGGCCGTCCTTGCTCGTCCCTCCCGGTCCGAACGTTGACAAACTTGTCTCGTCAAGACTACACCGTCTCCGTCACGTTTTGATTCGAGGAATGTCATTGGATGCGAATTCATTTTTCCGAGGGTGGCCGCCGACCTGGAAAGCCCCGGCTCGCTGCATGCGTATCATCTCAGATGGTTGGCGTCTCCGACATTATTACACCAGTGATTATTCTTCAATTTATTTCTCTCGGTTATCGTCGCCGGTAATTGCCAGTAGTGATAGTGAAATTCTTAGAGCCAAACCCTGATTTCTATGATGGAAATCTGTTCAAAGTGTCGATAAGATATACAGTGTTTACTCGATATATGTTCAAACAGGGACATCTATCATATATTCTTTGATCCACGCCAAACGTAGAAAAGGACAGCGAAACTCTAGAGGTCTCGGTTCATGGCCCCTCATGGGATATACCCCGCGGTGGAGGAGATAGTTCCGCGACTTTTATCGGCTAGGCATTTGGGACATATATAGAGTAAGCACTGTACTTCGTTTCTATTTGTCACGATGTTTCGGACCTCGACGCAAGAGTTCTATGAGTCATTATGTACATTGCACGTATATTGCCTTTGCGGAGATCGGTGGGACACTGAAATGGATTTTACACGGGGTACTTTTCGCGATAATGATGGGTAACTGGATAAAGGTGATTCATCGTTCGTGGTACGTGATGCATAAACGAAACTGTTAAGACCGTGTGTTTAAGAAATAGAGTGGGTACACCAGTGCGATAGAAAGGTTTCTGATAAATGTGTTCACAGAGTTGCTGTTTAACATTTGATATGATTGTGCCCGTCGTTGCCAAAGTTCATCGTCAACTTAATATATACATACATATTTACTAACTGAAACTGTATTAATATTTACACAGAACTTCTATAAATTCGGTTGGGTACAAAAGAGAAAAAATTTAGCAACAGTGAAACCGTGTTAGCCGATTTCTACGATTGCTGATACAACGCGCACAGTGATTGTTATGTGCTATTCCATTGACCCATTTTTTCCTATTCTTTGCCTACAACTGTGTGCGTCGAGAGTGCCTAATATATCTAACTGCAAAAATAACGTTTTACAACGCGCTTTGCAGCGTGACCGCATTCAAAATAAATGTGCCTGGTACGTTAGTTCCGGTAGTATTCCCGAACAGGCTGAATAACTTTGTTTGTTCGAAATAGAGTTTAATGTTTTATGATTGTTGTGCGCATTAGGTAGATGAACAGTGGCTCGCGAAAGTGTTCGAACGCCCTTTAAAACAGTACAATTTTTTAAAAATTTGACCGAACGACCAGACTTCCTTATATCAATTAGAAGCATTGGTTCACTAAATGACATGCAGAAAGAATTTTGAAAACATTCCAATTGGTAGGAATTACATGAGAAAGTAAAAAAAGACAGTTCCTAAAAATTTTTATTTGTGTCCTTATAGAAAATTTCAAATATGCGTTTTTTTAGGTCTATGTTAGTTATACGCATGCCGACAATTTTATCATTTCACTTCCGGAACCATGTCTTAAATATGTACTACGTTCAACGAGCTAAAAACTAAAAGTGCCTATTTGACATTACTTTATAAAAATGACAAAAGTATGGCCTTTGTAGCCATTCTTTTTATAATGTATACCTAAAGAAATAAATTTTTTGTATAATTGCTTATCGATGCATCTTTACAATTTCAATTGTCATTCTCAGGTGTCCCGTAAATTTAGTGTTAAATATCGTGCAACTTCTTGAACAGAAAATTGGAACTATGTTTTAATGTAACTTGTTGATTGAAGGTTAAGATATGGTATTCCCATGTATGAAAGGTAGAACAACATTATTATTTGTTCCGTCATTTCGTGCATATATTGCTACTTATTGTTCTATCCAGTAATTTCACGTGCTATAAAAGCGCAATTATCCGCAATTTAATTCCAAGGAAATGATTTCAAGTTTATTTAAATAATATGAAAAATAGAAATAATAAAAAGGGTGAAAGTTCCGTGATAACAATGTTCAACAAAACTTTAACTTTTCTTTCGAGTCTAGTTTTCAATAAAATGAATTTAGTAAAGAAATGTAAATTTTGAAAATATTCTATACTTTAGCATAATGGTTATACAGTTCTTACCTATGTGGTAGTATTCTGTAGGTATTCCCGAATAAGGCGAAGATGTTTAAACGATGGTTAAAATGGGGAAAAGACGCCTAGAATGTGACAATTTTTTAGCATGTTTCTACATTTATGTATTTCGAGAAGTAAACATCTCGGAGAAAATCTAGTTTCTCCACACGATGAAGCGGATAGCATTGGTAGAAGTTACGGTTTATGTTTTGTTTTCGAAATATAAATGAAACCTTAGACCATATATACTTATAAACCCGGCATAGGTATACAGTACGTGCATAGGAAAGCCGAAAATCCAGCGACGAAAAGATAACGGGAACCTGTGACGTCACAAGATAATTCGGATTCCTTTATCTTTTCTTGAAGGAAAACTATCCGAGCTGGGTCTATAAGTATATGTATATGGTCTAAGAATGAAACAGTTTTGAAAGACGCGTTCCACCGGCAGTGATGCTCAACATTAGAATGCCAAATGTATGTGATCGTGCCAGCGTGTTCTACTATTGCATTTTTTCATTATAAACTGTGTAATAGTAAAATAACAAATTAGACTAAAATATTTTTTAGCCTTCAATAATAATTACCTGCAACGGACTGTCTACATTGAGCACCACTGTTGGCGTGACGCGTCTTGTAAAATGATTTTGTTTGTATGTATTTCGAAAATTAATCGTGATTTGTAACTTCCACCAACGCCATTCGTAATTCGATGATTAACTCTATCTGAGTATGAAGTAATTAGATTTTTCCTTCGTGTTAAGCTTATTTAAGTTGTTAAAGATGTTTCCGTACTCTTAATGTAATATTAACCCGTTAGAACTCACAGAATGCTACTATAGTACTACACATAAATAATATATACAAGTCAGAACTGTTATTATTTACTGTTGAAGCACAAAACGTTTCCAAAATTGTTTTGCGTCTTTGTCCTTTAAATTGATCTGGAATTTAAAGAATATTTATTAATTTAGTCAAAGTTACAAATTCAAACATATGATGATTAGAAGAATGTAATATTTGGTCATGCCAAAAGTCTTAATACATTTTTAACAGATTATGTTATTTTTGTAACAGTGGGATTGCATTGAACAAACGCAGAGAGGGTGTCCCAAAAATGTTGCACCTCCTTGAATGGGTGATTCCTGAGGTCATTTGAAGTAACTTTTTCCCTTGCGAAAATATGTTCCGTGTCTTCGTTAAGGAATGATTAACGAAACACACGGACCAATCAGGGCACAACAAAAGTAGACGGTCTCCGGCACGACGCAGCAGGTCCCGCTGAGCGTGACGTTGGCATTAGGCGGGCCGAAATCCGTCCGTTGTTGCCGCGCCCTGATTGGTCAAAGCATAATCATTATTAAAAAAGAGATACAGTGTTTTCTCGATATATGTCCACAACACGGGTCTACCCAGGGACAAATATCGTCTAGACCTTTACAATGACTTTTGCAATGGTAATATTTTAAATATTCTTTAGGACTTTTCTGTTATCCATTAATCTTTCCTAGTTCACAATTTAATGTTACGTCTGAAAAAAGAGAAAAAAACTAGACTACGATCACATCGAAGGAATATAGAAAAATGTAGTTCAGCAGCGTCACGGTGCCGCGGTAATAAGCA
Source organism: Halictus rubicundus (assembly GCF_050948215.1). Taxonomy (NCBI): domain Eukaryota; kingdom Metazoa; phylum Arthropoda; class Insecta; order Hymenoptera; family Halictidae; genus Halictus; species Halictus rubicundus. Next base: position 1,795,773 of record NC_135154.1, read on the forward strand.
TAACGCGAGACTGACGCGATCGCATCGGTCCGGCATTCTCGTCTATGAGAGCGTGAACAAAGCGCGTACCCCTACCCGAGGCTGCTGCCCGCTCGACGGAGCTCGCAAAACTGGAGTGAGTAATTGCAACAGTCGACGAATAATTACGATGTTACACGCGGCTCTGTTAATTGCCCAAGCCGCGAACGAATCTGCCCGTTGATCTTCTCGAGGAAAGGAAAGGAAAAGGAAGAAGGAACGTAATAAGCGTTGCCTCAGATTAGGTGTAGACCGAACCTTCGGGAAGCCTTTGTTCTTAGATTTCCGGCGAACGGATTCAACCTTTTGCTCTCGAAACCGTGGCGAACACGAGGACGAGAACGGGGAAGATAAAGATTAGTAGCTAATCTAGGAGGAACGATCTAATTTGATTACCGCGTTTCGTTATACATAATGAACGGGGAACTAGTTCTCTGAGAATATTAAAGAAATAAAGCGCGGTCTCTGAAACGGTTTTATTGCAGGTAGAATTGTTCGGACACCGAACAATGTTGTTTTTCATTCTTGAAGATGATATCCGTAGGTACTGCATGGGTTTCGTTTGCCAAGAGTGTGCCTATGTGAAAATTAACAAACACTATTTTCACTGGATATCTTTAGATCGCAAGAGAAACAAACCAGTTAACCAAATGCTGTTTTGAGCAAATTTGTCGCAATATTTATATCACACTTTGCGAGTAAAAGGCATTTCTATTTGGTACCGAACTCTGCTTGGAGCAGAATTTGATCCCTATTTTCTATGAATTGGGCACCAAAACTTGTCGATAAATTCCGAGCCAAATGCGGAAACAGATGGACCGGAATTTGAGTGCAACGCTTGCAGCCAAAATTCCATGCCAAATTGGGGCTAAAGCTTGGCTTCGTTATAGAGGGGAGGTCTGTCGCACTAAGTCCTTGCTCGACGATTACATATCGGACAAAATCGGAGTAAACCTTGTTGTAGAAGGAAAAATAGAATTTTATTTAAACTTCTAAATTATATAATTTTAAGTTTCATATATTTTCAATAATTTAATTCCGCTTTCACTCCTACAGCAAGGTTTGCTCTTAAAACAAGGTTAGGTTCGCTCTTAGAGCGTCCGACCTGCCCTCTATAACAAAGCGATGGTTTGGCCTCGACTTGGTCTTGATTTGGCATAGGATTTTGGCTGCAAACTTTCCGCTCAAATACCGAGCCTAATGCGGAAACAAACGGATCAGTATTTGTAGACAAATTTTGGTGGCAAACTCATAGCAAATTGCTTACTGGGAAGCTCATGCATATTTCAATTGCGTTTTCTCTGTTTTTCAGGTGAGAGCGACAACAGATCTCGTCGTCCTTTGCATCCTGGTCTGCATGAAGGACTCGAGGTACATCATTTTCGTGAAGGATTTGTTAATGCGTATAGATGACTGTCCATTATGGTGGCTCTTATTTCCGACTTTTGAATTTTTTTATACTCCACCTCCCCCCAGGATTCTTCCAATTAATAAAAAAAGAATCCGTTCTACAGATTCGCTCATATTTATTCAACCATATTTATTTGACCTTTTCCCTTGATAAAGTGGAACCTGAATATTTTTTTTATTTACGATAGAAAAAATATATGCAATTTTCTGCAAAATAATATGCAATTTAAAAAAAGTAAGTTCCGCAAGTTCAGAAAAAGATTCACATTTTTCGTTAATGTTTATTGATAAAAGACAATACAAAGTAATACGACATAAAAGTCGCACCCTGTCTAGATCTACAATCTATGGTTTTATTGAACATAGTTTTCGATACAGTCAATAATTTAGAAGGAATTCGAGAAAAACGATTTTATGAGAATTTAATTAATTATTTTAATGTTTAAGGGCTCGGGGGTACGTTTTCTCGTTATCCGAGAGTGTCCAAATTTTACACAGGTTTTTTTTTATTATTTGGAACAATTGGGGGGGGGGGGGCGTAAACAAACTTTTGAAAAAAAAATTTCGTCAGAATTAAATAAGAGCCACCCTAGTGTCTATTGTTCTTTTCATGAGTCCGGTCTATACATAGTATAATCGAAACTCAAACTATATTCTTGGTCTTTTGTCCGGTTAAACTGCAGTACGACGTATTGAAACATAAAAGTTTGCAAGAGAATTGATAGAGATAAAGTTTTGTTATCTATTGTCCTTTTGATTTATGAGAAACATTTTCTGTTTAACGATGCCCTCAAATACATATTCTATTTTCCGAATAGTGGATACTAAATCCGATCCAATATAATTGATTGCTGGTGGTTGAAATAAGAACGCACAGTCAATACTGAATTGTGGTAATTGTTGATAATCTGCACTCATGATGCTATGATTTCGTATTTATTTAAATTATAGGGTAACTGCGAGGCATTGTATTGAAGTATTAAAAAGTGTAAGAAGTTCGATTGCGTCAATGACTCAGCGATGATAGGGTAGGGTAAACGTAGGAGAGACGTCACGCTTTTACGTTACGAGCCAGTAACAACTTTTTATTCGTAGTAATTAAAACAATTACTTTATTCTTATAATAGTATATTCATATGCTTTAAAAACCAAAATAGTTACATTTTGTTATACATGGTGTCCAAAAAAGGTTGTATTTCCTTGAAAGGGGTGATTCTTGACGCAATTTGAAGTAACTTTTTCCTTTGCGAAAATGTTCTCCACGGCTCTATTAATGTGTTATTAGTGAAAAACTCAGACCAATCAGAGCGCGGGTATAGCAGGCGGATTCTGAATCAACCAACGCCGAGCCGGGATCTCTCTGCTATAGCCGCGCTCTGATTGGTCCGTGGTTTTCCTTAATAACTCCTTAATAAAGCCGCGGAGAACATTTTCGCAAAGGAAAAAGTTACTTCAAATAATTTCAGAAATTATTCATGTCAAGGAAGTCCAAAATTTTTGGGACACCCTGTATAAGATTAAATAAAAATAAGAAAAATGGTGAGTTGATAAACTGATGTCTGTCTCACATCGTGTAAATCCAGATTTTGTTGTGTTTCCAGATTAGAGACGCCTCGTTAACATTCTTATGGGGATGCCATATGTCCTTTGTGCTTTATGCTTCAATATCTTATTTTTTTGTACCTTTTCTATGGCCAATTTCAAATTTTCATCGCTCCTCTGTCCTTTCGCAACATTATGTTGTCGAACATATTTCCTCGGTATTGTAAGATATAAAAAATTCGATCATGATAACTATTACAAGCAAGTCATATAACGCCTATCATCTTATGTGGCTTCTCTCCTCCATTTTGTGGGAGAGACGCCACGTGTAAAAAAGATACGTCAGAAATACCTAAATATAAAGATGTTGTGTAACAATTAGTAAGGTGCCATATTACATAATAAAGTGCGTACTTCTTTTATTCTGTTTCTTTTACGCTTGCATAATCTACAAGACACGAAAAACTTTACATGTAATTTTTCGTAAAGTATTCGCTTTGGTGTGTTACAAAAACATCAGGTGTAGTGATATCCAGACATGAAACACAATCGAAGCGATTCCCCCTCCCCATTCAGAAGATATAACAAATGTGGCGTCTATTCTATGTGTACCCTATCACGATGAAAGATTATTCTATGCGTTGGAATTATAAAATGGAAAGTCAATACGAAAACATCGTTTGGGAACAATGAGCGAGATCGTTTCTACAGTTTCGGTCAGCGTATCTACAATGTACACCAGAGCTGTTCAGCGTTTGCCCGTACGGGCAGCGATTTTCTTGCTCGGGGTATACACGGAATGGTGGGCACGAAGCCACGCCCCTGCGGGTAACGCTGCATGTATTTGTCATACGCATTGACTCAACTACATGGCCAGCTATGGCTGTGCTAAGGCCTATCCTCATTCCGCTAAGTCAGTTGCTCGCAGTGTCGACATGCGCCCCCACTCTAATTTCTCCTTCTACCGCGCTATTCCCCACGCTTCCGCCGCGGCCCGGTCATGCGTGACGTGTTTCGTCTCTGCCGTGCATATTCCGGTACTGGCAGAGAAAAGGTAACTTTTTCCCTTCAATTGGTGCTACCCTCTCATCTGGCGACACTGCTTGTCCGTAGCTGTGCCCACGGGCATCGGGCGGGTGCCCTTGTCCGCTAATAGGCATGTTGAGCAGCTCTGGTACATAGTGCGTTCACGTTGCAGCTTCGGGGCCTCGAAAGGATGAGGCGGATCGACAACGGCCATGTTCAACGACCGCCTCCGTTTAGGGTGCTCGCGGCATCCGACGGGAACTACCTGTCACCCTCAACGATACCACCGCCACCGCCGCGTGCACCAGAGCCCTACAAGATCGCGTCGTCCTCGACGTCGTCCTCTAGAGCGCACAGACGATCCAGCTTCGTGATCATCGCTGACTCGAGACCGGCTTCCCCGCAAACGAGGAGCCCGTCGCCGACACTTGCCACCGGTCGAGTTTCGCCCTTCCGTGGACGAGGGTTCAAGGGACCGCCACCACGGTCGAGGTCGAGGCCTCAATCACCGGATCACGCGGATCTTCGGAGGAAAGCTCGAAGCGAACGTCGAGGTGAGATTCTCTCGTTTTCATTGTTGAGGGCACAAAGTGTCTTCCGAGAGACTTGCGAAACTGAAACCAGACTGTTTTCGGGGGTTCTTTGAACCTTTTAAGCAGTGATGGGCACGTATGCCTGCCGCAGGCAAAACGCTTCCTCCACCAACGTCTCTTTCGTACTGCGCGCACCTTCGCTGTGCAGCGGTGCCTCGTGCCCCCGACCCTTCCCTCGTACGTCCAGCCATAGTCGTCCCGTGAGTGGCTTATGATGTCTATCCACATCCACGAGGCATCGCTGCGCAGCGAAGATGCGCGTTGCACGAAAGAGACGTTGGTAGGGGAAGCAGGCAGCTCAGGGGCCCCTACCTTGCCCACCACTGCTTTTAAGGGTGATCCTGGTGCAAACTACTAAAATTAATGGCAATTTTTTACAGAAAAAGCATTTAATATTCACTTTAGGGGTATTTTATTGGCTCACGAAATAGAATAAACAAATTTTTTTATTACAAATAAAAATAGTACACGGGAGAATGGGGTCGAAAGTATCAATTTGACTTTGAACTACTATTACGTACAAACGATTATGCAAAAAAATTTTTATACTAAAATCTTACATAGCTATCTGACATGATTGACTCACAGCAGTTCCGCTTTATGATAAGCAATATTCAAGTTATTAATAAAAAATAGAGACCAAAGAAAGTGTTACAGCCGTCCCGTATCCCGGGAAATTTAATTTTAATTTAATTTATTAGATTAAATTGTGACTGTAAATAAAAGGAATTATGATAACATAAAACAATTGTGTTCATGCGATAAAATATAAATATATACCACACTCTTTACGACGATATCTCACACGATGTAGTGTCGCATTCTAAGGAATAACGCAAATAATTTCCTAATTTCAAGTAATGGGCAAGAAGTCCTTACGCGGGCTAATAAGGCCAAAGAGACTTTTGCCCCAACGGTGCCTTCACAGTTCTATCGATGTATACATTGAAATAGTTATCATTTAGAAAGTAACCAAAGCATATACAGATTGCTAAAACACCATTCAATCGTAATATACGTACATACAGGATGCGTTGGTAGACAGTAGTTTAGGAAACAGAAAAAAAAATAAAACGATATATTCGTTTTACTGCTTCGTATGGAAAAGCATAAATGTGTTGTGCGACTCAAACGAATGCTCCCAAACAACTAATATTCCTATGGTTTCTTCCAGTATCCTCCACACTACCTACAGTATATGTCAAACTTAAGTCGACCATAAACAAAGATACAGTGTTTACTCTATATATGTCCTAAATACTTAACCAATAAAAGTCCCAGAACTGTCCCCACTGCCGCGGGGTATACTGACCTTTACGCTGACCTTTTCTACCTTCGGCGTGGATCAAAGAATATGTACTATCTCCTGGCCGATATGTGTCTCTGGCTATACCTGTGTTTTGGACGTATATCAAATAAACACTGTATTCAATTCGAGTCTTCTTATGCGCTGGACTTTTAGCCCCACTCTACTCTAACTTCCATGCAAACAGTTTTCTGAGTTCACAATACCAAACTAACAAGGGAACATATTTAAGTTGCACAAGCCGATTTTGATGAAACTTATGGGGACTTGACACTTGTCTTTTTTTTTAATTGCCAATCATTCACTTTGAAGGCGGGAAAACAGCCATCAAAACCACATTTTTCGAGATATCTCGGAAACCAGAAGTTGAAAAAAATTGAATTTTTTTAAGTTGTGTGTTTTTGAATGGGAAATTTAGTCGCGCAAGAAAATTTTGACAAAAGTTATTTGTTTAAACAATATATTAAAAATTAGATTTTTTGCAAGTTCTCCTATTTATTGTTACTTCATTTTAATATAAGCTCGGGCTTGTAGTCTTCGATCCAAAATAAGGGATACGTGTTTTGGTTTTTTTTGTTTCTTGCCGTTTAACAATAATTATGCACAATGAATAATAGTCTGCCACATCGTGTGGAGGAAGAAATTCTGGCTTGTTTTGTAGAAGTATAGGCATTTCGTATAAACGTTTATGGTATTTTGAACGATGAGACTGGCTTATAAGTCGTTAATTGTCTTGTTAGTAGCGAAAGGAGGTAGCGCAGGTACAAGCGCAACGCGTTGCTAATCACCGCTGCGGTGCAAGGGTATTGTCTTTTGCAGCCAATATTGCTAAAAATGTAACCGGGGGGGGGGGGGTGATTCTACATGAGAAAATAAGTCGAAAATACGGGATAAATTTTTTTGGTTTGAGGCTTTGTTTTCGAGACACTGAATTTCCCATTCAAAAACACACAACTTAAAAACTTCCATTTTTTTCGACTTCTGGTTTCCGGGGTATCTCAAAAAATGTGGTTTTGACACCCAATTTTGAGGGCTGCTTTCACCTCCTCAAAGTGAATGGTTGGCGAAAAAAAACACATGTCAAATATTTTTCGAAGAACTGTGTCTCAGATAAGTTTCATCAAAATCGGCTTGTCTAACTTGAATATGTTTCCTTGTAAGTTGAGAAAAAATGGTCCCCTTTACATTTGATCGCGGTCATTCTGTGTAATAACAATAACCGTTATGCATTATATGTATATAGAACCACCGCGATGATCAGTTTCAGTGTCTCAGCAGAGCAGTCCAAGAAGAAGTCTGATACCGCAGCCGACACGACAGCGATCAACGTCCCTCAGCAAATCAACCGATTGTCTTTCTTCACCGAAAGGTGTCCGTCGAACGGATTCGCGAGCTCGCTCGAACTTCACCGACTCGAGAAACCGTTTGAATGTCTCTGGGAACAGCAACACAAACCATAATAGTAACAGTAACAGCACAACGAACCTCGCCACTCGTCGTCAGACGGTGAAGACACCTAGCAAACTATCGCCTATCCAGGGCACACCAACCAAACCGGACAGGACACCGCAATTCGTTCGAAGGGATCGTACCAAGGAAGTCGCGAGATCCTCACCGTTGAAATCCCGTAAACCATCGCCCTCCAGGAACGCGTGGAATTCGAAAAAGCTGAATCAAGAGAAAGGCTATATCTCCGGCAAACCACCGACCAAAGAACGCCTGACGTCACCATCGAAGATCCCTTTGAAGGCGAACAGGGTTGGCACGAACTCGTTGAATCCAGCTAGATTCATCAATATCTCGAACCAACCTAACGACAAAGGCAAAACAACCGGAGACAAAGGGAGTAAGGAGGTTCGGAACAACAATGACCGAGGGAACCTGAACAGCCAAAGCAGCGTGCAGTCGAAGGAAGGTTCGAAGGAGTCCGAGGCGAGCAACAAGAATTCGTCTGGCAGCGATCGAGCCCGTGATTTTCAATTAATAGAACTGTTAAAACAATCGTCCGGTGCTACGGGAACGTCCAGCGTAGTGAACACTACCGCCACGACAGCCGTTCAGCCGCTGCATATAGACGCTAACGCGATTCTGATGGACAGAGACGCTTCCGAAAAGAGGAACCCATCGGATCCTCTTCATAGCAAATCTTCCAATTCGTCGAACGACGATTCCGTCGTTAGACAGGCGCAAAATAATGCCAGCGACGATCAGCGTTCCACGAATATACAGATCTCGAGGTCCAGCAAACCAGGTAATAGTTACGGTCGATCGAAGGGTGGAGCAGAGAGTAGAAACGAATCACCTGTGCCTGCAGAATCTATCGGTAGTCACTCGAAAAGCAACAGCATCAGTCAATCGGTGAAGAATCTCGGTAAGACGAACGGAACGACAAGCAACAATGGCTCCGCCACGCTAAGATCTACTAAGAACCAGAGTACTGTGAACGAGCAGTCCGCGAAGAATACGAAGCTCGGCGATCAAAGGATCGAGGAATCGATCTCGTTGCAACCAGTCGCAACAGGAAATTCCTCAAAACTGAACGAAGCGGAAGCCGCCGATGTTACGAAGAATTCTCCGAGCACCGAGCAGGGGAGACAGGTGACCACTTCAGGAGTAGCGAATGCTATGGCGACGCAAGAGGAGCCGAGAGTTGTCTCTAGGATGGCGAATGAACACGCTACGAAGATCGGCGGGAATACGAATTCTGTGAACGTGGTTCACGATCAATCGACCGCCCCGAAAGCAAATGACGTGTCCGCTATGATTGGTGCAGTGAACGGGTCGAAAAACGTGAATAGCGCCGGGGTGAAAGCGCGAACGGGTATTCATGGGAGCGGTATCTCCCAAAACTCGTCCGCGGGGATGTCGGTCGAGTCGATCGACAGCGTCCGAACCACGGATACCGGGGTGAGCGTGAATACCGTCAGGGGTGTGTCCTCGCCGAGAGAGAAAACTGGAATGCACGTAGTGAAACGCCCCCAGGAGATTGAGACTTTGAGTGGAAACGTGGTGCACTTGGAGCAGAACGGTGAGCCAGCGTAAGTAAACAATTTTCTTCTTTTTTCTTTTTTTTTCTAATTCACTGATTTTGACTAAAAGCCGATTTATACCATCGTATAAATAATACTTTACGTATTTAATAATACTTTTTTTGTTTACTATCGGACAGTATACAGTGAATTCTCGATATATGTCAGCATCGTTTTGATGTCGTTTGTCCTCCAGGAGTCATTGATCCGCGCCGAACGTAGAAAAGGGCAGCGATGTTCGCCGCTGAGGCCTCGGTCGTCGAGGAGTGTAAACACATTCGTCCTATATGTTATATGTCTAAGTCGCAGCGAAGAATGCTGTGACAAAGGCCTTTGTCATTATAGTAAATATCATATAAATATTAGTGATATTTACTGATATAAATATATGAATATTACTGATATAAATATCAGTAAATATCATTGGAATGATATCGTGTTTGGTATCATTTTAATCAGAAAAATGCCACAAATATATTGGTGAAAGACATAAAAAAAAATAATTAATAGTAAAAAAGTTCAAGTTTTGCTTCAAAGGTCTCAGCTCACGCCAGTCTTTTATCTTTCCCGAACGCTTCGACTCTTCGTGTCTCCTTCTTTCCCATACGTTGTCCTTCTTTGCGTCCGAAACTTTAATCGTTCATTGTACAAGTAAATATCATCGAAATTATGTCATATTTGGTATTATTTTCATTAGAAAAATGCCACGAATATTTTGGTGAAAGTCCTGTTAGGTATGGAAAAGTTTTTCTCCCACGGTAGAATTTTCTAATCTCTTTCCTGAGAACGAAAAGTGTCCCAACAGGCCCCTTGTATTAATGGAAAGATGCCGTACGACTTCTTTTCGTAGAAATTCTTTAGAACACTCCCTTCTGGCATCCGTTAATTAAGTTTTTGATAGAAATAGCCTAGATAACCTTCCCATAAGCCCCTTTTAACGGAAATCGCAACTGAGGCCTCGTTTTCATTAGAAGTGACAAAAAATGTGATTGTGACCTTACGTGACATCAAATTTTAAACATAGCATCGCTTTCATTTTCACGCGCAGTCACGTGTAGAGTCACATCACTTCACACTCATAAAAGTCAATTCTAGTGAGATCGGGTTAAAGTCCCTTAGGAATCAAACTTTAACCTCATAGATTCCGTTAGTTCGGTATAGATTCTATTTGTCATTTCATCAGACCCCGCATTGTCAGTGCGTCAAAACCGTGCATCATAGGTAAAGATTCTTTAATTGTATAATTAGTATAAATTCATTCGCGACACCAACACTTGTAACACAATTTTCAATTCAGAATATATTTGTCTTGTTTGGTAAATCGCGTAATCTACAAACCTTTAATTATTGCCCAATATCCTAACCCAATAATTGAACGTTTCCACACGATACAATCTTACCGCTTGGATTGTATCAATTAAATTATGTATATAATTATGAGGATGAGGGTTACGAGGCCTACTAACTATCCTAGCGGCTCCGTAATTTCGCATCAGGTTCGTCCCCGACAAACCTTAATCCAACAAAAATTTATCCAACGTAGTGGCTCCCCAGTTTCGCATTGGGTTCATCCACGAAAATTATACCATCCTAGCGGCTCCTCGATTCTGCATTGGGTTCTTCCGCGCATCCTACAGCTCCCTGATTTCGCATCAGGTTCGTCTGTGAGTCATCCAACCTCCCAGCGGTTCCCCAATTTCGCATTGGGTTCGTCCGCGTACCTTAACTAACAAATTGAAACCGTATTCCTGGGGTAATAACCCCTCGCGGGCCTCTCGCGTTGCTCGCAGCCCTGGCTCGTAACAGTCCCATAAAAAATAATGAAAAATAAAGAAGTTTTATTATTGGATTAATAGCGGTCCCCTCGTTTCACACCGATATATCCGACCCATGTTATGTTCACACCTCTCGGTGGCGACGGCTCTCGAGCTTCTTGGCCCCTCACGGGGTATACCCCGCGGTGGTGTGGGTAGTTCCAGAGACCTTTAAGCGCTAGGCTTGTAGGGATTTATATCGGGAATTCACAGTAATTAGAAAACTTAAGTATAAGGTAAATATAAGATAAGATTTAAGTATAAGATAATTTAAGTCCTACAAATCTGGGAAATGTTTTGCTTGTGAAATTAAATTGATTTTTTTAGACAATATTTCTAATAAAACTAGAATACTTGTGTTTTGATTTTCATACCGTTTCTTTAATTTGTAAATAATATTACATAATATTGTGATACAAATCCAGCATATAATGACCCGGTGTTTTAATTATTTTATAGGGACTGTTTTAATAAACGTTTTCAAAGTTCCCATGGAACTTTTAATGTACAGATTTTAAAATATCTGTTTTTTTGAAAAGTTTCCCAAGAGATAACGATTCTTTTCATAAACATCCCACAGAAATCTTATTAAACGAAACGTATAAGTTTGAACAGAATTGTTTTAAAAACGGGAGATAATTTGTATGATGCAACGGGTTCTTCTCATCCGCAACAATCGACTAATCTCCTTATCTGTGCACACGCGACAGCAACGTGATAAAACGTGATTATTGTTTGTTTTTGTTCCTTTACAACTTGCATGATGCAATAGCTCGGTAAAGTTTTAAATGTTGAAGGCATAGCTACTGTCCGGCATCAGGTGCCTTCCGGCAATAAGGGAGCTGCACCTATGAGTTATAATTTTATTATACATAATCCGCAAGATTTATAATGTCGTATTAGAAACATAAATACTGATATGTATAGGATAAGGAACCCAATTACTGTGGGGGTGCTAATTACTGTGCATATACTAATTATCCTTATTTTTAAAAGCATAATGAATATTGAAAAAGAGATATTAGATTTTTTTCATTAAAATTAGTTAATATATATGATACTTGTATATCTCTTTTTTTAATATTTGTTGTGCTTTAAAAACAACTGTAATTAATATAGGCACTGTAATTGGCACCCCTACAGTAATTGGGTCCCAACTCCCTTATTCTAGTTCCCTTACTCTAGTTCTAGGATTAGGTGGCTGAAAATAAGCCGATTATCGGAAATTTTTTTTAATAAAAATACTAGATCAAACTCTTCGAAACTTTTAGGACACGTGATTTAATATTAAACAACATACAGAAATTGTTTTAAGTATAAATAAGCTTCAGAAGTAAAGTTATAGGAGTTCGTCCGCAGGGCCTCGCCATCGAAGTAGTAAAACAGCGGGAGGGATACAGTCGCCAATTCTTGTCTAAAATAAAAAAAACCAAGAATTTTCTTATTTATTATATAAAACTGTAATCGATTAACCTAAAAAGACCAAGAAAAAGTGCAAATTTGTGAGATTCTAAAGAAAAGTTTCGATTTTTGCCAGAAAATTGTATAAGTAATCTATGCAAAAACTTGTTTTATTTAATTTTTTTGTGCAAGTCTTAGGTTCATTGACGATGGTTGATACAATTCGTGTAGCTGTATGCATCGGGACAACTCGATTGAACTAGTGGATTTTCTTTATCTTTCCTGCCAATTTCAAAACAGTAGTTCCGAGAAAAACACGTTTGAAATTTTCGTTGTCGTATATTCAAAGATGGGCAAATATTTACATATCTAAAATTTTCAAATAAAAGATAACCGAAAGTTATCTTTTATTTGTACTCATCTTTCTGAAATACATATTTACCATAGTTTATCTGTAAGATACTCGATACTCAATTTTCATTCGTCATCTGTAGTTTATCGAATCTCGAAGTAGCGGCGTATGCGTATTCAACGCCACTAGCAGTGAGAAGTTATTTGAGAGGCATTACATATCCATAAGATACAGCTGAAAATTTTCAGAGTATCTTTGACGATTATTTGAGAGTCGAAGGCAGCGCCACCATTTATCTTACGGTGAATCCCGTCAGATACTGGTTACGGAAATCTATCTTTGATTTTCGATGAAACGATTTCAACGTAACTTTGAGATTTATTCGGAGCTCGATGTAGGAAGATGATTTATTCGATTGTTTTCAATATTCGATGTAATCAATACAAGAAGAAGTTATCAATAAAAGAAGCCTGTGCATCCATATCTAGTGTAATATTGGCAGAAACTACCAGGAATGTATGTAGTCAGCAGAACTCAGAAATGCATTTGTGGTAAAGGTCTGGTTCAATGATCACGCGATATTTGTTGTAAGGATTTTATTTTAGAACGGACAACTGACAGAGTGACGTCTGGACTGGTAGCTGGCGACTCACCCGGTCTCTGTCGTCCCGTCTACTTATACCATCCTCTCTGTCCTTGTGGAAGGAAAAAATCTCTTCCAAATAACGCTGGTGTCCTCCAGACCTTGCGCACGTGGGGCTCTTCCGGTCGCGGACGACCGCTGCCCTCTCGTCGAAGGTCCTTCGGCACTCCACCGTTGACGGTACCCGTATGCAGCTATTGAGACTGTGATTAACTCGAACTAAAATCATGCCAGGCTCTGAAACTAAACAGTTCTCTCAAAAATAGCTTTGTCTAGTCACGTACACCATAAATCGTGTTCAGCAGTTTTTCAACTTTCTCTAGTCCCTATACATTCCTGTTAATGGAAGTCACATTGAATACGAGATGTAGTCTTATTACTACAACATACTAGTACATATTATACAATACTACGAAATGTTAAATCTATTTATTTTATTTCTGCCCTTGTATGACCCCGAAGACCATAGTATACTACATGGTTGAACTCGTCTCAATGTCCGTTTTCATTTGATGTAAACAAATATGTAGCATTCCATTTAAAAAAATGAAGGTCACCTTTGTTTCTAGAAAAATATTAAAAATACAAAAAATTGAGATACGCTATCATATTGCTAGTAAAATATAATACAACTATCTCCTCTTCGGTTTTTTTTTTCTAATGTTAACCATTTACGAAAAAAACGCTGGTACAAATTATCGCGAACACCCTGTCGTTCCATTTCGATAAAGTCCGCTACCGTACCAGAGCATTTTCTACAGAGTCGGTAATTCAGAACCGTGAACAGAAAAATGCATTGCATGCAATGTCTATACATGTATCTGTACATAATCTAAAGAGTTCCTTATAAAATTGTTTTAATAACTTAATATTCAGCAGAGTACCGATGGTGAAACCCAATGAGATTTCCATTTATGGTAAAGAATTTTACTCACTGCAAAACGTGACGTAAATTGTTTAAGTAATACAAATTTATTTGTTTAAACAAGTGTTTAAATAATAGAAATTCATTTGTTTAAACAATCGTTTAAACAATAAAAAGTGTCCGAATATAAATGGGAGTCACTATACCGTGGTACATATTTACGTATTACGATTTGGCAACGTCGGATAAAGAAGTCGGTTATTTGAAATCAAATAAAAATACGAATATAGGTACATGTGATTTTCATCTCTTCGAAATACTCGTCACGAATAAAGGCGTCAAATAAATCGTCTCGCTAAATCGAGCTTAAAATAACGGACAAAGATAATCGATAAATCTCACGCGACATCTGGATTCAAATAAGCCACATGATTTTGTATCTATTTGTTCCAATAAAATCGGACGGATACTCTGCGACCAAGTAACTACAGATATGTACATCGTGGCGCTGCATTCGACTCTCAAATAAATCTCGAAGATAACCAGAAAATCATCGGAGAGGCAGGCCAAATAAACTCCCCAAACCAGGCACTTGAGAGATAAAGATACAGATAAATTCTCGCGCTTCATCCGACTTCGAATAAAAGACAAAAGATACATTGTATCTTATCTAAAACTTATTTGATTAATTTTTTATTTAGATACTACCCATCTCTGCCGTATATGTACCTGTCTGGGCGATGCCTGTGTTAAATCGGACCTGTATCTATGAAACAACTGCGAATTTATATTGGTAACTTTGAGAATATATCCTACGTGAGGATTACTATCCATTAAAAAAATTAAAAACAATCTATTTTTTGAAGTTTATAATTCTGGTTCCTCTCTTAATTGTTTAGGGATACCATAAGGATCTTAATGGACATTTAGGGCTTAAACACTATTTTGCTAAAACCTAAACGACCTGCCGTGGTAATTTGATGCATTCGAAAGTGATGCTATTACAGTTTCCTTTATAAAATTGTTATAATGAGCTGTACGGCTATTTGCAAAGGGCAGTGTATTATACATGCAGAATACGAACGCGCCGGATCGGAGAATCGAATAACGAGCAAGGGGTTAGAAAGAGGGGGGGGGGGGGAGTGGCGACACGAAAGCAAAGCATCATTCTCAATTAAATGAATCACTTTCGTCATGAGCCGGGGTTGAGCGCGCCCCGAGAAGAATTGCCCGGAACTTCCGGCCCGTAAAATTACGTATTCCTAAAATGCTTCTTCATAAAACCGTTCTCATCGCCGCGCTTTGAGACTCATTTTTCTCGAGTTTTTTCTTCGTTATTCACGCTAAAGAGACGCGCTTTGAACAATCGGTGATTTAGCTTTTATCTCTGCGCATTTCGCAGTTCATCTGACAGATACAGTCAGAGACAAAATTAAGTGAGACAAAATTCAGTTTTTTTTTTTTAGACGTTAGAAGGATTAGTTTACTAGGTGATGTATAAAGAAAATTAATTAAAAATTATCATTGGTCGATATTACGAAGAAAAAATGAAGGTCACAATTTTCAACTGTTTTATCTGTGTCTCTAATGAAAATTTAAAATATGCCTTTTGTAGATCTCAGTATGCTATATGCATGCACAAAGTATCATCAAAATCGATTAAGGTTGCTATGAGCTATAAATAATTAAAAATGGCAAAAGTTGTGAGAAACTGCGATTTAGATCAATCGTAAGCCTAAAATTCGAAGATTCTTACATCTTTCAATATCTGTAGCTTTTTTATATGTTAACCGATTTTGATGAAACTTTGTGCATGCATATTGTATAACTCACCAACTTCTAGGAAAGGCATATTTTAAATTTTCATTATAGGCACACGCGAAAAAGCTAAAAATCGTGACCTCCACTTTTTTCTTTTACACGTTACCTAGTAAATCAATCACAGCTCAAAAAATAAATCGAATCATTTGGTCCAATTTTAAGAAAATTTTTAAATGGTGTCCACTTAATTTTTTCACCGACTGTATTTGCATGTACACATGTACATGTATACCAAACAGTAATTTATAGCTGTAGAAATGATAACAATGAAAACATTTATTTTTAGTCGCAACAAACTATAAGACAAAAGTTCTTGTTGTTCTTTAATTGTATCACCATCTTTATCTTTTACGACCTTTGACATTCTTTTTTAGTATAGACGCATACAGTTTTTAGTTGGTTTTTGTTTTAAAGATTTTTCTCCTTTGTGAGTTTTAATTTTTATAAGACTGGGGCCTTTCGGACCACGAAAAAATAGGTGTTTTTTCTTTCAAAATAAGCTTGTACTGTCTTTGTTTGATGCACTGCTATCATGTTGACAAATAAACTTTGGTTTAACTATACCATCTGCAGGTTTTCACAGTTGTTCATTGACAATATTTATGCGTATTTTATATCTAGGGTAAGGGTCCCAATTTCTGTTTGGAGGCCGATTATTACTGTGTCTATATTAATTATACTCATTTTCATGGTCTTCTTAAGTTATGCTTTTTGTAGAATAATTCCTTCGAAGGTCATTTGAAGGTCAACATATTACACATGGTTGAATTTGTCTTTTCGTCAGCTATAATGTTACACTTATCGAAATACTTAGTTGCATTAAAAAAAAAAAACGACGATGACCTTGAAATATCGGAAAATATGACCTAGAGAAAAAGAACTTCTCCGTCACAATTAATGCCCCATTGAGCCAATCATTTTTTGTATTACTAAAAACAACGGAGATATTTTCGTTGAAAGTCTTAGGTGCCTCACCCTGTATATTGTCATATTGTTGGAATTTTGTGATAGAGTGCAGAACCAAGTCCTTCTCAGAGTTAATATCACTTCTGCAAACTGACTCGCGTTATTGAATGTTGCATGAATATCTTGCAGCAGGAATCGCGAACCGGCTGTGCGCTATACGCGTTATGCGTACTTATTCATATATTCATTGTTATATCTCCTAGCACACAGGTCCCCATATATGTAGTCCTGTCCAGAGGGGGCGCGCTTTTCCGAACGGAGAATTAATTGCTACGTGTAAACTTTAATGGAATGCACTTTAAAGCGATTAGATGGAGTTGATCGCAAATGAGATTCTCTCCGGAATTTGATTGTACCGTACACCTTGAAAATCAAACATATTTAATATTGTTTCTCGATTATTGTTTAATATTGTTTTCTCGATATATGTATGTCCCAAATATGTGGCCGATGGAAGTCTCAGAACTATTTCCACTACCGCGGGGAAATACCCCGTGAAGGACCATGAAGCTCGGGTGGCCTCGAAAACGAGTTTTCTCGAAAACAAAGCCTTGTATCAAAAAATTTTATTCTATATTTTCGACTCAGTTTTTCATGTAGAATCATCCCCTGCTCGGTTGTACCATCAGTTACGGGACACCCGGTATATTACAATGTATTATAATATAATATACAGTGAATTCTCGACATAGTACATATGTCAGCAACACGAGTCTCGATGTGGTTTATCGTCCACAGTCTTTGATCCGCGCTAAATGTAAAAAAGGGCAGCGATGCTCGCCGCCGAGGTCTCGGTCGTCTAGGAGGGTAAACATAACACGGGTCAGGTATATTTATGTGAGACCAGGAAATCACTATTAATCCAATAACAAAACTTATTTATTTTTCATTATTTTTTTAATGGGACTTTCACCAACATATTAATAGCATTTTTCTAATGAAAATGATACCAAAATATGATATAATTTGGATGATATTTACTTGTGTAATGAACGTTGAAAGTTACTTCCCATTACAATTATATTAACGGAAAATTAGTGTAAATATGATCAGAATTGTGTCGTGTTTGGTATCATTTAAATCGAGAAAATTCTACAAATATATTGGTGAAAGTCTCATAAAAAAATAATTAATAATAAAAAAGTTTAAGTTTTGATTTAGTCTTGAGCTCACGCCAGTCTTTCATCTTTCCCGAACGCTTCCACTCTCCGTGCCTCTTTTTTTCCCATACACTGTCCTTCTTTGCGTACGAAACTTTAATCGTTCATTACACAAGTAAATATCATCATTGGTTTCATTTTCATTAGAAAAATGCCACGAATATTTTGGTGAAATTCCCATAAAAAGGAATGAAAAATAGAGAAGTTTTCTTATTGGATTAATAGTGGTCTCCTGGTCTCACATCGATACATATATCCGACCCGTGCTATGTTTACACTCCTCGGCGGTGACGGCCCTCGAGCTTCTTGGCCCCTCATGGGGTATACCCCGCGGTAGTGGGGATAATTCTGCGACCACTAACTCAGAAGTCTCGGCGACGTATATCCTGGGTTCACTATACTTGAGCGAATGACGTCACCAGAAAAATGTCTTGCGTTGTAATACTTGTAATAGCGTGACCACATTAACACTAACCGTGCCACGACCTGTCAAATGATGGTTTTACATTTTTTATTTTTTAATTATTGAAATTATAAAGATGCATTAGAAATTGTTCAATAAATTTATTTATTTAAGCACGTATTATTATAAAAATTGTGGAAAATGCAAACAAGTTCAGTCGTGTAATTTTTATAAAAAAATGTATATCCGTCACTTTTTGTACCCAGTACGGTTAGCGTTAATGTAAGGTTGTAAAGGTATGCACATTATATGCATAATGAAGAAGGCAATGCAAGCAAGGGAGGATATTGCAGTCTCAAAAGAATAAAATACCAAACTGGAACAGAATAAAATATAAACCGCACTTTCATGAAATTAACATAGACATTGTTTTCTTTATCGTCTAGTAAAGACATTTCTTGAACTTCTACCTAATTATCGCATTTTCAAATTAAATAAATAGGTACTACGTGTCATATATTTCATATATAATATATTAAGAATACAATAGACTTAAATTATAAAGATCCGTGGATTTATTATTCATTTTAATGTCAAGTTGAACTGAAAGGAGAATCGTCTGTAAA
Source organism: Halictus rubicundus (assembly GCF_050948215.1). NCBI lineage: Eukaryota > Metazoa > Arthropoda > Insecta > Hymenoptera > Halictidae > Halictus > Halictus rubicundus. Next base: position 1,814,748 of record NC_135154.1, read on the forward strand.
AGATTCACATATTAGTAATGATTGTTGTTATACATTATATAATAAAGTGTATTGTATGTGTAGCAGATGTTGGAGTTACGGTGTTGGTTTCGTTTCTCGAAGCAGCTATAAAAACCAAAATAATGTTGAAACAGTAGACTGCGGATTTTTGTGCATAATAAAAATTGTCCGAGTCTATTGTGAGAGGTTGAGGTTATATAAAATTTTATTTTCCCTTCTAATGGCCTGAAAAAGTTGGCTTTTCAGTTTTGTATTTAACGTATTCATTTTTGTCATAAATACATAAAATGCGCAGTCTTTTTATGAGTGAGAAAGGTTCTAATCTACCTAAAGTGACTCACAGTAATATTTCGACACGTTTAAAAGGATGGTAACTTCCTAAAGACTGAACCGGAGTTGGATTTTTTAAAAAGTTAGATCAATTAGTATTCCACATGAAGCGGAACAGAAATTTTGAAAAAATTGCTATTCGTCAGAATTACGGTGAAAATACTAAAAGTTGTATAATAGTAAAATTGTAGCCGGAAACTGGCTGTTGTAGTCGCGCTCTGATTGGTCCGTGCTTTTTGTTAATAACTCCTTAACGAAGCCGCGCAGAAAATTTTCGTACAGAAAAGATTTATTTCAAACGACCTTAGGAATCACCATTTTCAACGAAATACAACATTTTTGGAACACCATGCATAGCTGACACATATTTTGCCAAATGCAGTTTTTAAATTTTCAGTATAGGTTCAAATAACAAAGTTGTAAAAAGTAAACTTTAACATTTTCTGCACAATTCTGACCAATTGAAGTTTTTTTAAAAAAATTTGTCATGTCAGCTAGTGAACTAATCTAACGTCTCGAAAAAATTCAAGTTGTTCGGTTCAATTTTAAAAAAGTTATCGTTTTTTAAAAGTGTCCGAATATTACTACGAGTCACTGTATGTACATACGTATATTGGTTTTGGTTACATGGTATCGGTTACATGTAGACTGGGAATCTTGATGCAAAATAAGAATGGTCTTAGTCAATGGTAAAGAACAGAAAACAGTTGTAAATGTACTTCTTCGTTTAATAATTTTAATAAGATGAAGATAATGTAATATTCTCAAATTTTTCTAATGTTTCTTCTGCAGTCTATTTATGAGACAATACTTAATTAATTAATTAATTAGTTTAACTTTTAACATCGTGCTTTATAATTTTGTTATACTTTAAACGAATAATTAATACATTATCAATGACGCCTGACGGTTTTAGAAGCCGATGTGGGTAGAATATGAATTTTAGTCCTGGAATGCAGTGTTTATTCTATATATGTCCCAAATGCTTAGCCGATAAAAGTCTCAGCACTATCCCCACTGCCGCGGGGTATACCTCGTGAGGGGCCATGAACTGAGGCCTCTAGAGCTTCGCTGATCTTTTCTACATTCGGCGTGGATCAAAGAATAGTATCTCCTGGCCGATATACAGGGTGTCCCAGCTAACTTGACCACCTTGAATATCTCGCTTAGTGTTAGTAATAGAAAAAAACCGTTATAAGATAATATTAACCTAACCGAAGGGGCAATATAGTGATTCGGAAAAAACTTTTTTCAAGGTCATTTTTTTCTAGATATCAAAGTCATCAATTTTTTTTCAAGTGGAACTATATATTTTTTTTATCGCGATGTAATAGTACGGGTGAAGACCTCTTCAATAACAAATTATACAATGACCTTCGTGTGACTTTGGGTATGAAAAATCGAAAAAACATTTACTACACTAATTGTTTGATTGAACTACTCTATTTCAATAAATGTTCGAAATGATGACCGTTGTTTGCAATACATTGTTGTATACGGAAAATAAATGATTCTTTGGCTCTTCTAATAGTTTCATTGCTAATATTGCAGTTCTACTACGCGTCTTCATATCTTCGGCTGTTGATGGAACATGTTCATAAACAATACTCTTAAGTGTTCCCCTTAAAAAGAAATCTAACGGAGTTAGATCAGGTGATCACGGAGGCCATAAAACGTTTGCGCCTCGCCCAATCCAACGTTGAGGAAACTTTTCGTCTAATATTTGACGGGCTATTCTTGAGTTATGTGCCTGACGTCCGTCATGCTGATACCACATCTCGATCTTTCGAGCTAATGGTATTTGTTCCAATAGGTGAGGCAAATCTTCAGTTAAAAAATTGGCATATTTGTAACCATTTAGTGTACCATTTACACCAAACTAATTAGGGTAGTAAATTAATCACTGATAATACCTATAATGCTTTTTAGATTTTTCATACCCAAGGTCACACGAAGGTCATTGTATAATATGTCATTGAAGAGGTCTTCACCTCTACTGTTACATCGCGATAAAGAAATATATAGTTCCATTAAAAAAAAATTAATAAAAAAGTTTCCGAATTATATTGCCCCTTCGGTTAGGTTAATATTGTCCTATAACGTTTGTTTCTATTACTAACACTAAGCGAGATATTCAAGGTGGTCAAGTTAGCTGGGACACCCTGTATGTATGTTCCTGGCTAGACCCGTGTTTTGGATATATATCGAGTAAACAATGTAATTGGAATCGTATTTGACAATTTTTGCAGTACATAGTGTTTGTTGTCTTTATTATTCCAAACAGTCCTGAGCTTTTTATCCTTGTGCCTCTCTATAGAAAATTAGAAATTTATTTTTTAATTTTAAGTTTAGTAAACTATCTTCCAGTGTCGAATGAATTTTTGAAAAGAGAGATTCCAGACACAAGGACAAAAAAATGGAATTTTGATTTAAAAAGTGTAATATTGTTGGCAAATATTTTGTAACGTCAAATGTTAGTATCGTTTTGTCCGTTTTTTAGAGGTAAAGTTTTCATGCTCAAACTACAAAAAGTAGATAAGATCGATTATTATATTATTCCACTGTTTCCATCACAAAAGCGATCGCAGTGTGCGCTGAGTTAGCATAATAACTTTCCGACAGTTCTTTCGGTTCTATAGGACCGGAACTTAAGCCGATATAAATCAAAACTTCTTTTTCCGTAATTAATATAATATCATTTAGTTTCTTTAAGACTGTTTCAGTCAGAACCTTCGGGTGGTATTTATTAACATCTACATAAAAAACCGTTTCAATCCATGACACATAGTACATAAATCTAAGTGAACAATTATCTTTGAAAGGAACAAGCTGACAAAAGCAAGGAAGAAATTACTTGTGACCTAACCCAACAGATATTGCAACAACTTTGAAAGTTTTAATACAATGAAATATTCACTATAATAAACAGTAATAATATTCACTTTAATAGCAGTAGTAATTAATACAAATACTTTAATAATAGTAAATATTCTGCTCGGAAAAAGGAAGTTTTTTTCTATTTTACTTTTCCTAAAATAACTTGCAAAGATGTGTGTAAAGGTTCACAGCCAATTAATGAAATACTCAGCATCTAAATATGTAAACAACGTTGATGTCGCGATACCAAGAAATTACTTGAGGAAAAATTGTAATATATCATTCACTGGACAATATTGCCATACCTTGAAAGAGCCGCGTGGAAGTGACGCAAAAATTTTAGCGCGTTTACGTACGGAATAGTTACAGATAAAGAGATGTCCACTGTTCGGAAATGGAATAAAAAGGTATGGTGAATGGAAGTCCGTCGTTGAACGCGTGCAATTAAATTGTTCTACAAGTTCGTGCTGCCGCCGGGAGCCGCTTCCTACGAGTATCGCAGACAGGGTCGTGCAGAAAACTTGGCCCATCGTGTTAAGATCCAGAGTTCCTTCACCCCTGGTTGACTGTAAAGCACCACCCTTGCCGGTGGTCGATGAAACCGAGCTGAGCCGAGTTTATCGATCCCGCGGAGATTTACATCGACGGAGAGTTGCAGCGGCCCGACTCAAGGGGATTATAAATCAGAATTTCGAATCACCTCGTTAGACGGGTATCGGTAATTAACACAAATCGGTGATGAACGACAAGGAAAAGAGAAGGCGGCGCGCGAAGGGTAAATAGAAAAATATGTGGAAATTAGCGAAGCAGTCCAGCCGTGTCAATCTTTCACACAGCTGAGTCACTGTCGTTCGTTTCACGAATATTCCTCGACACGATAACGCCAAAAAAAGAAAAAAATAAAATAAAAACACAAATGCTGCATCACGTAACGGGACATTTCATTAACTATCAAGGTATTTCATTTTTTATGAAACGTATTAGAACACACGTTTGATTTACTGTAGTATCTCTAATGCTCGTTATCAGAGAAAGGGTGTAGCCAGATAAGGAGGTCAAAAGTGCCCTCAAACCAAATTGAATTTGCAATAGACAATTCGATAGCTTATCCAAAGAGAATACTTTGTACCAATTTTCAACTTTTTATGCTGACATGGTGGGTGGTGGGGGGAGTAGTAATCGGGTGACAAGGAAAATCAGGTTTTCCGTAACTTCTCTTATCCTCATCAATTTAAAATTCTGAAAACAATCAGGCTTATTTTAGCTATTAGAATGCACATCTCTTACAGAATTTGTGGCTTCGAAGCCGAATTTTAAGAAATAAAGAAAATTTTGAAATGCCGATTTCTTGTACAAGTTATGAGATACTAAGTTTATATTTTTACGGTTTTAGCATTTAGTTATAGTTGTTAACATATTAAGAAATTATGGAAAAACCTAATTTTCTGTCCCCTCATTACTACTCCCTATGTTGACATATAGGATTGAAAATCGGCACAAAGTATTTTCTTTGGATAAGCTATCGAATGGCTTATTGGAAATTTAATTTGGTTTGGGGGCAGTTGTGACCTCTTTATCCGGCTATACCCTTTGAAAAACAGTTTTCTTTCGATATAAGACGACGATGTTTTTTACGCAACAAGAAAATCTTCATCCCCTCTTCTTCTTTGGAAGTTGTCTTTTGACTTCCACTAAACTTTCAGCCCACTCAAGTACAATGTCAACCCTTCTCTTTTTTTTCATTCCCATTCTTAATAAATGCAGCAACCTGTACGAAAAAAATTTAAGTCAAATATAGAATATTCTATAATTCGATCACTACTGTTTGTTAGTGTCTATATTTGGAATCGTTAGAAGTTGAAAATACGATATTTTGCTTTAAAAGAAGAACTATAATATCTTTAAAAGTAGTTAGGGATATCACAGGTGGATATCAATATATATGAAAAATCTGTTATATTTAGTCATCTTTACACCGGCGGATCTAGTCGTAGGCTTTATGGGCTGCAGCTCAGGGCCCTCTTCGTGGTAAAAAAAAAAATAAAAACAATTTAAATTAAAAATTTAAGAAGAAATAAATTATACATAAATTTTTGGCACTTGAGTTAATTTGAGTTAATTGGGTAGGCCCCCAAATAGTGTTAGCCCAGGGCCCCAAAATTAACGGTCGACCGCTGCATCTTTGAAAGTCTTTGATCTGTGGTAAATCGAAACGTTCCACTCACGTCACTAATGTTTGCTCGACTTGTGATATATTATGTACAAGTCTAATACATATTGAGTACTACAACTACATATATGTAGAATTCAGTGTAGTAGTGTTATCTTACTCATTTAGTAAGACGTAAAGCAAAAAATTATTCAAAATGTCGAGTTTTAAAACACGTCAAAATAATCCAAATTCAATTGCCAAATTTTTTATTTTCGAAAAAAATAAGTTTAAAAATTTGTAGGGTACCTACGTGTGCTCTCGTTCTTTTCTTGTTAATTTTGTTTGTCTTGTCACTTTTCTTGTTCATTGTATCTATCCTATAGATATCTCAAAATATGTGCTTCCTCACTGTATATAATAAAAATATAATTTCACGAAGTTTCGTTTAAAATTGATTGGTGTACTAATTCTTCCCACACTCACTGTACATTAACGCTTAAAGTACGAGTGTGGAAAGTTACTGATTTACAATATTGTATAGAAGTAACAAGCGAGCGTTTATTGGACTTTTGCGTGATTTTTGTTGAAATATGCGTGTTACGCGCGACAAATGAATAAGTCTAATGTCTGCATTAAATTGTGAATGAATCATGGAGTGGGACATTTCGACTGACTCCGCACTTCTAGTTAATGTACACTATACCAAACCATTTTGATATTATGAAGGCTATATTCTTGAGTGTGTAACGCAGCCGATCACCCGGTAGCTGTAGCGTGAACGGCTCGGTAGTCTCGGTACAGGCTGGCAAATATTATCGCATCTATTATTAGTCGATCGTACACTAGCTGAACGGGATTCCTCTGAAAACACGGTTGCACGTGCACGCCATTTCCGGCCTGCGGAACATAAACATAATCTAGTTTCCCGCGATCGTCTCCCTTTTGCCTTGTTGCACATCAAAATTCCACCGCGGGACGCTCGACGTTATGGTACATACCGACTTGAGAATTTTAATCTCGGCAGATGTTCTTGTTTCGGGACGTGTGGTACAGTCTTCTTTCGATATAGGACGACGATGTTTCTTTGCAACAAGAAAATCTTCATATCCCCTCTTCTTCTTTTGAAGTTGTCCCGTCGCACAGTGGTCCCAAAGCCGGAAAACGTGGCCAAAACCTAAAATATGAACTTTCAGCTAGGTAAGTTTTAAGTATGGGATTGGTTACTCTAAGAGTGTTTCTAAGTAGGGGTAAACAGCAAAAAGGTCGTTTTTTTATACCTGACCAACAGTCACAGTCCGAACTTTGGGTTCATTAGACCATACCCTTTTAAGCTTGTGAAGCACATTGCGAATTTCAAGTGCACAGTGTACAAATTGTGTTGAAACGTTTCGATTTTAATTGTGCATTATGGATGCTGTTTGTGGAGGTAAGTTGCATAGGTTTTAGTGCCAAATGTTTATTGTTAACTGATAACTGTGTATGCAAAGAAAGAATAAAAGTGAAGGCATACATTTTTACGATTTAGAGTAAAAGTTGCAAGTCTTACCAGGTCTAGCTCTAAAACTTGTTGGAGCTTCTACTACATAGTATTATCTTGCAATTCTAAAAAAATTAGCTGCCCCTACGTGCCTCTGTGGTCGTAGCACTGTTTTTTGTAACGCAGAGTAGGTATTTTATGTGCTTTCCTTGCATTTCTTGTCAAACTGTGAGAGATATGCACTAAGTCTTTCTATAAAATTTAAACAGATTTTGAATAGAATGTCAGCTTTTCTATAAAGAATCATATATCCGACATTTTTTTATGTTTTTCAAACACGAACGCTGTTTTTATATCGGCTGTTCATTTGAAAACTTTCCAGCCGAATATCTCGAAAAGTATGAAAAATATTTAAAAAGTGTAAAACACGAGTCCAAGGCAGTATCAGTTTTTTATTTGGATGGCGTTTTCAAGGTCATTTGAAGGTCAACTTTGTTTTTTCAAATGGAAACCTATATTTTTTATTATGGGATCTTATTGTACGTAAAAAGACCAGCAATTCTTCAATTCTTTCTTCTTTGGGAACTATGAAGTGCGAATAGAATACCTACTTTATACAATACAAAGGGTAGAGTTTGCTATCCGGAGAATTAGTCTTTCCTCTCGTTCAGGTCAATATGAGACAGCGAATCTTCTAATTTCAAGTTCAGATTCGTGATCAGCGACCCCAAAAACGGCCTAATACCAATTTTCAAGCAGAACCAATAAGTTTTTAATAAGTTGTGAGGTTTTGACCACGTTTTGGCGATTTGGGACCATTGTGCGTCGGCATCGCTTAGTGTCAGAACGAGACGGTATGGAACCCATAAAGCTCTGCCCACTCAAGCACACTGTCAAGCCGAATAGGTGCCCTCATCCGCAATACGTCGAAATCCGTCCCCAGCCTTCGTCTTATATCAGAAGAAGGCTGTATAGCGAAAGAAAGAAGTTTGTTCGATAATATTAAAAATATTATTAGAATTATTAGAATTATAAAAAATATTAGAACCCGTCATTTCCATGTCTCCAGTGAACCTAGTGTTGATTGTAGTGGAGAATGTTAGTGCCAGAACGAGAGGGTAACTCAAGAATAAGGTAAAGCTGAATAGGTATCCTCATTTGGAATACGTCAAAAGCCATCCCGAGTCATCGTCTTACATTGAAATTAAACTGTACTAGTTTTCAGCGACCACCTAAAAATTGATCCTTTTCAACTTCCTGAGTTTCTGAAAAGGCAGACTCAACAAAATCTCTGTAACATATTAACCGTTGCCTGTACGTAGATGTTGATCTGATTATTTAGGTGTTTATTTAAAGTGGTAAGATAATGTGGAAATAATCATCCGCAGACTTATTATCTTCGCTGTTGGTTCCTGTGAAATAAAAATAAAATAAAATTGTATTCAATTCCACTAATCCTTGTATTTCACTCGTTTCTGAATATTTCTATACGGTATAAATGGACAAAAATCTGCAGTGTACAGTGTTTTCTCGATATATGTCCGAAACGTCTAGCCGATAAAAGTCCCAGAATTATCCCCACTCGCGCTTCGCTGTCGTTTTCTATGTTCGGCGGTGTATCAGAGAATGGTACAATCTTCCAGCCGATAAATGTCCCTGCCCGACCCGTGTTTCGGACGTGCAACGTGTAGACATGTACGTTTACACTGCTCGGCGTCCGAGGTCACTGGAGCTTCGCTGTCCTTTTTTACGTTCGGCAGTGTATATCAAGTATCTTCTAGCTGATATATGTCCTTAAGTAGACCCTTGTTGTGGACAAATATCGAGAAAACACTATATCCACCACTCTGATAAATCTTAATTTTTCAATTTTTGTTTGATTTTGTGGTATTGTTACATATACCAAACTTTGCATCTAAAGTAAAATTCTCTGGTAGAGGTAAAGCTGAATACAACTTTGCAGAACCTTACGACTCCAAGAGACCTATGCATTGCTAAAATGTGGACCATTTTGCGCAATAGACAGAGCGTCTAAGATCTACGAAAGGAATAAAAATGGATTTTGAGTCTATGAAAAATGTGATATCTACGACGAAATCTCAAAATCAATGTAAAAGAGGACTACAGAATCACAACTCATTTGGAGAAAAGTGATTAGAGTAGCCGTTTAAATCGCCAAACCTGGGGGAGGGATCATCAATGATGGTGTCGTTAAAAAAGTGCATAGAAATATCATACACGTTTTTATGTTTAGACAAGTAAGAATGTAAGAATGTAATCATCTCACTTGAACACTAAGCATTGCGTTAGGATACTGCATCGTCCACTATTCAAAATAGAATATAGTAACGTGTTTCTTATGGACATTCCTATGAAAACTATTTTACAGTGAACATGTAACCTAAACTTCTATTTTTCGTCGTGTCTCTTCGTACGAGTCTGGTTTCAAGTGAATACACAACATTACCGTTTGTCGTATCGAGCTTTTTGCACTCCGAGCAATTTCAGGATGCGCACGTATCCGCATTACTCCCATCGCCCGCCCCTTGTTAAACACGAAAGACACCGTAAACGAAGATCGACATCCAAGTCGTTTCAAAATTACTGAGATTCCATGTTTCTTAGTCGAGTGTACCTTTCAGGAATTCCTAACATCCCTGTGACACACAGTGTGTCTCCAATGGTAGCCGGGACACGTTCATCGGAACGGATTCTCCAGCTGCTTAGGAGCGTTCCCGGCGAACTTGCCCTACTTTTATCCAAGTAAACTCCGCCGCGATAATTTCGGCTTATGTATTTTTATCGGTGCGACTTCTGTCTACGCACTTTTATCGGCGTGATTTTATCTATGCTAAAAATAGTTCGGCCCTCGTTTCGTGCTTACAATGTTTTAAGGATCACTTGGTTCAATCTTCGAATGGCAGAGGCGTGAATTGGACACACGTTCATGTTGGAAGAAATTGAAATTGGTTTAGAAGGGCTAAGAAAAATTCATAACGGTCATAAGAATACTAATATTTTCATGTATCACGCACGAGTACGCCAATATATGCAGGTATAGATTGTGTTTAGTTTTAAAAATAAAATAATTTTGTTATATCCTTGCATGCGTAATCTATTAATGCAAAAGATGTATGTAGGTATATACTGAAACTTTAAATTTTATTTGAAGAATACTGAAAAATGACTTAAAATAAACATTATTCTAATGAAGGCTCAATACGAATGTAATAGTATTTGTAAACATCGATGCATTCTTTCATTTGTGTCATAAAGTACAATTGATAAAATACTTGCCAACAGCCATTTTTCTATTTTAGTAGGCCTATAAAAATATCTGATAGTATTAAGGATACGCAGAATATTTTTTGTAAAAAGTTCCAAGAAAATTTATTTACGTACCTACAAACAACGAGAGAATAATATTTTCAATGACTCAAGTGACCTTGAACGACCTTCATAATAGGTTATTGTATTCGTCTTGGAACGCTCTATCAAAATGTAAATAAAAAACCATATCATTTCATTTAAAAGGAAAAACCATTACTTGAAATAATATGACTTACAGGTAACCTTCGCTCACAGACACCCCCTTACGTCCCCCTCTGAATGCGATAATTTTCTTTCCAAACATTCTTTTGCATCTATCCATTATTCCTGATGCAGCGTGAATGTAAATCGTAGGCATTATCTGGAATAAATAAGTGTTAGCAAACAATTGATTTAAATATAAATAGTTTATATTGGCGATAATCGATGAAAAACCACACAAACAGTAAGACACAAAACGATGATATAAGATTAGTTGCGCGTGTATATTTCTGTGCATTTTATGCAGGTTTTTGATATCGCTGACAGGTATTATTAAGTACTACGTATTATGGTATATTTCTTTGAAAATGCTAAATAACGCAATATACATTCGCGTAGCACTTAATCACTTCTGCGTAGACAGTTTCGGCATTTACGAGGAAACTAGGTGGTCATGAGTGATGTATCCTGGAGTAAATTAAAAAGAATTATACTCAACAGTCGTTGTTACCATAAACTTAATGAATTGGAAATTGTATGAATAGTATCAAATATATGAGTAAAAGATTTCCTTTTTGATTGTAAGTTAAATTCCGATGTCTTTCTATAAAATTTGATAGTTACTCGAATTTTCTCGAGCTGTTGAATTTTCAACAGTTACCCGTCGACTCTACGTACCAATCTGCAGGAAAACCGAAACATGAGATTGCCATAAATTCTAGTCTTACAACGTTCCCTCTCGTGCCCTGTTTTTTGTTTGACCACCCTGTCGTTTTCCTAAACTTTTCACAAAAATTTTGCGTAAGATCAGTGTTATTCGAATCGCGGTAGAGACAACATCTCTAAAGCCTTGTCAATTCAAAGCTCACAGTTGTTAATGTGTGTGTTTTTAATAATCATATTTAAACTAATCACTAGACTGCGGATTATTTTGCAAAAGAAAACTTGGCTGCTGCTATTTCAAGGGACAGAGCCAGACAGATATTGGATTCTTACTTTAATCATTTTAAAAAGTTGCAAATAATAAGTTGTCTTTTTAAATTATTTTAATCTCTCTACTAGTTTAAAGTGCATCTACTCATTTTTGCTGTAAATGTGATTTGTGATTTGTGCTCCAATGCAAGTGATATTGCAATTGTTATTAGTACAATAGCTATGTGTTGGTAAATGTAAACAGTGATCGCGAGTGTGGAAAAATTACACGGCATCTGTGTAAAATAAACATACGATAGAAGTGAAAGGATCGTTGACTTGACCGCACACCCCTTAGGTTGTCGTATACCTACTATCCACCACCAGGGACATATGCAGTTCGTTGACCTGACTGCACGTCCCGTAGTTTTTGGCATTGCTGTATACCTGAAGTCAGCTGTGCAGTTCGTCTCCAAATGGCCCAGTGACACACATTTCGAAGCAGCAAGTGCATTTACGGCTGAAAAAGCGAGTTCTAATTATTATAAATCCATTTCTGGTCTTTCTCTGGTCCCCTGTATCACCGCCGTGCAGTGGTGCCAAATGGCCAAATAGCGGCAAAAAATTTGTAAAAACGAAACTATCCAACGAATTTGTTTGAAAATTTGTGGAGAGATTGCCACAAGTACAACGCTTATTTCGCAAAAAAAAATTTTGTAAAAAGTTGTTAACATTAAGTAATATGGGCTAATCGAAAATCTCTGTTTTCTGCCCATTTTTTATTTATGGTAGCATACAACAAATCCTCTAATAGATTTTGGTCTGGAACTAATCGTTTTGGCAAGGTGTAATATTGATCTAACTTTGTGCAAAAAATCATGAGACCCTTCGAGACCCTTTCGCCACAATTTAAGTTTAAATATCGACTTTCAGAATTTCCAAGAGTGAATCGTACGGAAGTTACGATTATTTAATGTTCCAGGTGAAATTTTTTAGGAAAATTTCTAAATAATAAAGAAAAATGTGAAGTGCATATGATTTATTAATTTTTTATGTATAAAAAAATAGTCAATAACAATTTTTTTCATCTTACATAAATTATTTTTATAGCGTTCATTGGAGCACTACCAAAAAATACCTGTTGCATTTTTGCGACAGTGGTCCAGTGAACGAAAACTTTGTTTATTTAACCTAAAAAATTGTTATTAAATATTTTTTTATATGTATGAGTGTCACATTTTTTTTATTATCTGATATGTATCCCTTAAAAATTTCACCTGAAACATCAAATAATCTTGAGTTCCGTCAGATTCATTCTTGGAAATTCCGAAAGTTGATATTTAAACTTAAATTGCGGCGAAAGCATCTCGAAGTATCTCATGAAATTTTGCAGAAAGCTAGATCAATATTATAACTTGCCAAAACGATTAGTTCCAGATCGAAGCTATTCAAAGGATTTTTTGTATTCCTCCATAAATAAAAAATGAGCGTAACGCAAAGGGGCTTCAGGTTAGTCCATATTACTTAATGTTAAACAACTTTTTTTGGAAAATTTTTTTTGCCAGTTAATAGTTGAAACTATTTGCAATAACCCATATGACTTGTTGACCCCTAAGTATTCAATTATAGGTGGAGTAATTACATAACTATCGCACTGAAAACTGATGAATTCCCAGAAGCGAGGAAATGGTTGTTTACCATGCGTATATCTCCATAAAAAAATTTTTTTTAAAAAATCTGACTTTGGCACATCACGCACGCACTATTAGGCTATACAAAAATAATTTTTTTTATAAAAATTGAAAATTTATAAAATGGATTTTTTGCCGCCTTGGCATCACTGTAAGCCGTGGCCACGCTCTGGTTGGTCCGTGCTTTCGTTAATAACTCGTTAACAAAGCCGAGGCGGACATTTTTGCAAAGGAAAATTTCGCTTCAAATGACCTCAGAAACCATCCATTTCACGGAGTTGATTGAATTTTGGGACACCCTGTATGCACAGTTTCATTGCAATTGGTCAACGCATAAAAAACTACAGGTATTGCAAGATGGGAAAATCATTAAATTAAGGATTTGCAATTTATTTATATCCTTGCTTCTCATAATTTTTCCCATGTTTAGCATCATAACTATAGAGACCGTCAAAATGATGGATTTCAAATTTGTTGTTTTATAATCATTGAAACTATAGAAATGTTTTTGATGATTGAAATGTGTTTTTGTCGGATGTCGAGACAGTAGAAAACCTTATAAAGATACAGATGCATTCTAATGCTCAGATGGAATATAACATTTCTGAGTGATATTGGCTGTATACCCAATTGTATCCTTTCTGAGACTTTTCGAATGACATTGCATGATGTTGGTTCAATGTACCATTAATTCGATATAACGAACCTATACTATACTGTATAATACAATATTCATTCAGAGACACTGAGGATCGGAGTTTGGCTAACATGAAAGGACTTGTATCAGTTCTTTTAAATTCAAAAATCAAAATACCTTATTTTTGGTTTTTCGTCAGTGAAACTATTAATATCGTATTCGTCTTGTTTTTCTGATTAATGTGATACCAAACACGACATAATTACGGTCATAATTATTTGTGTAACAAGCGATTAAAGTTTCGGACTTGACTTTTATGGCACAGGTACAACGAGTAATTATAATCGTTTTCATATCGTGTTTGTTGTCATTTTAATTAAAAAAACGAGACGAGTACGATGGTTGAATGTTTTATAAAAAAAAATCAAGAACCAGAAAAGTTGCTATCTTTTGTTTCGCTTGCATTAGTGTGAGTCTCATCGATACTTGACACCTCGCTGGCTCGGTCGTCGGGCGCGTTTTCCGCTTAACTGGTTCCAAGGGGGATCTCCCAGTGGTGAGAATAAAATTGTGACATTTACGGTAGACATCTTTGCGACAGTTACGGAGATGTTACATGAGATGTTACAAAAGGTTCATGTTTACTTTCTCAATGCCAAGGACGTTTACCTGATTAAAATTTCGTATTCTTCCGATCAAATGAGTTGTTTTTCTTTCGTTGTTTGATGCTTGAGTAAAAGTATCTACTATTTCGTAATTTTAATAAAATTATCAGATTTTAGTAAAGGGACATGCAAAGATTGAACTTGGACAAATGATTGAATAATCTAGATCGACGAGAGCATTGTAAATTTTAATCAGTCTGGTTGACAGATGATCTCGATAAAACCAATCCCTCCATATCCGATGTAGATAACGTCGCATCGCATCGCGGCGGGTAACTCGTGTATGTAGGTGCGCACATGTGTGTACGTGTGTGAGGCATGACCGAAAATCGACGTAACTCGGCTACCGTGGACTGACCGACGAGTCGCCAGCAGCGTCGCGTGCGGCCAAGGTCGGACCACGACCACCCCTGTATTTCACTCAGCTGCCAGACTGCCACGTTGTTTCTCGTTTCTTCGCGTAGCTCCTCTATCCGGTTTCGAGCGAGAACCCTCGCCTTGCCTCTTGCTTCGCCTTGGTTTGGCTTTTCGTCCATCAGCACTCGCGACGCGACGCGACGCGACGCGACACGACGCACCGCGGCGAAACTGTTGGATTTTTCGTAGGCGAATCACGACTCCACGAGGGCCGGCCGAAGGGTTGCGTGACAGGGGGCGGCTGACGGTGCAGCGGCGCCCGGGATGAACTAGCCCTTCGTGTTTGGCCCAGTTTTCCGCGACATTGACGTCAAACTTGCCGTTTATAAAACCATTAAGTTGCGCGACTTTTATTTGTCCAAGCTTGCAGCCGATGCTGGATCGCGTTACTACACCGTGATTATTCTTTATGTCAGCCTACCAGAGACCGATTGTTCGTTCAGTGCTGCGCGGTTCGACACCGACGCGGTATCGGATTCTCATCGATTACGGAGGCGTTGGTACTCTTGCCCGTGTTAGGGTGAAATATTTTCTCTTCTTTTTTCCAAACGTTCTGCAACATTTCAAAAAGAATCAAACGGTACCAGTAACTAATGAAGCTAATACGAGGGAAAGTCATGAATATCGCGAAAGCCGATATAGTCCTTAAACTAGCCACGCTCCACAAAAATAGTCGTACAAACGATTCTATGTTAACTCTTCGCAGTCCGGCGATTTTGAGCCAAAGCAAGCCAATGTGTTCAGAGGCTTTTTCGCATTTCAGCACTAAATGAAATATTTATATTCTAACAACCTTAAGAGCAGTTATCCTGGTTTTTAATTTACAAAATATCGATTTTTCTTTTCTTGCATTTTCTTGAAGTGTAAATGTTGTAGAATATGCGTGCAAAAGACGGCTTCGGAAATCAGAATACAGTGTTTTCTTGGTATACGTCCGAAATATCTAGCCAATAAAAGTTCTAAAATGTTGCACTCCTCGGCTACCGAGGCCACTCGAGCCTCGTATATCAAAGAATAGTATTTTATAGTCGATATATGTTTCGGGTAGACCTGTGTTGTGGACATATATCGAGAAAACATTTTACTGAACCTAACCTAAAACAACTAAGTACATCTGAAACGCTCTTAGAACATAATATGTCGCTTTCAAGCTATGTTCACATATTTTTTATTTCAACAACGATCGAACGTGAAAATACAAGTAGGTATATGCAGTGTCGCCAGATGAGGGGAGGGAGCACGAATTGAGGAGAAAAAGTTACCCTCTCTCTGCTAGTACCGGAGACTCCGAGTCCTCGTCATAGTCACCAGATCAAGACTTGTTCCCCACTCCATTTTCCCCTTCTATCGCGCTATTCCCCCATGCTCCGCTGCGGATCGGTCACGTGACGCGTTCCGTCTCTGTCGTGTCTGTGCCATAATGTCACGTGACTAACCCCGTACTGGCAGAAAGGGGGTATCGTACTCGTGATCAACCCGTAAAGTGTTATTCGCTTAATTTTGTTTTGTACTACAATTCGACCAATTATGTTCAATTCATAATCTTATATTACAAACAAACGCATTAAATCACGACGGCGTAACTATAGAGAAATACAAAATTTAACAGCATGTAAAAGAGAACATAGATGAATTTTCACCTGAGGAGCGTACAAAGGTTGGAGTATCAAAAAGAAACTTAGGTTTCGGACATTTTGCGAGCATTAATTCATGATTTAGCTGTTATTATAGCTACACAGATTCTACAAGGATGATGATGCTCGTTATGCTTGTTCACCGGAAAACATAAATACGAAATAATACAAATAACATAAATACGTTGTGAACACCAAATTTTGAAACGTGCTATAAATTGTGCTAAAAACATTTGCCATCATTATATTGTAGTTCCTATACTATTATTATTTTATAATCTTGTAAGTATTTTATTATTTTAATATATGAAACGAAGCAGTTTGTGAATTTTTGTGACACAGTTACAGTTACGTTTTTTTTTATATATAATACATATCACGAATATCTTTGTGATTATAGAATCTGTTTACCTTTAACTACCAAGTCAGCGAATATCCCTAAAATATAAAAAAATTCCTTTCTTTTAGTATCAAATCGTTGAAATTATTATTACGTGTATGCAGACTTTCGTAATACATTTCCACAGGTTTCTATGAATTATGGTGAATATCGTATAGGCAGTTTCATGTTTCTTGTAGTTTATGAATGTTCGTTTTATACATATCTGATAATGTGCATGCAATCCTGTATAATGTATAATGTTGTAATGTATCACAATATAAGAAGTAACTTTTATGGAAATTGCGTCCAGATTATTTTGTCGGTCGAATATTTGTATTATTTGTAGGTTAATTTTAGTATTGTTAATCGGAAAAGTATAATAACTGCTTGTTCAAACCTAGGGAGTGTTAGTTTGAAAAACTGTGTTTAAAAAGCTGAACCAGCTCTTATTTTTTTTGGGTATCATAAGCAATACGTATTTCTTCACTTAGTATTTTTAATGTTGTTAAAGAATATACAGTCCAAAATTTCTAAATGTTTGTAACACAAACGAATAATAAACAACGATGTCGTCGTAGATATGTTGCGACTGGTAATAAGCGAAGAAAGACATGCTGAATGGAGTAGTGAGGTTGCATGTGGCGAAACCACACATTATTGGCCATCATAATTAAGGACAGCCTAAGGTTAACGTAATGATGTATTTAACTGAAAGTACCGATTTTGTAGAAACATATAAAAGGACGTAGTACTATAGATATTCTTATCTTTCTTGAGTAATTTATTGTTACAATTAATTTAATTGTATTTAAAATTAAAATATTAATTTAAATTGTATTTAAAATTTAAATATTGCAATAGGTTTTTCATATTTTTTCATTTGTTTGTCGTCGGGCGAAGTGGAACTTTTTGCCCCGTTGTGGGGCAAGTTATTCTTACATTGGGGCAAGTTGTTACTAAAGAATAAAATTTGCTGATACATAATTGAAACTTTAATAAAACATTTTATTTGCTAATGAAATACAACACTATTATGTACATAATATTGATTTACTTAGGTTTAGGTTATTAAAATGGGCTATACTTAACAAAACATCAAAACAATATAATAACTCAAACTTTATCTTTAGTATAAAATTACTTTGGCATATATTGCATTAAATTCTTTATATATTTTTTGAGGCTTCTATATAGAATGAATATGTCATTAACACTAACTCAAACCTAATATAATTAATGAATGTAATACAAAATTAAAAACGCGAATCATGCGATTTATCAGAATCGCAGATGCAGTTGGTTTTAAGTGGTTGTTAGTTTTTTAATAAATCTGGACAAAGTCGTGTGACAGATATTCAAGTTTCTCGCGATTGTTTTCTTTTTTTTTTATTATCATGCATAACGTGTGAAGTGGTATCCCTGTTCCTTTGTCTTTTATATACTTACTTGCATCCTAAAACACAATAAGAGTTATATATACACATGCATACATTTGCGGTGGGGCAAGTTGTTACGGAACAATGTGCCCCAATTGACACATAGGAAAATTTACAACAATATTCTGCTTATCGGTATGAAACAACTAATAAAAACTATTACCACATGGTCTTAAATGTCATTTTATCCATGAGGATAAAAAAAAATCAATGACATCGATATGAAGTAATCAAATAGAACAAAAAGTATGGACCGAATAATATTTACTTACCTGGTACGTAACGAAGCCTTCGTTAAAAACACACGCTACACTATCGCAGACGCCATGAAAATGGACGACAGCGCGCTTTTACTCACTTTTATAACAGAATCAACTGAAAACAAATCGCACGTTCTTCTGCTTTTTTATAAATAGTGGTCGGAACAACTTATCCCGGTAACTTTTAGCTCTGGTCTCCCCTACTGTCGACAGATGACCAGTTAAGAAAAGATCGGCCGCAAGCGATTGATCATTTCCGACTATCGTTCACTGTCCTTTAATGACAAATCGTTCAGACATTTCGAGGAATTAGCGACAACAGTGCCGAAACAATACGGCGCGGCGCGGCACGCGTGACGATCTACTATAGTGATACACAAAGGCCACTGTCTCCGCCACGTGATGCGAAAACATTAAAAATCAAGTGAATATTTATAATTACTACCAATCAAGTGAAATTAATTTTAATGAAAGAGATTATTAACAGTTTCAAGAAGTAGCAATTATTATTTTTTGATCCTTTAAACGTTTGTAGTTGAAGTAAACGTTTGCGATCATTTTAATTTTATCAACCCTTTAGAGTGAATTCTCTATGTCGCCGAGGCATGGCCCATAAATGTCGCGGAATTGTCCCCACTACCGCGGGTTATACCCCGTGAGGGGCCAAGAAGCTCGAGAGACCTCGGTCGCCGAGGAGTGTAACATAATCCGGGTCGGGTATACCGGTGTGAGACCAGGAGACCACTACTAATCCAATAACAAAACTTCTTTATTTTTCATTATTTTTTTGTGGAACTTTCACCAACATATTCTTGGAATTTTTCTGATGGAAATTATACCAAATATGATATATTTCCGATGATACTTATTTGTGTAATGAGCGATTAAAGTTTCGAACACAAAGAAGGACAGCGTATTGGAAAGAAAGAGACGCGGAGAGTCGAAGCGTTTGGTTCAAATGAAAGAATAGCCTGATCTCAGGCCTTTAAATCAAAACTTAAAAATTTTTTTATTATTAATTATGTTTTTATGAGTCTTTCACCAATATATTTGTCGCATTTTTTTTGATAAAAATGATACCAAACACGATATCATTCGGATCATATTTACACTAAATTTCCGTTATCATAATTGTAATGGGAAGTAACTTACAACGTTCATTACACATGTAAATATCATCCAAATTATATCATATTTGGTATCATTTTCATTAGAAAAATGTTATTAATATGTTGGTGAAAGTCCCATTAAAAAAATAATGAAAAATAAATAAGTTTTGTTATTGGAGTAATAGTGGTCTCCTGGTCTCACGCAAATATAGCTGACCCGTGTTATGTTTACCCTCCTAGACGACCGAGGCCTCGGCGGCGAGCATCGCTGTCCTTTTCAACATTTAGCGCGGATCAAAGAACTGTGACTCGTGGACGATAAACCACATCGAGACTCGTGTTGCTGACATACTATGTCGAGAATTCACTGTATATTATATTATAATACATTGTAATTTATTACCGAATGCTTAATTTCCTGAAAGTTTCTTTTCAATAAATTCTCGTATCTTGGTACCCATTAACCAGTTAACTGTGTTTGACGAGTATACTCGTCATGAAGAAATGGCAATATTTTGTGTCATGACGAGTTTACTCGTCAAAACAGCTATAATTCAAACAGCGGTTAATTTTTGCGACGCAACTTAGGTACACATTTTTCAAAGAGGTCGCAACAGCTAACTGGTTAATTATTCAACAATTTTTGCAACAATATTTCAATTCATTGAGAATTATGTAACTCTTACAATTTTAGTTTTCAAGAAAACAGCATGGTTTACTTTTGTAGAAATCTCATCTGATAGGGTAAGGGACCCAATTACTGTGGGGGTGACAGTTAGTGTCCCCATATTAATTATACTTAGTTTTAAAGTGTAATGAATATTAACCCCTTTAGTGCCAGGCATTTTACGGAGTACATGCGAAGAATGCCACGATAGATCGGCCCGTTGGCACTAAAAGGGTTAAGAAAGAGATATATGACATATATATTAACTGATTTTAATGAAAAAATGTAATATCTCTTTTTTAATATTCATTATGCTTCAAAAATATGTAGAATTAATATAGTCACAATAATTGAGTCCTTAATTCCTATAGAAAGAAATTGAAGTCAAATGTTTTAACAAGATACTGCAAATTCATCAATTTTTGCTCGAATTTGCAATGCGAGGTTTTAGCTCTTGTTTATGTTAATTTAACCGGCAAAATCGGTTGGTCGTGTAACTGAAAATTATGTTGATTAAATGTAAGTCCAAGATATATTTTCCTCCTTACGAGCGTAATAAAAAATACTTGTCTTCTCTAACAAACCGTGTAACCACGAAAACACGGTTACGTAAAGTTAATAAAGAAGCGGAACGATTATAGAGAACATCGAGAAAGTAGTCTGTTTCACAATGCAATACTTAGTGTTTATCTTCAATCTACTGCCGAATCTATGTCTAATTGCTACTCTAATTATTTTATTCGTGGCACTGTAATTCCAGCGTCCCAGTTGAAAAAGCAATTACGAGAGAAAGTGAAGCTATTTACATTTGCGAAATTGCCAGAAACGCTACAACAAACAATAGAGTTTTTAAATAATAGTTACAGTAAGAATAAATTGGTTTTATAAAGTCAATTGATTATAAAACCTTAACATAATTTTATAAAACCTTGGAGTTTATATCGATCTCTGCCTGACGTCATTCGAAAATGATTTTGATTTTTGATTACTTTATCTATGTACCCCCACTTTGAAAAATTTGAAAAAGTTATGTGTCAACAACCATAACGGGATGCAAAAACTGTACAAATATAATCTTAGTATTTCATAACTTCTACATGAAATCGGCATTTTAAAATATTTCTTGTTTTTTAAAATTCGGTTTTGAAACTAAAAATTCTGAAAAAATTCATAGAATTCATGCAATTTAATGGCTAAAATATGTCCGATGTTTTTCAGAATTTTCAATTGAAGAGGGTAAGAGAAATTACAGTAAAACCTGATTTTCTTCGTCACCCCATTACTACCCCCCCCCCCCCATGTTGACATATAGGATTGACAATTGGCACAAAGTATTTTCTTTAGATAAGCTGTCGAATGGCCTATTGCAAATTCAATTTGGTTTAGGGGCATTTTTGTTCTCCTTATCCGGCTATACCATTTACTGTATTCTGATTAAAAAAATGTAACAACGATGGTCTAAAAATATTTCTGAAATATGCTTCACCCTATGGGAACCGAAAGTCTACAACAGCCATTGATGGTAACCATTGAGTTATAATTCTAATAAAGTTTTTTTATTTAACACGTTCGCGTTTATCGATTAATTTTGTACATACATACTTATATTCCTAACGCATAGGATATCATATTCGGAGAGCTTGTCACTATTATGTGGCGACATCTGTTTTCATCTTTTACAGGAGCATTTAATAGACAATTGCATTTAATAGAATACTGTAACTATGAAGGTCTATTGCTGAAATAAATGCCGGTCGTGAACGTGTCAATAAATTAATAAGTCCCTGCTTATGAAACAACTGTGATCATCAATTTTGATCAAGAAAATTTGAATTGTTTAAATATTGAATATTAAAATTTTGCGTTCCAACGTAAGTAATGACGATGTAACGATACAGTTAGTAATTGTTACTCCTGCATTTTGTCGGCTAATGGCCCCCACTTTCCGCACTGCGTGAACTCTTAACTGCATGATTTTGGCGAGAATCCGTGCTATAATCACCACGGAAATTGTACTGTTGCCACAATGTACCAACTTTTAGACACGCTGCACGGTAACTTTTAATGGTTTTGTTTAACACGCTTCGAAGCGACGGTTCCAGCAACTATGAGCACTCGTTTCGGCCATCGCGAAAGTTATTTTGTGGGGAAGCCACTGATACATCAGTAAATAACTGCGAGTACATATGTTGACTTCAACACTTCAAGTACTGTCTATAATTACAGGTTTCTAGAAACAATTTAGAAACTGGATGAAAAGTGAACTTCGATAGTTTTACCTTGAAGAAGTGCCGTTTAATTTCATTTTCTTCTTTTTGTGACTTATGTTGGGTTCAATCAGTCTGAAAAATAATTATTTACGTAACTAAAGTTTAATATCGAGTTTATTAAACAATGGGTAGCTGTAATTTGAAACAGTCGGAACTTTAAAAGAATCGAAGCGTATTAACACATTACTTTCGTTCTGCTAATAGTATTAAAGGAAGAAACAAATTTTTATTTAATTCCAGTGCCTTGTAATTGATGAAGAAAATTTTTATTTTGCATAGAGATCCACAGTCTAGTAATAACTATGCATACATACATAAATTATTACAATCTTCTTTGTAACAAACGTGGCTTTTTTATTTGCAATAATAAAAACCGTTATACTTTCGATTACTTAAATGACTCTATTGCTTTGAATGTTACAAATTTTTTCGAGTAAATATAAGAAAATAACGAATTTTTTGACGTAATTTTTGTTATAAATAACTCTTAGACACTAATATTGCATAGTGTTGTGCATTTAGTACAATATAATGTTTGCAGAACTCTATAAATGTATGTACAACATCTTTGACAGTCTCGTAGATATACACTGATAAAACATTTAAATAATGTGCATGTTTGCTGTACAAATATCCTGTGCAATTATAAACAGACAGACATCAGTGAGACATCAGAAAGACTAATTTTTTAGCAATTGATGCGTCGTTTTAATTGTTTTAATGCTGGCAGGTAATAAATAGACTGCGGATTTTATGCATACAGTGAATCCGGGATATACGTCGCCCAGACTTCTGAGTTAGCCGTCGCGGAATTATTCCCGCTATCGCGGGGTATACCCCGTGAGGGGCCAAGAAGTGTGTGACCAGGAGACCACTACTAACCCAATAAGAAAACTTCTTTGTTTTCAATTATTTTTTATGGAAGAAAAATTCCACGAAAATGTTGGTGAAAGTCCTATAAAAAATAATGAAAAATATAGAAGTTTTGTTAGTGGATTAGTAGTGGTCTCCTAGTCTCACACCGATATACCCAACCCGGATTATGTTACACTCCTCGGCGACCGACGTCTCCCGAGCTTCTTGGCCCCTCACGAAGTATACCCCGCGCTAGTGGGCATAATTGTGCGACATTTATCGGCCATGCCCCGGCGACATTTATAGAGAATTCACTGTATAGCCGTTTAAGTGGAAATACGTATTCTGCCGCTCTTTTACAGACTTAGAGCGCCATTATAATGTGACAGATTTTACTGTTGTCACGAATTGAATAAAATAAAACACGAACTTACTAATTATTGCATGTCTTGAGGGACACTTCCATACACGAATAAGGAATCGAAGGTGCTGGGAGAGAAATAACGTGTTACTAATTGCGGGTGCATCAATAGAAGTCAAAAAGCCTTCTATTGGAATCTGTTTACTCCTTTTATACAGAGTGTCTCACGTAAGTGCGACCTCCAGAATATCTTCTTTAATTCTGATAAAGTATAAAATTATTTATGGGTAATTTGAATGGTATCAAATGGTCAGTATCCCGCGGAAGTTCTGTTTTTAAAATATTTTTTCTAGTTGTTTTCAAAGTCATCGATGTTTTTTTTTCAAATAAGTACATATATTTTCGTGTTGCATCGCGTAGCTTATAAAAAATACATTCAAATGTGTACTGTGACATGACCTTTAAATAGCCTTGAACTTGAAAACTTTAAAAACTTGAAAAGGACTTTAAAAAAACAACCTGTGCAGGATACTTACTACTTGATACTACTGAAATTGCAGATAAGAACTTTTTTAAAGAAGTAAACAATTTTTTACTGCGTCAAAATTAAAGATATTTTGGGGGGTCGCACTTATAGACGTGAGACACCCAGTATGTTTGCTCAGAGACGGTAGTGGGAAAACCAATTCGTGGTGTCGTGTACAATGGAATGTAGGTTTTGCAGAGTTTGTACTTTTCCGTGACTCGACCTGTTCAAAGTAGAGGCGTTACAAGCATAACAATTAACAGAATATTGCGCATTCTTACCATTGCAAATATTGAAATTCTGAGACATAACCTTATGAATGCGAGGGACGAAGTAAAAAAAATACGAAAAAGTCATTTCATGGTTAAAGTGAACATGTGAGATTTAATGCAAGTTTTCCTTTGAGCTTGGAAGTTCAACCTCATGTTGCTTATTCTAATGTTGTTACGGTTCCATCTAATTACCATTTCTTTAAGTCGCTATATTGTTTAACTCGTTTTGAGCCAGTTAACGATATATGAACACGTTTTAAATGAATTTATTAGTTTATAGCTACAACTGTATAGAAAATTGGTATAAGATTATTAATAATAATAGCGTATATTTTATGGAATTAGTTTTCAGAGACGTTGTTACACGAAAACCAGGAAGAATTTATCTCTACACGTACTATCATCGGTTAAACAAAATAGTATGGTAAAGCGAAAACAAGTAACGAAGCTTTTAATTGTTGCGAAATGAATATGAAATTTTTTTTTTATTGATATATTACAAATCGTTCGTAATACTACATAGGATCAGAATTTAATCGTTCAATTTATATCAAAACGGTCGTGTATTCTTCCCCGCATAGTTCGAGTTTCTCGAAGCTTTCAAGCATCAAGAAAAATCGGCGCAGCAAGTCGGCTTGATGTTGCAATCTTCATAGCCCCACGTGATCTAGCGCAATATATCAGCATGTGTAGAAACTCTCACCGCATAATAATGTTTTCTGACGTCACAACCCTACGACAAAGTCATGACTCATAGTTATCACCTAGGCGTCCTTTACGATAATATGTACAATGGCGACCATATACTTACTTCAAATTGGGTTGAAACGAAAGTTCGTAGCGTTTTTAAGTTAAAATTTAAAGATAAAATTTATCCAGTAACATACGTTACTTCAAAAATGGCGAGAAATAATAGAACAGAATGGAAAATATGTTACTGAGTAAATATATTAATTTTATCTTTGAAGTTTAATTTAGAAACGCTACGATCTTTCGTTCCAACCCAATATTTTAATTTTGGAACATATAGGGTACGGGACTCAATTACTGTGGGGGCACCAATAATGAATACCATAATGAATATTAAAAAACAGATTATAACGTATGTATATATTAACTGATTTTAATGAAAAAATTTAATATCTCTTTTTTAATATTGATTACCCTATGTATACATACATATGTATACACCAGCAATACAAATTACAGTTTTTATTTAGTTCTCGAAACGAAGCATATTGTTAATATTTTGATATATCCTACTCCCTTTGTCCCATAATAATAGTAGCGGTTGATGAATTTAATTTATCCCATAATAATAGTAGCAACAGAAAATAAATATAGAACGCAATATTTATTATCAAAAAGCTAGATTAAATTATACTATAAATTAAAAATATCACTCCTAATTTTTATTTTGAGTGTTCAGATAGTTTCTGGATTTTTCAATAATTTCGTTACTGAATTTTAAACTTGTAGGTAGGATGTTTTAGCTGCGAATCTTTGCTTTCCCTATGTACGTGAGCTTAAAATTACTGGAACCATCGTTCTTCAGACTCTCTTTTTTCATCTTACTTTTACAATGGGTTGATGTTCAACTGAAATAAAACAATTGATTTCGATCAACGGATGAAATTAGAAAAATAGTTATAATTCGTAATAATTAGGTTAACCTACAAATTGAAAGATATATCAAAACAAATGACAGATGTCACGAAACGGCTTCGCAATTTTGCGCTACAACATAACGTACAGCTGCATTCGCCAATAATTCTCGTTTAAATATTCACTTGCTGCTATTATTATGGGACAGAGGGAGTATTAATTTTCGGAACGGATAATTACTTGTCTTCGCTATTATATGTAAACGATAAGGTCGAACTTCTTACGTAGATAGACATGTTACTGTCATGAAAAGACTGTAGATCTTTGTGCAAAATAAAATGTTGATATATTATTTGCAAAGAAACAGAGTTAAGCAGAAATTTATTTCTTATGTAAAGAATTGTAATTGTTTGAAAATAACGTATTCATGTTTTTACACTTTTCTAAAGTTTTTAGTTAGCTTAGAGCAAGCGAAAGGAAGTATACATACATTACATACATACAATATGTAACATCAGATCAACGACGACACATCACAAATGAATGTCGTGTCGAAGTATAACTACTTGAGATATCTGTTATGGCTTTCCATCAACGTATACGATGTATATTATGTGATTCACTATACAGGAAAACGAATAACTTATTTAAAATTGTACCAAGTGACGTGAGTTTTTTTTGAGATGTTAGAGGGATTAGTTTACTAGGTAATGTATAATATAATACATTATAAAGGGTGTTCCAAAAATGTCGGAAAATCTTGGAAGGGGTGGTTTCTGAGGTCATTTGAAGTAACTTTTTCTTTTACGAAAATATTCTCCGCAGCTTTGTTTTCCATTTATTAACGAAAAACACGGCAGATTTCACTGAGTGGAGTGTTGCTATTGGCCGAGCCAGAATCCGTCCGCTGTAGAAGCGCTCTGTTGGATCCGTGTTTTTCGTTAATAACTTCTTAACAAAGACGCGGAAAACATTTTCGTAAAGGAAAAAATTACTTCAAATGACCTCAGGAAGCGCTCTTTTCAAGGTTTTACAACATTTTTGAGACACCTTCCTTACATAAAATCCAGTCGAAAATAAGGAATATAGTTTTTTCGTACGGGGTTTCATTTTCGAGAAAATTGAGTTTGAAAATTCGGGAATTCCAATATATGTATGTATGTATTACATATTACCCAGTAAACTCTTATAAATTATATTATATAATATATTATACCCTTATGACATTTCTAACGAATACAAGATCTTATATTTTAGTCGACTAAACAAAAAAAAAACGACATTTCCATCATTGCGACCCCGCAGCTCCATACCCCACCAAAATAAAGATTATCCAACACGTTACCACATTGCTTATTCTCATGATTGCCAATTAATGGTAGTAATGATATGTATAGGAAACGCCTGTATCTGCCTGTATAGGAAGATTAATGAAAAAAGAATAAAGTAACGCAGATATGTGGCACGTATTGACCCACAGGTGATCACAAAAATTGACTGAGATATACAGTATCTTTTCGATATATGTCCCAAATATCTAGCCGATGAAAGTCCCAGAACTATCCCCACTGCGGCGGGGTGTACCCCGTGAGGGGCTACGAAGCTCGAGAGACCTCCGTCGCCTCTAGAGCTTCGCTGTCCTTTTCTACGTTTGGCGTGAATCAAAGAATATCTCCTGGCCGATATATGTCCCTGGCTAGACCCGTGTTTTGGACATATATCGAGTAAACAATGTATTTTAATGTGTACCTGAATACGTGTCCGCAAATAATTTGAGTTAGGAATTAAAGAAAAACCATGAATAAAATGTCTGAAGTATAGAACATTAATTAACAATACCTTGCAGTTTAATTATTCATATTCTTAACTTGTGAAAATTAACTTATTTATACGATACTTATTATATTGATATTACCAGATTAAGAGTTTCTAGTAACTTATAGTTAATGCATACCTGCTTCTCTATTTGCATAGCTTGGTTCCAGAAAATCTCTGATAAATGAAAACCAGAAGCAAGTGCGGAAAAGAACACAGTGTAGAATAGCCACCCACGCATATGGTTATTAGTTCCGTTCTAAGAAACGATGCTTGTAATGAAAATATCCCTCTTAAAAGAACTGGATTCAAACAGCAAACATAAATGTCCTTTGAACAGGATTAAATCAAAATATGTATGCCATGTAAAAGCAGAGTTGTATTCTGTTTTTTAAACCGTGTTATCTAGAATTCGTGTAGGGTATAGTTGTGTGATATGAGAATTAGGTGTATTCCAAAGGCTTTTTCCTTTGTATTTCTGTAGTTTTTATTGCGTTTCTGGACTGATAACGGACTGATAACACATTCTGATTATACAGGGTGATTCTAGTAACGTGACGACTTCAAATAACTTGTACACCTAAGGGAACGTGCGTCAACTATAGACGGCGCACAGTGGGCAATTTGGACAAAATCGGATTCAAAATCAAAGAACTTTCGATAGAAATGAGGTAGAGCGATGAAACTTTTTTTAAATTAAAGCTGAAACTTTTTAGAATATGGGAAAAATATGGAGATTATTACCATCCAATCATTTCAACGAAAAAATGACTTCATTAGTTTTTGTCAGAAAAATCTATTTTTTGCAAAATCCTGAGGTCGTAGACAAATTTTGAGACCAGATTTGAAATCAGCGTGAAAAAATCTACGGGAAATGATGTATAGCATGTTAAAAAAAAATTTCTTCCGCGCGTGGTATTGGGAAAACCACAATTTTCTTGAAATTGTGCAAGTTTAACGAATTTTCTCAAGGTTAAAAAGCGTTCGTACCATAATCTCCCTATTTTTCCCATATTCTACAAAGTTCTAGCTTTCATTTAAAAAAAATTTCATCGCTCTACCTCATTCCTATCAAAAGTTCCTTGATTTTGAATCCGATTTTGTCCAAATTGCCCACTGTGCGGCGCTGCGAATCGCGTTCGTGAATCCTGCAGCTATTTTTCGAAACAATTGCCAGTAAAAATAGCATACGTGGTTCTTGTGAAATTGTAAAAGAATTATTAAAAATATGGAAAAAATTATAAAATTTTATTTTCAGCCAGTGCAGTTTGAAGGTTACAGGGAATCCGTTAAAAAGAATGGTCAGAAGTTATTTATTGCTGACCAAGTTTTAAATATCGTCGAATATAAGTGTGACGACAATAGGAGTTCAATAAGTGTCGATGTTGTGGCTGAAACGAGATTTTTTTTGACTTTGCTTTCTTTGACGTCCAATGCACTCTTGAAGCAGGAAAACGATAAAACGATACAGCTGGAGCATTTGTATCACTTATTTTTACCACAGAATTAGAGCACCCTTCGATGCAAAGATATTGTCACGGTTTTTGCATCAAATTCAGTGATGTTAACGAATGTTGACAGTTAATGTTAATGAACCGTGTATGACATATATATTTTCACTGCCAATAGTTCATATTCTATTCACTAGCGGCGGTGCAGTCATCACACACACTCCCTATTCACCGTAGAAAAAAAAGTGCCAAATAAACGTTGCATCACTACAGTGCTGTAATTGGTTTGTTGTTTGCTTTCTCATCGTGACCTCTCCTCCATTCACCCTCGTTTCCTTAAACGGTATTTCTAATATTCAGACAGGTCATATTTCTAAATACAGTTTATATTAGATTTCAGACGTTTTTCAACCTGAGGTGTACCCTAATATCTCGTAATTAGTTCAGTTTTTTAAGCTCGCAATCAGCAATGGTAAAAGTAATATTGTGGAAGTTATTGCGGAAAATGTTGCGTGTTACTTTTATTACCATGTTTAGTAACGGTGAATAATGCAATATGGTAATCGCTTATGGTGCGTGTAATGAAAATACCACACGAGTTAAATATTATATCCAACCGAATGTCCTGATCGAAATCAGTCATCGCGATCTTTTCAAGATCTTCCGCAATGACTTCCACAATATCATTTTTACCATATATTACTAAGTTTAGCAAATTGATTGCTTATGAGATACCAAGGCATCGCAATAACGCCTAAACCGAGAAAAGAAAACTGTGCTTAGAAATACGACCTACCATTATAACCAAACTTGGGTTTAGTCGCGTTGGCCAGTCGCATCTTTTAACATAAGATTATTAGTTTAGATCCTATGTCTACTAATACTTGCTTGCGCAAAATTTCATATTTTATTCAAATTTAATAGGAAATATTAGATATTTCTCTTTTATAATTCATGAATTATTTGAAGTCGTCACGTTGCGAGAATCACCTTGTATATTTCCACGACTAGCCCTACTTTAAATAATGGTTAAAAGTGGGTATGTACCCCGCGGTAGTGGGGATAATTCCGCGACATTTATCATCCAGGCCTCGGCGACATATATCGAGAATTCACTGTAAATAGAACTTTTTAATATTTGTAGTTTGTATGGAGTACAGTTTACGAAATTTTTATGAAAACTGATTTTTTAAAAGTGATCACTTGAAATTACTCTTTGTGGTAAACGTATCGATTGAAAATCTGTTTTTCAAATATCATTGCTGAGAGGGTTTGCGAGAGGGGACGGGGGGGGGGGGGAGAGTTGGTTACACTGCTGACTGTTGTTGCGACTGTTTTTTATAGGTGTACGATGAAAAAACTTCGCTCAATAATGTTATTTGAAAAAAAATATTTTTAAACAATGCATTAACAGCACAGCAGTATAGAGTGATCACTATTCGAAACAAATATTTTTAAATAGTGTATTAATCATACAATAGTTTAGAGTGATCACTAGACTGCGAATCTTTATGAAAAATAAAAATATTCCACTTCAATTGCAACGAACTGGATGGAAATAGAAATTAATTTTCTTTCTTAAAATACTTAATAAGTTGAGAATAATGTAATAGTATTTTTAAATTCTTCTAATGTTTTCACTGTTTTAAATTACACCTCTCTATTTTTGCCCTGAATGCATAAAATCCGCAGTCTATAG
This sequence comes from Halictus rubicundus, assembly GCF_050948215.1. Classification (NCBI taxonomy): domain Eukaryota; kingdom Metazoa; phylum Arthropoda; class Insecta; order Hymenoptera; family Halictidae; genus Halictus; species Halictus rubicundus. The sequence continues at coordinate 1,845,779 of NC_135154.1, forward strand.
ACTACGGATATCGTAGTCTCTCGTATTGAATCACTATAGTGATTAGATTAGTTATTATAAATATGGCTTGTTTACAATTAAGAACAGTTTAGACGATGTACTCCGCGGAGAAATGAACAAAAAAGTCCTTGAATTGTTATAAATGAAAATTATATTGTTCTTGTATATTTTTTTCTGTTCCAATGTCACTGTTGCGTATAATGGTAATCGCGTGTACTGTAGGTAAATCTTTAACACCGAATGACCACGACACTTTCTCGAACATTTTGAAAAGAATGAGTAAAATGCCGGCAAGCAAACGTAGAGTAAACGCAGCTAATATTTTCGTGCCAATGCTCGCTACGAATCTGTGAAGCTGAATTCTACACGTATTTACATATGTACACATATCGTGGCAATATCAACGAGCTTTACTGTTCTGTCAAACTCGAATATTCAGGAGTAGCTCGTTTAGTTTGATGTGCATGTAGCTAAATTTCATAATTCAATATTTATTTTTCGATTCCGTTCTGCGGTCAAAACAACATTGCCGATTCGAAGAGTTAACGATATTTGAATGTCGGTGGAGATAATCCACAGGAATGAGAACAGAGCTCCAAACAAAATTCTGTGTAAAACGGTCAGCATACGTAATGTTCTGACAGCGTATCGATTTGATAAATATTCACCTAATTAAGGGTCACCGAAATAAGAAACCCAAGGGCAATATGTAAATCGTAAGGGATGAAAGCAGTTCTGCAATTGAAGAGACCACAAATATTATTTCATCAATTCACCGTACCGTTTTATATTGGTGATAATTTGATATCAGATCACAAAATGGCATATTTACTTTATACACGATTTATAACTGACACGTTGACCAAAAAAAAATTTCGGCAAAAAGACATCCCTTAAAAAGTTTCATTAAAGTGATTTAATTAATGAGTCCAAATCTGCAGAGTTCACTTCCATTGCAGTGATCACTGCGGATCTTTATCCAAAATGAAAATTGTATGTATTAATTGCAAGACATGGGAACCAAATAGGAATTTATTTCTATCTTCAGTGGTTTTATGAAGTTGTAAGAAATGTATTGATACTCTTAAATTCTGGTACACTTTTTGTTGTTTGAAATTACACCCACCCATTTTTGCCATAAATGCAGAAAACCCGCCGTTTAGTGATCACTCTTTTAACTCATTTGGATCCTAGGAATCCTAATGAAATCTTAAGTACGCACCTATATCACGACAAAAATTAATTTTTAACAGTTGACGAAGTGCTTTCTTTATACCGTTGTATGTTAAAGTCATACTCGTTTAGTTATTAATTAATAGACTACGAATGTGTATGCAATTTAATATTTTCGTAGTATCATTTAAATTTCACTTTCTTTGTTAATGATTAGCAGCGAGAATAATGTGCCTATTGAATTTTGAAAATTTGTATAAGCCGCAGATACGTAAAGATTTTCAGTCTACTTATTAATATTTTGTCGTACTTTTACGTACTTCATATGACATTTATAGAAATGAAAGTTAAAAGTTTGGAAACTGAATATTCTAGGAATATTTATGTTTATTGAAAAAAGGGCGTATCTACAATCTGTCACAGTAATATTGGGACACTTTTAAAAAGACGATAACTTTTTTAACGTTGGACTATATGACTTGATGTTAGATTTCTGAAAAGTTGTAGAAAAAAACTTTTAGTATTTTTCTGCAGCTCCAACCAATTTGAAATTTTGCAAAACTACTTATTCACTTCATGTAGTACACTAATTGCTCTAACTTCCCAAAAACATCGAAGCCGTACGGTGCAATATTTAAAAGTATATGGTCTTTGTAAAAGTGTCCAAAAATTGCTGTGGCCCCCTGTATGCAGTCAAATGAATATAAATGATAAAATAACTTTTCGAGGAGTGATAATTATACAGCGGATTTTATGCATTTATAACAGAAATGGGTAGATGTAATTTAAACCAGTAAGAACATTAGAAAAATTTAAAAATGCTGTTATATTATTTTCAATTTATATGAAATTATTAAAGCATTTTATTTTATGAAGTCTATTCTTATTAAAATTTACTTTAAGTTATTATAAGAATTCCTTTAAATTAGTTCTCTTCATAATAATTCTCCTAAAATGAAATTAAAATTTAAATTTCTCTACAATTAAAGTTGTATTAAACATATTAGGCAAGAAAACAAATTTCTATTTCGTTCCAGTTTGTTGCAATTTAGGTAAAAAATTTTTATATTTCATAAAGATCCGCTGTCTAGTGATAATAAAATAGTCTTCTTTAAAGGATGACACAGCATCATGCAACTACATAGTCTCCAAATGGCTTAAAAATTAGTTATCTTTGTAATGATTCTTATAAACAAAACCAGCTCGGACATATTAATAATAGATTTAGTATTTCACCAAAGTGACTTGCTTTTAATCGTTCATAAAATTTGCAGCAGTATACCTTCAATAATTAAGTAAATGAATTTCCTCGCTAATTTTTTGCGAAAGCATGTTTATTTAGTCTACAATAAAATCACAACAGAAAGTCATTAGGAATGTCTAATACAACACATTCAACACATCGTTTTCTAAATAAAAATTTGTTTTCTTCAAATACGGTTATAATATATTAACACGTTCACTATCGAACCAGGAATCATAAAAATGTTAGAAATCGAAGCAACTTATCTAATGAAAGAAAACAGAAGACTAAATTTTTCGTTGTGGTTTCAACACTCCTGCATTTCCTAGATTCTAATCAAATTTTATATGGTTGACATACTAGTAAAAATAATTTATGAAGTTACAACCGCTCGAATGAACCTACGCTGAAAACTTCGAGCCTTAATTTTAAACGTGTTATTCTTGAAACATCATTTTTCAAAGTGGTGGGCATAATTGCGCGGCACCGCTCCGCCTTGCATACATAAGATCCGCAGTAACGAAAAGAAAATACTATATCATATTTATTTATTATTATATAATATATGTAATAATCATTTCCTTTCCTAAAAGACCCCCTTTGATCCGAGAACTACGCGATTCCAGTAATGTTTTTTTCGAATAGTACTATGGTAAATAATAGTAATAGTTTGACGTCGATCTTTATTTTTTCCCTAAAAGTAAAAGTTGTAAAAAAAAAGGAAATGTAAACCTTTTTTAGAGGATTTTAAAAGTGAGAACCAAAAAAAAAGGAGTCAACTATCAAGTTTTTCTGTTAACAAAATTTGTTTTCAAATTTTTTTATTTTAAAAATTTGTTTCCAAATTATTGGTACCCTTCTTATCCCGCCCCTCCCCTCAGTGATGCCACTGACTTAGTGACCCACGGGCTAATATTAAAGAAAATAATGAACTAAATTTGACCCATTTCTCAAAAAGGTTCGCCATCACTGGTTTAGAAGAACCGTTCCTAGTATTCGCAAAAGTCATAGGTTAATGATTTCTAACTCTACTGTAGCTCTTAAATATGTACTTATAATAATACGAAACGTCGTGATGCCATAATTTGCTCTCCAGTTATTCGAAAACATCGGCTACTTTTTAATGGCGAGAACAAGAAAACAAATGATCTTATACATTTCCATTTTTTTTACCAATCTGTGTAATTGCTCTCGCGCGGGTTGAATAAACGTGGAAGGAAGAAAAATGTGAACGTCGTGTAACCAGAGTTGGGCATCATTTAAGTAACTTTTCATTTGAATGATTATTTAAATAAAAAATGATTTGTTATTTGGAAGTTTAAGTAACAAACAAAAATAATTAGTTATATAGATCTAAATAATTATTTAAATAATAAATATATTTCTTATTTGTAAATACAATTTCAATTGTTAATTATCATTTAATTGCACATTATTTATTATTTATTATTTATTCGGAAAGTCATAAGCAGGAAATAAGGGTCTTCAATCGATATCATTGAGTCCACGAAGAGAGACGCGAGTTCAAACCGCAAATTCAATTCTTCTTGTATTTTTGTTGACGCGAACGTTTGTTGACGTAGACGAACTCAGTCCCCCTACTCTATGAATTCGAAATTCGTCCACCACTATGCCAAATTATTTATTATTTGTTTTCTCTTAAAATCCAAATAAGAAATAACATTTTATTTGCAAATTAGAAATAATAGATACATTATTTGTGGAATTGTTTAAATGATTTTATAATGAAATAAAAATGTAATTATTATTTGCAAATGAAATATTAATTTAATTGGTTATATTATTTATTATTTAAAATAAAATTTGCCCAACTCTGCGTGTGACGAAGAGATGGGAAGTTGGTAGGTCCACCCGGCAGTCTTGAAAAAGCGCCGGTGTTAAGGTAAAGAACTTCAGGCGTATCGATTTCGCGGTCAACCGAAGAAAGCCTTGTTCTACGTGTGTGCAGGCTGGCCGAAGGAGAAAATCTTTGCGTGACCGGTTGCTCGGCTGACCACCCTCTTCGTTTCACCGCCGTACGTCCACCGAGGTCCGGCCAACCCCTGTGGACTGCGGTACCTGCAATCTTCGTGCGACACGAGCAGAGCCGCGATGCTCGCTCGCCACCCTCTCTTGAGAACAGTTACGATTTCTTCTCGTCTGCGAACACCACGAATCGATCAGCTGTCCGACGATCATTCTCCGCAAGTTGTGTGATTTTTCTGTTCACCGTGCGGTCCCGCGTCATCGCGTCACCGTGTTTCGTTCGTTCACCGAACGGACCCGTGAGGCCATTCTCGTCTCGGTTCTTCAACACCTGGGGTCGAAAGGTAAGGTTTTTCCGAGCGAGTGCGTTCGCTTATCGAATGCAAAGCGAAATCGCCAAAGACACTCGGAAGGAAGGGTTAGGTTCGTGACCGGGCAACAGGCCGACACACACGTGGGGAATTTTGCGCACGTTGCTCTTCAACGACGATCGATACGAATTCTACGCGACATTTCTTCGTATCCCCGACATTTTGTTCTGCGAATTCACGCCGGACAGGGAGTGGGGACAGGCTGGATTTATGCGGCGACGACGCACGAATCGATACGATTCAATTGGTACCACGATCGCCGTCACACGGGCTTCGATTTAGATTCAGATAACGCGGTGATTGGTTGCGCGGATCATTTTCGGTGATTAATTACCGATGCTGTGTATCGGACCTTGGTGGGTCCCGAGATTTAATGGGCACCTAATTCCTTAGATTGCCGGGGTGTCTTTTAATATTGTTGAAAGTGTTAATCGTCTCCGGTCGGCTGTTGTAGCCCGATATAACAGTCCGTTTCGAAACGTTACGATGTTTAACAAATTTGAAACTTTTTCTACAAAGGTTTGTATACCGAATACGAAACTGTAAATGTTTTTGTTACTTCTGCGCAGATATGAAAAGAATATTTATTCGCCTGCTCAAATTACACTGCTAATATTCATTTATATTATATTCTTACGGATACAATGATAATAATTTTGCATAGGTATTATCGTATCAAAACATTTCGGTAATTACAGTGTTTACTCCATATATGGACAAAACACGGGTCTAGCCAGTGACATATCTCGGCCAGGAGATTACTATTCTTTGATCCATGCCGAACGTAGAAAAAGACAGTAGTGAAAATAAGAAGTAATGAAAAATAAGGAAGTTCTATTATTGGATTAGTAGTCGTCTCTTGAGTTTCAAGGTCTCTCACGTGGTATACCCCGCGACAGTGGGGATAGTTCTGGGACTTTTATCGGATAGACATTTGGGACATACATATATAGAGTAAACACTGTATACACTTTAACGATTTCTCACCGATTTGGATGCCCTTGAAATATGTTGTTAACGTCATCATCCTGAGCAACCTTCCAGCAAAAAACTGTTAGGATCACTACAGCGAACTTCGCCATTTTAAACGAATTTTGATTAGAGTTTGGGTTAGATTTCTTTCGGTGGGGGTGCAGTGGGAGAAGCGAAGCTCCTCCCTCTTCCCCGTCATAAAGGACAAATACGGTCGTTGGAAAAAAGCGGAGTACGCTATAGTCATCCTAACAGTTTTTTTTAACAGTTTAGGGAAAAGTTGCTCAGAATAATGACCCAGACAATATATTTCAAGCGTATCAAAATCGGCGAGAAATCTCTTCTGCTAGATATTTACTATTTATTTTTTCGAAACTATATGCGGGAGAGCTTAATTGCAAAATAAAAATATCAGATTATAAATCCAATAATATTAAAGAAGAAGGCGTAAAGGGATGTAATATCATTTACAAGTTTAGATTGCTATTTATAACAACGTAAATTATCAATAAAGATTCTCTTAAGCTAATACGTTAATTGCGTATCTTTGCGTACAAATTTTGTTCAAATTATCGTTTGAATTTTTCTTCAAAAAATCATGCTATGAGAATGTTGCTAGGCTTCAAAGTTTGTTTATTTTTCTAACTTTATGCACTTATCGTGTAAAAAATTTTCTAAAAATTATAAAAATACAAGATATAGTAGAATTGAATAGAGTTTCATGATATTTTTACTTCACCGAAAGTATTAAGGAAGGAAACAAATTTTCGTGTAAATTCAATGGTACCGAAAAACAGTGAGTTTGAAATTGATTATTAAAAAATGAAATGGTTTTGCAGTTAAAGTGGAACGAGTTGAGGAAATTATTGTGACCTAATGCTAAGTTGCAGAGTTATTGCAACAAACATGGTATCATATCAATTGCTTTATAGTTGTTCCGTTTATTATATACGGAACACATAAGGACTAAATTCCCTGGCAAGGTCGAAAATCTGCGACTTTCACCCTTAAACTTTCATCTTGAAACGTTTGTAGCTCATTGCAACGTTGACCGATTTCGATGAAATTTTCAGTATGCATATAAGTTACCGAAATCTATAAAACGCATTTTTTAAATTATCGTTACAGGCTCAGATAAAAAAGTTGAAAAATCATAATCTTTTCATTTTTTATCATTCCAACCAATTGCAATCTAAAAAATGTTTGTTTAGTCATTGTCTAGCAAACTAGTTGGTCTAACATCTAAAAAAGATTCAAGTCATTTGGACCAATTTTAAAAAAGTTATTCCAATTGGGAAGGTGTCAACATACTTTCCGACGCGACTGTATAACCAACACACATGTATTACCAAATGCAGTCCTTAAATTTTCAATATAGGCCCACATAAAAAAGTTGTAAAAAGCAACCTTTGAAATTTTCTCCACAATTTTAACTAATTTCAATTTGTCCAAAAAATTTCTTTTACATCAGCTAGGACATCAATTATTTTGACATCTCGAGAAAATTAAAGTCGTTTGGTCGAATCTTAAGAAAGTGATTGTCTTTTTAAAAGTGTCCGAATATTACTGTAACAGACTGTACCAAGTGCACAGCAACTAGCAAACTAGCTCAGCGGTAATAATTTAATGAAAAAGGTTCACAATTTACTTTTCACATCTGTAAAATTAACATTTTTTAAGATTTCGAAAAATCCTATGAGGCTACTACATATCCAAATTTGGATAAAATCTGAAACAGTGCTTTGAAAAGTGTCCGATTTCGCGTGGAACGGTCCTATGTATATGTAAATAGTGCAGTCCTACATAGGCACCGGAGTTAGGCAAGTCACTCTGTGTATCGATTTGCCCTATAATCGATTGAAAAAAAATAACCAAGGTAGACCTTGAAATCTCTTTTACAATACCGTTTTTAGAAGTATTTACTACATAATTATTATTATAACACTTTTGTCATATCTCTAAAAATTTATGAGATGCTTGAATGCTCCCGGGTAAACGGTGATAAAATACATTAAGGAACCAGTGCTGTCCTTGAAGCATCCTGTATCAATACTGTATTAGCCGCGTAGTTATTGCTCCTTTCATTGACGCCTGTCGTTTCATTCTTTCTTAGCCGAAGGCTCCTTTATCGCGAAGTCGATCGATCAAGGAGGCCGAGTAGGCGTTTTTTAATAATGCTAACAGCATGGGTCGGGGTGCGGCCGCCCTTCGATTGCAGGGTGTTGGTAGCGGCGAACGGCGTTAGCGAACGGCCACCCGAGAGATTTTTCACGCGCTGGAAAAGATCCTTGAGTCGGTGTTGCCAGTGCTGTCCAAGCATGAGGTGTCTTGCTTGTCGCACCCACCCCAAAGGGCTCGCCTGGCCCAGGAACAATACCAGGACAACTACCATGGTGACGACAAGGAATGAGACTGAACAACAACCTGCCGCCGCGAGGGATAGTGGGTCTGCTGGCGGCTGCTGGCCTAAATTCAAGAATAGATGCAGGTAATGACAAAGAAGTGCTCCTGGACCAATATGGAGGACTTCAGTTGAGTTATTTATTTATTATTATACAGGGTGTCTATGGTCTCAACGGGCAAGGTTTTATATTCTATGTAAGAAAAGAATGTTATATCAACATATAGGTCGTTTTAAGCTTTATAAAAAAGTTACAGTAAAAATAAGAATTGTGTACGGATTTATAATTATTATTATTTCTACTAGTGCCAAGAGTATTACGCTACCTTTGATTGCAGATGGTAAACACGACCCGTATAAACACTCGTTGAAACCTGGGACGCCTTGTATAAAATGAACAGTTAAAATCAAACAGAAATAGCAAGAATTATTAATTTAAAGTACTAAAGACTCTTACAAAATTTAAAGAGAATTAAATAGCATACAGATATCACACATACAATTATGTTAGTCTTCCTTTTCAAGTAGATGGATAGTACGAGTATGTTTAATTGTATGAATATGATCTCAGGGAAAAAACTTCGAACTGAAATGTATTGTAAAATTTATACACTTTTTAACTTCATGAATGTTCGTTTGATAGTGAGATTAGAAGTATGTATGGAGAATCTTCTGAAACCCACGAGTATTAAAAATATTTTAATCGTCTCGTCTAGAAAAAATTTAAAAAGATTATTTATATAAATCAATTTTTCTAGCGTAAAATTATTTTTCATAAAAATCCACGATAGAAGTTAACACTCATCTAGAGAAATCATACGTTTAAACTTCGTGCTCGGTATCACTGCGGATTGCATAGAGTACACATTAACAATTGTAAATACATGTAGGATCGATACCGGAGAGTCTGTGTTCTTGAATTAATTTTAGACTAATTTAGAATAATCTAGGTCACTAAATCTTTTTTAATTTTAGGCTAACAATAAGCTTAATCTATTCCAGGAGGTCAAAAGCACTAGATCATTCGATAGCTTATCGAAAGAAAATACTTTGTGCCAATTTTCAACCTTATATATCGACATGGGGGTAGTAACGGGGTGACAAAGAAAATCAGGTTTTTCCGTAATTTTTCTTATCCTCATCAATTTAAAATTCTGAAAAATCGGGCATATTTTAGCTATTAGAATGCACATCTTTTTCAGAATTTTTAGCTTCGAAACCGAATTTTAAAAAATAAAAAAATTTTGAAATGCCGATTTCTTGTAGAAGTTATGTGACACTAAGTTTATATTTTTACAGTTTTAGCATTTCGTTATGGTTGTTAACATATCATTTTTCAGATTTTTCAAAGTGGGGGCACATAGTTAAAAAAATCAAAAACCGCTATTTCTTACCTTTTCCATGCCCGTACAAGTACCATGTTGATATGACTCATATAATTAATTTCTTAGATGGACATTATATTAAATTCTAAATAATATGCATGTATTTCGATGGAAGAGTTCTTACCCCTCTGCTGCATTAGTCTTCGTCGCTGTCATTAATGATTACAAGGAGTATTGGTTCCAATACTCCAAAGGTTGAAAATTGGCACAAAGTATTTTCTTTGGATAAGCTGTCGAATGACCTATTGCAAATTCAATTTGGTTTGGGGACACTTTTGACCTCCTTATCCGTCTACACCCTTCTTTCCTTAATAGGAGATCCTATTCTCTCCTTAATATTAATATATTTAAAAATCTACATATGTATACCAGATTAGTTTTCACTTGTATGTATAGCCCCACTGTATGCATTTAAATCATTAAACGAGAGAAATTTACATGCTAAATTGATAAACCATGTTTCTCCAACGCGTTCGGAAGCCAGATATTTTATTTTATAAACTGCTTCGAGAACTACGGTCGTTTGTAATTATCTCTTTCTGACTGACAATGAGTGGCAAGAATCTGAAATATGCGAAGTTTTATAAAAGAAATCGTTATAAACGAAGAATATCGAAGAAGTGAGAAAATTAATTAAATCTCTGCTGACCTAATTTTTTACGCCAGTAGACATAATGTATTTAGCTATTGAACTGATTGCTAGTTGTAAAAATCTTAATGTACAGAAATATATGTTCTAATTCGAAAAGATTGCGCGCCGATGGTATTGACTTTCACCTGGAACACAGATTAGGTGTTCGAAATAGTCATGATAAAAGTTTTATCGACACATTAACACTAATTATTTTACGCTTTCTACGTTTATTACTTCGAGAAATTGATTAGTGAGTCACTGTTTATTTAATTTAGGGAAAGCGGTAGTACATTCGCAGGAAATATGGTTCATGAACCATGTCAAATTCAATTCCTCGAATCACTAACCAGAAGTTCTTACTGATATTCAATTGTCTACGTATTGCAGGTGCACAAGACTCAGGGAAATTAAGTGTTGCTCAAGAAGATCAAGAATCGCGCCCGCCGAGGCAGCTGTCTGTTGTCCTCCTGAAAGAAGATTCGGCACGATTTGTCGTCGTTTGTTCCACAGTTGCAATTGCTGCAAGCAAAAGGCTGAAGCAGAACGCACAAGAAGTATACGTGCCAAGCACAGTCTTACCAGCGTCGCACCACCCCCACTATCAGAGGTGAATAAAATTGAGTACATGTCGTTTCTTGTATGTAGAGTCTAACTAAACAGTTTACTTTGAAAGCATGCAGTACTCAGGAATCCAAATAAAAGATCATTCGAGAAGCAAATATCTTTGCTGAAGTGTTTGCTATTTCGTTCGCGACAACGTTCCATTCGAAATAATTAACTACAGTATTTTCCTACCAAAATATTCTTATTAGCTCCATATTGATGTATTGTATACCCTTGCCATACAATATCGACTCAAAATGCCTATAAAAACTTCAAACAGAATTTATTGAAATAAAATTATATTTTGTTTTTAGTCTTGATCGGGCACTATAGTAAATGTAAATTTTATTTTTTCTCCTATTGTTCAAGAAATTGTTCAAGAAAAAGAAGTTTTAATTATTGTAGCAGTGACACATACCGTGAGGTATTATTTTATAATAGTGGTTAAACTTTATCTCAGGAAACTAAAAATTTTTAACTTTTTTTTTGATGTAATCCTGTATCTTTTGACGAGAAAATGTCGCAAATCCTATTTTCAATCCTAGGAGTTTCTAAACAGAAAATCATTCTCATTTTTACAAATACAGTTTTCTTTCGATATAAGACGATTATCAGATGATATTGTTTTTGAGTGGGCCAAGAGTTTATGGGTCCCATAAAGTTGCCTGGCATACTATAAAGTGGTCGGCCGTACAGCGACATCTTTTGTTGAGACAGGATAGAATATGATACACCCTCTCGTTCTGGCACTAAGCAGTGTCGAGCGGACCACTTCAAAAGAAAAAGAGGGGCTAGAGATTTTCTTGTTGTTAAAAAAACATCGTCGCCTTATATCAAAAGAAAATTGTATTGATTTCGTGAACACAATTTACTGATGTTCTTTTATTCCGTTTATCGAGTATTTTACGCTTTCAAATTGTAAATGCAGTCCTTACTCGATATATGTATGTCCCAAATATCTAGCCGACAAAAGTTCCAGAAATATCCCCATTGCTGCGGGGTATACCCAGTGATAGGCCACAAAGCTCGAGTGGTTCAAGAGAGTGGAGACCAGAAGACCACTACTAATCCAATACTAAAATTTCTTTATTTTTCATTATTCTTTTATGGGACTTTTACCAACATGTTCGCGGCATTTTTCTAATGAAAATGATACCACATATGATATAATTCCGATGATATTTATATGTGGTGAAAGCCTTATAAAAATATAATGAAAAATAAAGATACACCCGATGCGTATCACCAGGTGTACCGGTTAACAATTCTTAATTTCTGCGCTGGATGGCACTGGAAGCAAGTTCATGTTCACGGTCTAAACTCTTATGTTGTTTTGTTGCTATGACAATACCTTTCATAACGCCGTTGATGTTCAAACGATTTTGAGTTAGCGTCATATTTTTGTTGTGGTGAACATGTTTATTTTCAAACCAAATAAAGAACATTTGCTGCACATACTGCATGTCTTGTTCAATAAAAAAAAATGCGAGTGAACCCGTCGTATCCTTGTGGAAACTTACCATGAAACCAGGTGAAACAGTTAACACCGATCGCTTTCGTCAACAAATGATCAATTCGAACCATGCATTGATCGAAAAGCGCCGAGATTGGGCTAGAAGGACACGGAAAAGCCATTTTGCAACACGACAACGTTCCATCACACACAGCGAAAGTGGTCAAAAACACAATTTCTGCACTTGGCTGGGAACTCTTGCTCCACCCGCCGTACTCACCAGACTTGGCCCCTTTCGATTACCACCTGTTTTCATCGATCGCTCACATATAGTGTCCTTCTCGAGAATTTCTCGAGAAATTTTATAATTGATTATTTCTCATTTCTCGAGAAAAATTCGAGTATTTCTCAAGATATTTAAATTTAGGAAAATTCTTACGAATCTCGTTTATTTTATAACATATAAATTCTTAATTAAAACTTTAGACAAACTGAATACTGAATTGAATAATGAGTTTCTTATTGTTATTAAAGAAGAAATATCTAAAAGAAGAGACAAGATTGTTGTATCCCTTATAAAATATCTGCATAATCCAGAATCTCTGCAAAAAGATTCAGAAGATACATTTTTTTATTTAACATCCAAGGCAGATATGTATAAAATGACAAAACAAATTCTAAGCAGACTTCTTGGAAAATATAACAATGATTCTTATGAAAATAGTGAAAAACTTTCAGATTCTCAGAATGAGGAACTATCACTGGAAAAACAGTTAGAATTAGAAATTGCAGATAGCCTTCAAGAATTTAGTGTCAAGAGTTTAGCGACAGAAGAAAATAAATTCCGGACTCTGACAAAGGAATTCCAAATTTTTTAGTCCACTGGAAAAGGGACACCCAATCTTCAGCAACTTTTGGATGTTCCGTATACGATAAAGCCAACATCCACACAAAATGAAAGAAGTTTTTCTACGGCTACAGATTTTGTTACAAAAAAAAAAGATGTAGATCGTCTGATTCTACATTAGACGCAGTACGCTTCTTAAGAAGTCATTTCAAAACAAAAGCGTAATGTTTCACTTTATAAAAGTTTGGTACAAGTTTCCCAATATTTTTTTATTTAATTAAAAATTCTCGAGAATTCTCGAGAATTATCGAGAAATATAGTCTTATTTCTCATTTCTCGAGAAATGAAAAATGTTGAGAAATCAGGAACACTATTCACACACTTTCCCAGGAACATTTAAACAATTACGAAGATGTCAAAAAATGGCTTGATGACTGGTTCGCCTTAAAATGTGAACGATTTTTTTGGGATGGTATCCACAAATTGAAGGGCAGATGGGAAAAATGCATAGCTAGCGGTAGTGCATACTTTGAACAAAGCATTTCTTTCCTTTATCCCAAATTTAAATTATTTTCCTTAAAAAAAAAAAATTAAGAATTATTAATCGGTACACCTGGTATGTTTACACTCCTCGGCGACCGAGATCACTCAAGCTTCGCTGTCCTTTTCTACGTTCGGCTGTGTATCAAAGAATAGTATCTTCCAGCCGATATATGTCCCTGGCCAGACTCGTATTTTGGACATATATCGAGTAGACACTGTAGTTTCAACATTCCATGTTTTTGTACTAACAATAAGTATACATTTGTAACCTATTTAAATCGAATTATCATTAAATAAAAATCTTTATATTTAACAACAGGAACCGAAGGCTAAGATACCGGACGTTCTGGTGGAACACAATTCCCTAATGCGTGGCGCCATTCCGTGTTTACCAGTTCCTCTCGCTTGGTTTTGTTTGGTTTGGAACGTTTTACTGCCCGGTTCTGGTAAATCTACTTCACATATTACGCAAAATCTTATTATGTAATGCTTATTACGATATTATGAAAATAGTACATACAATATTGTGAGAAGATTAAAAACACAAATGGATAGTGATAGATTCGGGTGATGAGTTTTATTTTATTGGGGAATGGATTCTAACGCTGCGAAAATCGTATGGGGTTAATTAGGCACTCGGAGTGTTAAAGTGGTTTATTTTGTAAGATTGAAGCAATAATTCAAATCAGGAAAGTAATTATTTGGCAGATTTAAACAGTATTGTTGTTTTCAGGCACCGTTTGGAGTGGTATTTTCAACCTGTGCTCCGGCCAACCGAGATTTTCAGCGGTTGCTGGACTAAAATCGAGGCTAGGTGCGTTCGTGGTGAATCTGGTGGTTGGAGTGGGCCAATTGTTCACCGTTTTATTCTGCCTGGTCGGATGGGGTTGGAGCATTTGGTGGGGTGTCACTTTGGTCCGTCTAGCTAGTAAGTACCTTCAATTATCAGAGATAACGTAACAACTTGGACTTTTAAGTTTTTATACAAAAATTGTCAAAGAATTCACAATGTATAATACAGCCTTCAATCGAGCTCAATGCAAATACACATTACTTTTAACTCTCCTTTCGTGCTTATATACTTTCCATATTATTTATATTGCTTTCGTGATATTGTATGTATTTATAATGCAATCGAAAACAGAATAACTTTAAATCAGAAAAAATAAGTAGAAAGTGAAGAGTAAAGTTTGTTCATATAACTTTTAAAACTCAACGAGTCCGCAAGGAGTACTAGTTGGCGTTATGTTTTGTTTCAATGACTTCTGTTAAGGTTATGCTTTTTTCCTTTCGGCATTTGATAATTGTAACTTTTAGCTTAATTTTGCAGCCAATTGCGCGTAATTTTATTTAGAATTGTGGGTTAAGTGTCAATTTAAAATGGAATGTAAAAAGTCTTTTGACTCTCGTTTTTATTTCCGTAAAGGCAAAATGGTGTTGATTGCTTAACGGAATGCACGTGTCAGAATTTTTTTAAACAACTCCGTTCTGGATTTTTTACTTAAAAGTTACCAACGTTTTGATCGATCGACTGAAAGTTGATGGTAATCAAATGAAAGGCATAATTGAATCGGATCGTCATATAATTGTGCGAGAGGTTAAATGTATCATACACAATAATTGAAATAAAATAATAAATAATAATAATAAATAATAATAAAATATGTTGGACTTGTTAAGAAGCTCGATATTTGGGTTGCACACGAATTGAGAGAAATTCACTTAACACAACGCATCACCATATGCGATATGCTTCTCAAACGAAATGAAATCGACCTTTTTTTGAAGCGAATCATCGCTGGTGATGAAAAATGAGTTGTTTACAATAACACCAATCGACAGTGGCCATGGTCCAAGTGTAATGAGCCAGCACAAACCAGCTTGAAAGCTGAATTGCATCAAAAAAAGATCATGCTGTGAATTTGGTGAGACTATAAAGGCGTTGTGTATTTTGAGCTGCTCCCAAGGAACCAAACCATCAATTCAGATGTTTACTGTCAACAACTAATGAAATTGGAAGAAGCAATCAAAGAAAAACGGCCAGAATTGGCAAATCGCAAAGAAATCGCATTCCACACGCGTCTTTGATAACTTGTAAAAAATGATTGAGGCTTGGTTGGGAAGTGATGTCACATCCATCATACAGCTCGGACCTTGTACCATCAGACTGTCATTTATTTCGAATTTTTACAAAACCTTTTGAGTGGTAAAACTAAAGATGATGACCAGAAATCACATTTGTTCAGTTTCTTGTTGATAAGGACCAAAAGTTATATGAAATTAAAAGACCATCGAACAAAATGGAAAATATTTTATTGATTAAAGTTTATTATTTGTATAAAAAAAAATGGGTTTTGTTTCACCTCAAGAAACCGAAATTACTCTCTTGCCTACCTAATAGTTTATTACATGAAAAAACTTTGAAAAAATTGCAATTGTTTATGTACGATTTTTTCTTTATATCGATTTATTGAGCTTTGAATGAAAGTTGTGCTGCCAATTTTGCGATAATATAGGCTACACAGTGAAGGTTTACACGACCGAACTCGTTCCTTATTTTTTCCAAGTTTTAAGCAGTCGTTGTAAAGAGGAAGCTTCAATCATCAAATCACTAAAAAATCAGAAAAATTTTGTTTTAATGTTTTCACAAACGATTCAATTCGGAGCATTATCAACCAAGAAAGTATCGTCAGATTTTTACCAGCTGTATCATGTGAAAATATCCTAGAAAAATATGGATGATGGTTTGAAAAAGTAGAGGCTACAAGCTTTAAAATAAGTCCAGATTTATTGTTGTACTAATAATGTTCACAAAATGATTACAGTTTAAACAGACAATTTCTCGAGCATCAGAAATTTAGAATACAAACTTAGTACACTTTTAGTATACTAAGTATACTTTTAGTATACTTTTGGATCCATTGGAGGTATCGTATGTGTGTAATACCTCTTTTTCGCAGCAGTTGTTCCGGCGTTTGTTGTGCAGTTTGAAAAAAATGATCCTGTTTGTTATTTCAGGGAAATACAAACGATTCAAGGCTTCCGAAGCAGCCAGCAATGACCCGGAAGCTAGGGGCGGGGAATCTACGGCACTGCCGCCCGGTGTGCCGAGTCAAGCTTTAAGGGGAATGGAACGAGCTCGATAATCGAAACCGTTACTATCTTCGTCCTAGACTCCTCGGGAAAGCATTTTTATATCATTCGACTATGATTCTTCACTACGTGCCTTCCGAAACGCTGCGAACGAGGATCATGTTTTTCGCTCGTAGATCCACAATTCCGAAGACATTTCGAATCTATCGATCCTCTCACTGTTTGTGAACGCCTTACTGCGGGGTTAACGAAAAGATCAATAATTCTATCAGTGAAAATTTGTAACAAATTATCCAACTCGATGAGAATACTCAAAACAGTTTCCAAACAGGATGAAAAGTTTCTGTGATTTATTACGATTCAGCGACCACGTGGTTTCCAATCGAAAAAGGTCGGGAGGTTTTGCAATCCAAAAAATGTTGTTTTAAGGAACAGAGAGAATCAAAACGGTTTGAAAAAGTTCGACTAGAATTATCTACGTAATCGATTTTGGTGCAGGAGTGGAAGAATTTTCGGGGATTTTCACGACTCAACGAACAGGAGAATTGTTTGTTGAAAGAATACAACTTCAACCGATGCTGCAGCGGTTCGCTGTACCAAGAAACGCAAAGGAAGTTCTTGGAAAATTAATCGCTTTCAGTGAAAGCATATCTATTTGTGGCGTTCTTTCAAAATGTACTCGTTACGTCGATTGGTGTCTTATTTATTTTTGTTTTTCCCTTTTTCCTCGGACGCTCGACGGTTTTCCCGGCATTCTTGAGGAATCGAGAGCACAGAAATGTTTGCGGAAGAAATTGTATGTGCCTCTTGCTTCTCTTCTTTTCCCCGAAGGTTTTTTCCACGTCGACGAAATAAATACGTTTTGGAAAAACGCACTTTATATTTTTACAAGCGCAACACACATATTATGTATACATACATCCATATATTCAACTATCCGGTTACTAAACCTTATAATTAAAAGTCCTTGTAAATATGAAAATATATTACTTATATCGGTTTTTAATCTAATTACTGTTTTTGGTATTTTACCTAACACTTTTGAAGGTTTCGATCCAGTTCAATGACAATTTCATTCCATATTGAAAATTTTGTAACGGAACTGTTCACGAATCATTGAGACGGAAAATGTGGTATTATTTGTAATTAATTAGATTCTTGCGTTGACAAAAAGCTGTCAAGCCTTATATCATGTCGATTACTATGAAATAATTGTTCATGGTTTTCATGGTACGAAAGAAACACATCATTTTTATTCTGAGTTTATAAATTTCCGTAATTATGTATTCCATCAAATTTTCATCTCATGTTGATTAACTTTTTTATTAAACCTTTTTTACGTTGCTATATCATCGTAGAATTACGTATTTCGTCGATTATGTTGACCATGGTCTATGCCTAGCTGTAACAACCAAAATGAAAAAAGTTACACGACAACCATTTCTTTTTATTAAAATAGTTCATCAAAATCTTTTTCGTTGCTAATAACTGTTATCGATGAAAAGTTGTATTTGGACCATATATGTATGTATCGTGGTGAGATGAGAAGAAGAGGCTTGGAACGGCACAGGGGCAAGAGGAGCCTATTTTGTTTATTGTTTAGAATGGGGGTGGTTTAATGCATTTGCGTTCTACTTCCGGGGCCATTCCAACCCCGGGAAAGTGGGGAACTCTTCAGCGATCGTCCCCGTTTTATAGGGAGTGATGTGCAGGCCGGGAGTACCCTCTAACACTCCACCTTCCACTAGCACCCCCATTTATGGTTTGAAGATGACAGGATCATCAGGAGACTTTACTTCCACTAAAAGGGGCAAGAGGAGTCTAGGTCCGCTTATCCCCACCTCTGATGCTTCCGTAGTCCCAATGTTTACGCTTTGAAGTCACACGCTACATAGTATATGTGTGACCGCTTTAGCCAATATTTCGGCTACCACCGAAAATACGTGTGAAACGAAGCGTGCCCCTTCCACATTGATCCAATCGATTGCGCATTCGCACTGACGTCATCGCAATCCTGCCAAGGACCCATTTTGAAGGCCAGGTACACAACCCCTGTACATGGAACCCCCCATGAATCCTGCCAGGGACCTGCTTCTCATTTTACCACGATATGTACAGTGAATTCCCGATATAAGTCACTGCAAGCCTCGCGATTAAAGGTCATTGGAACTATTCACACCACCGCGGGGTATACCCCGTGTGGGGCCGAAGCTCGAGAGCCGCCACCGCCGAGAAGTGTAACATAACACGGTCGGGTATATCGGTGTGAGACCAGAAATCCACTACTAATTCAATAGCAAAACTTCTTTATTTTTTATTATCTTTTTATGAGACTTTTACCAACATATTCGTGGCATTTTTTTTTATGAAAATGATACCAAACACGGTATAAAGGTCTCTTCATACTTGCCGGGACCGGAGGGTTTTACGTACGGACTATAGGTCCAAATGCCGTGTTGCCGATATTCTGTCGAAGCTCGAGCGCCTTCGTTCCGGCCATTTGACTATTCCCAGAGACCGCCGTTGTCCGGCGGCTGAGCAAGTGGCTGATCATTACCAGATGGCCTTTCGAGACCGCGTTGACAGTTCCCTGCTGTGCGTGGCACAAAAAAAAGGTTTCTCGGGGCTCTACAGGTCCTTAGGTAAACTATCGGTATCTCTCCTCTAGAACATTATGGAAATAGGAATCGTTCCTACCTCTTCGTGAAACAGCATCACACATCCTTATATATTAACGTAAATTATACATATATTGTAAAAACGAGAATAGTTGTTTTTTTTTTTATAGGAAGTATTCACGTTAGGAAGGGGGTCATGCCTTGTGAATTCGATCATTTTTGGGGGACTATGTCTCGACTTTTGATGACATTGAAATGTGTTGTGGTCCAAGTGAAACTGGAAGAAATCCGAAACAATACACCCAAAAGTGTCCGATATCGTGTGTAATGACTCAATCACATGGTAACTTGTAGAATAAGAAGAATTAATTCCACATAAATTGCATCGTTTTGTCTTACGACACGAAAAAATGTATATGGAAAACTTCTGAATTCTTGTCTATAATGACCTAAAAATGATTAGATGGAAGGTTCCCTGGCAGGAATGCGATGGCGTATCTATATCTTGTCCAATGAGACGAGACAGTAGACGTAAACATAGGCGCTCGAGTGCGACAGAGTTGAAGTTACCCTTGCAAGACAATTAGCAAAGGACGCACGCTGGGTGCTTCACTGCCTCGGTCTCGTTGGACAGAGCATAGGTACGAATACGCGGCCGATTGGATAAGAGTGCAAGGGACAGGCCTCGTTTCACACGTACTTTCGGCGACAGTCGATATATTGGCTACAGCGGTCACATATACTATGTAGCGTGTGACGTCGAAGCCAAGATACTGGGTCTGCGGGCGCGGCGGAGATGAGCATAGGCAGACCTAACGATAGACTCCCCAAAAATGGTGGCACTGAAAGAATGGCGACGTTAAAATGGTTTTTTTTTGGGTTGCGTCGTAAGACCTTACGTACGACGCGACAAGAACGCGACCAAGGCCAGGTATAAAAATCCCTATCGACGACCTACCGACCATGGACGTCATAAATTAAAAATCCTTCCGATTGTACCCACCACTTTCGTAATTTTTAAGCCAGCCGAATGCAGCACATGCGGAACCTTGTACACCGTTAGCGTACTAAGATTTACAACCGTAGATGCTTGCGAACCAAATGTTGTACGTGTACTTCCACTTTTCCAATTTTCCACTATTTCCACCAGCTTTCGAACACACCTTGCAACCAATGAATTCTAATCATTTTAAACTTGTTCTCCGGAGTTTTGACTTATAATCACTTATAAGATATAAGATATAATTTAACTATGCTACAATTGATTTGTGAAGCTGATTTCCATCGTTCCATCGTTAAATTAGATTATAGTTTGAACCATTACTTCTTAACATTACAACTCAGATGAACAATATTCTTTTCTCTACTTCGAACATGGATTGTGTGCGGATGCTGTCGTGGCACCGGCGGCCGATGCCACGCGGCCTGTGCCAGGTGGCGGCCGCCGGTGCCAGGCGACCTGTGCCAGGCGGCCGAAAACGGCTTGCCCAGCTCTCAGCGGATGCATAGGCATCCGGGATGTAGAGGGGAGTAAACTGTTCGGGAGTTAGGTAGTGAACCCCCGCTGTGTGCGGGTCTTAGCTTTTGTTGCGAGCATCTCGAGCGCCTTCTCAGGTTGCTTTTTATGGTTCCGGTGCGTATGGATTAGAAAATCGTGGTAGTATCCATGCTAACGTTCGCCTCCGGCAAGTATGAAGAGACCCTAATTCGGATCATATTTACACTAATTTTCTGTTAATGAAATTGTAATAGGAAATAACTTTCATCGTTCATTACACAATTAAATATTATCGGAATTATATCATATTTGGTTTCATTTTAATCAGAAAAATTCCAGGAATATGTTGGTGAAAGTCTCATAAAAAACAAATGGAAAATAAAGAAGTTTTATTGTTGGATTAGTAGTGGTCTTCTGGTCTCACACCGATATACCCGACCGTGTTTGTTACACTTCTCGGCGGCGACGGCTCGCGAGCTTCTCGGCCCCTCAGGGGGTATACTCCGCGGTAGTAGGGATATTTCGACGTCGGCTAACTTAGTAGTCTAGGCGACATATAATACCCTACAATACCCTAACCCTTTTTTTCGTGAGGAAATGCTTTTCGCATACCCCGGATTCCTGGGGGAAGCCTTCGGATTGGGCTTCCCAAGCCCCAGCTCGGTCCACCTACAGCTCCCGGAGTCTTCGTGCCCCGCTTGGAGCCGGTGTCCCGAGGGAACCAGCCTCGGCCGAGGCAAGAAGACGCCGCCACCGGAAGGAAGGGCCGTGGGAGGCGCGGTCCGGCACGCCCCGACCCTTCCTACCCCACCCCTCCCACGGATCCCCCTCACCTAGGGGAGGGACGGATCGACACCTCCCCACACCGAGAATATTCCCGGGGGTGTCATCCCACCACGGGGGGAACTAAGCTCCCCCCCCCCGGGGCCGGGGTCAGCTCACACCGCGATAATACCCTAACCCTTTTTTTCGTGGGGAAAATGACTTTACGCATACTCCGACTCCCTGGGGGAAGCCGGGGTTATGTGGGACGACCCCTGGAGAAAATTCCCCAGAAGGCTACCCACTAAAAAACCCACGCCCACCTAAGCTATAGGGGGAGGTGCCTGGATCACGCGAGTACTCAACAGGACAATTCCCAGCTATCATCGCACCCCGGGGGAGGGGGTTAGCCTCCCCCATTGCCTACGCTATAAGACCCCGGGCGGGGGGATCCGCCCGGTGTCCCCATCCCTGGAGCCTTCGGATTGGGCTTCCCGAGCCCCAGCTCGGTCCACCCACAGCTCCAGGAGTCTTCGTGCCCCACTCGGGGCCGGTGTCCCGAAGGAACCAGCCCCGGCCGAGGCAGGAAGACGCCGCCACCGGAAGGAAGGGCCGTCGGAAGCGCGATCCGGCACGCCCCGACCCTTCCTTTCCCCAAACCCCCCACGGATCCCCCTCCCCAATCGGGGAGGGACGGACCGACACCCCCCCACACCGGGAAACTAACCCGGGGGGTGTCGGCCAATTACGGGAGGAGCTATGCTCTCCCCCGGGAGCCCGGGTCAGCTCACACCCCGGGCCCCAAATTCACCGCCCCCAATGGTGGGGGCATGACAGGGAGCGGGGAACCTCCCCGCGCCAACCCCACTCCGCCCCCCCACCACCGGGGGAACACGTTAACGCGGGGGAGACCCCACGCCCAGATACTCCTCGCGGAGCCCGGGTCCCTCTCCCGGGCCCGCTCGGCGGCCTCCTTCTGCTTCATAACTTCATCGCAGAAGGAGGCCACCGCCTTCCACGACCCCACGCTGTCGACCATGTGGTCGACCACGGTCGACAGCGCGAGGTCCCACCCGCCCACTGCGGCTCTCAGGACACGGCGCGGCCCGGCCCAAGCAGGGCACTCCTCCAGAGTGTGCCGCGCCGTGTCGACATCTTCGCCGCAGTGGTGGCACCGCGCAGTCGGCTCCCGCCCCATTCTATGCAGGTACTCTCCGAAGCAACCGTGGCCGGAGAGCACCTGCGTGAGGCGGAAGGTCAACCTTCCCCGCCTCCCGCACCATATGTAAAATATGGGCAGGAGGGCCCGGACAATCGGACGTGTGGAGGGCGTTAGCAGCGCCCTCCACTCCGATAAACTTTCCGTCCGGGCCTGGCGATTCTGGCCCTCGAGCTCCTCCTCCTCCTCGCGCGTGAGTTCCACCCCCGGCGGGCGGCGGAAGGAGCGGGCGATGTGGTATAGCTTCGCCCGCTCCGCCGCCACCACAGTGAAGGGTGGAATCACGGCGAGGAGTCCCGCCGCCTCGGTGGAGATGGTGCGGTACCCCCGTATGACCCGCAAGGCCAGCCGCCGCCGCACTCTTTCTAAGAGTTTGCGGCTGGGCGTGCTGGCCTCGAGCGAGCGGTGCCATACGGGGGCCCCATACAGGGCTATAGACCGCACCACCTCCGTATAGAGGCGGCGTACTTTCAAATCCGGCCCCCCGACATTCGGCAGCAGCCGCGCCAATGCGGCTGCCGTCCTCTCTAGTCGGGGGGCGAGGAGCTCAAAGTGTCCATCGAATCGCCAGCGGTCGTCTATGATCTGGCCCAGGTACCTCATCCTGGGCCCGATCGCGACGGAGGTTTCAGCGACACGAATCCGGAGATCTTGATCCCCGTCGATCGGTGCAGGTGGCATGGGTGTGGTCTCACCTACTATAATTCTCAGTTATCCTGGGTTTTTTCGGGGTTGGGTGGGAAAGGGGGAGGAGGTCACAGACTCCTCCCAGGGGTCCTCGGAAATTTTGTCCGCGCAGGGGAGGATCCTCTCCTCCTCAGACTCTGCCTCATCTCCGTGGGCCGTGCTCCACTCCTGGGCTTTCAGCTCAAAATACTGCGATACCTCCCTCAGGTTGATATCCAGGTAGTCCTCCATTCGAGATCGGAGGTCGGGCTCCTCCGTGGTACCGGTTTCTTTCGTCGCGTCAATGAGGAGGAGCGTCCATCCGTCTCTCCATTCCTCCTTAAGGAACACCCAAATAAGAGTGACCACCTGCGGTGACATCAGGCTAGCCGCTGTCTGCTTCATTTGCACCAGGTAGTATACCGGGGGTGGGGGGATTATAAAAGACCTAGATGGACATAAACTATTGGGTTGTTCGGAAAGTAATTTCGTTTTTTTCCCAATAGATGGCGTAATTGTATTTTTTCGCAGCTAATTTCACACTTAAGCCGCATTGTCAATATATATTTTGACAGCCGATATATCAAGGCTTGTTTGCGAAAAAGTTTGTTTAATCTGCGCAATAGTTTTTGTTTGATGCCCTATCAAATATGGAAAGTTGAAAGCAGCATTTTCGGCATAATTTATTTTATTATTATCGAAAAGGTAAAAAATGCTGTTCAAGCAAGACAAAATTATTCGCTGTGTTTGAACGCCAGTGCCAAAACTGGTTTGAAAAATTTCATTACAGCAAATTTGATGTTGAAGATGCGCCACTTTCTGGAAGGCCAGTTGAAGCTGATAAAGATGGAAAGGGGTACAGTTCCTTTCTGAAAGTTTCATTGACCTTCCGGAGATCAAGGCAAAATCGACATTTGTCATTGGGCTCCTTCACAATAACGATGAGGCTGGACCACTCGCTACGCGAAGGTTCTACTACTCCTTTCCGTAGTAGTTTAGCTACCTTCGCATAATACTACTCCTTACTCGGTAACCCCTTTTAGTTCCGAAAAGCCTACGAGCGCGGTTTCGAGGAACCTCTGCAGTATCCGTTCCTCAGTACTGTACAGAAGTACTGTTGCAGTCCACAGCAACACGAAGTGATTGGTGAGTCCACGAAAAAGAATTTGAGGTGTGGTTGCGCGGCGAAATACCAAATTCTGCGATAGATTACTTGGTTTCTAAACAGAAATGTTCCACAAAGGTAATCTATCAGAGACCTGAGTTCTTGGGTCCTTAGGGTTCTGGGTCCGTGGGTGACGCCATCATGGTGTTCAAAAATATTCTCGGACGAATCGGATATGGAGTGGACAACTGGATCATCCAAAAAACTTCACGACATATAAATAGTATAGTTAACTAAATACTAACAGAACAAATCAGAACCTCAACTGCAACAACAATTATGAAGAGATAACTTCACACCACTAAGCATGGAGAGTCAAAAAGAAGTAATTAAGCGGAAGGAGTCTCAATCCCAATAACAATCCTTACCCCCTGTTGAAGAGTCCGGTCGGTGCTACCGATGTGGTCGCTCAAGTACATACAGTGGCTCACGAAAGTATTCGAACGCTTACGTTTACAAATTTTAATGGATAAAATAAGATGTATTAAACTAATCTGTATAGAACAATTTGGTATCTGTAGTAAGGGGGAAGCGTCAAGATTATGTCAGTAAAATTTGAAAAGGATTCAACAGCGTAGGCAGAAGTTATGATATATTTATTAGAAACACGCGTAATAAGTGACTCACAAAAGTATTCGAACGCTGTAACGCTGTTGATATGTTTTCATCTTTCTTAGAAAGGAATGTACACATTACTACTAAATGAAAACATTGGTACGCTCAGTTGTTGTTAAGGCATCGTTTCCGTAACAGCAACGTAGAACTGTGCACAGTAGTAGTTAAAACGAAGACTAAAAAGTCAGAAACACAAAAGTGTGAAAGAGAAATGATACTTCGATTGCACAAGGATGGAAAATCATATAACGAGATTGCAGAAATTATAAACAGAAGTAAGTCTACAATACATTATATTATTAAAAAATCAAAAAATGAAGGAACAATTGCGAACAACGCTCGATCAGGTCGACGAAAGAAATTAACTGAAAGAGAACAGAAAATTATCATTCGCGAAATAAAAAAAGATCCTACTATATCCGCTCCTAAACTCACAAATATGGTAGCTGATATGTTTCATAAAGAAGTTCATCCCGAATTATGTCGACGAATCTTACGAAATAATGATTTTCATGGAAGTGTACCACGAAAGAAGCCATATATTAATGCGGTAAATCGAAAAAAAGACTGGTTTTTGCAAAAGCATATCTCAATAAAGATCATTTTTTCTGAGATAAAGTCATCTTTTCGGATGAGTCTAAATTTAACATCTTTGCCTCAGATGGTCAAAATTATGTTTGGAGAAAACGAAATACGGAATTGGAAATAAAAAATTTACACTAAACAGTGAAACACTGAGGTAGATCGGTTATGGTGTGGGGGTGCATGGCAGCAAGTGGCACCGGAAATTTGGTATTCATTGGTGGAATACTCGATAAATATAAGTATTTAAATATTTTAAGGAACAACCTTAAAGAAAGTGCCCGCAAATTAGGATTATTGGAAGACTTCCACTTCCAACAAGATAAGAATCCCAAGCATACTGCAGGAATTGTGAAAGAATGGATCATATATAACACACCACATATGTTAACTACTCCACCGCAAAGTCCAGACATAAATCCAATTGAAAATTTATGGACTGAAATCGGAAAAAGATTAAATAAGTATCAAATAACTTCAAAGGAGGTATTGAAACAAAAAATCATACAAGTATGGACTTCCATTGAGTGTACTTTTACAAAATCATTGGTTTATAGTATGGAACGTCGATTAAGACACATCGTTACTGCTAAAGGTGGTCCAAAAAAATATTAACATTAAATAATGTAATAATATATGTAGCGTTCGAATACTTTTGTGAGTCACTTATTACGCGTGTTTCTAATAAATATATCATAACTTCTGCCTACGCTGTTGAATCCTTTTCAAATTTTACTGACATAATCTTGACGCTTCCCCCTTACTACAGATACCAAATTGTTCTATACAGATTAGTTTAGTACATCTTGTTTTATTCATTAAAATTTGTAAACGTAAGCGTTCGAATACTTTCGTGAGCCACTGTATCTCGAAGAAGTGTTCTATTCCAATAACGATGAATTGAAAATGAGGCCTGACCAGTTTGGTTGTAGTATTGTGTTTATTCAATAGTGAATTTGTTGCGTTCTTACAAATGTTAGCTTTACGTGCTTGTTGAGAGTCTGATCGGATCTGACGGTGTTTGTACTTCCCGTCCACGAAAAGATGACACAGATTTCGATAGAGGGGTGTAGGGGGATCTGCGGAACCCAATCATGACGCCACCCTGCGGACCCCACTCTTACGCTTATAGGTTCTGGCGGGAACGGTAGGCATAGGAATTCAGTGTCACTACATCGCCCTGTACCAGTCACACTCAATACATGCACTTGCGTGCATTTAGGAGGCCCAAACAGTCAGGAGGCCCAAAAAAGCGATTTTTTAAGAATTTTTCCTGAGAAGACTTACATTTATTAATGTAAAAATTTGTACACATATTATGGCAATTTTTAACTGTATTGTAACATTTGTATTTGTAAAAATAATAATTTTGAAAGTTGCTATAGCTGATCTCCAGGAGCTCGTCTCAAAAAAGGCGCCTTGCGGTGACCACGATATCTCTGGACTGGATCATCTAAAATCAAAAAACTAAACGGATTTCGTTAAAGTAATGTATAATCTTGTAATTAATCGAAGGTTTTTTCTCGCCGATGAATATTTCTTTTTTCATAAACAATTTAAGGCCAAAATTTTGGTGAAAAATCGATTTTTTTGGAGAAGCCGCCATTTTGACAAAAAATTTTATTTTTCTTATTCCTTCGATTAATTACAAGATTATACATTACTTTAACGAAATCCGTTTGGTTTTTTCATTTTAGATGATCCAGTCCAGAGATATCGTGGTCACCGCAAGGCGCCTTTTTTGAGAGGAGCTCCTGGAGATCAGCTATAGCAGCTTTCAAAATTATTATTTTTACAAATAAAAAATGTTAAAATATAGTTAAAAGTTACCATAACATGTGTACAAATTTTTACATTAATAAATGGGAAAGTCTTCTCAGGAAAAATTCTTAAAAAATCGCTTTTTTTTGGGCCTCCTGACTGTATATAACCCCTCAAGTAATTCGGTCAACTGTTGAAGATGTGGAGCGCGAAGTAGGGATATCAGGTAGTCGAGCGTTGATACCTACAAGTATCTCTGTGCCATCTTTTCGTGGACAGGGTGCAATTTTGTATACTAAAACAGGGGTGTCAAACTGACCGTGGCGGCCCGCGAGCCAAATGTGGCTCCTCCATTTCGCTTGCTCCGCAGCCCCGTAGGAAGACATTCCGCTCCACGCTTCCTTCACTCTGTTGAATTTCTCCTGAAGGTGTCGTACAAGCACTATCATTAGCAGACTCTATGTCATTTTGGCGTCGCCGACTAGAGATATCATTCAGAGCTTACGACAAGGCGCTTGTAAATAATGCGAGTGCGATTGGCAGTAACGCGTAGCTTCATCTCGTCTCACACGCATTTCCAATGTTATCTTACTATTGGCCTAGACGGTCACATCTACAGATACAATCGTACAACAAAGAGAGCAAATAAGTGTAGACATTGATCTAGAATCCTTGTCAGCTCTGAATGATACATATAGAGCGTCTCCAGACAGGGGAAATTGAGGGGAATACAGTTAATCTCTCTCTGCCATTACCGGGTTAGGTCACGATACAGACGCAGACGCACCGCGAATAGAGTGCGCGCATTAAGGGGGCCGGCATGATTTGAAATCCATATACGTATGCAAGGGTCAAAATCTAGACAAACTGCCGCTTCAATATTGCAACGAGCAGTTTATAAATGGTCAATTGTCTTTCCCAAAGGTTCAATCTACGTCTGTATAGAGCCTAAATTGCGAATTTCTACCTCATCGTGGAGTAATTTACAATATTCGGCAGCATACATATCGTACATACGTAAACCTGTACTATCGATCTGCATTATCGACCGTATTCTATCGCAACGTACAGTGTTTGCCGCGGAGAGACCGTGGCGCTAGTAAGCGGAACCGCAAAATTGTGCCTTTTTTCTAGACATTTTACGTCTTAAATAAGTAAGTAATCAATTAAAAATGCATACCACCGTGTTTGTACATGTCTTTGCTACGTCTGTATAGAGCCTTTTTTCGATACGAACACTAAATCTCTCGAAATTAAGAGAATCCCTCAGCGGCAGCCGTCTTGTGACGTCATACTTGCTTCAGAATTCGAATTTTCTGCCGAATATTACAAATTACTCCACGATGAGGTAGAAATTCGCAATTTGGGCTCTATACAGATTGGACTTTTAGGAAACACAATTGACCACTTCTAAACTGCTCATTGCGATATTGAAGCGGCAGTTTGTCTAGATTTTGACCCTTGCATACGTATATGGATTTCAAATCATGCCGGCCCCCTTAAGTTGCGTAACTGGTCCGTGGCGGAGGCGTGGGGATGTTCACCGTCGAGGAATGGGGGAATGGCGTCGCGGAGGGGGCAAAGTAGAGTGGGAGATAAGTGTTAATCTGGCGACACCGAGTGTAGTAGTGGTTAGTCTGCTCATGGTGGGAGGAAGGGTTGACTGAGAGTGGGACACGTGCAACGCCTGGAGAAGTGGGGGCACTGGCTGACCGAGATCTAAACTCGTGTGGCTCTCGGACGGGAAGAAGTTCGCAGCTGTGTACTGCAACGTGGGACCAAGCGCGACCATGTCTTGGCCAATGATATTGGCCGAGTTTTTAAGTTCATTATGTATGCTAAGTCGTGTGGTACGTTAATGACGGTCAATCGCTGTACGATTTTATGATTCGGACGGCTTCGTAGAATTCTTGAACTTACGGAATTGATTGGTGTGTCATAAAGACATGTTGCAACTGTCTTGCTTATTGCGAATTGCCGAGGTATAGGTGAAATTGATTTATGATACAAAAGGTAGGTGTCACGTCCGGTGGTTCGACCGTAAATGAATAAACGCTTAAATAAAGAATTAGTATTAATTATTACAGAAAACCCGATGATGAATTATAAGAAAAGACGTCGACTTCATAAGTAAAAGAATCCTGGCAACACACAGCTGACTAGTCAGGAGACATCGAGAAAATTAAAAGATGCAAACTCCTGTGCCAGCACTTTTGAGAAACAAAGGACTGGCCACGTTATAAAAAGTTCAGATAGTAAAAATCCATACAAGTAGACACGTCGCGCCGGTAATAAAGTAGTTACGCGAAGTCCTTGTGACTGCCCAGTGCCCAGCGCCCAGCGACTACAACTTGTGAGCACCCTCCAAAATCAGCGACTCCAACCGACTTGCGAGCGCCCTCCAAAACCAGCGACTACCACTTGCGAGCGCCCTCCAAAAATCAACCGATTACAACTTGCGAGCGCTCTCCAGAAAACACCAACTCGGTAAACTAATATTATTGTTATAAAGCGAAACACTTGTAAGCCCTCTAGTATATGCGCTAGCTATATAAAATCCTTACTTGTAAAATCAAACTTTGAATATCTGATTCAGCACCTAATTCTGAATAAATCGATAATTTTGTTGTTTTTGTAAAAATACGGGTACAACTTATTTAACCAATCCTCAATTTCCCGAACCGTAGCCGGTGAATGCAGGTAGGTTCGAAACTGTGCCTTATCCCCTAGAAATTATAAACCGCCCCACCTGGGACGTAACATAGGTCAATTCATTTAACAAATCGATGTGACCTTGAAATCTCCAAAACGCCTCCGCCCTAAAGAACACGTACCGTATGAAAAGTTCCCCTCAAAGCCATTGAAATTCTATGTTTTCACATTTTCATAAAACATATGGCTTAGAAATTATTCGAGGTAATCGAGTTAACTGGAACACCCTGTATTTTCTGATAACGAGTCGATCAGACTCTTACAACCAATACGGTGATTAAAGTGATTAGAGCCAACGGAAATAATTATTTGTCAATTTACCTGCATACAAAAAATTGAAAAAATAGATTTGGCGAGAATTACTAATAACAGCTCGCGCGAATTGATTGCATGCTCAAGTAACTCTATTTCAGGCAGTGCTTATCAAGATCATGTTTATTTTTGTTTTATCGGAGCACATGCACTGGGCATCTAGCCTCTCGTAGTGTTTAACTGTTCGCCTGATAATGGATTGTCGCCTTCTGTGATAATGTTTAACTATATTTGGATGTGGAATGATAGGGTTTTTTGTGAGGTAGAGCTGCTTCTTTTTTTGTGAACTGTGCGACTTTAATTGTATCTCTAATGCGCATTTCTGTAACTAATTCTTTTGAAGTGAGTAATTGGCTTATAATAATCAAATGAATTTATAAATTGTTAATAGGAAATGGTGTTACAAATATTTTCTATACTGCAATTTTAATAAATAAAGTGTGGAACATTATTATTCTTTATAAGGCGATTAATCCACTAGTTGTTTATGTTAATGCTTCCCTTCGAGAGTACATAAATCGTTAATTACGTGGCGTCTAGATAAGATCGTTGTCAAAATTAAGAACTTAGATTCCCATAATGTATTAAATTCCGGGAATGATAGCATATTCTACAGATGATTTACACAATAATTCATTATTAACTAATACCAAAGAAACAGAGAAATAATAGAAATACTTCAAATAATGGTTACTTTGTAAATTTAATATCATTTAAGAATGTATAATGTATTTATGTCAAACAAAAGTTTGTTAAGGTTAAACAGAGTTTCTATTTTCATTGAAATAAGTAGAGGCTTCATTAAACTGGAGAACCACACATCACGGATGGACTTATGGTCTCCACCATAACGCCCATTATCCCTTTCCAGTAAGCGCCGTTACCGTGGGACAACGAAAGGCGAGACATCAGCGAACGCAGCATTCGTTTGAGGAGCCCTTACCGTGCCCATCACTGGATCACCCTCATATAGAATCTATATTGATTCCAGTTTCTGTGTATAATTTATTTTAGAGTTATACAATAAGCACTCTTTGTCCTGTGAACGTATCGTATTAGAAGATTGTATGAGGAATCGTTGTCCATATAAAAGATTCAGCGTAAATGTTGCTAGAGAAAAATATGCGAAATTATCTACATACCTTACTTAGTCAAGGACACTCCCCGAGTAACCTCTAAGTTACTTAAAGAGTTATTAATTATTAATAGTTACATAAAAACAGACTGTTTTGATCCCGTGACGACTTTTTTTGTTGTAACTTTAGTCCAGTGCACCAGTGCAGTAACGTATTTATATTGTAGCGAAAAACGAAAGTAAGAGGATAACTATTATTGGCGGGAAAGTACCGGAAGAGTCCGGGACGAGACGACGAGACAAACATGCTACGAATTCTTGGCAAATTATTATTAATATTTGATTGGAGTACACGTACTATACATTCATTTTTCAAAATCATATCATAGCAAATTTTAATAACGCTAAAATCGTTGCGCATGCGTAAAAAACCTGCACGATATCTCATCACTGCTAGAGACAGGAAGTGTAACAGGTGTCTATGTGAATGCGTCTGCCGAAGATCGCGCCCGCACGTGATGATTGGGGCAAATTAAAAATTGACTGTTAAACGAATGTATGCCTGCATGAGTGCACGTGTGCATGCGTTGTTTTGTTCAATATTTACAACATCCCTTCTTGAACAATACAATGTTATTTTGTGTGCTGTTCTTCTGATGTGTTTTATGTTCTTCCTTTCTCTATCTTCCTATTAATCCAGTTTCCTCACGGTTACTATAGCTCGTTGTTTCTGAAAAGCCTGCCTGAGAAGCGCCTTCGTAAAGATGTCGGCTTATTTCTCGTCGGTCGCTCTGATGAATTGAAACTATTATAAGCTATATATAAATTATGGCACTCCATTTTTCATGATCTTCGGCGTGCTTTGATTATCCAGGTACAGGGCCGTAGATGGGGCCTCGGGTTTGTCACTTTACGTAGCAAACATTTTACCTAGACGATTTCTTCAACAGCTTCGCGTATAGGGCTTGTCAATGTAGTTTGAAATGTAGTGTTTAGGAGGGTCAGTTTGTCCCGTGGCTTCGAACAGCGTACAAGGCCATCTTGAATGAGGCTTTGGCGGCTGCTGAGTGTGTAAGCGAGAGAGGGAAAAAGTCAGGAAGCGTTTCGTCCTGGGCCCGCTAGAGGACTCGTCAGTAAGCCTATCTAGAGGGGGCCTGTCCAGAGTCGTCAGATCAGGGGAAATGACTCTAATTGAGGGGGAAAAGTTACCCTCTGTTTGCCAGTAGCGGATTAGTCACGTGACATTGTGACACATGCACAAGAGAAACGAAACGCGTCACGTGACCAGGTCGTGTCGTAAGCTTGGGGGGATAGCGTCGTAGAAGGGGAAAATAGAGTGGGGCGACACGTTTTAATCTGGCGACTCAGGCCCTGTCTTAGACGGTGGGATATCGGAAGGACGTGAGAACATATATGTATAGGGATCGGTGACGGAACAGGTAGTATCGGTATAGGTGTTGACTATTTGTCCATCTTCTGGCGAGCGTAGAAGGTAGCCGCCACAGAGTCATTTACCCGTAGGGGGTACTAGGCCCGTAGCGAGCGGTTACGCGTTTCGGGTGAACCTAGTTGGGTTACTTGAGAGTGCAGCCCTAAATGAAATGATGCAGCTCACATGACCGACAGCGAACAAGCACCATGAGGGAAAGTTGAAGAGCACTTCGCCATGCACTTGCAACAAAGAGCAACGATTTTCTGTTTGATTGAGCTCCAAAAGTTTGGAGTTTTCCCATTTGTGGATTTTCTTGTCTCTGTGTCGCCTGCGTAATCTGCGTCATTGTAGGCGCCGAGGGTCGTACTCGCTTGGGTATGAAAGGGACGTTCATAATTTGTTGTCCCTTTTATGTAAAGTCGGTCACGAAAATATTCGGACACCACTATAGTTTTGACTATTATAATCCGTACTTCAGAAATTTATGCAATAAGAACAAAAAGAGGTTTCACGTATGTTACTATGCAGTGTGTAGTTAACAAAAACATAAAAGATATTTATTTACGATAAGTGATTACATAAATAATACAAGAAAAATGGAAAGTACGCTCATTTTCATGTCACGAAAATATTCGGACTCTATTAAAACTAAGTTTATAACACTATATATAAATCTTGTTTTTATAAATTAATATTTTGTTGGATATCCCATATGTTTTATGACGTGCCGTAATTGCGTTCGCATATTGCAAATTATTCTTTTTAAATAATCTTGCCCAATACGTAGCCATTCTTCTTGCAGACGTCTTTTTAGTTCGTCTTTATTGTTTATGGGAGTTGTTCGAATTCGGCGATCTAATTCATCCCATAAATTTTCATTGGGATTCACACCTGGCAATTTCGGTGGTGGGTGGAGGTCATTCTTGCATGTGTATAACAAGAATTCTTGCACAACACGCGATTTGTGCTTTGGGTCGTTATCCTGATAAAATTTTATTCCACTTTGAAGTCCCATATTATCAGCACTTCTTTTTAAATTGTTTTGCAAAATGTGCAGATACCTATTTTTATCGAGGATGTCGTCGATAAAAACTAATTCGCCTACTCCATGGGCAGAAATACAGCCCCACACCATTACAGACCCACCACCGTGTTTCACAGTCGGCTGGAAATGTCTCGGATTTAATTCTTCTTTCGATTTCCGCCATACTCTAATTCTTTCATCACTTCCATAAATATTAAATTTGAACTCGTCCGCGAAAATTACGTCTTCCCACCACTGACTTTCCTTTGAAATATAGTTTTTTACAAAATTCAGTCTCTTCATACTGTTGTTCGCGTTAATATACGGCTTTTTTCGAGCTATACTTCCATTATAGTCCTCTGATCGTAATACTCTTCTTATGTTTTCCGGATGCACTAATATTCCACGGTCATTATTTAATTCAGCTGCTAACTTTGGAGCCCTTATCCGAGGATCACATTTGATTCTCCTAATTATGGAGCGTTTATCACGAGTATTGAGGATCGGTTTGCGTCGGCCTTGAGGGATAGATTCAATTTTATCTTCGTTCTTGTAACGTCGCACAATATCCCATACCGTGTTCTTACTAATATTTAATAAATTTGCAATTGTGCGAATCGATTTCCCCTTTTCCCGATCAAAAATTACTAATTGTCGCATATCAAACGACGTGTTCTTACTTTTCCGATCCATTTCGCACAAATTTTGAGCAAGACTGACAAATATTCGATCTCTAACACACTCTGTACATAGTATGAATGATATGTTTACAAACGATGTTTCAGTCAGTTCCTGGAACCTGGAAACTTGAGAAGAATAGCAAGTGTCCGAATATTTTCGTGACATGAAAATGAGTGTACTTTCCATTTTTCTTTTATTATTTATGTAATCACTTCTCATAAATAAATATCTCTTATGTTTTTGTTAACTATACACTGCATAGTAACATACGTGTAACCTCTTTTTGTTCTTATTGCATAAATTATTGAAGAACGGACTATAATAGTCAAAACTATAGTGGTGTCCGAATATTTTCGTGA
This sequence comes from Halictus rubicundus, assembly GCF_050948215.1. Taxonomy (NCBI): domain Eukaryota; kingdom Metazoa; phylum Arthropoda; class Insecta; order Hymenoptera; family Halictidae; genus Halictus; species Halictus rubicundus. The sequence continues at coordinate 1,880,964 of NC_135154.1, forward strand.
CCGACTGTATGTACATTTCAATATTCGGCATCCCAGTGAATCTTCCTTAAGAACCACCCCCTTCAAGGTTTCTCCCACATTTTTGACACACATAACAGTTTTAAACAGTTATTTTCGGAACCGTTTCAAGCCCTGAAAAATAGTAGATGAAAATATAATACGTGCATTAAAAGGAGCATTCTTGAATGAGAAAGTGATGAAGCTGTTTGCATACAAGCATTCCTCTAAAGGAGAATGAAAGGAGAAAATAAAAGAAGAAAATAACTGAAGATAAACAGTAATGTACTATATTGAAATATCCTATGTTGTAGTATAGTATAATATTATGTACCTATATGTAATGCGATACAGTGACATGTTGTATAAAATGAAATTGTTATTATCATAAGTGAAAATAAAACAATGAATTTTTAAAAGAATTTTTATTCAATCAAAGTATGCACCACAACAGTAATGGCCTTCTCACAAACAAAATACGAAATGATATGTTCGATTTTTATAAAAATTGGTATATATGTTCGATGAATTCCTCGAATGCTATGCTTATCACATTGACAGACAATTAGAAGCTAAAACGATTGGAGAAACGTTCATCAGTTTCCGAGCATTTACTGTTATGCTTCAATTTACAATGGCTGTGTAATTTTAAAACTGTTCAAGGAAAGTTCAATGAGTTTACCATGTTTAACATTCATTATTCTTCTTCCATTCAAAACGATTGAATTTTTAGTAGCATAGGTAAGTGGAAATCTTTGTACCAATTGACGGATGAGTGTTTTGGTAATAAGGCTCAGCGGTACGAGCATGTGATCATATGGTAAAGCGACTAGATTTATAGCGACATTTTATGCAATGAACGTTGAGATTTGCAATGTATCACCACAAGAGAATTCCGCATAGTCATGTTTATTTATTCATTTAAGATGCCGCGCGAGATTGGACGATGGCTAGTCCGTGAGTGCAAAATGCAACGTTGTTTGTGAGAGCTGTTCTCCTTTGGTTCGCGCTGTAGTATTGTTAATAAAAGATGCTCGAGTTATGCGAACCGTGTTGGACGTGTTACCTTTGTTTGCACACTCCTGGCAACCTTGTGGCGCAAGTGATGTAATTCTATGTGGAGGTCCTGGGAAAAATATGAATTACAAGGAAGGCTGGCACGTGTTGATGAACAGTTCGTTCAGATTTCGTATAACAAATATCAATGAAAGACTTCTTTGAGAGATTTGTGAGGATTCTGGGTTTCCTTCTGTTCTGCATTATTAATGTCGGGAGACTTGAAGGAGTAAAACACTCTAATGGAACTGAACTTAAGAAATTTAATGTACAGTGTTTTCTCGATATATGTCCAAAATATCTAGCCGATTAAAGTCCCAGAGCTATCCTCACTGCCGCGGGGTATACCCCGTGAGGGGCCAAGAGGCTCGAGAGACCTCGGTCGCCGAGGAGTGTAAACATAATACGGGTTGGGCATATCGGTTTGAGACCAGGAGACCACTACTAATCCAATAACAAAACTTGTTTATTTTTCATTATTTTTTTTATAGGGCTTTCACCACATATAAATATCATCGGAATTATATCATATCTGGTATCATTTTCATTAGAAAAATGCCGCGAACATGTTGGTAAAAGTCATATAAAAAAATAATGAAAAATAAATAATTTTTGTTATTGGATTAGTAGTTGTCTCCTGGTCTCACACCGATATACCGGCAGTGGCGATAGTTCTGGGACTTTTATCAGTTAGATATTTGGGACATTAATCGAGAAAACACTGTATGTAGAATGTAATTAAAAGAAGGGAGTTTCTCTCGCAGTGAAATATCAACGGATGTCTAGATGTTGAGAACCATTATAAAATCTTCATGAATTACGCTATAGAAGTACAATTTCTCTTAACGGGAGCATAAATTGTGGACAATATTCATGCATTTTCTGCAATTATAGTGATTTTAAATAAAACACGTTACTTCGATTATCATTGCACTGCGATGAAACCAAAAAATAAAAAATGCAACAATAGCACACCAATCAAATAGGAGAAACCAATAAAGAGGTTAGAATGTGAAAAGAAAAAAAAACTAAAAGAAATCTAGACCCATCTGCGGTGGTTGTCCAGTCTTCGTAGGATCGAATGTATTATATCGTGCAGTAGGTATACAGTGTACCTGTGTTTAAGTGATACGGACAAGTATCTTGTAAAATATTGGAGATTCGAACAAATGTTTAATTGAAAATTATAATAAATGACATGTGGAAGCATACTTGTTGACGAAGATGACTTTGTTTTACTGATTGAAATGTCTATAGATAAGATGGCCAAGTTTCGTGTTTTAAACGGAATGATACAGGGTGTCCCAAAAATTCCTTCAGAAGTTGTTCTTCTCTCAAGCTTTTTCGTTTGCGAAAATGTTCTCCGCGGCTTTGTTAAGCAGTTATTAACGAAAAACACGGACCAATCAAAGCGCTGGGTACTCTGATGGGTACATGTTACATATTTGTTAATAACTACTTAACAAAAGCGCGGAGAACATTTTCGCAAAGGAAAAAGTTACTTCAAATGACCTCAGGAATAACCCCCTTGAAGGAAATAGAACATTTTTGGAATATCCTATATATTTTTTGTTACATTTTTGTGTGGTATTTAAGAGTGCATTTTAATAAAACTTTAGCAATCTTTAAAACCTATGTACACTTGATTTTGACTGATTTTCATGATATTATACAAAATTACAGATAAGATAGCAAAAACCATAACGAATCGGAAGTATCAATAGTTTCGATAGTATTTTAGTGCATGATATTTTCTATTTGATTGGACTTTTTATACTTTCCCGTGAATTTGTTGGGGGTGAGTTTCTTAAGGATGGAAACGATACCAGCCCTATTTCATTTAATGGGGTGGCACATTAATATTTCGATATCCAGAAAGACGGTATGAAAGCTAACAAAGTAATATCTATAAATTGGAGTTAATTTAGAAACTTAGTTAACTTGATGACTTTTAGTTTACAAACCTAACAAGAAATTTCAAAAAGTGCTACACTATAATGCTTTATTTTATGAAAGGTAAAACCATTACGAAATGAAGGGTTTAGTGACATGAAACCAGAGATCACCGACTTTGTCATGGTGTAATTTCTTTTTGTGAGGATATTTAAAAAATATTACTTTTATAATACTCGTTAAAAATATTAGTGAATTACAAAGAGGAATTATAATGGTACGGATGACAGTCGCACCGTGACGAAGCATGAACTGAGGTCGTTAGGATCGGTGTGGATCACAGAATAGTATCTCCTGGCCGATATATGTCCTTGGCTAGATCCGTGTTTTGGACGTACACCAAGTACACCCTGTATTTCGTACAAGGAGAATTTTCCTAACAATTGAGTGGACCAATCTACCCATAAACCCTCTGATGCGTAAATATTTCACGACCCCTCATAAAATAAAATGTAGAAAGAACACATTACAATAATATGGATACAAAACTATAGTGCACCATTTATAAGAGCTAATGTGACCTTGAAGTTTCAAGATTTGATATTTCCAAAAATATTTGCACCACATATATGTATTTCCTTCATACCAAACTTTTGTAGAAAAGTTTTTTTAAATATCTTCCGTTCTTCTTGAGATATTCCAACAAATTGTGTTTGAAAGGACACTGTACAGCAAGCCTTGCGGCGGACAAACACCGCTCGCCGATGCCTGCGGGCATAGCTGAGGGCAATGTGACGTCAGCGGGAGAAATATTATCATAGGCTGAATCAGTGTCGCCAGATTAAGACTTGTTCCTCCACTCTAATTTCCCTTTCTACCGCGCTATTCTGTAGTCTCTGTCGTGCATACTCCAGTATTGGCAAAGAGATGGTAACTTTTTCCCCTCGATTCGTGCTCTCTCCCCTTATCTGGCGACACTGAACTGAACAATCGAAAGAAGGCGTGGTTCGTTACCCGTCAGGAGTAAGGGACCCAATTACTGTGCCTATATCAATTATACATATTTTTAAAGCTAAATGAATATTAAAAAATTTTTATATAACATGTATTAACTGATTTTAATGGAAAAAATTTAATATCTCTTTTTTAATATTTATGCTTTAAAAATAAGTATATTCAATACAGACACAGTAATTGGTACCCCCACGGTACTCTGCCCGCACAGGCGACAGCTGAACGGGATTGCTGTACATACATCTTTCAAATGAGTAATGTAAACAACGATTCATTATCGTCGGTAAGTATGCTTCCCTCGTGCTGCCTAACTTTTCTCTAAACGGTGTTTTCGTATGCCTGATACTATACGAGATATTTGACGGTGTCATTAAAGCGCGTGTACACTGTACATGCATGGTATGGTGTGGGTGTCAATGAATCGAGTCGCTGACGCTGAATATTATTGAGTAGTATATGTTTTTAATGATGTGACTCCACAATATGTCAATATGCACAGGTAAATATTTTTCCTTGTTATTATAATAGATGTGTTACAGTGTGTATTGTGATACGATAATAAATTTAATAGTAACCATTATAATTAAGAACTTAAAATAACTTTAAAGGGTAAACTACATCACTATCGTCTAGCGACTATTTAGCGATAATAATAGCCTACCATGTCTTTTACTAGCGGCGCTCAGTGAGTGTGTTTCCGTTTTTTTTCTGTTTCATTATTCAACCTTTCCCAATCTTATAATCCCCTTTCTCTCACTCTCATTCTCTCTCTCATTCTCTCTTTTTCTCTCTCTCTCTCTCTCTCTCTCTCTCTCTCTATCACTGCCTTTCATGCTTTCATCCTTACCCTTCTTGTCCCTTCTAACGTGGAAATTACTATACGCCTGTGTTCGGTGTTCGTTTCGTACCCACTTGTTTATCTGTTCTCCCGTAGTTTTTGCCCGCCATTTTATCCTGTTCCTTGCAACCTATCGTTTCTACAAACATCAACGGATTCAACACACATTCTCGTTCGCTTGACGCCTCTGTCCACTACTTTTCCACGCACGCCACCGTTCTCGTCTTCCCGGTGTCGTGGGATCGACCACGAATAAAGTACCGACGTAGGTGCACGAGCGATCTGTGCCCGTTTTTTTCTGTTTTTTGTTGCCTTGCAAAATCTGAAAGAAACGACGATATAAAACGATACCAGACGGGAACTCTTTGTTTATCTTTCTGAGATCGAGGTTCCATAATAGGATCAGGGGTGTGAAATCCTAAAGAGGAAAAAGAGAGGTAGGTGGATTTCTTCTACGGTCGCGACCGACTGGCTAGTTCGCGTTTCGTGAACAGAGAGCTCGAAGCGGGCATTGATTTTCTTGCGTTTTCGCTTCTTTTATACACACGTACAAGCGTCCCACATACAGTCTCTACTCTATAAATGTCCCAAATATCTAGTCCCAGAACTATCCCCACTACCACGGGGTCGCCGATGAGTGTAAACATAATACTGGTGGGGAACATTATGTTTACACTCCTCGGTGATTGAGGCCTTTCGAGCTTCACTGTGTTCTTTTCTACGTTCGGCAGTGGATTGAAGAATAGTATCTTCTAGCCGATAATTGTCCCGGCCAGACCCGCATTTTGGACAATTATCGAGTAGACACTGTAGTTCTAAGGGGTGAGAGTGTTGTGAGTTTGATAGAGCCGTGTGCCCAATGTTGCACATCGAGAATGAGTGTGAGTGGCATTTTACCTCTCGGTCGTAGATTTTTATACACAAATATGCATACAATAAGTTCGTGTATAAATATGGATGTGCGTGGATGGTAGGTGGTTGTGCTGTTGTGTTCAGTGTGAGACGGTCTACGTATATGTATATTATATAGATATATATATATATATATATATATATATATTAATTATTTACTTTCTCGTCCTGTTTCTAGCCCACTCTTGTTTTCGTTTACCTTTTTCTTTATTCCCATTTTATTCTGTTCATTGCACTTTTAGGACAGAAAATCGCGAGTTTACTACTTCTAATTTCGCTTCTAATATCAAGTGTTTCGCATATATCATTCTTGTCTGTTCGTTGAGCAGAATTTGAAAGATCAACCCCGTTCAACCTTAATCCGCGTCTATGTACATCGATTGATCTCGCGATACAAGCGATTATGTCGTTCTTCTACCTACGCGCAAATCGTCCGACGGTTTCTCGAGAATTTCGTGATTTTCTCACCGGCGGCACGATACGCGCTTACGGGGTAACCGTGTTACCTCGAAAGGGCTGATTCGCGCGATGAAGGATTTGCACGACGTCCTATTGTTGCCGAAGCGACGAATTGTCACCCTCGGCATGCAATAACTCTTATGTTTCTTACCATTTCTTACGATTTCCGTTTACTTGTTAGTCTCAGCTTGTTGCTTTTATTTCTTTTTAACGCTATTACTTCTGGTACCTTGGATCTGTCGATTAGAAACAGCCGTGTCGGCGAGCGTCGAGAGTTCGATTACAATGGCATCTCGATCGCTCGAGCAGGGCGACACTACCGCGTTTCACTTTCTAATTCTAATTAGGTGCGAAAACAAAGAGGGACGCGATTAATGGTGTACAACTAGGCTTCTAGCTTGCCAAAAAAAGCGAGTTTACGAATGACACGCGTTTTCTCTCTTCCGTTCTCTCTTCACACGCACGCACACACACATTCTCTCCCTCACCCTCCCCCTCTCTTTCTTTCTCGCTCACAGTTTCTCACTCCTTCGAAAATGGAGGGAGTGAGACAATGGTTGGTGCACACACGATTGGACAACTGAATAATGGTTTCGACAAAGGGTAACAATTTCAGAACTGTTGGATTTCAATATTTATATTTCTTAATCAGTTTTTCTATATTTATATATATATTTTTTTGTTTCTTTTAATATAGAATCTGTAGATATACATTCTTGGCAAATTCGAAAAAACTGATTCCAAAATAGGAACAGATCATTGTGCGAACTATGTATACAGGGTGCAAGTATTTTTTGGTTTTTTCTTTTCAATTGTTTCGTTTCGTCTAAACAAATCTCTCTCTTGTTTACGTTATTATACTTTTTTTTGGTTTTTTGGTTCGCTTCGTTCGCTTTTTCTTTTCAAACGAATGTTGTTGTAGCTGTTCTGTTATTGTTGTTTGCTGTTTTGTTTGATTGTAGTTGTTGTCGGATCGTGAGAAACACACGTGTGTACTCGTAGACTGCTCGAATTATGTGTACAGTTGTATGTTAGATAATATATATATGTATATATATATACATATATACATATACATATATGTATATTCGTTTCTTCTTCTCCTTTGCGTATGTGTGTGAGTGTGATATATCATTTTATGATGTCGTTCGTTTTCGTTCCGTTAAATGTTTGTTTGTTTTTTTTTACCTTGGTTCAATCAGTATTTTTCATTGTTTTTCCCATTATTATTATTTTAATTTTCTCATCTGAACGGTGGTACATTTGATAGGGTGCACAGGGCTGCTAGGCACAGATAATTGACTCGCAAATAACTCTTCAAACAACATTAGAGCGTACGACATACAGTATTAATATACACATTACATCATTAATTATTATTATTATTATTAATCTTTTTTTTCCTGTTTATTTTGTTTTCGTTTCGTAGAGTATCGGTTTTCGAATGTATGTAATGTCTTCTGTTTTGCATGGCTCGGTGTGAGGGGCGGGGTGGGAGTGGGGGTGTGTACGTGACTTCTCCAGTCTTCCACTGGACGCTGGATGTGTTCTCGTCTACGATCATGTCTACACGTGTGATATTTGATGTCCGAGGTGATGAGATGTCACGAATGAATGAGGCCAGCGCGACACCACAGGCTAATTATGGATGGTCAATGCTCGTGTCGACTCCGAGGATGATCCGAGAGTGAAAAAAGACGAATAAACTCATATTTCCCGAGAAACTTCTTTCGTTTCCAGTCCTTTTATGCGGCGGTCAATCCTTTCTCGGTTTTCGATCGGTACCACGTGGTAGGAAACGTTTGCAAGTTACAATCACTTATCTTTCAAATTTATCGTAACTTTTCTTAAGTAGGTTAATGTACAATTTGAACGTTCTTTCGAAACGAATTCATTCAAAATGAAATTTCTTATTTACAAAATTGGACCGAATTCGATCAATTTGTCGAGAATCGCCATCTCGAAATTTCCGAGATCACAAAATAACCGATACTAAATCAAAAAATAGTAAATCTGTAATAGTATCTAGTATCTCTATACTAATAGTAAATCAACAACAATAAACAATAGAAAATTCATCGGTAAGTCTGAACAAAACAATGGAATTAATTGGAGCAGCTACCACGTGTACGTATCGATCGTGGGAATCGTGACGATCGTATATCTACCGTCAGCGTGGACTGATCTCGGGGTCTTGTTAGCATTGCCGATCCATCTTGGACTATCTTGACGCGATGGCTGGCTGGTGTATGTATATTGGTCAGGTGTTTGCTTCTCGGCGGGTGTTGTATGCTCGCAAATGTAATGAATGTGTCGTGTCGAGATGTGGAGTGTGTATTATCGGTATCGTGTTGCGTTGCTGATGCGTGTACAATCAATGTATAATAATGTATACAGTCAACAAATCTTATTACATCTAGTTTGTCTTTTGACGCAGCGATGGGAAGACAGAGCATAGAGACCCTTCTGGCTCAGATGTACAATAACGAGGTGGAGGATTCTTAGGAGCGGATATAAGGGAAGTGGCGGATGAAGGGGGACCATGAGACGGATATAGAGGGTGGTTTAAAATCCTTTTTGCAGAGGGGCGAGGACGCAAGGTACAACCGGGACAATTGGTTTAAATTTTCTTAGGATTCGAATCTTAGGGACGCCGAAAGGCAGGCAAAAAAGTGAACTTTTTGGGGGGTGGGGGACTAAAAATGATTAGTAAAAGGGTACATTACAGGACTAACGCTTAGAAACATTGATATGACGCATGGTGGTGCTTGGGATACGTAAGATCTGATATGTGGGGCAGGTATATGTTACGTGGTAATACTTAGTAGGGAAGGAGCGATCGCTAAAAAGGTTACTGCGCTTCGGTTCATTTTGCTCGGTTCGGTTTTCCTCTAAACTGATAAACGTACCGACACCGCCGACGCCCTCGGACTTCAACGTCTTGCAACGACGGTGTCGGTAGTTGTAATTTTTCTTGTGTATTGAAAAACATTTTTAGTCGAGGGAAAACACGAAAAACACGTTCGGTGTTGTTTCTTTTTCGCTTGCGAATTTAGACGTCGAGTACGTTTGGCGTCACCGCAATTAATTGCATAAAAATATACTTGATGGGGGAGCGACGCGCGACGATCGCAAGAGCGAAATAATCTCGAGAGTTCATTCGAGTTATCGATATTGGGACAGGTACTTTTTACTTTTTCGTTTTCTTTGGCCAAAAAGCACTGAACGAACTAAATTTTTGTTTTATCCGGTTTCGATAGAAAACCTGGTTCGAGACGATTCCGGGGATCTCGAGTATGCAGCGTACAATATACCCGACACAGCATGCAAAAGAAACCAAAGCGCACCGGCAGTAACACCTTTTCCGCAATACTATTAATCAATAACAATATTAACGATATGTACCTACTCTCCGATCTACCTAATTACCTAACTACAAACATTAAACCTAACGCTTTAAACGCAATATCGATATTCGTAACATACTTAAAAGTCTCGACTTTTACAAAATCGGGACTATAAATAATAATATTTTCATAGCAACTAATAGTAATAATAATAATAATAACAATAATAATAATAATAATAATAGTAATAATAATTGTAGTAGTAATAATAATAATCATAATAATAACAATAACAACAATAATAATAACCATCGTCATCATCATTATCATCATCATCATCATCATCATCATCATCATCATCATCATCATCATCACCATCATCATCATCATCACCATCATCATCATCATCATCATCATCATCATCATCATCATCATCATCATCATCATCATCATCATCATCATCATCATCATATCATCATCATCATCATCAGCATCATCAGCATCATCATCATCATCATCATTATCATCATCGTCGTCATCGTCTTCGTCGTTATCGTCGCAATAATACTAATAATCATAATTACACAATCAATCATTAATATAATCGAAATTCTCATGTGACTGCAAATATATACATATAGATGGGATATGTATTTCATGGTTTAAAATTTAAACAAACGTCTTACTACACACTCTCAGTTTTCTTTTTCTTTTCATTTTTCTTTTCTTCTTTTATATAATTAGTTTTATCGACACAGATGGCTTGCTTTTTTTTTTTGTTTACTTTACAACCTCGAGTTTTGTTTTGTATGTTCTTCAGTGATATAACGCTTAATTACCGTGTGTTTACGCTGTTGCTAGACACTACCTGGAATACTGTACTCGTTACAGACTCTCTTTCTCTACATGCTACAATTACAATTTGATTTTTGTACATAGAAGAATCTCTCTGTCGCTATCGGAGGACGAGCGCGCGCGCGCACGCGTCGCTGATTCATTCCTGGTCGCCAATAAATCATCATTCAGCTGTCTCTCGTTTGTACATTATTTCCGGTTCGAGAGAGAGCTCCCTTTTTTTCTGTCACGTTATTGTTTCGTTCCGATGCTGAATGTTTAGCCACGGAAACAGCAAATCTTGCTCCCAGGTTCACGCGCCGAACAGAGAACAAAGCTATATACAGCGGGACCGAATAGAAAGATGCAAGACTAACCGTATCTTGCGCGACCGTAATCGACCGGAAATCGGAATACCAAACATTACATAAGAACCGCGCGCCGTCCTACCGAGCCTCCGACGACACGAAGGACCGTCATCCTCCGATGGCACAGCGCTCGGGGATTTCACTTGGACGCGTCTTTGAATTTCATCTTTCCGCCGTCGGTCGTTCTAGGCGCAACGTCTTTCAAACAAGATATGAACAGCTACCGCTCCGGAATTATTGTTTTCTCTCGCGAGAGGGTATACAGTTGCAGCAAACGTAATTCGTTGTTCAAGTGCCATTTATCACACTGCACATCTTTCATCTGACTTTTCCATGGTCTTTGGTCAGTCTATTTGAAATTGTGTCTAGAAAGAAGAAACACGCCTTTAAACAGAGAAGCGATTAGGCCAAAAATTATTATCACAAGTGTGTTAGAAACTTTAAGAAAAAAGTAAAATGTGTTCAAAACTATTTAAGAAACTCATCATTTCCGAGCTAACGAGGCAACGGAGTTTGTCACTTTATTATATTACAATACAAAAGTTAGTGCAACTTTGAAATTGGCTGAACTTTTACAGTTCTGCTTGCAATGAAATTTCAAAATAAAAAATTGAACGCCGAGACTCGCGACGAGGAACGAAAAAATCGGAACAGTAAGAATGGACTACGTCTGCGGACCTTGAACAGCTAATTTCCTTTGCTCCAACTCGAAGACTCGACATCTTTAGATTCTTCTCGGAAATTTGAAGACCTACGCGTGTAATTGGTACGAAGAGGACAAGCGACGGTGGAAAGAGGTTAACTGTTAACCGTTAAATGTTAACGGGTGTAAGTGAGCTATTGTCGCGAAGAAAATGTTGGGACCCAGAACGGATAAAGTTTTACGGGACGAGTTTTGTCCCGTGTCGGGATACAAGAGCCCGAGGGCGGGGGTGGAGTGGGGGCGACGTGTTTCTCGAAAGTGTGGTTCGTTGTAACGTGTACTACATTTCATGTGTAACTTGTTTTGCTCGACCACAGTCAAAAATGGTACAGGTAAAGCGTCAGAAAATAAGCGACAGTCTGGCATGCGTGCTTGACCACTCGAACGCAATACGCGTTTCTCATAATTCTAGCTCTCCTCTCTTTCATTCACACTGGGTATACGCTGACGTACATCGCACGTTGAAGCGAGTGATTCTCATTAGGAGGGCATCAGCACTAAATTCCTAACGAAACAAGATGTCCACAACGTATGTACGATCTGTATATAATTCCTCGAAAACGAAGGTGCATTTCATCGTCTCTTTTAATGAACTCTCTGTATCTCTGATATTCGTGTTGAATCCGTCTTCTTCGTCTTTGTGCCTTTCAGTTTTTCCTACCATCGTTTCTCTGCTGTCTACGGTTTCGTCTCTCTGTTGCCACCGAATTACACATTAGTATTACCGTTTATAGAATGGCGCGCGTTACGTCGAAGCATATGAAAGTTGAAAATCGCATGTCTAATTCGTTGCGTTTAGAAATTAGAAAAACGAGCACCTCTAGTCAGTTGCAAATTCGTTCTCAAAGAATTACATTTTAGTTCAAGCATTTTACCCGTTTCTTGAAAAGGTAGGGGGCTTAAAGAATTTAGATAAACGAGAACAAGAAGAAAATGTACGCCGCACTCACATTTGAACGAAAATCCCTCTGCCGTGCATGTTCTTCTTTTTCGTTTTCTTCGTTCGTCGTGTTACAAACGCGCGAGAGTTACGAAACGAAAAACTCTTGATTTTGAGACACCGTACTCAGCAGATCGCATATAATATTATCTACAAAAAACGTTATGATATGATTACAAGGTTCTAGCTGCTTAAATTTAACCCTACATCTTTTCTCAGTGTTTTTTTTTCTGTTTGCTTTGCCCTACGCGTTAGGTCCTGGCTCGCTAGATAAGAATTAAATTAAATTCTTCAAACGGTTCGTTAGAAGAAAACGTGATGTATTGTTATACAATACCGTGAAATTATATATATATATATATATATATATACAAATATATGTATACGTCATACTAATTCGTAACCTAATGAAAACACGGTAGTAAAATACTGGATTCGACGGTAGTATACAATAATTAATGTAAGAATACTAGTCCTCTGTTTTAAATAATATTACCGATACTAGAAAAATGTGAGGGTGTGATGTGGAAAAGAATTTCCCAGTCAAATCAACAAAACAAGAAAACGAGCGGCGAATTAAACCCGGAGACCGTGTAACAGAAAAGAACCCGCGAACGACGTATCGAACACAACGAAACGAACGATCGAACGTTAACAATCATCGAGCACATCGATTCAGAGAGCATTGTTTTCCCTCTTTGAATATCCACCTTCACCCTTAATTCGCGTTACTCTTATACTTCCTTTAAAAGTTACTTTGTTCCTTAATTCGCTTAGCTTAGTACCATTGTTTCATCTTGCGCCGACGTATTATCACCTGTTTCACAATCGATAAAAAGCCTCGATTTAAATAGACACAACGTCAGCAACAACACACAATGTGTAGAATTATTTCATTTGGTACACGGATCATACGTTTTTTTCCCCTCGTACGTGGGTTCAAAATTCATTTACTTATTTACTCCTGCTTTATTACTCTTTCGTTACTCTCACTCTTGTTCCGGTGATCGACAAAGGATTCACGATTTTATTTACTGAGCCCCTTAATATGATATACAACTTATCGTCTATTTAGTTGTATTGTAACAAATATTGCCTCGAGTAAAAACACTTCTTACTCTCTCTCTCTTACTCTCGCTCTCTATCTCTCTCTCTCTCTCTCTCTCTCTCTCCCCCTCCCTCTGTCTCTCTCTTTTTATACTTCATTGAATTATACCTCATGTGCTTACTCGAGTCTCTCCCTCTCCCCCTTGTTCGCTCTTGCTCTCTCTCTCTCTCTCTCTCTCTCTCTCTCTCTCTCTCTCTCCCACACACACACGCGAGCACGCACGCATGCACGCACGCACGCACACAAAACACGTTCTCTCTCTCTCTCTCTCTCTCTCTCTCTCTCTCTCTCTCTCTCTCTCTCTCTCCCTTTCACCAATCATCAAATGGACAAATTGGTGTCGAATTATATATATAATTCTCACGCATCTTAGTAGAGAGTTTTCTCCTATATTTGGTTTCTTTCAAAGAGGATGAGTCGGGGATGGGTAACGTAGCCCTTTTGTCTTATTATCTTACGTTACGTATGGCCGAGTCACGAATCTCTATGCTAATTAAATTTCATTTGGTTCGCTTCGAAAAACACAACGTTCACTTGCTCTTTTATTTATCAATTATTTTACGTTAGTTCATTATTATTCATTATCGTTATCATTATGTATTTGTTATATTTTTTTGGGGCATTTTTAAATCGGAGATCTAAAACCGTTTTTATTATAAAAACGTCCCCGCGGCCCGACAAAATATTGCCGAGGGACGCGCTAATATATCACGTGTACGTGTAAGCGAGTCTGAATATATGCATATGTCTGTCAAGTGCATGCGTGCCTAGGTGTGTATCTGTGTTCGAATGTATGCGTATGGATGTATGTGTGCTGCACAGTTGCGTGCGCACGCGAATCAGCACGCGTTCTCATGTATACGTGTATGCGTGTATGCGTGTACATAGCATCTATGCCACAGAGTGTGTCGTCGACTTTATCGTCGTTCGTATATAAAATTCAATTCATGGACCGCGATCTGATCAGTGGTATACGACTGCGTGAAATATTTGATGTCCAGTCGTTCACGTCTTTTCTTTTCATTAGAAGTGTCCACTGGTTCCGTGAAATCCCTGTCGCATATAATTGTCCTTTATGCAAGCAAGAGTCGTCGCAACCTGAACACTACAGCGCTTATAAGGGGTGGGGGGGGGGGTACGGGGGGATTAACCTTCTTATTTCTTTTCCGTTTCTTAATGATCTTTTTCTCCCTCTTTCTTTTTTTCTCGTTGAATACGTGAGAGGGAACAACAAAAGAGATCCTTTCTCGCCTCTATCATTCGCGTGGATAGAAGCGAGAAGAGAGACGGAGATCGCAAGATCTCGCCGCCGACAATCCTCCTCAATCGGAGTCCCTCTCTCTTCTTCTCTCTCGAGTCACGAAATCGGTAGTTTGCAAATTAAAACCATAGCAACGCGTTGAAACAAATAGATTCACGCGAAGCATGCACATATACATATATATGTATATATGTATGCGCGGTATTATATACACATCGAGTATATATAAAATAATGGAGCCATATTGGCCGAAGAATCTCAAATTTGCTCGGGAGCAAATGACTTTCCCGAATCGTGATGTGGAACAGCAGTGAATAGCGATTACTTGGAGGGGTAGGAAGTACAGTGTTTACTTTACAGGGTGTTTCGTAAATTGTGGGCAATATTTTAGGAACAGATCTCTGGTGCTTACAGAAGACCAAAAAGTTATGTTAACATAGGTCCGGAAATGATTAGTTTCTGAGTTATTAAAGTTTTTATCCCACAATTCTCGTCACATCGTCTTAGAAGAAATGTTCAATATGTCTACCTCCTGTCTCAGTACAAGCCGCAACTCGTCGTCTCATTGAGCTCCGAACACGCTCTCAAGTAAAGAATAAATTGTAAACAAGAATAATACACCTCGATAACGTAAACATAGACCTGCGATTACTTCAAAAACATTGTTGATGCCTTTAAACGGGCCTTCGAGACGATGTGACGAGAATTTTGGCACAAAAACTTTAATAACTCAGAAATTAATCTTTACTGGACTTATGTTGATATAACTTTTTTTTCTTCGCTAAGCATTAGGAATCTATTTCTAAAGTTTTGCCCACCATTTACGAAACACCCTGTATATATGACCCAAATGCCTAGCCGATAAAAGTCCCAGAACTATCCCCAATGTCGCAGGGTATACCCCGTGAGGGGCCATGAGACGAGGCCTCTAGAGCTTCGCTCTCCTCTTCTACGTTCGGCGTGGATCAAAGAATAATATCTCCTGGCCGATATGTGCCCATGGTTAGACCCGTGTTGTGGACATATATCGAGTAAACACTGTAGTTGCCGAGTAAAATCTTTTTCGGAGCATAATCGATCAAAATCTTCTTTTATGCTCTCTTGCTCTCGCTATTTCTCTCTCTCTCTCTTACTGTCTCTCTCACACACACTCACACACTCTTACTTTCTCTCTCTCTCTCTCTCTCTCTCTCTCTCTCTCTCTCCTTCTCGTTCATTCTCACTTTCTCTCTTTCTTTCTCTCTCTCTCCCTCTTTTAAAACTTTGATCCAGCATGTATAGTTTCTAATGGTCAGTAAGGAACCTCCGATTTATTTGGATCCCACATTGTGAAATGGTCAACGAGGAACGCGGTCGCTTTAGGAACCGTGGTGGGTGCCTTCGGTGTCTTTTTGTTTACACGCGGATAAACGTGTCGTGTGCATAATGGCGTGTACGTGCATGCGTCATTGTACGCGTATGAACCAGGCGGCGCGCGTGTCGCGACGAAAACGAATAAGAATAATTGAAACGAGGACGTGTCCGCGCTCATGTGAAACTGTGAAAAACGTCTCGGTACGCTGGGGCCCGTTAGCAGGATGACCGATGACGATCCACGAGAAAATCATCGATCCGCCGTACACGTTGTTCGACTTCTCCGAGAGGAACGACGGCTGTCTGAAAGCGACTTCGATGATAGTTTCTCTCGGATTGTGCTTCTGCTTCCTGGCGGCCCTTGATATGTAATCCATGCCCGACGGCGGCAGATTTCCATTAGACGCCCACTCCTCGGCTATTATTTACAAGACAATCCCTTACACGATCGATCTTCGCGTTCCACCGAAGTAGAGAAGCTTCCGCGAAGAACGACGACAAGGTGGATCCTCTTCTTTTCCTCCCGTTCTCTGGCTCTCACGAATCTTTCGTGCGCTCTCTCTCTCTCTCACTCTCTCTCTCTCTCTCTCTCTCTCTCACTCTCTCTCTCTCTCTCTCTCTCTCTCTCTCTCTCTCTCTCTCCGATTTCTCTCGCGAACTTTCGACCTTACTGTCTTTGTCGTTCGCGCGGACTTGGTACGTATCTTTGCGAAGAGGATCTCGCTTCGAGACATAATACTGACGCTAACTTACGCATGAACGGGTTCGAGCTCGAGACACCGTCAACGGAACCTAGACCGGGATGTCCACGCGGAGTGAAGCACGTATACCCGGACCTCGCCGAAAACAACCAGAACAAGAAGAAGACGAACAACAAGAAGATGAACACGAAGAAGAACAAGAATAAGAATAAGAAGTAGAAGAAGAACAAAGGGTAGAAAAGAAGAAGAGGAAAGAAAAATGAAAGAAGAGAAAAAGAAAAATACAAGTAGAGACACGGAGCAGTGTATAATGTAATCAGAAACATCGCTGCCTCTCGGTTTTCGCCTGACTTCCACTCGGCTAGCGGACGATCCTCAATGACCATCGAGCAGCCTAACCCGTGATGCGTGTGTGTGATGCGTATCTACCACCCTGTCGACGATTTAGTTAATATAATCATCATCCTGCCGATGCACCGATCATCGAACTCACGGCGAGTCTTCGAGCACCGCGCCAGACGATTCTCGTTGGTCCTCGACTCTGTGAGAAGTAAAAGAAAATGGCCGAGATATCTGCGTGTCGGTCCGACCCATCTCGTGACCGTTTCTCATCCAGCGACCAGCGTCCGATCCATGACGGATGGTTAGAAAACGAAACGGGGAGCAGCAGATGATGAAGTATTGGTGAGACGATAGTCGTTTCGTCGTTTCGCGAACGATGCTGTCGCTCACCGGATAGGCCCGGTTCTCCTCCCCGTTTCAATACGGCCAGAACGTAGGCAGCGGTGGCGGTGGTGGCGGCGGCACGGTCGGATATAGTGTCGGGGTGGCGATCAGGACGCAGGCGGGCGGCAAAGGCGGCGGCACGGGCGGCGGCAAAACCGGGGATAGTGTAATCGCTGCGGCTGGGTGCAGGGCCGTGCCCGTCGGGGCACACAACGGGTGCAGGGCGAGAGAGGGACGCTGGCGCTGACGCTGACGCTGCTGGCCCTGGACCTCGCCGTTCTATTCCGAGTCCTGCTGCATTTTGACGTGGCCATTACCGGCGGAATTGCTCGCTGTGCTGCCGCTGCTTGGCGGGAAACTGGTAGGTATGGTACGCGACGACGAGAAGCACAGCTTCATGATATACGGAAACTTGCCGTCTGAAATAAATACAACAAACTTCTATTTAAACAAACTCGATCAATATACACCTCTACCTAACCACTAATATTCCTTATTATGTGCAATATGCACTTAGTTTGCTGTAGTATTCACTATCCCAGCATTACTATCCCAAAAATTAGGATTTACACTTTTGTTAATAAAACAGTTGTATCGCGGTAAACACTTCGCTGCAAACCGTATTTAACAATTGCCACTTTTTCGTACTGTTTTAAATCACACAATTTCATTCAAGTTCTTTGTAAGCCGTTTCATAACAGATGCCGGAATAATTCAATCTTTATGCGAAATAAAATTTGACAAAGTCAATTGTAAGAAACTGAAGTGAAATGGCAATGTATTTTTTCTTTCAATCATCTTGAAAAGTCGAAAATAATATAACGTCTTTAAATGCCTCTAATGTCTTTTCACTTTTGTATTAGACCTATTCGTTTTTGTCATAAATGTCATAAATTCTGTCATAGAATTCGTAGTTTAATTATTACATTGACTATCATCATTTCTGTTGATCTATAAAAGTGCTATTGAATTCTGCACTCCACGACATAGTGACTGCCACTAATATGTGACACTGGTAGCGAATGTGACAAATAATGCGAAATTTTATCGGATGATTGTAGTCTCTTTTAGGTACAAAAAGCCCTCGGTAGGGGTTCACTTCATCTTCAGGATTCATTTAATGTTATTTCGAGCTGAATTGTAGTTCTAGACCCCCCCCCCCCCCGGCTATTACGTAAACATGCTTGAGGCGTAAAGGAGAAAACGTCTCCTTACATTACTACTACTCGAGATTTAAGGCTGTCGCTCATATTTCGTCTCTACTGATCTCTACTGATGTACGTATATAGTCGACGAAAAGAATTCTTCGGTAATACTTGGAATACTCAGAAAAGTATCGTCGTCATAATCAGTTCACGCACGGTTAAACCAGTGTCACCAGATTAAGATTTGTCTCCCATTCTACCCTTCCCCTCCTGCGACGTTATTTCCCCACACTTCCGTCACGGCCCGGTCACGTGACGTGTTCCGTCTCTGTTGTGCATGTGTCGCAATGTCACGTGACTAATTCAGTACTGGTAGAGAGAGGGTAACTGTATTCCCCTAAGTTCGAGTCAATTCCCCTGATCTGGCGACACTTGGCTAAGCTATTTTCAAGGTTCTTTGAGGTGAAGATCCGAATCATTTTACCGCGAAAATGTGCACTCGTGAAATGTGAACACGAGAAATTCTTTTAAGAAATTCTTTTTTCAAGTATGTTCCCTATTAAGAGATTATCATTACCATTTTAATAGCAAAAGGCTTAGATTTTTATGGTTCCACTATGTGCTTCATTTCTACATTCGGTAGCTTCATTTTAACATTTATGTCAATAATTGAATATTCATTTCTAATAAACTCAATATTTTTTTATTTTCCTGTAAGATTTCTAAATTGCTTGGTATCATCTTTGGTGGAATAATTTTATATTGATTTATATCAATAATATAAAAATTGATGGAAAAGTTTACGAATGAAAATTTCAAACTTATGGAACAGTGGAAAAAATGTTGGTTATTGACATAAGGGTTAATTTGTTAGTCCTTTGGTACACGTGACATACTTATAGTATCGAACAATCCCACGTGGTGATTCGTGTAAAATGACTTCATGATTATACTGGGCGAGTATATTGCAATATGCATTTGTTTATAAGTCAAGAGATGCAAAATAGTGTAATGTCAGCAAAGTCCGCAAACAATATAATAAAACAGTAACAAAATACTGATACCTATTTTAAAATCTTACAGTTTATTTAGCATATATGGAACAACGAAAATACAACAAAATAAGATACACTGTGTACAAAAACAAATATAGAAAAACGAAAAACCGAACAGTTCGGTAGCTTATTTATTGGTTATCGTACTACAAAATATAATGAAATAAAATATATTCTATACGAAACAGAGAAACTGAACTAATTAAAATTCGTAAAAAGTATATAAATTTTTACTCCAAGTATTTTCCTTCAGAAAAGAAGGTTTCAAGAATCATAAAACAGCCACTGGATTGTCATCAGTCAGTTTGTGTGTTGCTACATGGAATAGTATAATAATATAATAATGGAATGGGTTTATGAATTTGCACGACAATCATTAACCTGATTTTGTGCTCACGGCGATTTCAAGATACACACTACGTTAATGTTTTTAAATAACCGACTAACGAAATTTCAATTCAGTATCTGAAACTGGTTTTTCAAATTGAGAAGGCGGTTTTCGAATCTTCTAAACAATTGAGCCAAACAAACTGGTTTCTAAAGTCGGTTTCTAAAAGTTGTGATACCCTTTTAGCAAAAAATGTGAATACTTACTGCTGTTTTCCAGTGCTGTGTGATTGCATTCCATAATGGCGGCGACCGCGACGCCAACGCTACTGAACTCTATAAGGCCAGACGACGATCGTTCCGACTTGAGGGGGAACAGTTTCACCGTCGTCGGTGCCTCAATGCCGCGTTCGACGAATACACGGTGTACTGTCTCCTCGGTTAAATCCGGAGGGGTGTTGAAAAAGTGAACTATCTTCGAAGGTGGTTGTATTCTATTCTTATTAGCCATTGCTGGGTTTAGGAACCTGCAATCGAGAAAGAACGATACGGGTCAGACAAATAGCTTCATCATTTTTATATTCACATAGTTATATAATTAATGGAACTTTCAACATATTCTAGGAGACACACAGGGTTCCGGGTTTGTCAAAATGTGGACAAAAATTGAAGAATTACTCCAGATTAGATGAAAATAGGTAGAGAGTCTTCGGGTTACTGACCATGAGTCTGATGTAAAAATTACGAAAAACAAAATGGGGTATGTGCAACTCAACAAAATCTAGGACATCCTTCAAAATTAGTATTCCCATATTTTTCGGGATATGAATCTGATTTCAAAATTACAAAAACTTGTTTGAGTTGCACATCCGCCATATTTTAATACTAATTTTCAAAAAAATCCAACAATTTTCTCTTGCACATCCGCCATATGGATTCCACCATTTTATTGTTTGTAATTTTGATATCAGATTTATGATCAACAATCCGAAAACCCCCGGAGTATCAATTTTCAAATTACAGTGCTCCTTGGTGTTTTGGCCATGTTTTGGTGTATTTATTGTTGTAACTTTTACATGGGTAACTATGGGCAGGAAATTTTTATGTAGCCATCTTAAGGAGGTTCTATCAAATACATCTGTGCAGAATGCATGACCTCTCGAATCGGTGTAGTATTCTCGAAACTGGAGGAATCGAGAATGATTTTAATCGGAAATCCATGGTCTGGTAATTAATTCTTCGCAATCAGGAGGCGAGCCAGTCCGAATAGAAACATTCGAAGATATCGCAAGCCGCGGATAGGGTGAAACTTGAAGCTTACGGAAGCAGGAACATCAATAATTGCTGAGCATCGGAATTCCGTTCTATGTGTCTATATGTATGTCGCAGATAGAAAACGCGACTTTCTCATTAACGTCCATTCAAGCCTGGTAAACGCGTCTACGATGGCTGATTAGAATGGCGTAGGAGTACCTCGATGAATCGATACAACTTCGGAGAAGCACCTGGTTTTTCGATGAACAAACCCAATTCACGCGGAGGATTTAAAAGGATTTGCAAGGGTGACTGCAGAAAGAAACAAGATCGACGACTACGCGAACAAAGAACGTTGCCGGGAGAGTGATTGATTCGTATATAGAAGAAAGAAATGTGGATAACGGTCAAATTGGGACCGGAAGGTTCTAGTACGTAACTTCGCTCGACTTTACCTGTTATTCTTGCTTCCTGTGAAATCCTTGAAACTCGCTGTCTTGTCGGGCAGAATGTAAGGGTTGGTTACGTCCGAGAGGAAAGCCTGTTTCGAGAATCCTAACTGTAACCTGCCGTCCGTGCCAATTGTAACGTTGTTCAGATTCTGTAAACACCGTTCCACGGCTATGCTGTCACCCATCTGGATCATGGCGCATCCTTCTTTCGTCTTCAAAAACTTGACCTGCGGCAAAAAGATCCAAGAGGGTTATCGAGGATCACTTAGAGACGAGAAGCGGCTTCACACGTCTACCGGGCATAAGCAAGCCCTTCGAGTTTTTCTAATAAACTCGGACACTTGCCAGTTTATGCTGTATGCAGCGATTGATAGTGAAACATTTTTGGTAATTACAGTGTGTACTCGATATATGTCCACAACACGGGTATGGCCAGGTACATATGTCGGATAGGACACACCGAGATCGGTCGCCGAGGAGTGTAACATAATACGGGTCGGGTATATCAGTGTGAGACCAGGAGACCACTACTAATCTAACAACAAAACTTCTTTATTTTTCATTATTTTTTTATGGGGCTTTCATCAACGTATTCGTAGCATTTTTCTACTGAAAATTGTATCAAATATGATATAATTCTGATGATATTCATCGGCCCCTCATGGGGTATACCTCGCGGCAGTGGGAATAGTTTTGGGACTTTTATCGGCTAGATATTTGGGACATATATTGAGTAAAGGTTGTATATAGAAATGGGCACATCTCACCGATTTAGATGACCTTGAATTATGTTGTGAGGGTCATCATTCTGAACAACTTTTCCCTATACGTGTTACCGCCGCTCGCACTTAGGTTTTTAGATATTCGCAAAACAGTATGGACACCTACTACAATTATGCCTTAATTGACCGAACACGTGTTATGGCGAAACCTCACCTCCTGCATCTTCACCCCAACAAACCTAGCCTAGACCTAACTAAAATTCGTTTCAAATGGGCCGAGTTGGTCGTGGCGGATTTTATAGCTTCTTAGAAATATCTCGAAAGCTAAGAGTGAGCAGCGGTAACATGTACAGGAAAAACTTATTCAGATTCACACCCCACATAACATATTGGAAGGTTATCAAAATCGATGGGGAACCCCGTTTGTAGATTGTTACCCAACGGAGGATTACATCTGTACAGCTTTTAAATGAATTTTGGTCAGGTCTGGATTAAGTTTGGAAATATTAAGTTTTGAAGTTTTGGGGGTGGAAATATTGGGGTGGAGCTCCTTCCCCACCCTAAAGGTCGATTTCGGTTATTGGAGAAAGATGGAGTTCGCTACAGTTATCCCAATCAGTTTTTTGCGAATATTAAAAAAAAAACTAAGGCCAAGCTGCGGTAACATGTATAAGAAATAGTTGTTTAGAATGATGAGCTGGGCACATATTTCCAGGTCATCCAAATCAGCGAGGTGTACCCTTTTCTGTATAATTACCAAATTTTTAAATAAAAGATAAATTCCCATTATTTTTAAAATTTTGATGTTTTAAAAACGTAATGTAAATAAATTCTGCTCTTGTTTTTGGTGAAATTATATGTACTTAAATATAACTTAATAAAAATAACTTCATCTTCTTTGTTTAAAATGTTTTCTTACCCTGTAAATCGCTTTATACAAAAAGATAAGTGTCCAAGCTTTGTATAAAATGAAATCTACAGATGCGAATAATCAAATAAATAGGAAAATTGTACAACAGTTTAACAATTTATATAACGGTGTAATTTGGTACTTTGATATTCGAATGATCAAAATTTATAACGTCAGTGTAAACACAGATATGCAAAATAAAAATTGTCTAAATTAATTCTAAGAAACAGAAGTGAAATACAAATGTATTCCTTTTCTTAGCTTATTGTTAGATCAAGACTTTACTGTACTTTAAACTAATAGATTCGGTTCAAGATAGTGATGGGACTGATACCAATACTATCGGTGATACTTAATACGTACAATCCGATACCAAAGTACTCAGTAGGACGTATCAACACGTATTTTACACTTACACGAATAAATACCTGTTTGATACCTATCCAAATGTCGATACCTATTTGATATCTACATACAGATCGAAACAGTAGTGTATAGCATAAAGTTAACTAAATTATCGATTCCCGTTTGATACCTATTTGATGCCTAGAAAGCACCTACTATTTACCACAAAAATATTAATGTGCTTGTAGGATTGAATTGGAGGTAATTCAGGAAAACATCACTTTCTACTAATTATACTATTAATATGGTATAATATGTTATAACGATAACAACATATGCAAGGCTCAGTTTATAGCTAGAGATATTTTCTAGTGTGCGCTACCCTCAATTTCATCCAGAAAACTCATCCAATGGCATAAAAATGCTTGGATTCCACGCCATGCACATCGTCAAAATTTTTGCCCTACTTCTAACTAACGCCTATACTACTAAATATGGCATGACCAGCGCGCACTGCATTGAACCTTCCTCTTTCGAATGAGCTCTTTCCCAGCGAAAAATATTCTCATATAAAGACGAAAACTTTCCTCCCGTGAAACCATTTTTCACCTATTTTTGTTGGTAACGTGGTCGCTCTACCTTATCGCGAATCTACGGAGTCTGGGCTCTTAAATTGGTATCGATTCAAGAAGAAACAGTATCGACAATCAATACCAAGTATCCTAAACTTTGATGTACATCGATACCAGATCGAAACTTATAGAATGGTATGGATAATATTGATACGGTATCGGTCCCGTCACTAGTTATATATAGATTCAGTAGATCTACCTTCGTGACGTTTCCGTAGAGGCAGAACAGGTTGAAGAGTTTGTCGGTGTTTACTTTATCCGGTTGT
This sequence comes from Halictus rubicundus, assembly GCF_050948215.1. Taxonomy (NCBI): domain Eukaryota; kingdom Metazoa; phylum Arthropoda; class Insecta; order Hymenoptera; family Halictidae; genus Halictus; species Halictus rubicundus. The sequence continues at coordinate 1,905,582 of NC_135154.1, forward strand.
AAGCCGTACACCATCATCACCGAGCCCTGCGTACTTGAAGGTGGAGTTTGTCCTAGGGTGGGTACGTAACCTGGCCGCGGTGGCGTGGGGTGTAAAGGGTCTCGACCGCTAAAATCACTCTTAATAGCGTAACGCTCAACGTACGGCTCCGCATACGTCGCTGGTCCATTGAAATTCTCCTCGTAACGATCGTGACCAGCACCCGGAGGGAAAGTTACCTGTGGTGTCGATCCTGTAACAATAGAAAGGATATTTGATTTCTTTTGCGAATGCTCGCATTCAGTCACGCTAATCATTGAAATCTTGTGTGCCGTGTTTCACCGTCTTTGGCGCGATGATATACAGGATGTCCCAAAAAATGTTGTATTTCCTTGAAGAGGGAAAGGTGATTTCTAAGGTCATTTGAAACAACTTTTTCCTTTACGAAAATGTTCCCCGCGGCTTCGTTAAGGAGATATTAACGAAAAACACGGACCAATCGGAGCGCGGCTACAGCAGGCGGATTCCGGTTCGGCCAATGGCAACGCCACGCTCAGCGGGACCTGTCGCCGAGCCAGAACCCTCTAGCTATAACCGCTCTCTGATTGGTCCGTGTTTTTGACGTATAACAAGATTTCTATTTTTGTGTAATATACTCTAAGTATTCTATGTGCAGAGTTATAATGCTTATTAATTAACTAAATTAAAACATTTATTTCTATTCTGACGTAGTGCTTGCATCAAATTTGATTAACTTTTTAGTTTTTCTTTCGTCAAATAAATTATCATGATTTCAAAGAATGTTTTATTTCAGCATAACAATCATTATAAATAATATTTTAATTTAGCAGTTAATGCATCAAACAATGTAACAGAATAAAATCTCGTATTCCGTTAGAACAAACCGATAATTTTCATAATCTTGAGTTTTATGAGTAAAACCACGGACTACATGATTCTGTATTTTATAACATGTATCATCGTTAATCTTTCTTATATTGCCTTGTTCGAGATGTAAAAACCAAGCCAGTATTTTTTCTTTCGTCGGTATTTTGAGAAAGGAATGCACCAGGAAAATATGTAAGAAAATAATATACGTATAGCATACGCGATCACTTTAGATTACTCGATAATTATTGTCTGCATAAAAAAAACAATCCAAACGAAAGTTGCAAGATATGACGGTGATTGCATGATGCAGTAATATGTTCCTTACTATCCTTCATTTGAATTGGAATACAATACTCTTTCTATAAATGTCCAAAAGATCTTGGTTTTAATTGTCCCAGAACTATCCCCACTGCCGCGCGGTATACCCCGTGAGGGACCACGATGCTCGCGAGGCCTCGTCCGCCGAGGAGTGTAAACATAACACGGGTCAAGTATATCAGTGTGAGACCACTACTAATCCAAAAACAAAACTTAAAAAGAAAACTTAAAAACATTAAATGAAAACATTAAATGGATTTTGAAATCTCTCTCACAATAACAGGTGAAAAAAAAATATTCGCACCACATAATGTCCCCCTCCATACCAAACAAATTTCATTGAAACATTTTTTTTATAGTATCATTACCTTAACACTTTGACTGCCACACTAGAAACCTCAAAAATTCCATAAAATCAAAGTAAGTATGATATCGAGTAATCCTCCAACTTTGTTGCATTTTACAGATCCTAATCTAATTTGGTACAATGAATACATTAACGTAAAAATTCATTCTAAAACCTGGATAAATAATTTCGTCACCCACATATGGATGACATAGCAGTCAACGTGTTAAAGCAGCGTATCTCAAATTATAGTACCTGTACCACTAATGATACAATAGATTATTTTTGGTGGTACAATTTTTATAGAAAATATTTTGAACCTAATTAAATAATATAATCTTAAAATGTTTTATTCTTCAATTATTAACACTCCGTTTGGGATGCATTGATGTATACTCGGAAAATACTTTTAGGGTAGTACATATATTTTTTGATTCTTATTTATGTGATACAAACTTTAAACAGTTTGAGAACTCCTACATTAAAAGATATTTCACTGTAACGAGGTAAAACAGACACCCTGTGTATTTTGTATAACAGTTACAATAATTTATTTTATTGGGTTAAAGAGATTCTAAGTAGCGAGTTGTTACTAATGACTTCAGGGATTAATGTATCTTCATCGTGTCATTACAACAACTTTGCTCGAGGCAGGGTCGATAATTATAATAGGTGTTCGCCGTTAACCAGCTAACGATCGATCAGGAATTGTTGGTTGCTGGAGTCCCCATATTGGCCACCATTCTTTAAATCAAACGTCGCAAACATCGGGATTGGATTTCGTCTACAGTTATAGGTCCGGTAGTTTGGACGCGACGTAACTCTACTACAATAACCACAATTGATTTGTTGCGGATATTCTTTTGGTCTTGTTACTTTTCGCAATGATTCATAGAAATAACTTCCGATTACTTTGTACCCGAAGCTCGTATCAATGTACAGGGTGGTACAATCGAATAGAGTGTGATTCGGAATATACGTGTTTACTCGATATATGTCCACAACACGGGTCTACCTAGGGACATCTATCAGCTAGAAGATATTATTCTTTGATTCAATGCCGAACGTAGAAAAGGACAGCGAAGCTCGAGTGGCCTCGAATGGTATTATGTTATACTCTTTGCCCCTCACGGGGTAGTTCTGGGACTTTCATCGGCTAGGCATTTGGGACATATATGGAGTAAACACTGTATAACTTTTCTACTTGAATTGCAATAAGCTGGAGAGATTATTTCCATTCTTAATATGTTTTATAGGTTGAAAATAATGTAACGATATTATTAAATTTTGCTAATGTTTTTATTATTTTAAATTAAACCTACTCATTTTTGTCATAAATGCTTAAAATCCGCTGTCTATGTATCATAGTCAACTTCCGTTTTTATATTGTACATATACCGTTCTTCACTTTGTTTATTAATGCTTCATCTACCGGACGCCTATTAATAGGCTTTTCAATAATTGTGCCGTACCAAATGGAAACTTAAGAATCTTATTTCGCGTAATAGTCTCAAACGAAATTATTAGACTACATTATTGGGAGTGAGTTGTTGGCTTATGATCGAAGTTTCTATTGAGGTTGAAGGTTCTATTAAAAAATTATCAGCCATGAGCCATAATGAGCCATACAACGAAGCGAAGATAAGTGAGTTTTTGGTCGATGACCGATGAACAAGCACGGGACACGTAGAATGCCTTCATGGCTTGTTATACAAATAAACTGTTATTTATTGTTAACCGTTATCTACGAAGTGGTATTTGTCAATCCCCATAAATCCTACAAGGTTAAACAATCGTGTCGTTTTATAGATGAAATATTTTTTGTCCTACATTGAAAATAATTCGGTTCGGCGTTTTTTCCCCTATGGTTGGGAAATGTAGAGAATTTTTTGGTATTTGTATAAAGTTTTTTATTCTGACTTTTTGACCATTCTAGGTACTTTTGACTTTTTTCATGATAGATAACAAACTTTCAAACAAAATCCGTACGATTTTAGAAGAAACGCAGTGTTATTGAATTTGTACTTCTCGAAATTTCGAAATCATTGTTTTTCCAACTAAATTGTTGACGCAATCGTACATTTTTGAAATTTTAACAATTATGTTGACTAATAACAAGATCTAATACGAGTGAGCCTCTAATTTTGGGCGACTCCTACATTGCATCTAATTTGTAACGTATAATCAATGGATACTACTAATAACCGAAATGTACGTTTTTTCCCCAGCACATAGTTCTTATGGTTTTTTAACATTTCTTTTCTAAATGTAAATGTTTATAACATACTAACAGTATTAATATTAATGATCGAAATTTCATACGGATTAGTCATTAGTAGAGTGCGGATGTTTATGCAATTTGAAATTTTTCTAGACAAATTTTAAGAAAGTCGAATCAAATAAAATTCTATTATATACTAGTCTAGTCATTAGCCATTAGTATTTTTAGAGATTATGATTGCTGTAGTAAGTTTAGCAAAATATCATGTGCCACATTTCCGACGATACCTACACACCACTAGAAAACGAACATTTTTAATCATTAATATGACAATGTTGTAAAGACTCTTCTTGACTAAGCATGAAAATCTTATCTGTGTATCTTCATAATTTGGTTGGAAGAGAACAGTTATGTTACTCTCCTTGATTCGTGTGGCACTGTACAGTGAATTCTCGATATATGTCAGCAAACACGGGTCTTGATATCGTTTATCCTTCAGGAGTCACTATTCTTTGATCCACGCTGAACGTAGGAAAGAAGAGTGATGCTCGTCGTGAGCAAACACATCGAGAATGAACACATTCGTCCTATATTTTATATGTCAAAGTCACAGCGACAAAGACCGTGACTCTCCGCTTCTCTTTCTTTCCCATACATTCATAGGAATGATATCATATTTGGTATCATTTTCATTAAAAAAAGGCCACGAATATGTTAATCTCACACCGATATACCCGATCCGTGGTATGTTACACTCCACGGCGACCGAGGTCTCTCGAACTTCTCGGCCCCTCACGGAGTATACCCCGCGGTAGTGAGGATAATTCCGCGACATTTATCATTCAGGCCTTGGCGACATCAATCGAGAATTCACTGTACTGCGCAAATTTACCCTATAATGACATTTATTATGATTTATGTCCAGATATAAATTTGATTCTTGTTCGTAAATTTGATTTACACAATATTGTTTAATTATGTTTGTAAACAATTTTTCCTTTCTCTTGAAAAACATTTTTTATCATGTTATTTTTGTCGCAGGAAAAATGTTTCCTATTGTGAAAAATACTAGTGTTCTTGCAATCTCCGATTATGTGTGTGTTGACCTATAGATTTTGATAATCACAAAATTGTCTTCCATAAATCCTCGATGTGAAACTTTTGCTTTAATCATTAAAAATATTTGGGCTGATGAGGAAGCTATGTACGCTATCGATACAGACTATTCAATATAGCTACTCGAAAATCACGTATGACATTAATAACAGAAATTACCGTTCGCTAACTTATCGATTTGCAAGCTATTAGGCAGTCTTTGATTTCACAAGTACTGGTGAAAAAATTCGTAGTCGGCAGTAGTGGCGGGTGCTCCGTCGAACCAATTGGTTCGCTTAAATTGACTATCAAAGGGCTAAATGGAGAGGGCGAATCCTAGAGCAAACTTACCGTATGGCTGGGGCGCGGCGCCATATCTGGGTTCTGCCAAAAGGGGAGCCGGCCTTCCATTTCCGGTCGCGTCATTTTTGTGTGCACCCGATCCTGTAACAGCACGAACGTCTCCCGTTTAATTTCATACGGATAGAAATGTTCATTCAGATATGTATGTGTACATTCGTGTGTATTTGTGCGTAATAATTGAAACGGTAAGCAAAATCAAATTAAATTAGTTTTTATTACGTATTACACATATGAATACAAGCTGTTCCAAAAATGTTGTACCTCCTTGAAAAGGGTGATTCCTGAGCTCATTTGAAATAACTTTTTCCTTTGCGAGAATGTTTTCCGTGGCTTCGTTAAGAAGTTATCGACGAATAATGCGGACCAATCAGAGCATAGTTGAACTGTAGCCGCGGTCCGATTGGTTCGCGTTTTTTGTTAATAACTCTTTAACGAAGCCGCGGAGAACATTTTCGTAAAGGGAAAAGTTATTTCAAATGACCCGAGGAATCACCATTTTCGAGGAAATGCAACATTTTGGGGATATCCTGTAGATAACGAATGCTTACAATCTCAAAATTTATTGAATCATTTGTTAATCTGAAACTTTTTCCTATGTAGAGTCGAACGAACGTGTATCAATATTATCGTATAGGTAATGTAAACGTTCGACGTAATTTAGTGTAACATAAATGCAGTCGTGGAACTGAAGACAGAGTTACCTATCTATGGTTAAACGAACGAACAAGTTTCGAAAGGTTGAAAGATACAGATGGTTACGAATGGTGACCTACTTCATCTTCCTGGTCCAACAAGTCAAACTATCAGAAATATCGATTTGCTACTTTACAGTCTGAAGATGATACCCGTCCCAAGTCTGACTATGAATAAGAAGGTAACAGCCTATCGGAATCGAATCTTTCAACGTGTATTTCTAATCATATCAGACGGTATAATCGTTTCACCAATTTTCATTTCATCTCGGTTGTCTTCCAATCAGCTTGCAACAATTTATTAGAGCTACAAGACAGGCGCGGCTAATATCCACAAGTTTCGCGTAGCCTGCTATTTTTACAAACGTTAAGTCTTCAGCAGTTCATGAAGACTGGACATATCGTCGATAATGCCTACCGCATGTATTCAAAGTACGTATCTAGGCCCATTTGGGCAAATTCTCTAATTAGAACTGCTGACGGATATTACGTAGTGCACGAACGATTGTCTCTAGGGGAACGAAACTGGTAACTTTGAATTCGTAACGTCTAATATAGGAGTCTATCGAGGGGCTTCCTCTTATCTCCATCGAGGCTGATTTTCAGATCTACGTTGATGCGGTCGTTAACTCGAGGCACATTAACCGGTTAGGGATGAGCTGAGCTTTCTTTGGCCGAGAAGAAATCAGGTTACCGATTGATTTGCATAATTTGATTTTCAAAATACTGCGCTTATATCATCGATTCTGTTTTATAAATGCAAGAAAACGGGTCTACATATTGTTTTTGTGATTCACTTGGTTGCCAATAAAAAAACAATTTACAGAAAAGATTCTTTTGTACGGTCAAGTATTGTAATCTAAAATGTGTCTCAACATAACTTAAGCAAAGCAGTTACTTGATATTAAAGAATAAATTTGTACCATTGTTTATACAAATTCACCACGAAACAATAGAAAGAATTTAGTTGTCGAATCGACTCTATTTTATACACACATTTTAAATGCGTTAATCTTGGTTCACGGAAATCAAACGGACCAATTTTGCATGCTAAAAAATAGGAGAGATAGCTTGTAATCTTTCTGTATAATTATAGCTTTCTAATAAATTTACTAAAAATGCAACCTCTCCTTTTTCCAAATGCTCAACAGTTATAACAAATCGTTTCCAAACAGCATACTCTGACTTTGCTTTTTTTTTTGTGTAACTGAATGATAGTAGTGATAAATGATAACAAAATTTCGATGCAAAGCAATCAAAATTTGCCACTGTGAATATAAAAATACTGGTCATCACTAATCTCCGTTGCAAACGTTATGGGCTAACGTTTGACCCATCTACGGTCGTGAAACAGTTATCTACAGTCATATCTACTGAACTAGTATCGCCAAAAATGTTAAAAATTTTCCCGAACTTTTCTTCGTCTATACATAATCGGAGACTGCAAGACGCTACGTTATAATCGTACTCTTTTCCGAGCCGCCATATTTTTACAGCTACAAGTAGAACACTGTGGATTCAACGATTTAACGTGTATGTGTATTGTATGTTGTGTGTGTATATGTACCTATATACATACATTGTCGAGTATTTATTTACTTTGAATGATTCGTTTACGCGATTTTTGACTGACAAATATAGCGTATAAGACGGGAATATAAGTCAAAGAAAAAATAATAAGAAATTTAAAATACAGTACGGAAAAATTAAGGTAACCTATAAATTATTAAACGAACTTAAATATACTAACCAGGCGTATTAGTTCCTTCCTTTAATATATTCTTTAAGGTTGAAACAACAACTAGAATAAAGAAAGATGTTTTTAAATACATTTAATTAACAACGTGTTCATCTTTATTAATTTGATATGTAGGAAAGAATAGAGCTTGTCTAGGAAAGTGTGAATGTTAACATCTTTCTCAGTACGTTTGAAACATAGGTTACAAGTGACACGGGACTTGCTGTGCGAGGGTTAATAATATTCATATCTTCTATAAATAAACTAGGTGATATTTAAGTTATAAATTCTGCGAATGTTACATCGTATGTTACAGTTTGAAATAACAACGCATATAAAAGTAATTGACCTTTCCTCGTCTGGACCACGAGACGGTCGTATGTGTACGATGATGGAAGCGATTATGTAAGAATAGACGCCTACGGCACGAAGCAATATACAGTCCTTTTTCGATATATGTCCACAACTCGGGTCTACCCAGAGGCATATATCGTCCAGGAGATATTATTCTTTGATCCACGCTGAACGTAGAAAAGGACAGCGAAGCCCTAGAGGCCTCGGTCGCCCAGGAACAAATGTCCTACATGATGCATGTTCAAAATACGGGTCTACACGGATCTTCCCGGGACAAGTATTCTGGGAGATTGTAATTCTTTGATGCACTGCCGAACGTAGAAAAGGACATGATGTTACACTTCTCGGCAACCGAGGTTTTTCAAGGTTCTTGGCCCCTCACGGGCCAAGCGGCAGTGGGGATAGTTCTGGGACTTTTATCGGCCAGATATTTGAGACTCATATCGAGAAAAGGCTCTACCTGTTTCCAATAGATTAGCATTTACTGTCAAACGAGCGAAGAAACTATCTACCTGCAGTGTAGTTTGAACGTTGAGAATCCTTTATTCGGAACTTCATCAATCTACCGTACACAAGCAGTGTTCCGTCTACTTTAACAATCTCTTTCCGCGGGATCGATTATCTCTCTTTCGATAACAACATCATTCGCTAAGTCCGTCCGAGGGATGGTTAAATTCCTTTCTCGAATTCATAATTTTATGGTTTGCAAGTATTGGGAAACAACGCTCTTGAAAAACTGTTCATTTATAAGTGTAACGATACTCGAATTATTAATTTCCATGGTTACCAATCTAAGAGGAACGTAACTGTTTTTGATCGTTTTGTTTGATCGTACTGCAGCTGATCACAGAAACCTCTATGCTCCAGTTTGATCTAAATTAATTAACACTGCAATTGAACTGATAAAAAGATTTTTCTATGATTTATTGAATGAAAAATTATTAACTGATTGAGTTTGCTCGGTACGATTGCTAAATAAATGTATGAATGTTGTACAAATGATTTTTAAGGTCGATAAGACTCCCTTCAAGTCCCCCCCAATTCGATAAAAATTAAACATTAACATGTCTTGAAGCGGTCTTTGGAGGAACCGATGTACCCCCATCTGGACATAGTAGGTACGTAAGGCAAACAGATCAAGTTATAAAGTAGGTTCCTTAATGTATCGAATTCCAGAACACGTTCTGCTCGGTTTTTTAGTTTTAGGCACACACGCGAGTTTACGATATGCCAAGGGTTGTCAAGTCACAGATTATCGTGGTTTTCCAACAATAAATCAAAGAATGACTTAACCCTCAACTTTCGGAGAAAGAATGACTTAACCCTCGGTATTTGGGCCTATTTTGGTCCAGCTATTTAGAGAGAATAACTTCTTAACTTATAGTATCAAAACTTAAATTATTAATGTTTTTTGAAATTGCTAAATTGCGTCGAAAAAATCAGCCAGTTAGCTGTTTTTTGACGAGTATACTCGTCATAACACAAAATATTGCCATGTCTTTATGACAAGTATACTCCTCAAAAACAGCTGACTGGTTAACAAGTATTTTACTAGTAGGGTACAACGGAACTTAACACAAAAACATGATGATAACGGTACAGTTCGTCAACAGAATAGACAGTACAGTAGTCTCTAGACTTGTGTAACAAGCGACTAAAATTTCGGTCTTGACATTTACGGTAGAGGTAGACGAATTCCGAACTTCGCTCGTTACACAAGTAATTATGATCGTAGCTGTATCATGTTTGGTTTTCATTTTAACTAGGATAACGAGACCAATACGATGGCGAAAGTTTCATAAGAAAAATAAAAAATTAGAAAAGTTGCAATCTTTTACTTCGCTTGCGTTAGTGTGAGTCTAACCAATACGCGATCCCTCGCTGGCCCGGTCGTCGACCATGTTTATCGCATTACTGGTTCCAAGGGAGAACCCCTTGTGTGGAGGGGATAAAATAGTGACAGTTACGGTAGAGATATTTGCGATAGTTACGGGGAGAATACAGAGACGGTCGAATGGTGTGTGCAGAATTTAGAAAATGGAAATAGCATTTGAATGGCATTTGGTCTCCGGACTTGGGGGAAAACGGAGTATACAGTGAATTCTCTATATATGTCGCCGAGGCATGGCCGATAAATGTCGCGGAATTATCCCCACTACAGCCGGGTATACCCCGTGAGGGGCCAAGAAGCTCGAAAGACGTCGGTCCTCGAGCATCGCTGTTCTTTTCTACGTTCGGCGGGGATCGACTCCTGGACGATAAACGACATCAAGACCCGTAGTGCCGACATGTATCGAGAATTCACTATATATAACACATCACTCAATAAGTCCCCGATCTGACACATATATGGCAACATTGTTGACAGACCCACGTGATTTCCGGGTAGTACTAACCTTCAAACAGTACGTGTAAAAATTTCATGGAATTCTGACCGTTAGTTTAGAGGTTACAGTCGTTTTAGTGACCCCAGTTTTGTAATTTTCAAGATAATGGATAGAAAGTAATTTCGTGTGTTGATTAAACACTGTTCTTTGATGGGGAAAAATACTGTTGGAGCCAAACGGTGGCTTAATAAGCATTATGGGGACTCTGCACCAGGAAAATCAACTATTATTGCCTGGTATGCTGAATTTAAACGCGGTCGTACAAGCACCGATGATGCAGAACGCTCTGGTCGCCCGAAATTGGCAGTTGTTCCGGAAAACATAAAAAATGTCCACAAAATAGTTTTAAAAGACCGTAAAATGAAGTTGCGTGAGATAGCTGATACCTTGAAGATATCAGAAGGTAGTGTCTTTACAATTTTACATGAAAATTTGGGCATGCGCAAGTTGCTTTCGAAGTGAGTGCCGCGTTTGCTCACACCGGACCAGAAACAACAACGCGTCGACGAATCAGAGCGCTGTTGGAGCTGTTCAAGCGAAATAAAAAGGATTTCTTGCGTCGGTATGTGACAATGGCTATTTGTAGACATGAAAAAGATGCTCCAGGGAAAGAAATTTGGCTCAAATGAAGAAGTGATTGCCGAAACTGAGGCTTATTTTGAGAACAAAGACAAATCGTTTTACATAAAGGGCATCGAAAAGTTAGAGGAGCGTTGGAATGAATGTATCACTCTTGAAGGAGAGTATGTTGATGAATAAAGTGGAATTTCTAAAAAAAAATTGTTTTTCTTAGGTAGACCGGAGCATTATTGAGTGATGTGTTGGGTTCTAAACTTAAGTGGTGGGGAACTGGAATCGCAATGGCTAGTACAGTCAGATCAGAGTTTGAGGATGACATGGCTAGACTCAGGGTCGCCGTAAACTTTTTCGGGGCCGAGGTCAAAAATTGCGCTGGCCAAAAAAAGAACACTTCTATATAAATTAGACACATTATAAGCACATTATTACATATTATATAGGATGGTAGAGTATTATTACATAATTTTTATGTTCCGGGGAACGCGCTGAACCCGTCTCGCGCCGGCACGGCGCTGGCTAGAGTAAGGTTCAAGTATGATGCGGCAAGGAGAGAGGTTGAGGATGAGTATGCCAAGGCTGAAATCATTGTGTTTTGGAAGGATTTTAGGATGTTTGAATTGAGTGGATAATATGGAGCCGTGTATGAATTGAGATTGTTAAGAGCCAAGACTCCGTAGATTCGCGATAAGGTAGAGTGACAAATGTTACCGACAAAAATAGGCGAAAAATGGTTTTACGTGCCTGAACTTTTCATCCTTATATGAGAATGTTTTTCGCTGGGAAAGGGCTCATTCGAAAGAGGAAGGTTTAATCTAGCGCGAGCTGGTCATTAGCTGACGAGATTATGCAGGTGTTTGGTAATATAAGCGTTAGAAGTAGGCCAAAAATTAACGATGTGCATGCCGTGGAATCCAAGCATTTTTATGCCATTGGATGAGTTTTCTGGATGAAATCGAGAACAGCGCACGCTAGAAAATATCTCCAGCTACAAATTGAGCTATACTTTGTCTTAATTCTCTGCGAAATAAAGCGAAAAACTTGAAGCACGTTTCTGGCGTCAGAATGCATAATATCGATAATACAGAGCAAAAAATGTGACAAGTTGAGTCACAGACTTAAGATCCGTCGGATAAATACCAAGACGGATCTTAAGTCAGTGGCTGAAGGCTGTGACCAGAAATTATACAGCAGTTACCGACCTGCTGACACTGCAAAAGTCACGTGACTACCCTTGACTCTTAACGCAGTTAAATAACATTAATTGAGTAGAACGCAGTCATTACGTGTGTCTAATATACTTAGTTGTTATGATGCGCGGGCTATTATGTAGATATCGAATGACGTTAGTGTACAAAATATCTCTACAAATAACAGTTTTCTTTCTGGCTACCTATGCGACTTGACTTTGTTCTCGAGTGGGCCGAGAGAAAAAGATAGAATATGACATTGTCTCTTGTTCTGGCAGTAAGTTGTGTCGAACAATTTTATAAAAAGAAGGGGGAATAGAGATTTGCTTCCATAGAGATTTGTATCCAGCTTCCGGTACATGTGGTTTTATATAACTCGACATTCGAGTCGCATGTGGTCTGTCAGATGTTTTCCTTCGACTGGGCATGGGCTGTCATTGTGAGAAACAATCTCCCCGCGTTGCGTCGCGTCGGCCTCTCCACCGAAACCAACGCCATACACAATCGGTCTATATTAAACCGCATTACGTACACGGCTGGCTACGTGGATGCGGAACGGGATGGCGATAGGATGGGATCGAATGGGATGGAACGGGATGGAACGGGATGGAACGGAATGGGACGAAACGCGTAGGCTTCTGCACGTGTTGGTGCACGGACACCACTGATCTCGGTCAGGTTTCCCCGTAACCCTGTATTGATTTCGAATATTCGGTATCGTGTGCCGACACTCGACGCATCGGTGCAGTCCGTTGAGGCCGATGCATCTTCATTCGGTACAGACTCGCCAGGTTACCGAGCTCTATCGCCGTTGATTTCATTGCTCGCATGGCAGAAAAACCCCTTATTTTCCCCCAACCATTTTTCGTACCGTTTCGAATAATTCCGGAACATTTCCTCCGGGTGTTTTTTTTTTCCGCCGAATGTAAATTTTCACACGCGGCGATACTCGCGCGACAGCATGCATTTATCTTTCGCGTAATTAGATTTTTCGGATTGTTTGACACGATGTGCTGTTGCTAAGAGCCGAACGAGTAATAAATAAGCTACTCTTTATTAACCCCCTAGCGGACAGGCGAAGAGAATTTCGATCACTGTACGGGTAAAGTTCGAGAAGTATAATTTCGTATTGTATAATCTCAATACATATAAATAAAAGCACTTTTGCTTATAACAAGACTGTTGCTTAATTGTGTATAACAAGTGGTAACAAGCGAAAAAGAAAACAAAGTTCCATTAAGCTATTAAGAAACTTTATGCTAAATTATACAGAAGAATAATGATGTTCTTCATGGTTTCTACGAACAGCTCGTGCACTAACGAACTGAATCGGTTTCATTCACTTCACTCGCATTGTTGGAATCTTTGTCGGTTGTGTTTATGCAGCCTGTTAGCACATTACGCATCGGCGATTATTCCATAATTTTTATAAATCTAAGGCTCATGGCCGAGGATTTTTTAATGGATCCTCCAACAGAAGTTTCAAGCATAAACCAACAACTTACCCTCAATAACGTAATATTACAATTTCGTTCGGGATTATTGTGTAAAAGAAGATTTTTAAGCTCCCATTTGGTAGCAGCACAATTATTGAAAAGCATATTAATAGCCTTCCGGTAGATAAAATGTTAAGTCAACGAAACGGGAACAAAGTTGTATAATAATATGGTGACGATGTCGCGCAGTGTCTAAGCATAGCGTTAGGAAGATAATGGTGCGAGATACTAGTGCAAGATTTCAAAACACCCAACATAACGAATCATTCAAATCATTTCAATGTTCTATACTTGTTTCTACGAAAGTAGGGCTGTTTTGTAAAGTTAACGATTTCATTGTTTTCGAGGCGAGAAACAGTTTTACAGTGAATTCTCTATATATGTCGCCGAGGCATAGCTGACAAATGTCGTGGAATTATCCCCACCATCGTTCATTACACAAGTAAATATTATCGGAATTATATCATATTGGGTATCATTTCCATGAGAAAAATGCCATGAATATATTGGTTGAAAGTCTCATAAAAAATAATGACAAATAAAGAAGGTTTGTTATTGGATTAGTAGTGGTCTCCTGGTCTCACACCGATATACCTGAACCGTGTTATGTTTACACTCCTCGGCGACTGAAGCCCCTCGAGCTTCGCTGTCCTTTTTTACGTTCATTACTGCATCAAAGAATAGTAGGATCTCTTGGACGGCATTTGTCGCTGTGACTGTGACATGTAGAGTATAGGACGAATATGTTTACACTCCTCAGCGACCGAGGCCTCGGCGGCGAGCATCGCTGTCCTTTTCTACGTTCGCCGCGAATCAAAGAATAGTGTCTCTTGGACGATAAACGACATCAAGATCCGTGTTGCTGACATATATCGAGAATTCACTATATATTTCTAGCATTTTCAGAGTATAATGTAAAATTTCCTCGGGCTGTTTCATCGGAATATAAATTTGCAAATACAACGATAAAATAACACGAGTGGATCGATGTAACGGTGTACGGATGCTTTTTCTGGTTTTATTATTTTTATTTGCTCGGTGAAAGTGTTGCTTCTTTTGGTCTTTGCGGTGGAATATGGAAGGAAAAGAAATTTAAAGAAATATAACATCTCCGTTCCGGGATTTAAGTTTCAGAGATATACCGGATATCCTGTAACTTAGTGATAGAAGTTTATCATACAAAATCTTCATTTTGTTGTAGATAGATTGTTGCCAGTACAACAAAAGGAGAAGGAAGAAAGAAAGATGAAGCAACAAATGATCTTAATCTCGTTACGGGTAGCAAGGTATGATAGAATATATCACAAAGCCTAACAATTTCAAGAACGAACCGATACGTATACCATTATCGGTTCGAAAAATAAACTATTACAGTGACGCAAATAATCGGTGTGTGACGTCACGCATAAACTATTCCAAACACAATCCATCTATGTCGGAAGAAGCAGACAACCTAGAAAATTAGAACGCTAGTCGTAGTTGTATTAAAATCAACAGTGCAATCGATAGAACTCGTGCGTACTACCTTGATCCGATCCAAACTGATTGATCTCGATTCCTCAAATTCATCGAGCTTAAATTTAAAATCTCTGATTATGTCTTCGATATTTTCAAAATAGAAAAACGATTACTTCGTCGTCTTCAACAAAAACGTGTAAATTGAAAATAAATTGTTTACCGAATCTCCACTTTACAGAAACTTCGTGTTAAACGTGTAGGCAACATCGCCGAAGGCTCTACGTCTATACAACAATAGATCTGAATGGATCAATGTTTTTATTAATATTGTTTATTTATAAAGGTCGCATTAATACCAGGGTCCTAATCCATCACAATAGTTTACATGAACTATTCAATTTTATGGTATAAATCGATATTTTTTAAAGAGTATGCGCAACACATCGCGAGTAATCAAACAATCGTCGAGATTGGAAACAAATATTTTCCAAGAAATGAAATTGGTGATTGATCATTAATTCTGTTCATCTTTTTTATTTTGTTTCACATAACAGAAACATTTTTGTGTACTGTTTAAATGTGCGACGAATAATACCTTAGAGCACACACTAATATGGCGGCGCCCTTACCTGTCAAAAACGCTTGAAATCGCACAACTTTAAACACGCACAACTTTTGAACCAGTGAATTCCTAACGTTAAAACTTGAATTTTTGACATATTCTCACCATAATCTACGGGATTATATAAAAAAAGTCCATAAACTTGTGGTCCCCTGAGTTAAAGTTTAGCCTCGACTACAACAAAATAGAATTTTACCTTAGTTTAAAAGAAATTAATAACATACATAGCTAGTAGATTCTGTTCAGAATCTTCGTCACGAATCTCTCGATAACACAATTTGTTAATTTATGAAAAACAAGACTTTGCACTTGCTACGTAGTGACGCGAAACAACTTGGCCCGTCTTGTAGTTTCAACGTGGATCCACCATGTATGTAAATACCTAACTTCAATGAAAAAACGGAAGAAACGGAAACTGTTCCGTGGGCGAAGAAAATGTTCGAATTCGCGATGCAGCGTCGACGCTGGACGCATTTTAATAACGGAGAAACACCGAAGGAAATTTAACAGCGGTGAAAATAGTGCGTTCGAGTCATAGAGGGGCTATTGCAGGTCCACGAGACTGGATATTGGCACTCGTAGCTCTCGCGGAGGGCTATGGAGATTGCTGGTTCAGATATCGTATCCGACTGACAAACGTTTCCGCCATCGACCCTCTCTCCATCCCTTCGGTTTTCCGAGACTGGAAAAAAGAAGGCGAGCCTCGTTTCTATTCTGTCGGAAATACAGCACGTCTCACTTAATTTCTGGACACGTTCAATCCACGAATGAAACGGTGGGCAGACCTTCGAGCTAGTCGATGAATTAAAGTAAAGCTCGTAAACCGTGCCCGAGTTTACGCTCACGGTGGATCGATAATTCAACGGAAAAACGTTCGCGACTTCTAGAGAAATTTCAAATGGTAATCGCTCGTACCGAGCTCGTCCCCGTGTCTCCTTTTACTTTTAGATTTATTATGGCGGGAAGAAAGGATTTGAATTTTAGCAGTTCGTTACTCCGAGGACAATATGATTTTCATTAGAATTTAATTAATTGGAATACGAATGGAATTATCTGTTATGAACCTTTCGGTTTAATGGTTCGGTTTAATCGTTCGACTTATCCCAATTTGTAATTTCCTTGCCGGAAGTCGAAGGAAGGACTTTGATTGCGCGAGTTTCGTCGCGTCTCAGAATAAGACACGTTGTAGAAGGAAGCTTATTATATTTTTCAAACATGGTTTTATTAAACTTTCCCCTTTCCATCGAACAGTTTATGACTATTAGTTCAATATACAGGGTGTCCCAATATGTTGTACTTCTTTGAGAAGGGAAATTCCCGAGGTCGTTTGAAATAACTTTCAGTTCAACTAGTTCACTGGATGCTATGTAATGTAAAATTTTGGAAAATTGCGGTTTATCCGAATTACGGAAAAAACAGTGAAAGTCGCTCATCACAATTTTTTGTTTGGGCCTGTGACGAAAATTTTAAAAAATTGTTTTGCAGATCCATATAAATTGTACACCCGCTGAAAATTGTATCGAAATTGGTCAACGAGTTGCAAATCAATTAATCAATTTCGATGAAATTTTTAGCGTGTATACTTTTTAATTTTTCGTTACAGACCGAAATAAAACAATTGTGAAAAAGCAATGGTTACTATTCTTTTTGTAATTCAAACTAAACGTAATTCATGGATCTAGCTTGGTAAAAAAAACTGAAATCGGTTGGACTATTTATAAAAAAGTTATTTTGATGTAAAGTGTATGCCATCAGTTATGAGACTGACTGTATTTAAAGATGACGTGGAATCAAATACGAAATAGATATACGATAGGGTTACAGAATATTATTTATCAGAAAATGTATTAGTTCATGCTTTCTACAATAACATGAGAAATACATACATGAGAAAGTTCTTGGAATTAAAGAAATCCGGCAGACTAAATACTTATGCTTCTAAACTCTCCTTCTTCCGTATTGAGCAACAAAAGAAAAACAACGTTTGATAAAGAATTACTATTTTTACATTCGGAGAATGTGTCCAAACTCACGATGAAAGTTAGAAAATCAAGTTTCTTTTAGAAAAAAGTAAAAATAGTAAAAGTAAAAGTAAAATTAAAGTAAAAATAAAAGCTATACTTTGTTTTTCTTTTACGTTGTACCTACTCTCATTGTTTATAAAGAAATTCGCCGAAACAAACAATTCAAATGAATATGAATAACAGTAAATATTTATACTATATTTATCTTTTTTCAATTGTTTACCTACTTAGTAAGTGCCAAATATTATATACACGTCGTAGAAAGCCGTTAACTGAAGTAAATGAAAAAGTTATGTTTCTATAGTTATTCGGGAATCTCATGGCTATCTTATGCTTTGTATTACGATTTCGAGTCTTACTGCCAGAGGGTTTCATAAAATATTGAGTCATTTTGATTCGCCTAAGTTAAAGGACCCAATTACTGTGGGGATACCAATTACTGTGCCTATATTAATTAACTTCTTTTGAAAGCATAATGAATATTAAAACAGAGATAGAGTGTTTACTCGATATATATACAAAATACGGGTCCAGGCAGGGACATATATCAGCTAGGAGATACCATTCCTTGATCCACACCGAATATAGAAAAGGACAGCGAAGCTCTAGAGGCCTCGGTTTATGGCTCCTCACGAGGTAAACTCCGCGGCAGTGGGAATAGTTCTGGGACTTTTATCGGCTAGGCATTTGTGACAATATAATGTAAACATTGTACTTACAAATTTAAAATAATTTAAAAACACCTATACAGTTTTATTTTGCATAAAGATCCACAGTCCAGTTATGATATATTTTACTACGCACTATTCGATGCAACACGTCATTCTCCATAAAAAACTATTAACCTATGTATGTCGAAAAATTATTAATTTAAAAGACATTTCAAAATTAATTTCGTTGGATTCTGTAGATCTTATTTGCCATATTTTCGTGTTTATACCGGGTGTCCCAGCATCGAAGGTACAACCGAGAAGGGGGTACATGAAAAAACAAATCGAAACTAAACAATACAATTCTTTCGTTTGAGGCTTTGTTTTCGAGAAAATCGAGTTTAAAGATCCGTCGTGTTCGCGTGCTTTAGTATATGCAGGAAGTAGAATTGGTTGGTCATGGTCAGACGCGTTATCCGTATCGAATAACATGTGTATCCGCTGAATATTCAAAGTCGATTTTCTCGAGAACGAAGCCTCAAATGAAAATAGTTTATTCTTTATTTTCGATTTGTTTTTTCCCATGTAGAATCACCCCCTTCTCAGTTGTACCGCAGATTCTGGGACACTCTATATAGTATATAATAACTAAGCATATAAAAAAGTCATATATTTAGGCATTACAGTCTATTTTTATGAAAGTGATACGATAGTAATACAAGCGTGACCATACAAGAGGTCATTTTTATTGATCATTCCGACAACAGTTTTAAGACAAAGGGGTGGTTTGC